>NW_026125444.1:2400000-3600000 GCF_943737965.1 Phodopus roborovskii
AGGACAACTTACAGGATACACAAAGAAACCCTGTCTCGAAAAACAACAATAACAACCAAAAGTATAGATCATTTTCATAATTTCTGTTCTGCCCATAAACAAAAAGAACACACCCTCAGAATGGGCATAAAGAAATGGTTTTTCAAACCCAAGATGGGACAGAAAAGCTGTCCTGAGACTTAAGAGAAAGAAGTTTTTAACATTGTCTTCTTTTCACCCACATGGATTTTCCAGGTATGACATTATAACAGTCACATAAAGGCACACAATGCTCAGTTCAAACCCCAAGGGAAATGTTTTCCTTATTATTTTTCTGGAAATACATTTTTCTCATAAACATACAAAATAATGGAAACACAAATTTCTTAGCCAGTTCTCTGAGGAGAAGGTAGAATATTCCTGGCTTAGGTACAGTCTATGGCTTCATTTCCCAGGTTTATAATGTGAAAGGCCATACATCATGATACCCATGTGATTAGTCACTTAAATGAAAGAATATTAAGACAAAAGATCCCATATGAAGCTTACACTGGGGAAAGAGGTGTGAAGAATTCATTATGAGACCCGTGTTTCATAAGCTTGAACTCTTGGAACACTGCAAAGAGTTGGTTGTTCCCATCTCTGAAATCAAGGCAAAGAGAAGAATAAGAAAGAGGCATAGATAAGAGGGATGAGCAGTGAGGAAGAAGTGGAGGAAGAAGGAGAGATGACCAATGGTAACAAAGAAAGGTGGTTGGATAGTACGCTTGAGTCCAGAAAGAAAAAGACATGAACCGCTTTGACAGCCATCAACTCAATCATGTATCAGATCACTTATACAATTAAGCTATTGCTTGATAGAAGCACGAATCATTCTGTTTTCTGAGTACAGTCATAGAGAATGAGGATCAGTTATTATCCGGATTGTAATAAACCAAAAGGAACTTAGTGTGTTACCTTGTTCAATAGTTCTCAGCTTTAATGAGATTTTACACCTTTGGCCAAGCTCACTAAATTCAGAGCAAGCAATAGGAATTGTACTCTCTACCCTCAGCTGGTATTCCTTCCCATCTTCTGAAATAGTGCTCAATTCAGGTTTTAACTAGTATGAGAAAATACAGACAGAAGTTATGTTCAAATAGAATGTATTTCTAAAGATCAATATTGAAAACTTTTTTTTTTCTGGGCAGATTCTCTTTTGTTTAGTGAGCTGTTAATCACTAAGCTTCACTTAAATAAACGAAGCCAATTAACATCAAACCAGATAGATATGTGTCCCACCCACCCAATCCCAAATAATCACATAGAATCTTAATATTAATTATAAACCATTTGATCTGTTGCTCTGACACTGCTAACTCCCATTTTTAAATTAACCCATTTCTATTAATCTGTGTATTGCCATGTGGCTCCTGGCTTTACCTCTGGGTCTAGTATATCTTGCTGCTCTGGTGGCTAGCTGGCATCTGTTCTGACTCTGCCCTTCTCTTCCTGTATCTCTGCTTGGATTTCCTGCCTGGCTCTTCTATCCTGTCTTGCTATAGGCCAAATCAGCTATTTTATTAACCAATGGGAATAAAACATATTCACAGTATACAAAAGGGTTATCCCACAGGAAGCCACATGCAGTGGCATCCAGAGAGTTCCAGCACCACTCTGAATTTAGGCTCAATCATTTCCTCAACATATATTGGACAACCTTGGGGCGAAGATGACTTCATTGATTCTGGAGAATAGCAGAAGGGACACTGTTCTCCTGCCCCCACCCTGCACTGTTTATATACTGATGCCTACTGAGACAAGCAGAGAAGAGCCTGGTTATTTTCAAGTTTTTAATGTCACCATTGAGATGCATGTACTACTTACTACATAATCCAAATGTTGTCACCTACAATAACCAACTCCTCAGATTGTGTCTGACTTTCTGCCTTGTAAGAGTGACTTCTTGAGATCTATTTCTACAGCTCAAGTCATTCCAGTCCCTAGGGCAGTCATGTGTGGAAGCAGGGATCTTTTGTTGTTGTCCTTGCAGCCTCAAGTCCTAGTTGTCTCTCAAAAGAACTGCATCTTAGTGCTATTTCTCTGTTCATCTAATTAGAAACAGTGGATGACCACTGACTTTGTGTAGCTGTATATGCCAGTGCAGATCAAAATGTCCCTGTGTTCCCAAGCTCAGAGCTCTGTTTGCTCTCCCACTACTAGCTCTCTTGACAATGTACTCCAGTCTTCTGGACTCTGTCCAAGTGTACATGTACTTTAGCTCAACAAAGGTTTTTATCTTATCCCTAAATCCTGTCATTACCAATTTCCTATATTGTCTTTGAACAAGAAATGAACCTCATGCAATCTCAAATTCCATGAGTGAGATCCTCCAGTGTTCGTCTCCATCTTCCACATCTTAGTACTATCTAGTACCTCTCACTGATCATAATGTCCTGTTACTACTGCTTACCTGTTTGAATTACTCATCACTTTTTTGATCCAGTGAGACCAACAGTAACCAAAAGAATTATGTTTCTTATTTAGCAAAATTATAGCAACCCAAAAGCCCAGAGCTGTGAGTCATTTCTGTTTAAGTCCCATGTGCTAGCCCTTCATTTGGTACTTGTCTTTAAACATACACAATAACCAATAACGGCATGCTTATAATATGTGATAGAGCATGTGGTAGAATACCTTATTAAAATAGAGGCTTTAACTTACTCTGATTTGTGCTAATTCTTTAGTACCTCCTTCCTACAACTCCATGAACTATGATGGCTTGACATGAAGTTTCACATTCACAAGTAATTTACATTCATTAGAAATTATATTGTCTAATTTTGTCTTTCCTAAAAATAGCAATATTCTGCAACATGCTTTCTCATGATGCTAAGGAACAGCAGTCATCTATAGCTACCAATCAGCCACTGATCACAAAGTGTAAACACCCAATATTCCACAGTGAGCTTATTGCTAAGGTACAATGCCAAGAACTTAGTTGCATTAAGTGCATTTTCAGCTTGCACTGTTTTCGGTTTATAATGAGCTTACTGGAATGCAAAGAAACACTTCAAATTGAGCCCATTCCCATATGTATTCATGCTTTATTGCACATGAGAATTATTTAGTTATTCTTCAAAGATATTGTTTATTCACTGTAGACTTTTCGATCCATTCAATGATGAGACCCAAGAATTATCACAGGCAAATCACAGCAAATAAACTTTCTAGTTCATATCCACCACTACATACCTTAATTCCTGCAAAATATCCCTGGCTTTCAATAGCTATGCTTTGTACACCTGGGTCCTCCAAGAAAAAGATGGAAGCATTGCAGAATATCTATAAATGCAGTTAAGAAACAATTATTCGTTAGTGAGGTTATAAAGAAACATGCAAATTATTACCCATAAATCCTTTATTCAATTGCTAGTAAATGATAAAATTTAAGAAAAGGGAACTAAAGAGAAGCAATTAAGAGCCCTTGATGCTCTTGAGGGGGACACAGCTTCTGTTCTCAGCACCCACATGGTGTTTCAGAGCTATCCAAAACTCCAGGTCAAGGGGATACCATATACTTTCTTACCTCCATGGACATCAAATGAAAACATGGTACACACACATGCAGACAAAACATTCACACATAAGTTAAAATGAATAAAATTAAATTAATAGAATAAAAAACAAAACATTTCACAGATTTATCTAAAAATTTGAGAAGTGTTCTATCATAAAATATTAGTTATTTTAACCTCAATATAAAGTACAGTGTGCTTTTTATTTTATATATATATACCTATTAGAAAGTTGATAAAAAATAATATGAGCATTGAAAAAGTGACACATTGCTACCCAATAGATGAAGGACATAATTTTAAAACAGGAAAGACACACAGAGTTTTCAAGATCCACTGATAATCAGCAGATTGGTAAACGGAGATACTCAAACATAGTCACCAAAGGTACACTATTGACACTTCTAGCTGCTACTAGAATTAGCACAATTGCCAAGCAGGACACACAGAGAAGCCAAGAATCCACTGCTTTATACTCTGAGGACAAAAGAAGCGTTCAGCATTTAATTTAAAACCCAAATTTGAAAGCCAATATGTGCATGGAAAGAAAATGGAAAGTTTTTGTTTTTGTTCTACATACCTTATCTCCGAGTCTGAGATTTATGCCATCGAGTTCTAAAAGAGAAAAGTCCTGAAGAGTGCTCTCTTGTTTTAGCTCCTCTTTGATCCCTTGGGAAGAAAGCCTAGACCAGACTATGAGGAATCCCACTGAGTTGTTTGTGGGGGGAACATCAAAAGCACATCTACAAAACACCTGGGAGCCCACCAGTTCCACTGTAACCTTTGGTCTGCCTGGAGGTGGAGGAGGCGATACAATGGAGAGCTGACCTGGAGGGAGGAAAGCAGAGAGGAGGTCAGGCATCCAGAAGAAAGAAAAGAACCTTGCCAAAGGGGACCCAAAGATGCTAAATAAAATGGTGTTAGCATTAGAATTAGAAGACAGAAAGCAAGTTTGGAAAAATGATTATTTTCTAGCAGGCAATAAAAGGAAGCTATTTTGGATATTAAAACTATTATGGATATTGATTGACAACAGACTAGCTTAGCTCAAACTTAGATTAACCTTGTAGAACCTTTTGCAAAGCCTGGAAGGCAAAAAGAAAAGTGGTTCACATTATAATTTCTTGTTATAAAGATAACTATTTACCATAGCATCAAACCAAGTAAGTATTTTATAATTTGCTTTTAACTCAATTCATCTTGACTTTGAGTTGATTGAGCTGTCCGTTGCATGTGGCTCTGCTGGCAGTGAAGTGTATGATGTGTTAGAGAATTCTCTTACTCTTTTCATTTTCCTGAGGCTAAAGATAAATCTGGTTTCTTCTAGGACCTGTATAAAGGGCTAACAGTTTGTTTGGTTTGTTTTTCTAGTTCTAAGTATTTGCAACATTAAATCTAAGGGTCTTTAAAATTTGTTTTGTGTTAGAAATTGAAAAATATCCTAATGATAAAATTTAACAAGATGCTTTACAATATTCTGAAATATATACCTTCCCATTCCATCCATTATTTTATGACAATTGAAAAACTAACTTTCTAGATCTGTCATGTAGATGCTGGAAAATTCTGAGAAATCTTGTCTTAAGGCCTTTGTACAGAGAAAACATCCGTTCAGATTTTTTGAAGTATCATTTTGTTGGACACCATATCCCAATGACTAAATGAATTGTTTACAATTAACACAATTAACAACAACAAACACATTGGAGTCTGTTGAAAAGGGGTCTTGTTACATAACTCATGGGGGCCGCATCAAAAGATTGCTCCTTCTGCCTCAGCCTCCCAATGCTGAGATTAAAGTGTTTCCAGCTACAAGTATTTTAGGAATCCTTAAGCCAAGTGATCATAGTCATAATGAGATTTTTCACTCAGGTTGATTTAAATTCTCTACAGTTTTGAATAGCTTATTTTTTCTCAATAATTATACAAATGTTTTAAATATCACATTTTGAGGAAATAAGTAAATAAATGAACAAATGAGTTTGTTGCTTTCTGTGGTGCTGGATTTGAACTCAGGACTTGAAAATCTCTGTATCCTAAGTACATGCCCAGCACCAGCTGAAATGTGTTTATTCAAGCAGGAAAATAAATCTTTTTCTTTAATAAAAACCACTAGTTAGGAAAATCCATGCCTAATATCCTTAATAGATCAATAATCATGTGCTTATTGTTACACTTATTAAGGAATATTTATATATTATAAGCTAAGAAGGAAAAGAAATAAAAATTTTAATCACAAACTCTAATGAAGCTGAGATTTTGAGACAGCCTAATGGTTTGACTGCAGAATTATTGGGAAAGGTGCCTGCAAAATTGATCAGCGACTGGAAGAATGAAGAGTAGCAACTCAGAGATATAAATTATAGTAACTGAATGTAAATTCTCCCTTCTAATTTTAGAGAAAGGTATTTGTCTGAAAACACAATGAAATGACTAATTTTGGTTTGTTTGGAGTGAAGGAGGATTACCCTATGAAGTAAAATTTACAATTCTCCTGCTTCAACTGTGAATGAAGATGTTCACCATTGTACCTGGCTTATTTGTAGTTTTAATGTATTTTCCATTATATATATACATATATACATATACATATGTATAGATATAGATATATACACTAAGCCAGGTGATGGTGGTGCATGCCTTTAATCCCAGTACTCAGAAGGCAGAGGCAAATGAATCTCTGTGAGTTCTAGCCCAGCCTGGTCTACAGAGCAAGTTCTAGGAGATCCAGGGCTACACAGAGAAGTCCATAAACACACACCCACACACCCACACACACACACACACGGGGGGGGGAGGGGACAGAGAGAGAGAGAATGAAGATAAAAAGGAAATACTATTGTAACTATTGTGCTTCATACTTCCTCAAAAGTCCTAAAAAAGTAAAATAGTAGATGCATATACATTTAAATTTTTATGAAAATTCAGTTTAATTGTCAAATTTTCTTCTGAATGATTCTGCCAGTATTTCAGTTGGTTTTAACTCAGTTGTTCTGCCAGCCTTGGGGGATATATTCTACATATATAATAAATAAGTTATTGCTCTTGCTTTTTTCTACCAAGCTGATGGTGCTTGCATAATTCCACATTTAAAACCACAGAACAAGCATATTTACAGAAGTCATTATCTTATGACTACGTTATAAAAAAACCAGTGTCATACACACCAATACAGTCACCTCCGATTTCTATTTCTCCAGGGCCACATGTGTATAATTTCACATCAGAAACAGCTGCAAAAGATTAAAGTTTGTACATTTAATAACATGACCATAAATGTGTAAATCCACATATATCTATGAACAGTTCTTGGGGAACATATCTTTGAACATGGACATAGGATTTCTTAGTTGTTCTCTCTGGGATTTTTTTCCTAAGGATTTTTTTATATTTTAAGGATATGTTCAAACAGAGATGATCGATGATCCGTACTTTCATGACTCCTTTGGACTCTGCATTAGTAAATGGTAGAGCACACTTATAAAATTCAAACTCCTGGGCTCCAGGAGTCTTTATCTCTGATAGAAACACAAAGTGGCATATTGCTTTGAAGGACAACTTGGCATTTTCATATGACACTGAACATACTCTTACCATAATGCATGTTTTTTTCTGATGTTTACCCAAAAGACTCTCAGACGGACTTCCTCAAGAAAAATGAACAGATATTTGTGAAAGTTTTAGTTGCAATTGTCCAATTTATAGGGATTTTGTGCATACAATAATTTTGGTTTATTAGCTTAGGAGATTTCTGTGACCCTTTCTCTTTCTCATGATAGAGTCACACTTATTACTTCAGGCTGTCTGGGAACATGCTATGTAACCCAGACTGACCTCAAATTCATAAACCTCATGTGACCTGAGCCTCCCAAGTGCTGGGAAGATTGACGAGTATTTCACCATAAAGCTTCTGTAATACCTTTGTCTTGTACATCTGTATTTGGTTGTTTTGAGTAACACTGGCTCCAAAGGAGCTTACATCGTCTCTCTCAGGGCTACTCTTCCTTATCATTTATCCAGAAATTTTAAAATAAAATTGTTATTATCTCCACATAATATATTTAAAACATTTCCACTCAAAATGATCTGGTTCCTGGGTGATCTTTTTGAAATTTTATTGAACTAGAAATATTACTTCCTGAATAGGATTATGACAGTTGCCTTTAAGTGATTGTGGCTGTGTACATATTTTAACTAACTTGTCAAGTTCATCTGAAGATGTCAAAGTATTAAAAGAATTGTTCATAATTATAACTTTGTTTTGGTGATCATACTATGGAATCTTTTTCCCCTGGGGTTATTTCTTTCCATTTATTTCCTTGTTTTTTGTTTTTGTTTTGTTTTGTTTTTTGTTTATTTGTTTATTTGTTTTTGACAATAGATTCTGTTCGTGTATAATCTATCCTGATTATAGTTTCCCCTTCCTCTACTCCAATTTCTGTCCCCCTTTCCCTCTCCCCTGGATCCATTTCCTTTCTGTCACTCATTAGAAAAGAACTTGCTTCTAAGAGATAATCAAACATGACAAAACAAAATGTAATAGTGAAGCAATATATATATATATATATATATATATATATATATATATATATATATATAAAAGTTGGACACAGCAACTCAACAAGAAGTAAAGAGCCCCATGAGCAGACACAAGAGTCAGAACCCCACTCAGAGGGGTCTCACAGACAGGAGTTTCATAAATATTAGCTATTAGCTGTAATATATACATAGAAAACCTGGTACAGACCTGTGCAGGCCCTGTGCTTGCTGCCTCAGTTTCTATGAGCTCATGTGCACCTTGATTAGTTGACTCAAAGGGCCTTGTTTTAGTGGCATCCCTAATATGCTCTCCCTGAGCCCCCACATGTGTGTTCCTAGAGACTCGATCAATGCCTTTCAGCATGCTAATCATATGTTTGCCCTGCATAGCTGCTCTGCATGACTGGTCCCAGTGTGTTCTTTTCTAAACCAAAGTTATGGATAAAGAACTACAACTTTGATCATAAGATGAAAAAATTGAACAGAATAGAAATCAATAAATATAATTCATATAAATGGCAAAAATTTTAATGAATCAAATCTAGTTCTTGAGTAGTTCAATGAAAATCTGAGCTAGGTCCTCTGCATATGTGACATAGTTGTTTGTATACCTTGGTGTTCTTGTGGGACACCTAACAGTGTGGAGGGGAGCTATCTGACTCTGTGGTAGTTGAAATGTATTTGGCCCCCATAAACTCATAAGGAATGGCACTACTAGAAGGTATGGTCTTATTGGAGGAATTGTGGTCTTTTTGCAGGAAGCTGGATGAAACATGCCTTTAGTCCAGATCTTGAGGCTGCAGGGTACACCTTGAATTTGGGCCACACCTTCTTTTGAAAGTGTGTCACTGTGGGAGTGGGCTTTGGGATATTTTTCTCAAGCTTCACTAAATGTGACAGACAGTTGAGTGCCTGTTGTCTCTGACTCAAGATATAGTACTCACAGGTCCAGCACCACATCTGCCTTCATGCAGCCATGCTCTCCTCATGATCATAATGAACTGAACCTCTGAAACTGTAAGCAAGCCACACTCAATTAATGGGTTTGTTTGTAAGAGTTACCATGGCCATGGTGTCTCTTCACAGCAATAGAAACCCTAACTAAGACTTTTTCCGAGGGGTTTGTCTAATCTTGTTGCAACTTGATATACCATTTTTGGTTGATATCCATGGGATGCTGCCCATTTCTGAAGGAAAATAGAGGAGGAGTGGATCAGGAGAAAAGGGAAGGTTGAAGGATGGACTGGGTGGAGAGAAAGGAAGGGAAATTGTAGTGGGAATATAATATATTAGAGAAGGATAAATATTATTTTTGCATTGTTAAAAATATTTAGTTTAAAATAGTTTTATATTCACACACACACAAAAAAAAGTTTTAACACAAAACATTCCCATATACATCTCTGAACCATCTTCTGCAAAAGTTGATGCACTATAAGACCAGGATGTATTTGTCAAAATTAGGAAGCTGATCTTAGAACTACTTTAGTCAAAAAACAAACACAATTTCCTCCACTGATGCCATCTTCTGGGCCAATGTCCATTCCAGGAAATCACAGCCCATCACTCAGAATGTTTTTCTCCACTCTATGACAGTTTCTTATTCTTTTCTGTGTTTTTTCTTGCTCTTCTTACTTCTGTAACATATTACTCATGAGTTCTCTAGAATGTTGTTTAATCTGGGATCATATAACTTTTCTCATGATTAGGCTGAAGAACTGGCCTCAGGGAAAGATTAAGACATTTGGCCTCCTTTCTACAAGCTCACAGATAATACATGATTCCCCATGTTGTGATGCATGATACCCTACTATCATGGATCAGATATAGCATCTACCAGTCCTCTTCCCTGAGAAACCACTATTGTTTTTCCCCTCCCATACACTATTAGTTGCAAGCAAGTTCTGAAGCACAGACAACAATTTAAAAAGTAGAGAAAAATCCAGGTGCCACAGAAGCTACAAATGTTGTTTGATTTTGTTTTTGTTTGTTTGTTCTTGTTTTATAGTTTTTGTTAAATACTATGTAGTAATATACATGCAAGTGCATGACAATCATGACTGCCAACTCTTCTTTAGGGGCGCTTTGCATGTGAAATGCACAGCTATTTATTCCCTTCTTTGAGAGTTACATGTAGCTTATTTTCATGACTTGTTTGAGGCATTCCACTAGAGAAAACAATACTCTTATATTTTGATCCTTATAGTAACAAGTAGCAGGG
Source organism: Phodopus roborovskii (assembly GCF_943737965.1). Classification (NCBI taxonomy): domain Eukaryota; kingdom Metazoa; phylum Chordata; class Mammalia; order Rodentia; family Cricetidae; genus Phodopus; species Phodopus roborovskii. The sequence goes on from NW_026125444.1 coordinate 2,410,297, forward strand.
TTTAACATAAATTCTGGCTCTGTACAAATGCTCACTAAGCTTTTCTAATTAAAAGTAAAACAATGCTGAAGTCAAAATGTTTACACATTTGCTTACTGTCTGTCCTGTCTTAATTACACCGGGGGAGGAGGCAAGAAGAAACCAAGCTTCTTAAGCCATCTGGCCATCATGTGCTTTAATACTCCCACAGCAAAATAAACTTTTGAGCATTTTAAGAGACTGATAAATATCTTAAAACAAAGTTAGGTCCAGGTAGCAACAATGACAGACCCAATCTCCTGACATTAGCTCAGCACAACCTGTTCAGAGTACAAATGCACTCACATATATTCCACAATTAACAGTTCAAAGTATTACTGATGCTTTCTTACCTTCAGCACAGTAGCCCATGCATCCCTGAGTGGGTTGGAGCAAGTATACAAAAAAGTCTCCACAGTTTCTGACAAGCACAGGGACTTGAAAGAGACAGCAGTCCTTTTCAATGCTAAAAAGAAGTTGCCAAGTGGCACAACCTGTCAGTTGCTTGATCTCTCCAGGAAGAGGCAGCGTTTCTGAATCACTAAGAGACAGCCAGACGGGGGCCTGAGTTCCACAGTGGTTCATCTTTTATATCAGAGAAAATAAAAGTTGGAAATACAATTAATGTCATACAAATACAAAGACTTTACATTTTTAAGAATCTTCAGACCTACTATAATCTTCAAAACAGTAAATTGTCAATTAGTTTTAAATTTTAAATAAACTGGGGCTGGAGATGTGGCTCTGTAATTAAGGCACAATCTGTTCTCCCAGAACCTAGATTTGGATCCCAGTATCAACACTCTGACTCATAACATTTCTCAACTCCAGGTCCAGTGGAACAATCACCTTTTTGTCTGGCTTCTCTTGGAACAAAGCCTGAGTGTTGTATAAGTATATACATAGACGCAAAACACTTATACACATAAATAAATATTTAAAAAAAACTCAAACACCTTACATATCTACTGCACAAGAAAGTAAATCTAAAGAACGCTAAATTAATATAATGTCAGTTAATACTAATGTAACCTGTTCAATGTAAATATTTTTATTTTACATTTGTATCAGAAATGAGCAATTCAGCTGCAGATAATTTACTAAGACAGTGGACACATCATAATACAAGATAAGTTGAACTGAAATTATATTAATATGTAGCACAGATACCAAAAGATCTCAGAGATATTTGCACAATTGATAGAGACAATGTATATTTGATATCAATTTAGAGTCAATATGCAACAAAAATCAGTGGAGAAAGAAGAAAGGTGTTATTTATAGTCTGATATAGAAAAATTACTTAGCAACTTGGAAAGATGGAATTAAAATTTTTGTTTGAGGCCTACTATCAACATTATTTCCAGGTAGAAAAATGTAATTAAGCAGGAACAAAAGGAAAAATTTTGAGAAGATCCAAAAAAGCACATGACTTTGGACAAGGTTCCCAGCATCCTTCTCTGGTAGTATGCAGACAATGGTGCTCAAAAGCTCAGCTAAAATGGAGATGGAAATGCTACACCTGGGCAGGGATAACCAAGAATCACTGTCCAGGGTGCAGTCATTAATCTTGTTATTTCCATGTTTAAAAGCAAAGGAAACTTTTAAAGGAGAGACTGATACATACAATTAAATAATAATCATAAAATATAAATAAGAATTAAAAGGGGAAACTACTTATGAGTAGTATTTTTGATATATATTTATTATTTTTTTCTTATTTTACATATTGATCCCAGTTCTCTCTCCCTCCCTCTCTCCCTCCCTTCCTTCCTCTCTCCCATACTCCCCCCCACCTCCCTCTTCTGTCCCATTCCCCTCCCACTCCACAGGGAGGGTGATGCCTACCAGGAGGGAACATCAAAATCTGTCAAGTCATTTGGAGTAGAGTCTAGGCGCTCCTTCCTGCCTCTAGCTTAAGGGAGTATCCCTCCATCGGGAATGTGCTCCCAAAGCCCTTTTATGCACCAGGGATGCAGTGAGTAGTATTTTTTAGTATGCTATTATTTTTTTTACATTAGTGTATTTATTTTATTTTATTCAGGTTATTTATTTACCTACAAGTGCTAATGCCAGAAATTCATAATTCTCAGAAGAAATACAAATGTCTAATAGATGTGTGAGAATATTCATTATCAAGAGATGTATTTTTATCTACTGCTATAATAATAAAAATTATCATTATGTTTCTAATAGCCTAAATATATGTTCTATAGCCTTAGTTGCTGAGTTTCAGGAAAAAAACAAGGGCATCCATTTCAAGCTTACAATACTATAAGGTTCTAGAATCAACTAATTGAGCAAAAGGAAGAAAACATAAATACTTAAGAATGTTGTGATTTCCCCCAATTTTTTTCTCAAGCTTTAATTTTAAATTCTAATGGCTTTTAGTTTCCTCCCAATAAAATGTCACAAAAGTAACTTTTTAAAATTATAAACAAACAAAAAAAGGGAAAGAAAATAGGACAGCCATGAAAAAAGTTAACATTAAGTATTGTTATGATTGAATATTTTTCTGAGTGTGTTTACATTAGTGTTGAGAAAGGAAAACCCCTCCAAATAAGATAAACAAATATTCTGCTAAGACCTGTTATATATATATATATATATATATATATATATATATATATAAAATTCTCTCTGAAAGTTTTAAATATAGTTTTGTGTCTTCTAGTTTAAAAACTAAGAATAGCCTTTATGGTAGCCTTTCCACTGTTGCTCAGATTGTTAGTTGTGCTCATCCTTGTAGGTCTCTGAACATTTCTCTAGAGTCAGTTTTTCCTTCAAACCTATAATGGTCCCCTCCTTTATGGTCTCTCTCTCTCTCTCTCTCTCTCTCTCTCTCTCTCTCTCTCTCTCTCTCTCTTTCTCATCTATTCCTCCCCAACTCAATCTTCCTAGTCCCACATGTTTTCCTTTCCTCCCCACTCTTTCTCCTAGTTCCCTTGAGGCATGAGGGAGGACCTAGTCCCTACTCCAAATGACTTGACAGATTTTGATGACCCCTCCTGGAAGGCATCACCCTACCTGTGGAGTTAGGGGGTGGGATGGGATGGGAGTGTGGTTGGGGGCATTGGAGAGATGGAGGGAGGAAGAGAGGGAGGGAGGGAGGGAGGGAGGGAAGAGGGAACTGGAATTGATATGTAAAAATAAGAAAAAAAATAAATAAAAACTAAGACTAGTCCAATACAGAGTGACACAGGTCACAGTCTTTTGTGATGATTATCAGCTTGAACATATTTCTTGAAGGTCACAATACTAAGTACAAAGCTACATATTTCAACCAAAAACTACATATGCCCAGACAGTCCTCAGAACCCTCCATTGAGCTATATGGAGGTTTGTGATAAGGCAAGGGACTCATGCTGTGACAATATTGCATGTTATTCTGCCCCTAATGCTAATGACTTTGGTTACAAGATCCAAACTCTTTGTCCCCAGCCAGGTTTTTTTTTTTTTTTTTTTTTTTTTTTTTTTTTTAAAAATAAGGAATTGCCTTGGCTACCACAAGGTCTCCCTGTGAAATCAAGTGAGGCTACATATCTACAATACCCACTGTGAAGGACCATATTAATCGCCACATAAATGTCATGTCTAAATACTTCATCATCATTTTCATACCACAAACAGGTTCTGAAGTAGTGGATATTTACAATATTTATGCTTATTTCATAGATTATGTGGACAAGATCATAATTGCAATGACAGGGACTGACTGAACTATGAACTGGCCATAAGTAATGAGTAACATTCCAGTAGATCACAGTACTGAGAAGGCAGACACAGAAAGATCCCTGGGGCTTTCTGATCAGCCAGTCTAGCCTCATTTGGTGGGGTCCTGATTCAGTGACAGATCCTGTGTCATAAACTAAGTGGAAAACAATTGAAGAAGGCATCCAGTATCAACTTCTGGCTTCTGCAATGTGCACACGCACACACACACACACACACACACACACACACACACACACACACACACACCACAAATAACATATGTTGCACTGAAAAACACTGAAATTTCACTGACACTCTGAGTTTTCTTCAGTTGTGGAATAGAAAGTGAGGGGCTTTTAAGTTCTGAGATATTGGAGTCCATAGTTAAGGAAGGGAATTCCAGGTAACAACTGAAGCAAAAATTCAACAGTATTGCTCAGTGGCAGTTTCCTTGCTGTTATATATCTGGGCCTATGTTCAAAATTTGACTCCTTGGCCTGCTAATGGAGCAACCAGGAGACTTATGCATAGGACTATATGTGTTGCACATACTTGGACAAAGAATGATTTCTATTACATTTTATTTTACAATTGGGGAAATTATCTAAAATATTATAGTTCAAAACACTCATGGTGTATCATAGCCATTACCATTGAACTAGGTATTATAGAAATATTTCAAATTAAGTTAATCTACTAAAAATGTAGATAACACTTCAGTAAGGGAAAAAAATGTACCTCAACACATTTGGTTGGCATTTCAGCAGGTCTGTCAAAGATGAGAAATCGGTACCATCCAGGGGTGAGAGAATAGTCACAGATCAGGTCTTGAGCAGCTGACTGCTGGGAATACACCGACTCAAAGTGAACACTCCTGTAAGGACTCTGAAGAAACTGGTGGCCACCAGGAGAGCACTCTGGAGCTAGATGGAAAGAGGAGACTTTTCATGCCATGTGCTTTGTTTGCCAGCATAGTTAGGTCTTCGGTTAAAAGTTGGTTCTCTTTCCCCATAAAAAGCAAATAAACTCACTATTGTGCGCATGCGCGCGCACACACAAAACATCAAAATGTCAGGGACTCTGGCAAGTCAAAGATGACTTAGCTTGCACTTTCTAGAGATGCAACAAGCAACTCAAGACCTGTCACGGAGCAAGCTTGAGACACTTATCATTGGGATGCTTATTTTCATTTGACTTGAACACAGAGAGTAACAGAGCTGAATGCTCTTGAGCTAAAATGTGTTAACCATGACCAAAAGTCACCAATCCCAAAAAGGATTCCTCTTGGGTCTAGTCCTCTAGATTTCAATGTCAATACTGGCTTTCCTCAAACAAATTCTCTCTAAAGTAGGCACTAAAATCCTACCTCTGCTAGATAGCAGAATGCAATATCCTCAACTATTTTTTTAATAACATTCTTATCTTTGTAGTTGTTGAAGTGCCTGCTTACCTAAGTTTCCTGTATTTACTACAAGAGTTTAGATTCAGTACAAGGGACTTGCTCCTCCATAGATAAACATTTTCTAGGAAGAATTTCACCTCTATGATTCCAATAGCTTTGGTAATTACCATAATATTAATGATAAATATTTTATTAAGTATATGTACCATCATTGCATATAATTTTAAAAGAATTGTAATAGCTCTCATTGTAAGAACACTATACATGATTAAAAATTAAAGATGGTGTGTTGAAGGATATTAGTACTGGAATTAACATGAATTACTGAAATATTTTTGCTGATTGATTATCTGTGATATAATTTTCTTAGGAAAACTCAGTAAGTTCATTTTCTTTCTCATGTACATGGATATTTGATTTGTGTATGCATGTTTGCATTTGTGTTCAGGTGTGTTTGTAGTGTATTTTCATGGGTCCTGAGCATCTGAACACAGGTCTTAACTCTGACATAGGAAGTGTTCTAACCACTAAGCAATTTTCCTACCTCATAAGTCTATTTTAATTCTATATATAATTTCTCCTTCAGTATCTTTACAGTCCTCATATTTCTTCTTATGTTTCCTTAATTAATATTCTCTAATCCAAAGCAGCAGGAGAATTAATTGCAGGGGACATTACTATGTGACATTACCAATATTGGAGGAGTGTATAATACTTAAAAGAGAAATTTGTTTCATTTATTTTATTTTATTGAGAAATTCGTAGCAAATAGAATTAGCAGTAGTTTCTATTTTTAGCTCATTTCATAATTTCTTTCCTAAAAATATACTTGTCTCTTAGAGAATGTGAAGTAGAAAGTTTAAAATACATTAGTAATGAAAAAGCCACCCTGTAAAAACCTTAGTCCAGCATTGGTCAAGAATACACCCACAGGTAAGCAAGCATTGTAGTGATTTCTAGGCTCGCACAAAGGACAAGCTTATATCTGTCAAGTACTGAGTGAATAGCATTACAAATCCTTCATAGTGATCAGTGTCACACTTGACACTCTCTCTAGAAAAGCCTTAGTATATTTCCCTGAAAACAGACATTCATATAAATTTACACTCCTGTTTGTCATATACTTCCTGGTGTAATTTAAATCAACTAAGCAACTTGTAACAAGATCTTCAATACTGTTTTTCACACACTTTGAGAGAATGTGCCAGGGTATAAATGATAGCCACACAGTGACAGAATATGCAAATGGACTTTCCATATATTTGTTATTTATGGTATGTTGTTTTCTGGCTTACTACAAAGGCAATATCATAGTTATCTAAAGCTGAGAGTCAGTTCATAAATATGTGAAGACACTAATTAAATGGAAATCAAACTTCATTTAAAATTAAACTCGTGTGGTGGTACATGCCATTTGGTGGTGCATACCTCTAAACCCCAATGTGCTGAAGACAAGAAGCAAGGGAGTAAGAGGTTTAGGAAAGCATGGGCTATATAGCAAAACTTGGCCGACCATAAAACAAAAACTGCTTGTGTACTCCAAAACATACAGAAATCAAAAGGACAGTGCACTGGACATAATGGGAAAAATAACTACATATCATATAGGTGTTAAGAGTGCAAGATATGCAAAGAACTCATATAAGTCAGAATAAAGGCCAAGACCTTAATTTATTATTATTTTCAGAAGAAAAGATCTAAGTAGGGCTCATCCCAAAGAACATATGGAAAGGTCAATATACAAATGAATAAGACATGCTTAAAGCATTAACTAAGGAAATTCAAATCAAGCCATAATAAAATATACCATCTGACATCCACTATGGTGGCTAAAATCAAGATGCCAGATAATGGCAAGTGTTTGCAGGTACATGAATGAATTGAAGCCTTCAAATGCTATAGGAAAAGAAAAATAGTGCGGCACTAACTTTTCTGAAACTGGTTAATCATAGCTGACTTCTGGATCCAGCAAATCTCCTTCTAATTAAAAATAAAAACATGTGTTCATATAAACATTTGCACAGAGATGTCCATAGCAGCATTACCTGTGAGAGCGGAAAGACAGAAGCAACACAGATCCACCAATCAAAAAGTGCACATACAAAATCTACTGTCTCCTTACAGTGGAATGTTCTTCAATCATAAAAAACAAATGAACGTTCTCACCCATACTGTATCATGGTAGATCTTTAAAACATTATATTATGTGAAAAATGATATCTGTAATATGATCCTGTTTATATAACATACATAGAGTAGGCAAATACCTAAAACAGAAAGCAAAATAGTGATAGCCCTTGACTGGGGAGAAAGGAGGATGGGGATAATAGCTTTGATATCAAAAGACACAATTTTTGGTTTTGATTCTAAACTTGACTATAGCTGTACATATCTGTGGATAGGTGGACTTTAGGTGGATACAGTGCACTTTAGGTGAGTGCTGGGAATAGTATAGGAGCCCTCCAAATAGATTTATGTGATTTACAGTAAACTGAGAAGCATTTTTCTAACTATTTGAATATAGTCATAAGTATTCTTACAAGCCTTTTCGGGCTGCATGTTTAGTACTTATAATACATGAGTTTTAAAAGTTCTTTATAGCATTTATTCTTTGGGTTAAGAAAGATAAGGGAGAAGGAAAAGGTGACTGAATAACAGGCTTGCACATGCCTACAAGGAATAGATTCTAATGCTCTACAGCACAATTAAGATGTCTACAACTGACAAATATGTCTTATATGCTTTATAAAGAACTAGAAAGAAAAGGATTCAAATATTCTCAATAACAATCCTAATAGCAGCTTTTACAGAGACAGTAATTTCTGGATTCATAGACTCAATTGCACAGTTCTGTGCCTGTGAATATGTACAACAACCCTGTTAATTTAAGAAAAGCCTTTTCTGAACACCTGCTAAATTCAAGCAAACATAGGAAGTCACAGATGAATGACACCTACTTAAGGAAATGCATTTCCAGAAATAAATTGAGTGTTGATGATCTGTTTAAAAAGAAATGGGAAAATATCTCCTTTTCCCTCACCGCTGCTCCTTCGGATTAAATTTATGCTAATAAAATGCTCAATATTGACATGATGATGCAACGGCAATTTTATCTTCAACCTTTAGAGATATTGCACATGTCTTTTCTTCAAGCTGCGGATGGCTGTATGCGTCATTTACTTCTCAAAAAGAATAGGTAACTTACAAGACCAAGTGACCTTTGGTTTAATATTCTTAACAGTATGAGCACAAAGAAGTGCAGAAATGCTAAGGGATGTAGCTCTGCCTTGTGTCATTAATGTCACTCTACTGTACACTTTTCTGTCATGGTTTGAAGCGGAATAGGGTGTTCTTCCCGTCATGTTCACTTTCGCATCAGAAAACTGACTGTACCAGATGATGGGAAAGTTAGCAGACACAAAACTAGCCCAGAAGCTTATGTGGAGATGCGACTTTCACCAATTGTTTCCAGAGGTGGCCTGGGACTGGAGATCATTAGTTTATAACTAATTCGGATCCACTTTCCTGTGCAGTACCCCGCAGATTCGGCAAACGTTCTTACAGCAAATTAAACGGAATTTAAATATCAGGAGAGCCTCAGGGAATAAAACAAAAGAAAACAGGACCAAGGGGTTTCGGGAAGAGGAGGCTCCTGCAGCCTGAGCGTAAAAGTAAATGCAAGGAGCAATTGGCTGTGAAAGCAAACGAGATGGTGCCAGGTCAGAGGCACGCCGCTGAATCAGCAGAAAAGCAGGTCCTCCAGGCAGCCTCTGTGCTACCCTTTCCAGCCACCTACCTTGCTGGCCTTCCCCCAGGACCAGGAACATCAGCCCAGTCACTAGTGGTGCCCAGGTTCCGCCCGGCATCACGTGCTTCCCAGCGCGTCTCACAAATGGGAAAACCTGGCCACAGACCTCTGCTCACTATACTTTCTTAAAGTCTGTTCCTGCTCGGCGTTCAGGGGAGCTGAGAGTTCTATGTCCGGAGAAAGCCAGTCAGACTTTCTACCAGAGACTTTGGCTCCCTTGCCAGCCCCAGACTCCTCCCCCATTACCCTAGCTACCCTCCTCTCCTAAAGCCACGCCCAAACTGTCCCTGGGAACTGGAGCATCCCCCAAGGCCACTGATGTCCCTTCACCTAGGATGTCACCTGCATTACCATAACCTGCCAGGATTTCTGGGATGTAGCTCTGACACAGGGTTTTGCTGACCTAACAAATACTGGGAAATTCCTCCACAATGTGCACGCTCCAAGAAGTCTAGACTGTTCTCTGGGGTCTGGTATAGATTTTGTTTTATTTTTGTTCTTTGCCTTCAGGGTGCCAAAACTTTACTCAGGTTGCCTTTGAACTCACAATCCTCCTGATTTTAAGATACAGTCTCTCACTAGCATAGAGCACACCAAACAGGCTAGGGTGGCAATCGAGGTCCAGGAGTTCTGGCCAGTGCTATGATTACAGGAAGGCTTCCTTGAATGAGTTCAGAAGATTGACATCAAATTCTTATTGCAGGACAAGCATTTTGCTACCTGAACTATCTCCTCTGACAGGGTAGGTGCATTATTAATCTTCTAGCTGTATCTGCTGCTTTACTTTGCTCCTTCAAGCACACCTGTTTCCCAGAACATGTCCTTGTCACCTTTGGACTCACCAATGTGAACTGGGGGACAGGGAGGATAGAGCAATGTAGTGAAACACCATTGCATGGTGCCAGGATTTGTGACCTGAGAGACTGATGAACACTGGAACTGGCTTAATTGCCTAGTCCTGACCCAGGATTCTTTAGCAAATGGCCACATAAGCTTCCTGCTTGCTCTGAGAATGGCTTTCCATCCTTTGAGTTATCAGATGTGTAGATGCCTCTGAGAGGGTGGAAAAAAGCAGACTCTTAGGTAATTGTGTGTGTGTGTGTGTGTGTGTGTGTGTGTGTGTGTGTGTTTGTGGTGTGTGTGTATGAGTTGTGTGTGTATGTCTGTGTGCTTGTGTGTATGTGTATAACTGTGTGTGCATATATGTATCTGTGTGTATGTGTGTGTGTGTTTGTGCCCTGAGTGTATATATTTGTGTACATGTGTGTTATTGTGTGTGCATATGTACATGTGCATGTGTGTGTTTAACTGTTTAAATGTATGTTTGTTAATATTTTAAAATAAATCCTCCAGAGATTTTGTCGGGAAGGCTGAGACTCAGGGGTCCCTCGTCCACCACCTAGGACTTTACCCTGACAAGCATTTTTCTGAGGAGAAAAGAGAAGCTGTTCCTGGAGGGACATGCTGGACACCAGGTTTAAATCACATTCTCCCTAAAGGACTATATAGTCATGGTGGTTCTAGATGTGGAAAACAAAAGATGCCACAAACATTAAGAAATTTTGTTTTAAATGGTATACTCCTTTTTTAAATATATAAATTTGAAAGAAAAATTATCTTTAAAATGTTTATGGCATTTCTCAAAATTGAAGAATTAACCTTTGGGAAATAAGTTCTCTTTGGCACACCAAACTTACTTATAAGTTCTTTTTCTTTGCCAAAAGGAAACCCAATCTTACAAAATAAAACATAAAACTTAACCTCTTACTTAATCTACTATGATTTGCATGTTAAGTCTTAATATAGGTAGAAAAAAATCAGAGATTTCTTAATTTGTGATGTTTGTTATTATTTTACTTTATAAATAAAATTGAGAAAGAAAAACAAATCATCAGTCATCTGTTTTTTTTTTTTTTTAAGCTTCACGGGTAATGTAATAAATGTAACCAGAATCAAATCATATCCAGTGTTTTGTAAATTAAGTTAGAAATATCTGTAAAATAAAACCTGATATTTTCTTTATATTAAAAAACCACTTATATGATTTCCAGAAAACATACAGTTCACAGCACAGTCCGTCTTTATTTTCATCTCAGTAAAAGATTTACAGCTGTCAGTCTGTTAGTTTACAATAGGCCTGTACCAAAAACCATTACTCTCCAATTAAATGAGCTAGCATGTAATATATATATGTGTGTGTGTGTGTGTGTGTGTGTGTGTGTGTGTGTAAAGAAAGAAAGCAAAGAGCAATAAAATGTTTTGTCATGTGTCATTACAATTTAGTATAAGATTCAATTTCTTATAGATTTATTGTTGAAAGGATGAAAAATAATGTGAGTATGATACCCTCATCAATACCAATCATCACTGAGAAATAAAAACTAAAAGGCAGACTTGCACAATAACTGTGGGAGTGCAGGACACCTGGGTTCTCATTCCAGGTCTGATACACACTTCTTGTCTTTGTGGCATTAAACATCATGCCCACGTCCACTTCACTTCCTTTTCTTCCATACAACAAGAAGAAAAATCATACCACATAGAATTTAAGAATGAAAAGAGTATGTGTGTGTGTGCAGGGGTGGGAGGAATGGGTATTTTGACTAGCACCTGGTTCAAAGCAGCTATTATGATAATTTACTGTTATTAAAACAATGGATAAAAACCTATGTAATTATGTCTCCCTTTATCTCTTATTATATAAAGGTATGTAGTTTCTCTTTATTACACTACTATAGTATACTGCATTATTCAGACACAGTGAAAAAAATCACATTTGTATAATACAAATTCCACATGTTTTACTAAATAAGAGCACTCTAGCTTATTTTTTTAAAAACCAAAAGTCATGTTAGCACAGTACTGACAAAACAAAGATGAAAGATTCTCTTTCCCAAACATAAAAAATGATACAGCTACTTGTGAGGTTTACTGCAGTTGAACCTCCAGCGCTCAAAAGCAGACATGAAGGGGTATTTACTCTGGGAGTGGTCAAATACTAAGGGCTGTGGAGAGAAGAAAGAGCACAGTGAATGCTCAAAGAGAACAAAAGAAGAGGGCGGGCATGCCAGGATGATAACCGGGAAAGAACACTCTCCTGCACAAAGATGAGAAGGGCACACAGTGCAAGAAAGAGGAAAACAACAGAATCAGAACAACACAGAGGCAGAGAACACTTCATAATTCCTTGGAGCATCCCTCTCCATCATTCTGTGATATCCCCCATATGTTGTCCAGGAACTTGGTTGTGAGTTTAAGGATTGTAGTAATTTGAATGTCCCCATAAGTTCATAGGGATTGGCACTATTAGGAAGTGTGGCTTTGTTGGAGGTAGTGTGTCACTGTAGAGGTGGGATTTAAGGCCAACCTCAACCCAGTGACACAGACCACTTCCTGTTGCCTGTGGGTCAAGATGTAGGACTCTGGGCTCCTTCTTCAGCACCATGTCTGTCTGCCTGAATGCCACCATGTTGCACCGTAGTGATGATGGATTAAACCTCTGCAAATGTTAAGTCACTCCAATTAAATGTTTTTCGTTTATAATAGTTACCTTTGTCAAAGTGTCTCCTCACAACCATAGAAACCCTAACTAAGACAAATATTTTGTTTGTGTTACTATTCTTTACCCTAAAAAAAATGTTGGAAGTCAGGAGAAAATATAAATGATGCAAACAAATAATTGTATCATTTATATTCTGTTACTCTTACTTTTGTTAGTGAAGGAATGAGAAAATTTTATCATGTTTTATATTTAAAGTCATCTGTGGAGGGTCAGTTATCAGGCCACATAGGAAATATCCAAACAAATACTTTCAGAGACAAAAAGGTTGGGACTTTACAGAGTAAACTGTGATGGTCATAAATTAGTATAATGTTAGTATAGTAAGTTTATTATTAATAATGGTATTATAGTCAATTGTAAAGAGGGTAACTGAAATACTACAGGAGAGATGGTATGCATTCAAGGGCCATCTACAAGACAGAGGAGGAGGGTGTCCTCTTAGTCCTTTCCCCACATTTAAAGCCATTCCTCTTTGTTAATTCCTTAAAAATTAATGAGAAAAATGTGGATGAATAAAAAGAAAACCAGCTTTATTCCATTAAAATATATTAATGAAGAAAAGCAGTTGGTAACTAAAAAGAGAATGCTGCACTCGAATCTGCAGCATAAAATGTTTCAGTCATGATATTCCCCTTTCATGTAGATGTAAAATTATGCAATGATTGTTTTTAAAAGGAAAAAGCTAAAGCCATTCACTTGCTCACCTGAAATCTTCTATTTGGATCCTCTTTTGATTTTTCCTGCTTAGGAAAATGGAATACTTGCTGTTTCTCGTCACAGACTAGGATGACTCAGTCACTCGCACCTTCACACTATGTTTAGCCCTTGAGAAGGTACGAAACTTAAAGGTATATAATGCTCTGTTGCTCCACTGGTCCAGGACACCCCCTACAATCCCATGGAACTGCTATGGGAAACATCACCCTTGGGTGTTAACTAGGTGTGGGGCAAGTATGTCAGTTTTACAATGAAAAGAAAACTAAGTATTTATTCTATATCCTGGACATTTTTCTTCCACAGAGTATATTTCATGCAGTAGGAAACAGGGGTCTTCATGCCTGCATCTCTAGTGAAAATGCATCTACATTTTAGAAAATTTATTTTAAACACACACAAACAAATACACACACACAAATATATATGAACATGCATGTGTGTATGAGAAAGAGAGAGGGAGATGGTGATATTAGCATTCATGGTGAGCCTGCCTTGTTAAGTAATGCTGGGGTTCAAACTCAAGTCTTCAAGATTATGCAACAAGGTCTCTTAACTGCTGGTCAGTCTTTGTAGCCCCTAACATAAAGATCATTTTAAGACTAGCACATTCTTTATCAGCTTAGACACATGGGGAAGAGCCTAGGCCCTGCTCCAGATGATAAGACAGACTTTGAAGACTCCCATGGAAGGTCTCATCCTCCCTGGGGAGCAGAAAGGGCATAGGATAGGGTGTTGGTGGAGGGCAGGTAAGGCAGGGAGGAAGAGGGAACTGGGATTAACATGTAAAACAAGCTTGTTTCTAACTTATATTTTAAAAAGAGGAAAAAGAAAAATAGCACATGAGTGGTGTTCACATGGAGTAGAAAGGTGCTCTGTTTCTTTAAAGTAAATATCAATTCATCCAAAGACCCCCAAATCGTTAGTAAAATTTTATTTCTCAGAATAAAAACATTAATTTTTAGGGTTTCAAATATTGTTGAGTTTAAGTTAACAAATTACAAATTTATGCAACTTAAAATAGGACTAAGTTTTAATGTAATTATTTAAAGACAGAAGTATAAAATCAGTTGCTCTGCACTTAACATTCTTGACTTTCATTCTTTATGGACAATTTATTTTTTCACCTATCCCAACTCTAATGATGTACAACTAATACTTAGTTAATAAATATAAGAATATGGATTTCTATTGTGTTTATTTACTTGGAATAGACACGCATGTGCTATAGCGTGTGTGACTGCGAGAGGACAAGGTAATTCTCTTTTTCCAGGAGTTTCTAATTCAGGTGGTCAGGCAAAGGTGCCTGCTACTGTCTCCCTGGCCCAATATATGTTTGCTTTGATAAACATAAACTCTTTGAAGTGACTACATTGCTAATGTGGCTAACAAATCTATTGTTTTCCCTAGTTGCCTTTTTTCTTACTGGGGATGCTTAAGATGTACTTACAGCAAATTTCACGCAAGGTGTATGGTGTAATTGATGTTCATGGGCACACTGACATTACTTATCCCTTCTAAATTCTTCCAGCTCACCTAGCTAAGACATTAGATCCTCCGACTAACAGTTCCTGGGCTACTCAGACCATGGTTGGCAACCATCATTCTGCTTTCTAATTCTATCATCTAGACTGGCTTGTTAGATATTTACATGGAAGTGAGATCATGAAGTTCTGTGCTTTCTATGTCGGACTTATCTTACTTTAAATGATACCATCTAGCTTTAATCACGTTGACAGAAATGGTAGCATTTCCTTCTTTTTATCATTGAATAATACATACAGATAAAGTATTTTTAATAATTCATCCTTCAGTAGACACGTGGAAAAATTCCTTGCCTCAGTTAAGATGAATATTGTGGCAAGGAGCATAGGAGTACAGACCTCTCCTTAAATTTTGATTTCATTTCATTTTGATAGTGGGATTGCTAAGTCATATGGTTTATGTTATAAATTTTTTGAGAAACACCTATAATATTTTCTACAATGTCTGTATCAATACGCATAAGAGCTTCTTTTTCTCCACATCTGTGCTAAATGTGTCAATTTTTGTCTTTTTTTTTATAACAGCCATTCAAATAGGTGTGAGATGCTAGCTAGTTTATTGCTATTTAAATTTGCATGATGTTGGAATTTTTCTATATGCTTTCAGACACAATTTTTTTCATGTCTTATTTACTGAATATGATCGAACTCAAAGAACTCATTTTAAAAAGTATTACTTATTCTCTTCTGTGATTGCCTGGTATTCTAAGGATAGCAAGACTGATCAATTAGTATCATTACAACAAATGTTTGTAACTACACCGAAGCAATGCTACCCTTCATAGTACAAATCACCCCATGATGGCAGCAATGGCCTCAAGGAGCTATAGCAACTGCCACCTGGGAACTAAATTGCCCCTCAAAAGGAGGGACAGCAGGAACAGTTCTAGAGAGCTTGTAGGAAGAAAACTGGAGTAGTGATTATTCTAACACTGATCTAACCAAAACTATCAACTCCCTGCTGCTACTGTGCATACTACAAACATCTCCTCTGTTTCCCTTCTCTATGAAATTTGAAAGTTCCTGCCTGAGCCATTGGAGCAGGTCTAGTGCTAGTATACATGTGTTATGCTGGTTAAGGCTCTTTTCTATGCTCTCTCTACAGCTCATCTCTTTGACTAACATATATAGATTCCCAGAGCTCAGTCCTTTGTCCTAAAAGTCCAGTGACAGCCCCACCACTCAGAATGCTGAGGAGAAAGATCACTTCAAGACAAGACTAGGCTATGGAGTGAAACCCTGTTGATAGAAAAGCAAACAAGAAAAAGAAGAACGAAAAAGAAAAAAAATATCCATTTTTAAATCAATTTATTTACTAGTAGACCTAAATTCCTTCTGAAGACTCAAGGCAGGGGTAGGTGGGAGGATTGTTTTATGAGCCTTTTGCAGCTGGCAGAGACTTCCTACATTCTTGACTTCCATCCCTGCAGTTACCTTGAGAGCCTAAAGGGCAGAAACTTCTTACCTGCATGACCTTAGCTTCATTCCTTAAATGTCTGTTCATTGACTCTCTTTTAAAGAAGAGTTGGAATTACAAATGGGTAGTCAGAGTCACTCAAAATAATCATAAAATCATAATTTAATGCCTTTTACAAAGTTCCTTTACCATGTCAAATAACTTACATGTGAAGTAACATACAAATTGCTAGATTAGAATCTTGACATATGGGATGTGTGTGTGGGGGGAGGGATCATTGCTGTAGCTGAGATATGAATATTTCAGCTATCTTTCTCAAGCACACTAATGTGTGACTAATACCTAGTACCAAAGTAGAAACATAATTTCTACATTAGTAAAAATATTGCTAGGAGTTTTTAGGACATTGTTTTCTCACCAACAAGGTAAGAGAATTGCACTATCAAATTTGAGCATTTGAATGTGGAAAAGTAATTTAATATTGCCAAATAAATTCTGGAATACTAGTGATTTACTTTCCAAAAGTCCAATTTTAGCATATTAATACATTAAAGGCAACTTTTAAAATGCCTAATGCAGAAACTAAATTTGCCACTACAATATGATTTTACAATGTGATTATACTGCTTACTGTTCTTTTGAATGAAATTGAAAAGGGGGAGCAATTTAATCTTTCAACAAGTAGCTATACACAAACAGTAACACCAGGACATCTCAAGTACACATTACAACTTTTCTTTGAAATCAAAGAGTCAGGTAGCAATGGTGATGGCTTTGTTTTAATGCATTTAGATTCTTTCAGAAGCTGCAAATGAAATGCTGTAGCAGGTGGTGATGCCATGTGACTCCTCTGGTCTTGTTTATGTGATTTTTGTATTCAATTCTTTCTAAATAACAGAGCATTTGAGCCTCAAGATTATAACTTGTAACATAATGCATGGTTTGTATCTGGAAGTAGGTAGGTTTGCAAAAACAGTCTAAAAGATGTTTGGAAATTTGGGTTCTGTCCAACTATTCTTTTATTATTATTATTTAATACTTTTTTCTTATTTTACATATCAAGCCCAGCTGTTCAGCTATTCTTGACTCAGTATTTTAATTTGAAATGTATCAGATAAATAGATGCAAATTCATTTGAAGATACCCTGATTTTAGAAAGATACCCATAATTTAGAAAAATTAAAGTTCAACAATTTCATTTATTTTTTTAGAATTTCATACAAATGTTCATATATATATATATATGTATATATATATATATATATGTCCACCTACTTACCTACTTTTAGCACATAACTTGATGATTATCAAAATCTTTACAGTTCTATGCGATTGCTGACTTCCAGTTTGTAGACATTTTTATGACTCTGAAGCTGTGGTTCTCAACTTTTTAATGCTAGGACCACTTAACATAGTGACCTAACATAGTGACCTCCAACAATAAAAATATTTTGTTGATTCTTCACAACTGTAATTTTGCTACTATTATGAATCAAAATGTAACTATCTGACATGAATGGTATCTGATATGCCACCCCTGTGAAAGGGCTGTTTGACTCCGCCAGAGGGGTAACAACTCACAGGTTGAGAACGACTGCACTGAAGAGAAAGAAATACCATGCCAATTCATAACTCATCTCCACTTCAACCTCTAGGTCAGAGTGTGTACTCTCGACTTCTCTCTGTAATTTTCATTTGGGATGCCACATATGAAGAGATCTCAGAATGTTCTATGTGGTTATCTGTGATTGATTTTGTCCTCAGACAAAATCAAGTAGAACCCCAAGCCCACAGAACTATTGGGAGGTGATAAAATTTATTTATTTAATAGGTGGGAACCATTAGGAAGAGGTTAGACTACAAAAGAGATGCCCTTTCAGAGACATTGGTACCCTGCTCCTTTACTCTGTCCAATCACCATCTAATTTGAAGACATTTCTATAATTCTGAAACAGTGATTCTCAACCTTTGCAATGCTGTGACCCTTTAATACAGTTCCTCAGGCTGTAGTGACTCCCAACCATAAAATTATTTTTGTTGCTGCTTTATAACTTTAATTTTGCTACTGTCATGAATAACAGTTTAAGTATCTGATATGTGACCTCTGTAAATAGACTGTTTGATCCCCCAGAGGGGTCATGACCCACATCTTGAGAACCACTGCTCTGAAAAGAAATAACATGCTCTCTACTTCCAGGCTGCTATGAAGGGAACAGGTCCCTCTACCACCTGCTTGCACCCACACTGATTGTGTCACCATCAGCCAAACCTTGCAGGAGTGAGTGACTGAAACCCCTGACACCAGAATTCAAATTCTACCTTTCACTATTTTAAACAACTTGTCTCAGGTAGTTTTCACAATGATGTGTAGCTGACCAACACACTGTGGAAAAGTAGTTCTGTCCATTGTTAATATTTAAATGTTATGTAAAAGAATATATATGCATATATATGTATGTTTGTATACATATATATGTTTATAATTAATTATTTTTATACAACCCAATTGATAAGCATTAATCTATTATCTTCATTTTCTAGGAAGTCTACAATGTCCAATTTAAACCTGGTGTGATGTAATACGGTATTGAGAACTCATGGAAGCATATTCTAAGAAGGGACCCTTACCAAGACTTAAAAGTCCAGCAATATTTGCTACAAGTGATTCATTAGCTAAATTATAAGGAGTGTGGCAGAAAAAGACAGATAGGGGAGCAGTCCCTAAATGTCCTGATGATTTGTTGAGATTCAGTTTTCTTCAGTCTTGTTATATGGCCCCCTAATTAACATTTCTCTCCAATAGGGAGGGGTAGGCTCATCAGATCACAGAGGTAAACAAAACTATCACATGGCTAGAAAAATTGAAATTTCCAAGATTTTTTACATCCCCTCCTTAGCTAAACAGAAGCAGCTGGCGAGGAAGGATTCTGACCAGCAGTGCTGAAGAGATGAGAGATCCTCTCAAAACATTGAGCTGCCTGAAAATTGTGCAAAGAGTTCCAGTAAGTCATCACACATGGCTGGTGACACCTTCTGGGAGTCACCCCTAAAAAGACTCACTGGTTCACTAAATTGGACTTTGGTGTAATTGTTACTTTTGTCTGTTATGGGTATCTTTCCTGGAGTGAGTAGGACTCTGGTGTGTGTGTATGTGTGTGTGTGTGTGTGTGTGTCTGTGTGTGTGTGTGTCTGTGTGTGTGTGTGTCTGTGTGTGTGTGTGTGTGTGTGTGTTTGTGTTTACTAACTGCATCTTCCTAGGAAAAATCTTTCATGCAACAAAATACATTAAATCAACAAAGATATATTTATAAGGCAATGAAAAATAGTTACACTTGCAATAACAAAAGCAAGTTCTATATACTATATTTGGTAAGACCTCACATATATTGTTTGACCTAATTCCATAATGTTATTAGGTAAATTCCAATATTAACTCTGTCTCAAAAATAAAAGCAATTCCAGGTCAGTTAACCAGAGTCACCTAGATAAGAAGAGGCAAAGCCAATTGTTAACTGCAGGTTAAGGTGTCTGCTTCTAAACCTGAGTTGAATTCCAAGGACCTGCATGGGGGAAGGAAAGAAGCTCTGACTCTCACATACATGCCGTGGTACTAATATGCACACAGACATACTCACAGAGGACTTACGTAAAATGCAATAATGGTGTTAAAACAAATCAGTCTATTTTCAGAACTACCTGGAAGTGAGTTGGTTTGATATTTCTTTATAATCCTCTATATCCTCATCTGGCTTGTGTGTAATGAATGTCCACATCTGATTTTCAAATAGAAATTTGCTTCAAAACTACCCTTAAATGTCAATCATGCTCTCATGGAGGGCAGCTAGTATGAAAGACAATCTGTTTTCCTTTTTATCACTGTCACTGTGATACTTAATTCAAAATGGGAAGAGACAATGTTATAACTTAAGCAAGAAAAAAAAAAGAAATATAATTTACTTCAAAAGACTGCCAAAAATTGCCATGTTGAGAAAACACACAGCCTTTGTAATAGCCATGTTTAACGTGGCCTTAATCATAGGCTGCAGGCAGGTGAAAGCTTTGAAATGAAGTTTCTTCTTCCATAACAGCAAAAACAAAAGGTTAACACCTCTAGTCCTCAGGGCTCATACTTCTTAGACTCAGAAAATATGTCTATTGGGTGGCAGTTTCTACATTAGGCAGTTATGAAAAAGACATAAACTTCCAAACAACTGTAATAAAAGTATTTAGTAAAGATGATAGAGGATAACACAGAAATTAAATAAAGACTGCAAGAAAATATAAATCACTATGTTCTGGTTTCATTTCTTTAGAAGGGGTATATCATCCACTCCAAAGAATCTACATATGGCATGATGTCTAAAGGACTTTGCAGAAACATCTCTTTTCAAACGGTTTTCGTGAAATCCCAGTTTCAAAAGAATGATCAAATTCCTTTAACAAAATTTAACATGATGTAATACCCATAGTAATCTCTAAAAGCACTACACTGAAGTAAGAACCAAACCGGACACAACTACAATTTGTATTCTCATGACATTAGCATTAAAAAGTCTATGAAATGGAAAACAAACGTTTGTTTAAAAGAGGCATGGTTTACTGGGCATAGAGCTGAGACAGAGACAATGTATGTGTGACATTAAGATAGAAACTCTGTATTAGTTGGTGTGTAAAAAAGGGCTTTAGTGGAGTAATTGAACATTGATGATTTTATTGTAAGGTTTGGACCCAGAAGTTTCAGAACACAAAAGTCTGAGCAGGAAATGGAGGAAGATGAGAAAGCTGCCTGTTCCCCCAGAGACACTAACTTTGCTCTCAGTGGCTGCAACAGTGCTGAAAAGAAAATGCAACCAAATGTGGCCATATCCTGATGAAAGTACTCTACTCCTGGACACACAAAACCAAGGACTTGATATTGACATGAAGCACTGCTAATACCCTTGAACAAATTGGTATAGGGGACTGCTTCCTGAACATAACTCCAGGGGCACAGACACTGAGAGAAACAATTAATAATTGGGACCTCTTCAAACTTAGAAGCTTCTGTAAGGCAAAGGACACAGTCGACAAGACCAAACGGCAGCCCACAGACTGGGAAAAGATTTTCACCAATCCTATATCCGACAAAGGGCTGATCTCCAAAATATACAAAGAACTCAAGAAACTAGTCAACAAAACACCAAATAACCCTATTAAAAATGGGGTACAGAACTGAAGATATAATTCTCAATAGAGCAAATCAAAAAGGCTGAAAGACACTTAAGAAAGTGCTCCACATCCTTAGCTATCAGGGAAATGCAAATCAAAACAACTTTGAGATACCATCTTACTCCTGCCAGAATGGCTAAAATTAGAAACACCAATGATGACTCATGTTGGAGAGGATGTGGAGAAATAGGAACACTCCTCCACTGCTGGTGGAGTACAAACTCATACAGCCATTTTGGAGATCAGTATGGCGGTTCCTCAGGAACCCCCTCTTAGGCATATACCCAAAGGATCCACATCCATGCAACAAAGACATCTGTTCAACTATGTTCATAGCAGCACTGTTTGTAATAGCAAGAACCTGGAAGCAACCTAGATACCCCTCAATTGAAGAATGGATAATGAAGATGTGGCACATCTACACAATGGAATACTACTCTGCCGAAAAAAATAATGGTATCTTGAAATTCGCAGGCAAGTGGATGGCACTTGAAGAAACCATCCTGAATGAGGTAACCCAGTCACAAAAAGAGGAACATAGTATGTACTCACTCATATATGGATTTTAGACCTAGACCAAAGGATCACCAGCCTATAATTCACACCACCAGAGGAACTAGGATACAAGGAGTATTCTAAGAGATTCATATAAAGTTCCTCACAGAACCAGGAAGGGACAAGTCCCCCAGAGCAGAGGGGAAGTGGGGGGTGGCAGCGAATGGAGAGAGAAATAGGAGAAAATGAGGGGGAGGAAAGGAAAACATGTGCGACCAGGGAGAGAGAGAGAGAGAGAGAGAGAGAGAGAGAGAGAGAGAGAACATAAAAGAGGGAGCCAATATTGGTTTGAAGATAAAATTGAACATAAAGAAAGGTCTAGAGAACTACAAGACTGCAGCCAACTAACAATTTGAGCTTCTGTGGAAAGTCTACCATAAATGCCCTTCCCGGATGATGAGATCAACAACTAACTCTAATGCCTGTTTGAAACAGGATCAAACACCCATACATAAACACTGAGTCGAACTAGAACCTAGATGCAGGTGGAGAGGACAAGACCAGGTGGCAGAAACACATAGAGACAGCTTACCTGAACAAGGAGGAGCTAATGGGCCACCAGAATGATAGCTGGGAAGCTAGCATGGGACTGACTCAGGCCCCCCTGAATAAGGGTCTCAGTCTGAAGGACTGAACAGTCTAAGGGACCTCAGACAGTGGAGCCAGGATGTATCCCTGGTGCACAAAAGGACCTTGCTAACACATCCCCCATGGAGGGATAACTGACTTAACCTAGAGACAGGAGAGAGACCCTAGACCCTACTTCACATGACCTGTCAGATCTACATGACCCCAACTGGATGGCATTCCCCTACATATGGAATTGGGGTGGGGGATGGGAGAGGAGGGTGATTAGGGTGCATGTGAGAGGGCAGAGAGGGTAAAAGGGAGGGAGGAAGGGAGGGAGAGGGAACTGAGATGGACATGTAAAATAATAAATTCAATAAAATTTAAGTTCAAGGACAAGTTCCTGGGGGAAAGGATTTCTACTTTTGTTTCCACAGAAAATGAAAAGCTGTGGATTCCTTCCAGACTAATATGGTTTGATCAAGCCAGACCGCCTGAAACAGAGTACCAGGTGATCCTACATTAAAACAGCTGGACAAAGCAGCCTTACAGACTAAAGCCAGGATTTCTGCATCTTCTTCTTATCCCCCATGACAGCGCCCCTTAACAGCAGGAAGTAGTTTGGAAAGAACAATGCCCCAATTCCCAAATATTGTCTATAAATGTTTGTTTTCATTTAAATGGACTTGGTTATATAAAAATAATTTTAAAAAAGAAAAAAAGGAACATACTTCAGGCTTTTCACTTAGAAAGCATATGAAGGTTGCAGAAATCTGGATTTACATGACTCTGGTCTTTAATCCCACAAGGAATATCTCCTTCTGGGAATCATATTCATAACTAAGAAACTACTTAGAGTGGGCTGTGCAAACATTGTTTGATTTTTTTTCTATGTACTGTACTAAATGGAGATGTATGCTCAAGGCAATGGAGATGAGTCTGATGTCTAAAAGCAGTGCCTAGGACAAAGTTATGAAGTCAGTTAATTCTATGAGGACAATATTAACTATACAATCACTCAGCTGTCCACACCCTTATTCTGACTGGCTTCACATTCTTACCAGTCATCCTTCCCAGCAACTGTGTTCTCTGAAGCAGTGTACTATAATTGATAATTTAATTTTCAACTCTGTGGACCCCCATCTTTGTCCCTCCTTTTCTCCTGTGGGTCATACTCTGTAAGAATATTACTCTATGTCTATTCTACATCATTATGTGAAGATTATTTAGTAGACCAAGTTTGAAAAGTTAATGTAGGAAAGTTTCTTCCAATCATTCTTAAAATATTAACTCAAAGTCTTATGAGTCCATGCCCTAAACAAGTATCATTACTCATTTTCACTGATGACATTCACCCTACTGAACAGATGGGGTGAAGACCTGAACAAAGCCAGAATGTCTGTCTCTGTCCAAGGTTCTGAAACCTCTCTGGTTTAGATTAGATTTTTTTTTTCCTTTCTCAGTTTCCTAAATTCATCATTTTTTTCTTAACCTACTTCAGTGTCCATCATTACCATTCATTTCAGCATTATGCAATGTCACACTTTTTCCTGATTGTATATTTTAATATATAATGACCTTCTTTGTTTTGGGACCATTTTTATTACTGTCTTTCAAAATGTTTTATTTGATATCTTCATATTCACCACTGATCGCTTTTGCTCACTGTTTGCATGGACATCTTCTTACAAAGTTTCAATACATCTGTGACATTAGTTATAAACAAGAATCTGTTTTAGATTTCAGACAATTATCCAAGTTTTCAAATTCATCCTGTCAGTAATTGCTTTTGAGTAGAATAGCTAATTATTTTATATTAAAGGTAGTTGCTGGTGAGAGACTGACTTCTGATATTTTTTATTCATTCACTGTATACCATTGATTCATCCATTACTGCTTCCTTTTGCATTGAACTAATGCTTGTAGTATATTTTCTGTATAGTTTATTATTTTCTGAGTTAATGCTCTAGAGGTTAGAACTAAAGTCTTAAAATATCATTTTAATTAATACTAGATAGTTTCAACAGATTTTAAAGCTCTGTCCCTATATAACCCATTATTTGCTCTTCATTTATATGAGAATTATACCATTATATACTACGAATGTATGATTAGTATTTTATGCATTTTAAATTTTAAATAATGTAAAAATACAATACAGTAATATATCTTAAATTATCTTTGTTGCTTCCTTGATACATGCTTTTAAAAATGTTTCTTGAGTTTATTTTCTGACAATTTCACACATTTATAGCATGCACTCTGATAATTACTAGCCAGTCCCAATTTACAACCCACTCTATTACCCTCTTTCCTATTCATACTCTCCTATACCACCTCTAATCCCTCTTCCCAAATTCATGACATTTTGGTTGTTCTTTTGGTTTTGTTTTTTTAAGACCCACTGCATTTAACTGGATTCATCTGTATTACCATCGATTTAGAACTATGTAATGGAGCTCAGTTGGTTCTTTATTGGGTACATAATACTGTGTGTGTGTGTGTGTGTGTGTGTGTGTGTGTGTGTGTGTGTGTCTGTGTGTGTATACATATATATCTCCAGACAATGACAGTCCCCCTTGAGTCCATCAGAAGCCAAGAGTTAACTCTATATGCTCTTCCTCTATTCATGATTAAAATTGATAGGCCTGATTTTGAACAGTGTTGGGAGATATGGGAGAAAAACAGCAAACAGCTTTTAAACTCATGGAAATTGGCCCAGCAGCTACCATAACCATGTTGGGTGAGCCTTGGAGAGGCAGAGACCTCAGGACTATACTTCCTGAGTACCTCATGCTGTTACCAATCATAGTTCTGTTTATTTCCTTCAAAATCACCAAGTCTTTATAATCTATGAATTGTATGAAAACTATAAGGGGACTTCTCATCTCTCATTGGCCATTATTATTGGTACTTACAATAATAGTGATCGAATTTTTCTAAGCTTTGTTGCTGGAACATAATAATGAATCAACCACCATCCTTAGAAAGAATTCAGAGATGTACGTTGCCACTAATGTTAAGTTAAGATGTTTTTGTTAATGGCTTTGATATAGAAAATCTTGGTACAGTTTAAAGTTTACAAACACACTTTTAATAGTTGAGTGAGGGAATATTGAAGTCAAGGAACAAGAACAAAGGCAGCCTGGTTATTAACATCTGACATTCCTTTCTTGCTAAAGATGAGTTGGCGACCAAAGGTGATGATTTATTTTCTCTGCCCATTTTTGTACTCTTTCCTGGTTTGAAATAACAAAAATTGTTCATAAGTAGGTATGCACTCTGAGGATTTAAAGTACAAATGATTGATTGTTTTTTATATTTATAGTTTAGATTTGTGATTCTTCTTAAAATTTTTTTGTAAGATTAGCTTTCAAGATAAATACTAAAATGATTAAGTCTTCCTTTGTAATCACAAACAGCTTCCCACCAGTACAAAGGTTGAAATATATGTGGCTTGCTTAAAACTTAGTTAATCAGTTATAAAATTATAGTTGCTCTGGGGAGAAGATATTATGGTGGGAAAATTAATACAAAGACAAATGTTTAACTACTTGTGGACTTTAAGAAAAGCATGTAACTTGTAATCATACTGTGCTTTCTTCTCGTGTAAAGATTTTAAATTGTTTTTGGAAGTTATACATCCTGTTGTTGTGAGGTAATCTTTTTGTGTATAGAAGTTTTCACCTCAGAGGTATAAAAAATAAGAGAAGTAGAAGGAAATGTGTAAAAAAGGAAACATCAAGAGAGATATAGAAGGAAACATCAGGCAAGATGCAGAAGGAAAAGATCAGAGAAGAAGGAGAACAACAGTGTAGAGGAACAGAACAGAGGAAGAACAGAGTAGGAACAGGCAATAGAAAGAAAAATAAAATGAAGAATCAAGCTTCGCCCCTCAGATAAAGTTCCTGTGTGTGCCTGTGCACCAGTCCAGTAGGTCCCTGACTCCTTGCCTCCTCAATATCTGACTGAGCTGCAGAACAAACCCTTTGAAGTCAGATGATGATTTCATTAACTATACATATTTGGAAGATAGCATTTCCTAGCCCTTCCTCTCATCTTCAGCTCTTAAATTCATCCCACCACTACTTTTAAAATGTTCTCTGTTCCTTAGGGAGTGGTATAATTGTCCTGTGTAGTTCCAAGTATTCATAGTCTCATATTCTCAGCACCTTGAACAGTCACGCATCTTGTATTCAATGCTAGTCATTATAGAAGAGGCGTCTCTTATTAAAAATCGGGGTAGTATTTATGATGGGAGATGTCATTCTGTAAATATGTTTCTCATACTGGTTAATGAATAAAGCACTGTTGGCCAATAGGAAAGCAAGATAGGTGGGACTAGGAGACAAGGAGGATTCGAGGAAGTAGTAAGGAGAAGTCAGCATGTAGAGACGAGGGAGAACACAATACCAGCCCCTCTCCAGTAAGATGAGACCACGTGGAAATAATTAGATGAATAGAAATGTGTTAATGCTTAAGACAGAGCTAGCAGATAAGAAACGAGTAACTGCCAACAGCATTATATTTAATACAGAGTCTTCATGTATTATTTGGGGCTGACGTGGCAGTGGGACCGGTGGCGGGGAAAACCTTACTCCTTACATATTTATCTATAATTATAGATATTTAGAAAACAGCATGGCACTATGAAAATTTAGATAAATAGAAGTAATAATTTGGCCTCTAAGGCCTACAACTTCTATGGCCATGGGTTTTTGATTGGGTTGACAATACCAGATAGAAATTTCTTTTTGAGGAGCCATTCTCAAAGCCAAGTAGATGGTAGCTGGTTACCATACAAACATATCACTTTTGTAGCATGGGGAAAACCTTGCATAGCAAATTGATATGGTCAATTACAGGGTTCACAACTATGTAAGACCATTGATGTCTTTTCTTCTCTGGAAGCCTGTGTGGCACCTTTCAGCACTATGAAAGCCAGTCAGCAGGGAGAAAGCTTCTAGTTCAGGTCCAGTTTAGTTTCTCTATGACTTGAATCTAAGTTATATGATGTCTTTTGCAGTAGGGTCTTATCAATTTCTTCTGGTGAAGAATCAAGAAGAATAGCAAGAGTCTGTATTGTTTGGAGAGTCTCTAGGGCCATCATGACCAACAGCTCAAAAACAGGTATCTCACACATGAAACTGGGTCTTTTGTTTGGTAACCCTTGGCTTTCATATGGCAACATTACCTAAACATGCAGGGCATTTAACCCCCTTCCCATCTCTTTAGTTTTATTGTTAGATTTTTTCATGTGATATGTTTTGATCATATTCTTCCTCCTGTCCCAGGTTCTTTCATATCCTTCCCACACTTCCCATCTCCTTATCCTTTCACATTCTTTCTCTCAAAAAGAAAACAAAAATGAATAAAATAAACAAAATAAACCCCTCAAAACTAAACTAAAACAAAAGAAACCTCACAAAATTCATGAAGTTCATTTTGTGTTAGTCAAGTATTCCTCAGCATGAAGCCTGCCCTAGAGTGTGGTCGGTAACCCATTTTAACTCCTTTGAAGAAACCTGATTATTTCCCTCCCATGAGGTATCAATTGCAAGTAGACCCTAATTTAGGGGTGGAACTTCCTGCTTACTTCCACTTCTCCATGATTTGATTTTTGTTTGGTTTGAATTTGTACAGGTCTTATGCATGATGTCATAGTCTTTGTCATTTATCACATTTATTTGTACAAAATGCACACACACACACACACACACACACAGAGAGAGAGAGAGAGAGAGAGAGAGAGAGAGAGAGAGAGAGAGAGAGAAGTATACTTGCATTCACACATATTGTATGGCTTTGTGATTTTAGCAATTTATAGGTTATCTTCATATAAAGTGTTTTTTGTCAAAGACATTGCTCATTCTTCCAGGTTCACATCCTTAGCTTTTATTTCATAGCTACAAAATATTGCATGCTCATGACTAATACATGTTTTTTTCTGACTCAGGAATTTTTTTTCATAATGTTTTTATTGATTATCTGGGAATTTCACATAATGAATCCTGTGCACACTGTTTTAACATATTTTCAAGCTTTTTTCTTGTTATAAATTAAAGAAGCAAGATGGTTAACCTATTTGTTTGATAGTGATTATCTTTTACAATAGCAAAAATTATTCTAATTTTCATAGACAGATAGTTGGGGGGCTTATTAAGACAAAATATTGCCTAGTGAATAATTTGCCATGGTAAAATATTGACTTGGGAATGAAACTAGCAATCTCAATAATTAAGGCCCAGATATCTGTAGTCTGCTTGGCAGTGGGATATAGTCTGTATTTCTTCTAAGGAAATTAAAAGAACTGTATGTACCCAAATACCAGCAGAAAATCAAGCAAGCACACAAGAGTGAACCCACACCTGACCCTGCCTAGAGGGCCAGGAACCAGAGCCTGGGTAGCCCATAGGGCTAGCATAGAACCAAACATGACTGGCAAAATAATAGTAGTAATATTAATAATATCAATAATAATTAATAATCCTATGAAATTATTCTTTATGATACTCTCCTATACTTGTAGACTGGAGCCTACCATAATCATCATCAGAGAAGTTTCATCCAGCAACTGACAGGAGCAGATGCAGCGACCCACAGGAAAACATTAGATGGAGATAGGGGAAACTTTTAGAAGAGTTAGAGGAAGGATTGTGGGAGCCAGAGAGGTCAAAGACACCACAAGAAAAGAATCAACTAACCAGTGCTCATGGAGACTCACAGAGACTGAACCAACAATCAGGGAACCTGTGTGGGTCTGACTAGTTCTTCTGCATATATGTGATGGTTGTGTAGCTTGGGTGCTCTTGGGAAACCCCTAACAATCTCAGTCTCCCTTCCTCTGCTTCAGGGCAAGCAGGTAAAGAAATAACACATCATCAAATCTTCAGAGATACTGGTGAAATGGACCTAACATGTGGTTCTTCAGCCTTTAGAACTGGTTAGTAGGATGAATGTGGGTTCATTTAGAGCTTTGGACTAAAACAGCACTAAGGAACTGCAAGTGGAGTTTACTAGGTCATTTCTGGGGGAGTCTGGAAGATCAGAGTGAAGAGAAACTCAGATAGTAGTGGCCATAATTATGATGTTTTAGAAGGTAACAAAGTCTGTATCTTGAACTCAGAGGCCATTTATGTTATATTCAAACAAAGATTTCAACTTCATTCTACTTATGTTCCGAGGAGGCAAGTGGAGCTGAATACAGTAGTGAAGGTCAAATCCGTTGGGTGGAAGAAACTTGAGAGCAGGAAAGCATGCACAGGGCAGCTCACCTCTCTCATTCAAGCCATCATGAAGTGGTGAAAAGTGGAACAGAAAATTCGAGAAGTGGACAGTTTAAAAATGTGAGAGGTTAGTACCTGTAAAGAGACCCCTGTCTCTTGGGTTCTTCAATTTCTTCCTTTAAAGACACAAGGTTCTTGCTATATAGGTCTTCACTTGTTTGTTAAGTGTTACCCCAAGATACTTTATGTTGTTTGTGGCTATTGTGAAGGGTGATGTTTCTCTGATTTCTTTCTCAGCCCCTTTGTTGTCTGTATATAGTAGGGCTACTAATTTTTTTGAGTTTATCTTGTATCCTGCTACTTTGCTGAAGGTGTTTATCAGCTGTAGGAGTTCCCTGGTATAGTTTTCCAGGTAGCTTATGTAAACAAATCATCTGCAAATAGTGACAGACTGACTTCTTCCTTTCCAATTTGTATTCCCTTGATCTCCTTTTGTTGTCTTATTGCTTTAGCTAAACTTTCAAGTACAATATTGAAGACATTAGAGAGAGTGGGCAGAGGGGGGAATGGGATGGTGGTCTGGGGACATGGGAGGCAGGGAGGGAGGGAGGGAAGGAGAAGGAACCAGGATTGATATGTAAAATAAGAAAATAAATAAATAAATAAATAAGTAAAGAGACCCCTGTAATTCTGCATTGGGTCAACTAGAATGGCACCCTCACAATACAATCCCACCCATCTAAGTTTGCATCGTGCAAGCTTGTTTGAAATAAGATGTCCTGTGCTGACAATGTTGTTGTCACTGCTCAAAAGACATTGCCTAGCATGTTTCTACAGGGTCAGCATGCTTTGATGCAAGAGCGACCCAAAGAGGCGGTGTGGGTCAAGCTCCATTCTATTCTGGCAGAAGACCTTGGCAGCATCATCCACGTAGCACTGTTTTGGTAGACATAAAAGAATGCAAGATTGAGGGAATCATAGAATATTGTACAAAAGCAGTTGCGAGACCAGGCAATGTGTAACAGGGCCAGGGTTATTTCAAGGTGACCCTGAGAGGCCGCTGCATGAAGAGACATGGAGAGCAAAGGGTACAGAAAAAGGTTAGGTGTATAGAGAGGAGCTGGCTCAGGAGAGACTATGTGTACTGCAGAGAACAGAGACTGAGTTTCTACCCAAGTGCTGTGGGTAGCAGACAAGTCTATCATGAGTCCAGATTCCAGATGAGGATCTGCAAGGTTTTATGTTTCCTCTGCTAAATTCTGATCTTTCTTTAGTCCCACGTTCCCTTGCTATGTCTCTATTCGCTGTTTTTGGAATGCCAAGGTGTACTCTGTAAAAAGGAATGCTCAATTTGTTTCTGTTTCTACAGGACACCACAGTCGAGGAATTACTGGAGTCTCAGAAGAGATTTTGCAGTTATGATTTGTAACAATGCTGGGAATGTTAATATCTGTGGCCATTTTTGAAGTTAGTCTGAATACTTTTTTATTATAAAATGGCTATGGGCCTATGGAGACAAAGGATGAGATGGGTCAGAGTAAAATTTTGGCTGCTGTGATGAACGTGTTTGGTTGTCTACTTGATACAAGACTTTAATCAGGATCTGCAGGCAGGGAAACATCCCTTTTTTATGGATTTTGAAACAAGAAGACACACCTCTAACCTGGACCACACTTTCTGCTGGAAGCCTATCCACAGAGAGAAAAGATAGAAGCTTTTGCTTTTTGTCTCCTTCCTAGCAACCCCCTTCTTTCATTGACATTAGTCTAATTTATGGGGATGCCAGCACATACTGTAGACCAGCTGAGACATTAGCCTCATGGACTGAGCAATTACTGCTATCCTTGACTTTCCATTTACAGCCAGCCATTGTTAGATTAGCTGCAGTGCAGCCTATACATCATTCTAATAAGCCCCTTTTTATATGATTCCTTC
Source organism: Phodopus roborovskii (assembly GCF_943737965.1). Classification (NCBI taxonomy): domain Eukaryota; kingdom Metazoa; phylum Chordata; class Mammalia; order Rodentia; family Cricetidae; genus Phodopus; species Phodopus roborovskii. The sequence continues at coordinate 2,441,967 of NW_026125444.1, forward strand.
TATAAGTCCTGTTACTCTAGAGAATCCTGAATAATGCTGGTGTCAAGTCGAGGAAAAGTTCCTCCAGTCTGTCTCTAATTTCAATAAAAATGGTGGAAAGCAGTACCTTCGACAACAACAGCCTGCACTGTTCTTAACTTCAGAATTTGCTAATTATGCAAAAGGGGGCCCATCCTTAATGACCATCAAGGCTGCTAATACCTAAGCAGATAACTAACTTTTCTTTAGTAATTATCCTGTATAGGTCTCCTGAATAGTAGGAATATAAGTGTATGCCATTGTGCTTGACAAAATTGTATTACTGTACAAACTACTTTTTCTTGATTTGTTCATTCTTTTGCTTACTACATGAGGAATGTGTGTTCCCAGCATCACATTATCAGCCTCTGCTGTGGAATATTTGTTTAAGATGTGTTGCATTCATCTATGCTATGGAATATTTGTTTAATGATGCAAAGATGTGTTGTATTCTTTTATGGTCCATTTATTTAACTCTGTAAAGCTGTAAAGCTGTGTTACTCTGCACGTCCAAAACACCTGATTGGTCTAACAAAGAGCTGAATGTCCAATAGTTAGGCAGGATAGGAATAGGCAGGGATGGCAGGAGGAGAAATCTAGGCTGGGGTGGGGGTGGGGGAGGATAAGGAGCAAGAAAAGGAGGAGAGGTGGATGTCAGGGACCAACCTCTAGGTAAAAAGCCTAGAGGCAAAATGTAATTAAAGAGAAGCAGAATAATTAACTTAGAAAAGCTGGCTAGAAATAAGTAAGCTAAGGCTGGGCATTTATAAGTAAGAATAAATCTCCTTATATTTATCTGGGAGCTGGGTGGCAGGCTCCCAAAGAGTTTAAAAAATAAAACAAACAGACAGACGGACAAAAACAACTACAAGCTTGCAAATCCAAAGGATACAGATCTTTACTTCACTGCATCCCACCTACCACACACAGGGTTTGTAATTTGCAGCTTCAACTCACGCCTCATTTTCAAAAATATTTATTATGTTTAATTACATGTTTGTCTATGAGAGTGGATTGTGTGCATGAGTGCAGAAGCCCACAGAGCCCTAAGATAATCTTTATACCCCCAAAGCTGGAAGAATTATGAGCCACCTGCCATCGGTGCTGGCAATTGAATTCTGGTCCTCTGCAAAAGCAGTATGTACTCTTAAGGGCTACATACTCCCCCAATTTCTTGTTTTACCTTTATGTATATCTAAGTGTGAGTCCATTCTTGTCTACACACATGGTTTTAGTTTCATGGGATTAGCTGCTTCTAAGTTTAACATTTACAAAGTAACCTATAAACTCTGTGGGAACTCAACAAATATTAAAATCTGAAGTACTACTTATCTAATTTAGTGCTGGTTTTAAAAAATCGCCTCTGAGTTGAGTTCAACAGAACTAACCAACACAAGCCTTCATCAGACATCCATAGCTCCCTGTTGAATTTGGGGTAATTGGATACAGATGTAATACTGCACTCTAATCAGTAGGTGGCAGCAAGCTACTAAATTTAGGTGAACTGCTTTACACAGATGAAATTGATCAGAGGTTAAAATGAGACTGAAGGGTGGTGGTGTTCTTTGGCTGAGTGTCAGTCTTATAGGGTTCCGCCCACCCCCACATCTAAGAAAGAAAGAAGTGTAATCAATTAAGCCAGGAACACCTAGAAGCATTTCTGTGTTAAATGTTCTGACTCTTCAGGGTCCCCACCACACATCCCTCCCTCCAGTTCATTTCTGTAGGCTGCTGTATGTGCCACATCTTTGTTTGCTGGTCACTCCAAAGACTGGATTGGGTGAATATTGTTTGACGGAACATCTTTTTCTTTTGGCAGACAATATCTTTTCTCTGGCTGTTCCTCAGATACTTGTTATTTATTCTGCATGACTTTCCTTGAAGTTCTAACCAAATAAATTCTAATTAATATTAATTACATTTGATAAGGTATTCTAGGCAGAAAAGATAAAAGAAACAAGCAACAAAGTATAGCCAGTTGCTCAATTGTAGCCAGTTGTTCAAGCCAATGACTTTTCTTAACTTTTTCATATAGGAGCAAAATTCTTTGTTTGCATTTTTGTGAGTAAACAGTCGAGGTTCTCATTGGACATTTGGGTTCTCTTCATTTTAAGCTCCTATCACTTTGCCCCTGAGCCTTACACATTCTGTTGCATGTCAGAACTTCCATGTGGAAGACAAGCTCCCTTCCTATCACAAGCTCCATTTTTCCACAGGTGTAGATCATGGAAACCACCTTGAACTCTTGTGCAATCTTTCTAACCAGTCCTTTATAAAGGGCAGGGAAAGCTATCTTTGCAAGAGACCCTTACCATTAGTTGTGAGAGCATCTGTCCTTCCCACTACACTAGTGTGAAGGAGAATTCCCTCCCAGTGAGGCAAACAACACTATACATATGAAGAGAGGAAATTAGCAAAGAAAGTGGAAGTAAAGGAAACTTCTTCAGTGTGGGATAGGGGTGGGGTAGGGGCTTGTATTGGACACAGACTTTATGCCATGTGGTCTTCGGCCTTTAATGCCAGTCTTCTCTTATTAATTTCCATAAACCCATGAAATTCAGGAAAGACCAAAGTAAGAATTGGGGAGGAAGAGATTCCAAAAGACAGCCATCAAGTGACTGTCACAGAATACTCCGAGTAAGATGTGCAGGGTAGTTTATAAGAAATAAGGATGGGTCCCCCTTCCTTGCCTTCCTCCTTATTATCATGTATATTAAAATGAAGAATAATTATTTAGGTAATTCATTGGCTTGGCATGTAGGAAAAGATACAGATTCTGAAGGCCAATCTGAGTGATGACATCAGACATGTGGTGAGAAATTCTGAAGAGATAGGTCATTGGACGGTGTACCTTGTTCTTTGTAACATTTTAGAGGGACAGCTCAGGTCATATGAGAACTTAATGCATAAACACCCAGGACAGCTTATTTAAAAGAATATAAAATGATATAAGCTTTAAAAGACACAAGGGTAAACATAACAATGAGAAAAGTCACAATATAATACACACATAGGAAAGCTAGCCAGTACCATATGTCCTATAATGTATAAAAAGTTACATTTTAAATAACTCTTTCAAGCACTTTTAATCTATTTTGTTCTACACTGTTTGGCTGTGTACTTTTTGAGGATCTCCTCTGGTAACAAACAGTACTATTGATGTGACATTATGTGTAAGTCAAATAGTAAGATAATTCAGACTTTCAGAATATTTAATAGAAATGTTTATTATTAACAATAGTTTAGGAGCATCTCTTTGGCATCACAGATCATCATTATTTCTGTGAAATGACTACTGAAAGGAAGGTGTGTATTCAGAAATTGATTGATTAGAACCTCAGTACTTCAGAGGGACTGAGATATTACAGGTCCAGAACCAATTACCTTCTTTCTCTTGGCCTAGAAAAACACCTTTGGAAGTCTATGAACTTAGCAGACCACTAGCTTCAACCATCCGAGGAGCCAGGAGCATCACCAGAAGGCATCCAAAGCCTGTAGAAAAGCCTCCCCCATCTCCCTGTACCACCTCTCTAATATACACACCAATGTACGTTAAACTCACCTTGATCTGTGACTTCATGAAACTGCCCCCACACTGGAACATGAAATTTGGAACAATTTAAATTTGTAGTCCCAGGCCAAAGTCACTGAAACAGTCTCAGAATAAACTCCTGATTCCCTTTAATGTGAGAGCTGTTTTGTGTCCGTAGCTCTATCTTGTCATCTTTAGGGCTATTACTCCCCTCGTTTGTAAGTAGTATGACTTGGACAGGAGGGAGGAGGACTTGAACATAGTCCTTGGTAGACAGAGAGATAGGGAGAAGGACCATAACTAGATTAAAAATAAAAAGATGGTGAATTTCCAAGATTGTTGGTTGGCTTCTTCCTCATCCTCCTGACCTGAGACAGAAGACTGAAAGACTGGCAGCTTAACACTAAGCCCTTGTAAGACTTTTCTCCTTCTGTGGTGGAGGTGAATGGGGGGGAGGTGGATGGGGGAAAGGCCTCCCTGCCTATGGACCAGTTGGACAAGTGCAAGGCCGGACCACAATGTCTTTATTCCAAACTTTTGTACATAACAACCTCCCTGTTTCTGTTCAAACTGACCTCTTCTAAAAGGGGGAGGAAGATTCCCACAAGGATCTCAACACCCACCACCCTGAAGGTAAGACTGATCCTCAGCTTCTGGGGACCCTGTCCACTTTGTGGATCTCTCCTTGTTCTCTCTCTCTCTCTCTAACTCTCTCTCTCTCTCTCTCTCTCTCTCTCTCTCTGTGTGTGTGTGTGTGTGTGTGTGTGTGTGTGCGTGTGTGAAATTTCTCATCTTTAAAAGCCTTTCTTTACTCACTGAATCTGTCTTTTCCTATTTGTCATCTGTTGAAATTGCTGCTACCTGTTGAATTCAATCTCTCTCTCTCTTTTTTTTTTTCTTGTCTTTTAATTCTTCAACTGGCAGAGAAAAGAATCCTGATGAAGACCTCCACAGAGTGGCAGACCAGCATTTCGGTATATATACTACATGATCAGTTTTTCCCATTACACATCCACTCTGCAGTCTGATGCTGTTGGACACCTTTCTAGAGTTGATAACCACCACGCTCAGGAGCTGACATTCTTATGACATGAAACCTACCTGCCTACCAGGAATGATGGCCAGCAGAAAACAGCTCCTTCACAAAGACCCGAGGATAATAGAAGAACCCATGAAGGGCATGGAACCACATGCATAGGTATGACCTGACGGTGTCTCAAATTCTTTCTACCTACATCAATGTTCTAGAAAATGCCATTGGTAACTGTAGAGCCCACACTAACATTCTCACAGCAAATACAAGAAGGGCAAGATGAAAATATATGTCTTAATTTGTTATACACAAAAAATTTACATTAAAAGCAAACAAACCAGAAAGTGTTCCACTGGCAAATGTTGCAAAGGCATGCCCCCACATTTCCAGGGTTCCTTGCAGGAACTGTGTAGAATATCCTTAGCGGTAACAAAAGGCAACCAACACTGAGAAAGCTCAGTGTTTTGGTTGATACATCTCGGCTTTGAGAATAGTGTTTTGTTTTGCTAAATGCTGCACATCTTTCTCCAAAGCCACCAACTCTTCCTAGACTTGGTTAAGGTCCTATCACTTGATGTTTTCACACAACTTGAGGCATTTATTTCTCTCTGTGCCAGAGACTACTTCAGTATTATCAGACTATCATTTTATGTTACAGTTCTATCATAAAGGAAAGAATAGAGACGAGTAACTCACTTGTGTAAATGTTTCTTCCTGCTTATATGGCATGTTTGATGTTTCAATGTACATTTCCACAAAGGACTATGGCTATTGACTAGGCTTGCTGTTACCAATAAAATCCAGAAAATACATGTAAATATGGATTAGTAAAAAGACCCATCATCTCATTTATTTACATAGAGCAAAACCTACATTTACCTACAGACTATGAGTCAATATGTAAGTAGGCATGGCAGGAACTGCAACCCACTCCCATGTAAATATGCATCCTCGTGCATACACAAACTACTGTATAACAAAATGAAGATTAAGTGCATGAACCTGAAAACCACAGTACAGTACTTCACCTCAGTAAAAATATCATTTGATTTATCTCAATATAAACTTGTATCGCCCCACTGATTTAGATTACATTATGACCCAGTTATTAGTAATAAAAGCTAAAACAATATCCTGGTAACTATTATGAAAAAAACAATAAAGTAATTGAAATGTATTTTTTTAAGGCAGACTGTAACTGTAAAGATGCCTTAAATGTTTAAAAAGTATGGGTATTTGACCACTGACATTCAAAATAAATTATAAAGCTTCACATAAAATTTCAGATCTCAAAAACAAATGAAATAGAGGATATGTATGAATAAATACACAATAAGTATTCTGATTTTCAGTTAATGGAAAATAATATGATAATTAAACTGCATCAATGGTTATATTATCTGGGTCTGTCTTACAAAAACTAATATAGTGTCTGAAAAGATGGTTCAGTAAGGTTTGGAACACTGACTGCTCTGGCAGAAGACTCAAGTTTGGTTCATAGTACCCATGACAGGTGGCTCACAACCTCCTATGACTCTAATTGCATGGAATCTGACTCCCTGGCTACTGCAAGCATTCACATGCATGTGGTGTACACAGCATCACACAGTCACACATACACACATATAAACTAAAATTTTAAATAGTATAAAAGTATACATGCAAAGTCATATACAAGGTGAACATTAGAATAAGAAAATAAGTTACATCATTTGAAAGAGAAAACATAGTATCATAAAACAAACCCACTATATGTTCAATCAGCAAAAGAGTTGGAATTCCACTTAAGCTGTAACAAAGGAAATTCTAGGTTGCCTGTCACAAGGCTTTCTGAAGACAGAACATAGGTTCATATTCTGAACCTATATGATCTGACACCAAAAATTTATCACCTACTCTATTACTGCAGGCCTCAATTTAGGAATATACATTTAGGCTATTATGTATCCTTGCTAGGTGTTTTGTCAACTACAAACAGAAGTCATCGGGAAGAGGTGAAATCAATTGAAAAAGTTCCTCTGTTAGATTGGCCCATAGGCAGTTTTGTTGGCATTTTCTTGATTAACTGACATGGGAGATCCAGGCCACTGGAAGGAGTGTTACCTAGGGTCAGGTGGTCCTGTGATGTATAAAAGATCAAGCTGAGGAAGCCACAGATGCAAGTAAGTGAATAGCATTCCTCCATAGCCTCTGCTCAATTCCTCCCTCCAGGTGCCTGACCTGAGCTCTGGCCTAACTTTCCTCAGTGATGGGAGATTACCTGGGAGTGTAAGATGAAATAAACCCTATTCTTCCCAAGTTGCTTTTGGTCAGTGTTTTATCATAGCATTAGAAAGCAAAGTAAAGTAAATATGTTGCCATAGTTTTACCTTTCAACTTTTTTCCTGACTCTATACGTGATGCGGTAGGCAGTTTTCCTTCTGGAGAAGGGTTACATTCTATTTTCAGGTTGGTGGTGTAATAGGGTGCACACTATGTCTTCATTAGTATAGAATTCTGAAGAGCAAGCAATGTATCATAAAATCTTACTCTTCATTCCTCCTAGATGAAATATAACGCCCACAAGGTAGATCAGCTACTTCAAGTCTTTGGCTAATATAAAGTCTCTCTTGTGACAAAATCTGAAGTGTAGATATTCTTGTTTGTTCATTTACATTTGTTTTACTTGGGAGTGCATGGAACTTCAGAAAAAAAGAACTTTTCAAGTTCTACTAGTATTTACCTATATATTCTGGAATAACTCGTGTGCCCTTTCAAGTTCTATACAGAGTTGTTTTCTAAGGGGGCAAACAGTGACTGACTGACTCCTTTCTCTTCGGAGCACTCATATATATAACACTAACACTTTCATATAATTTACTCGTGCCTTATTCTTCACAGATGTATTAAATGAATAATATTTGTAAATTATGCCCGAGCTTTACCTCTGTTCATTATGTTAGTCCCTCAGCTCTAATGAACAGCTGCAAATGCTAACAACCTGAGGCCAAAAATCCTACTTTGAACACTTTATAGATTTATCCTCCTAGGAAATGTAGTGTTAATTTTTTCCTATTTCTCCACAAATGGGAGAAATGGATCACAGTAAATGTCCTGTGATTCTCAATTGATTTTAAGTGGGTTTTTTTTTTTCCAAAGAAACTATTTCATTCAGTGTGCACTGTGTCGTTTTAGTCAATAGCATAGCACTCTGTTGGGGAAAAACACACTCATAACTATTTTCCTTGTACTCCCAAAGATATTTTCTTAGAAGGAAAGCGTTATCAGCTACAAACCACAACCTGTATTCAAGTCCTTCTTTATCCCATAAAGAAGAGCCCCTGCCTCTTCACTGATTCTGTAGTACAGGTCAGTTGCATAGTTTTTTTAGAAATAGTAAAGGGATAGCACCTGTGTAAAAAAGTGGAATAGACACAAGGATCACCACAACTAATAGTGGAGAAGCTAGCTTAAACGCCCATACCCTATAATGAGATTGATGACTACCTTTCATGCCATCATAGAGCTTCATGTAGTAGCTGATTGAATCAGAAGCAGACACCCACAGCTAAACACTGAGCTGAACTCCTGGAATCCAGTATACAGAGAAGGGGGAGTGATGAGCAAAGGGGTCAGGACCAAGCTGGAGAAACCCATAGAAATTGATGACCTGATCAAGGGGAGCTCATGAACTTCAGTCTGATAGCTGGGGGAAACATCATAAAACTGACCCAAGCTCCCTGAATGTGGGAGTTTTGTGCAGTCTATGGGGCCTCTAGCAGTGAAAACATATTTATCCCTAGTGCATGAATGGACTTTGGAAGCCCATTCTCCTTGGAGGGATACTCTCTCAGCCTAGATACATGGGAAAGAGCTTAGGTGCTGTCTCAAATGATGTGACAGACTTTGATGAACCCACATGAAAGGCCTCACCCTCCCTGGGAAGTGGAGAGGGAGATGGGAGGATGGGAAGGAGAGGGAACTGAGATTGTTCCTAATTTAAGTAAAAATTTATTTTAAAAAACTGGAATACATTTGTAGAAAACAATAACCATCTGACTATTGTGGTAAGTTAAGTGATGACCTATTATCAAATCTAAATATTCATCATATAACTGATTTTCTGTCTAATTTTCCATGAAACAGTTGATATGTGCAGTATAGCACATACATGAATAAAGATTCAGGTGCAACTTTGTGAGATCACTTTACTTGGATTCTCTGTCACACATCTAGCACTTTCTGCTTTCAACCAGCTCAGGGAGGAAATTCATGTCATCTCTCAACTCAAAATCTATACAGAAAACCTATTAGAATTTTTCAATAAAATCCTAATGAAAAAAACCTGCACCAGACACAAAAGAGACATGCATCTATACCAAAAGAATTTAGAGCACTTTCTCCACACAGTTTCAGCAAGGAGATAGTAAGTGAAATGCTGCCAATATGTGGACAGGGTATCTTCTTTAGGTCTGGATGCACCTCCTTTCGCTTCCTGGAACTACATGATAACACACAAAATTAAGGTCAAATTTTGCATCAGGTCTTACAGAATCATAAAATAACAACTACAACAACAAAAGTTAGAGTATTTTTTGAAGAAGTAAAATTACTCTAATTGAGTTTTGTCAAAAAAAAAAGAAAACAAACAAACAAGCAAACAAAAAAAAAAAAAAAACAAAGACCAAATATTTTGCAAATATTTTGCAAATATTTTGATGGCAAACCCAGAGTAGGAGATGAATTATCAACAAAAAATATTTTAAATTTTAAGAATTCACATAACTTCGTCTTCCATGGTCTGTAAAGCACCTAGCCTAATCAATGTAATTTGTTTACAAAATACAAACGTGTGGAATTATAAGTAAGAACTAATCCAGCATATCCTATATCTAGGAAATGCCTGGAAAGAACATCAATAATTAAGGTACATCTTACATTTTAATTTTTGTTGTGATTGTTGTTTCTTACATCTATGAATACATTCGACTATCTATCTATTTGCCTAACATCTATGTGTAAGGATTAGGGTTTTTCTCCGCCAGTCTTGTCCCGCCGCTGCGCCAGCCCCAAATAACACACAGAGACTCTATATTTGATATTATACTGTTGGCCAGTTACTACTTTCTTATTGGCTAGCTCTGTCTTAAGTATTAACCCATTTGTGTTAATCTATGTATTTCCACGTGGTCTTCTTACCCGGAGCTGGCTGCCGCGTACTGCTCTCTCCACACTCTCCATCTTGGCTCCTCCTATCTACTTCCTATTTCCTCCTTGTCTCCTAGTCCCTCCTATCTTCCTTTCCTATTGGCCAACAGTGCTTTATTAATTAACCAGTATAAGAAACATATACAGAATGACATCTCCCATCATCTATGTATCTATCATCTATCATCTATCATCTATCTTCTATCATCTATCATCTATCAACTATGTGTAAGTGCCTGTGTGCTTGGGTGGAAATCAGTGAGCAACTTCTAGAATTTAGTGCTCTCTTTCCCCCTTTGTGGCTTCTGGGAGTTGTACTCAGGTCATCAGACTTTATGGCATGTACCTTCACTCACTAAGCCATGTTACCAGCACCCCATTCTAATCTCCCTCACCTTAGAATCAGAAGACTCTGCACAAACAATTTCATTAGGGGTATACCAATTCTCAAGAACCTTGTGAATTTTATAAGAATGTATATTTATTTCTCCTAACTCCCTCTCCAATCACTGCCCCTCCCACTCCTAATATGCTCAGGAGATCTTGTTCCTTTCCCCTTCTGTGAGGGACCTTGTATGAATTTCTTAGATTCCTCCTTGTATCCTAGTTTCTCTGGCAGTGTGAATTATAAGCTAGTGATCCTTTGTTCTATGTCTAAAACCCATATATGAGTGAGTACAGACCATGTTCCTCTTTTTGTGACTGTGTTACCTCATTCAAGATGGTTTATTCAAATTCCATCCATTTGCCTGTGAATTTTATGATTCCATTTTTTTTTTTTACCCCATAGTAGTATTCCATTGTGCAAATGTGCCATATCTTCTTTATCCATTCTTCAGTTGAGGGGTATCTAGGTTGCTTCCAGGTTCTTGCTACTACAAATAATGCTGCTATGAGTCTAACAGCTGATGGAAACAGAAGCAGACACCCATAGCTAAACACTGAGCCAAAAGAACTCCTGGAATCCAGTTACAAAATGGGAGGAGTGATAAGCAAAGGGTTCAAGACCAGGCTACAGGAACCCACAGAGACAGCAGACCTAAACAAAGGGGAGTTCATGGACCCCCAGACTGATAGCTGGAAAACCATCTCCCTGAATGTGGGTCTTAGTTAGAAGACCTGAGCAATCTAAGGGACCTCTGATAGTGGAACCAGGATGTGTCCCTGGTGCTCCAAAGGACTTTGGGAGCACATTCCCCATGGAGTGATACTTCCTTCGCCTAGAGTCAGGAGGGAGGAACCAGTTCCTACTCCAAATGACTTGACAGATTTTGATGACCCCTCCTGGAAGGCATCACCCTCCCTGTGGAGTGGGGGTGGGAGAGAAAGTTTGGGGGTATGAAGGGAGGGAGGGAGAAGGAACTGGGATTGATATGTAAAATAAGAAAAAAATAATAAATATATATATAGAAGAATTTATATTTATTGAGACTATAAGGAAATTTAGCTTTAAATCCAGTGTCTCTGAAAAGAAATCTGTCACATTAAATAGGTTATACATTTCTTAATTTGAATGGCACTCCCCTTCATTTCATCATTGCCAGTGAGTTGTTCATGGGAAGAATCTCTGTCACAATGAACCCTGTCTCTGCCTGAGGAAGCGCCTCACTGAGACTCCATTTCCAAGATGGGGTTGGACTGGGTAAATGCAAACCAGTAGACATATGACAGGAAAATCACAAATGCAAATACAAACTAATTGTAGCTTAATGTCAATTATACTTTTAGAGCAGTGTTTGCAAAAGACAATGATTCCCTTCAATTAAATGGTGTGCTTAAAGAGGCAAATGAGAGCAAGAATCCAGGATTTCACAATGAAATAAGCTCTGGAAATTCAAATCTCGGAGCAGAGTCATCAGTCCCAGTCTGTGAAAGCAGCCACACCAGTGTCAATGTGATAAAGGCAAGGTGGATTGAAACTAACTCAGCCAAGACATTTTAAAGCACTTAAATCCTTAATGGAGATAAATTCTAGCTGACAGATTATGTATTTATCTAAGAAGCGGCATTTAAAGAAGCCTTGAAAATTTCTCATATTCCTTCTTTAGTAGATGTAAAAATGCAGGTTCACAATGATCATCAGAAAAATTTGTATTTATTTCAATGCTAATGTTTTTGTCAACAAGAATGTCTGTGTTACTCCATCCTTCTTGAATCCTAATGTTTTAGGAATAGTCTAGAGAAGACTCTGGAACCAGACAACTAGAGATCAAGGATGAAAATACATAGATTGCTGGATACTCAAACACTGGTTTTTACGGTAAAGATATTTGACATATAAAATATAAATTAAATAGAGGAACATTATTGTGTAATTTTCATTGTAATGGTATATTTAAACAATATAGTTATATCACATCAAATATGTTATGATTTAATATAAAATACCCTAGAGTTAGTATGTATTCCAAGATTTTGGTCTAAAATTACATAGTTAATACCTTGTCATGTGCCTATCATCTAGATGACTACTTATATAGTCTTCTCATTGGTTCATGGACTTCTTAATGGCTCAAGACCTTTAGCTCAGCAACTTTGTTTATTGAAACAAAGTTAGTACAAAACCAAAACAGATACTTTGAAAAAACTGATGACTAAGATTGAATTTTTGTTTACATTAAGAATTCTATATAAGTCTATAATATCCAAACACAATGTTTACAAATTAGTCATAACTTAGGCTAAGCTGTGAACTATCAAGCTCTCCTCCTTTCATCTTAGGTTAAGGCACTCACCAGGACTTTGGAATTCTGCTGAATTATCATTACCTGCCCTATAAGGGGCAGTGTTTCCAGGAGGCATCTATCCTGCTGTGGTTTATAAAGAAAATCACCAAAACAAAAAGCCAAGCAGAATGAAAGCCTGGCTCATAATTTGGTTCACAAAAGCAGGATTTTTAAAAACACAGAGATGGACTCAGTCTTCACCATCTTGGTGAGCTGTGAAGTGTGGACAACTGTTAGAGTTCTGGCACTTGCAAAGGAACATTGCACAGAGTGATGACATTAGCTTCCAAGAGCTTCTACAATTTGTAGAAGACTCGTGTTTTCTGAAACCACAATCAGCATGGACAGTGGATGGCAACTGCAATTGTTTGTCTTGATTTTTTAGTGTTCTTATATACTTACCTTTTTAACTTCCTGTAGAAATTATTTCTTCATAGGATGTGTTTATACAATATATTAACATGTTACATTATATGATATATAGCACTATATCAATATATAATTAATAGCAATATATTCCATATTAATATATAATAAGTTATATATTAAGATATTATATATTATCCTTTCAAAGATATAAATCCTTTATACAATATATATGTGTGTGTACATACATATATATATATATATATACATATATGATAAAGTACATCACAAAGACAGATTTTTAATGTTTGTAAAAACTAACACTTGTCAAGTGTCTGTTGTGACTTTATACATTTTACATTTGGTGTAAGTTGAAAAGGGTTATGTTCATACCTCTTCTTAACCCAGACAGGGAGATAATTGTATCACAGTGATTGTGACCCCTGCTGGTTGTTAAACATTGAGATTTCTATTTTATATGACAAGATCAACTGTGACTATGTTTATACATGTAGTTTGCTAATGCTAAAGTCAACATTCTATCAACACAACTGCAATGAAAACATGCTATATTTTAAGAAAAGACATGGCTTTTATTTTTAAAGCACTATATCCCAGAAATGGTTATTGAAGTCTAATGAGACAATTCTAGTAAGTGAAAATTGGGCTCTTAAGAAAGGGAAAAGTTTTTATTTTGTTTTAAAATAATATTTTAAGGTTATTCTTTGAGGCATTCAAACATGCATTTAATTTATTTTCATCAATTCACTTCTCCTTAACTCTTCAGGTAATCTCCCTCATTAACAGTTCCTAACTTCATGCCTTCTTTTTGTTTTTATAATCTGCTGAGTTCATGTAGTGTTATCCATACAAGCATAAGTTATCCACTGGCATCTGGTTAACTTAACTGGAACCACAGACCCAAAGAAAACTAATTCCCTCTCCCCTAGAAACCATTAACTCCCAAGAGCTCTTCAGTCAAAGGAGGATTGCATGTATTCCCTTACTTCCATGTTGGAATGTTGACTGTCTTAATCTTGTAAAGCTCTTGTATTGGATCCCCAAAGTGGCATTGTTTCCACAAGGCCAAGCTGCCTTGAGTTCATGGGTACAATAGTCTTGTCACATCCAGAAGACATGGACAATCCCTGACTCTGGCTCTTATAATCATTCTATACCTTCTATTACATAAATCTTGGAAGTGGGAAGGTAATATAATATATCCAACTAGAATGTCCAATTTATGGATGAGTACTCTACAGATACTTGTTCTCAGCATTTGGATTAATTGTTGTGTCTATGTTCTAACTACTGTCCAACATGAAAAAAAAAGAAAAAAAAACAGCTTCTCTGATAAAAACTAAAAGCTACATAAATCTGTGGGTATCTAAGTAAAGTACACATTTAAAAGTCAGTTTGATGCTATGTCCATATAGAAAAATAATAGTAGTAGGTTCAGCCCTATGAGCTCCCTACTCACAGGTTCTTGGTCAGAATTACACTGTCTGTTATAAGTTCCCTCCTGTGGAGTATACCTTAAATCCCATCAGAAAGTGATTGATTACTCCTATGACATTCAAGTCATGACATTGCCAGGCTAGTCTTTGTAGGTCACAGGGATCACAGCTGCGGTAGACGCCAGCAGCCTGCATAGCATCTTCCATGCTATAAAAGCAAGACAACATAGAGAAAGCTTCCAGATCCCTACCAACTTGATCTCTCTAATTGCTGTGACCAAAGTGTGCGATATCTTAAGCAACAGGATCTTACCACCAAGTTCTGGTGGGCAAAGAAAAACACTAGCAATAACCTGTATTGTTTGGTAGGTTTTTGTGACCTATCTGACAAATAGCTCAAGGAACCTATGGCTTCTGGGATCAACATTACTGGGTAGGGTTAATTCCATTTAAACTCAGCTGCATGTACACATAATATGTGTACATACATATATATGTATATATGTACTTAATAAGTACATCTATTTGAAAACTTATTCACTAGGGCTTTCAATTATTTATAGGACTTTTTCAAATATCTTCAGTGTTATATATCCTTCCCCAACTCCTTGCTATGTCTTACCCTTGAATAAAGAGAAGAAATCTTATAAAAGTTTTTCAGAAATATTGTAAGCTATATATCCTGGGACAAGTGACAACTAAGACAGGGCAATTGTTACAATAAAGAAAAATAAGCATGTATCCTAGGACTGTTGTCTATGATACTAGGAAAAAATAAAAGAAAGACAAAACCAGAATAGCAGTAGTTGAAATGAAACATCTTCACAAACAGATTTTTTTTTAACAAGGTAAGATTAGAAAATAGAGGAGTTCAGACAAGGCAGTTTTTTTCCCTAAGGATATAACTGGAAGAAACGACTGTCATTCAAATGTTTGGATTTGCATTCTTAGTTTCACATGATGAGCACCTGATTCAAAAAGTCATGGAATTTTCTTCCTTATAGTAAAGCATGTATAAGGCTCTACTATATTCCAGAGACCAGCAGCCAGCGAGGTTGCTCAGCACTCTAGGCTCCTGTGAACAAGACCCTCAGGAGGAAGGGTCTGAGGTCATCCAGAAAAAGGCTGAGATTCATCATGACCTTCCATTTCCCAGCTATTCTACACATGGTCATCATGACAACTGAGTTCCTCATAGGGATCGCAGTGAACGGATTCCTCGTCGTTGTAAATGGCCTTGACTTGGTCAAGAGCAGAAAGCTCCAGATACTGCAGATCCTCTTAATATGCATGGGGTTGTCCAGACTTGGGCTGCAGATGATGCTGATGACACAGAGTTTCTTCTCTGTGTTCTTCCCATTTGCCTACGAAGAAAATATTTATGGTTCAAATATGATGTTCATTTGGATGTTCTTCAGCTCAACTGGCCTCTGGTTTGCCACCTGTCTTTCTGTGTTTTACTGCCTCAAGATTTCAGGTTTCACTAAGACCTGGTTCCTTTGGCTGAAATTTAGGATTTCAAAGCTCATGCTTTGGCTGCTTCTGAGCAGCTTACTAGCCTCTTTGGGCACTGCAACTGTAAGTATTGTGGTAGGTTTCCCTTTAATTGAGGATGGGTATGTTCTGAGAATCACAAAACTAAACATTAGTGATGTCAAGTTAATGAAAAATAATGACCTGCTCCTTGTTAACCTGGCCTTACTACTTCCCTTCACATTGTTTGTGAAGTGCACCTCTATGTTATTCATCTCTCTTTATAAACACACCTACCGGATGCAAGGCGGATCTCACAAGCTGTCAAATGCAAAAACAGAAGCCCACATAAACGCATTAAAAACAGTGACGACTTTCTTTTGTTTCTTTGTTTCTTACTTTGCTGCCTTCATGGCAAATATGACATTTAGAATTCCTTACAGGAGTCATCAGTTCTTTGTGGTGAAGGAAGTCATGGCAGCATATCCAGCTGGCCATTCAGTCATAATCATCTTGAGTAATTCTAAGTTCAAAGACTTATTTGGGAGAATGATCTGCCTGAAGAAGTGAGAGTGAGGAGGGGACTGTCTTGGTTCCCTGCTGTGAATCCATTTTTCTCGGCTCTCTCTCCTACCCATTTCCTCCCAGGCCTTACCCAGGACATTCATGACAATCATTTCATCTTGGGTAGACAGGATTTTACTCTTCCATGAACTGTGCACTTAAAATATTGTGACTTCTATTAATAGCTGTTAATTTCCATGAAGTATCAGCTTTATTTGAGAAATGAGGGCAGGGCTTAAAGCTTCATTGGGTAAATCAATATTTGTCTGTAGCTATCTGTCTGTCTGTCTGTCTTTCCAGGTAAGAATAACTGAATTCGGTTCAAGACCTGACAGAAAAAAACAAACAAACAAAAGACCCTGTTGTTTGATGCACTTAAATGTTTTCTTGGAGAGACTCATTAGCAAAATGCAACTGGAATAATAACACTGCACACACTAAGGTGATACCACAGCTGTCCTGAATAATAGGTTTTTAAAGTCTCATCTGCTCTTGGTCTCAAGTGGATATATTACAGAGAGGGCCAAGTGCCATTTGAGCCAACCTGCATAAGCAAACAAGAACAAACAGAACCTCTGTTTCTGTTTTATTTTTAGTAAAATGGAGATGTGTTTTTCAAGCTTCCAAAGTATCAAACTCATCTGGGTAGAGAAAACATGGAGGAGGCTGCTGAATGGAAAATCTCAGAAGGAGATATTCCCTACAGGACCTGACCTGATCCCTGACTGGGACTCTGGTCTGGGTACAGTAACAGGAAGTGAATTGCAGACCTAAACTGAAAATGTTTCTATTTGCTATGAGGAGGAAAAACAATTGTTGGAACAACTTCCATAGCTTGGAACTATCAGTTCAAAGCTAAAAAATCCTCTTTGACTACTAAACCAAGACAATATTTCTTACTTTAATTGCAACAAATTATAAATGGAATTAATTGAAAGTCACTAGGATTAAAAAAACTTAGGTATGTATATGTATTGTGGTTTACTGACAGATAAAAATGTTGTATATGTCCTAACAATGTTGCCACTGTTCACTGAAGAGAAGGTTCTCATATTTGAACAAACACTGAACTCGGTGTATAGGAACATGTGTGTGAGAAGTCAGGATGCCATCCTCAACATGAGCGCTCTGGTTCAGTAGGTCAGGAAGCACCTGAAATTGGGAGTGCTCACAAGTCTCCATAGAGTATTCCTGCTAGTGACTTGGCAACACTTGAGAACCAGTGTGTTTATAATCCCAGTGGTTAAGAACCCAATTTCTGAAGCCAAGTTGAATGGGTTTATACCTCACCAGTTGCTAATTAGTTGCATTAACTTGGTAAGCACCTTGATGTGTTAGAAAAGATGGAAGACTAAATGACATTAAGAAAGGTGTGAGACACCAGAGGATGCCAAAAGGACAGGGTGTGTGCAGGTGGGAGAGGGGGGGACAGGCGGATGAGAAGACAGTGCTTGGCACTTTGTCTTGATCTTTAGGAAAGGTCACAGATGGTGACACTCATGTTGCTATCAACTGTGGGACATTGTTGTGCATTGTGGTCACTTGATCTGGTAAGAAAATGATAAGGTAAGACTTTCTTTGAGTAAAGTTGGTCAGGGGACCAAAGTGTAATAGATATGCTTTGAACATCCTCATTGGTGCACTTGAGAGGCCCCTTATCACTAAGTTTTGAGCATCAATAATGTGGGTAGCCAGCCTCAGGCTCCATGGATCACAGCCAAGTTCAGGGTATGTATGTATAGCATGTTAGCATCACATACCACCAGAGATTATTACCCCGTCCACAGATTGGCTTTGTAGACGTATTTACCATGAAGTGATCAACATTTCTAAAACTGATCTAAAGGTTCCTCTCTTCACAGCAATCAGTGCTTGTGTGTTCTATGTGCAGCAAGTATGACTTCCTTAAACGAATCCAAACTTGTCCCACCCAGACACTGAGACAGTTAGTTATAACTGGGCTCTCTTGCCCTGTCATTGTGATAGAAGTTGCTTCCACCCTGAGTACCAACTGTGCTTCAAGTTTGATCTTCACAAGACAAGTATTTCCAATTTTGCAGAAATATGGAGCCACACTACAATGTAGTTCTAGCCCCAAATATACGATAGCAGTCAACTAATGACAAACAGGTACTTGAATATATGCTTTAGACCAAAACCACCGAGGCTTCTCTGTAAAATAAAAATGGAGATAAAGTCAGATAGTATGTTAATTCTACTACCAAAAGTTGTAATGAGTTTAGTTGGCACAATTTTATTCACGTTTCCAAAAGAAAAAAAAAATTGAGTTCCCAGAAATAGTGCAGGAAATTTTACTATTGTTCTTCGGTTTATTCTTCAGTTTATCAACTAGGACAAAAATAGAAAGTAGTGTACTGCCACCTAGCAGTGAGTAGTCACATTACAGGCATTATGAGTGAAAATGGGAAGACACCAGTCACAACAGATCTTTGACAAAGTAATTTTGTATTCCATCAAAAGTATGAAAAAGAGGAATGAATGATAAGGTCAAAGCAAAATTTGGAATAAAGATTAGTAATTCATGTTTCTCCTTCCAATAGAATACAAATTTAATTGCTAAAAGAAATAGCATTTACAAAATAGGAGTATCTTCAATTGTAAACCAGATCATGTTATCAAAAATTCCTGAACCTTTATTAAAGATGTATTAGATTTGTGCCTATGTTTGATTCTAAAACATTTGGGAGAATATTATTAAATAATTACTTATGAAATTATACGATGCATTAAACAAGTGGAATGATAAAAGTGAGCTAAAAGACGGATGTGAAACATTGCTATGAGAAAAGATTGTCCATAGTTTGTACTATTTCAAGTTGTAGGATGACTTCCTGGAAGTCCATCATATAATTTTACTTCTGTGTGATTTTTAAAAATTTTAATCTCACCAAGATATTTGTTTTAGTCAAGTTCTCTAACTAGATACAGATAGATTGACAGACAGACAGATAGATATTGAACTTTAAACTAACATGATGCCAAATCACACTTCAGATGCTGAGAACAGGGTACAAGAGTTTCTGGTACTTACTCAGTCCACAGGGCAGGGTGCTTCAGTAGTACAAGTTTTGTCATGCTGGAAGCCAAGTAATGTCCAGAAGAGTCACAGGGAAGGTCCCTGTTCCAGGATGAATGCTTAGATTCTGCTATCAAGGAAGGAGTCAACAACCACAGCAACAATGGGACAAGCCAGCTGGTCCATTTACTCTTTTCATTGTTTCTTTTGCTATGTAGCATGTGGAACGAGGAGACGAGGGGAGGCAGAGATAGGCACATCCCCTAGCTTGCTAGCCAGATAGCCTAGCCAAAGCCATTACATCTATGTTCAATGAGAGATCCTCTCTCAAGATAACAGGATAGAGAGTGGTATAGGAAGACACCCTATGCTACCATGTCTCCACAGGTGCACACATAGAGAGCTCACCGTTACATACATGCATGCACATGCTTGTAACACACACACACACACCTATGAGTAGTTACAGAACAGTTGCTAATCACAATAAAAATAAGTCAAAAATCTCTAAAAAAAATCCCTGCTTCAGACTTGATGCTAGAGAAAAAACTTGATTTCTACCTCATATCACCCAATTATGACTATATTTTGATGTTTATGAATACTCATGAAAGTTGTAATGATGAAAGCAGACTCCACAGTGCACAGTAGCTACCATTTCTCTTAACATTTCTGAAGCCTTGGGCCCAATACTGTCAGACTTTTTCATGGGGCTGCTTTAAGGGCTTGTTCTGTTAAAGGTGATTTAGCAGTGATCTAAGGGCTATCAGCTAACTTGCATTCCCATGTGGATGTAGAGAAAAGAATGACAATTTTTTCCCACTAGGTGGCAGGATTTTGCCATGAACTTGAGTGTTGACCACGTTGGAAAGCAGAGAAAGAAATTTAATTAAAAAGAATTAAATTTGCTTTAGAAAATGACTCTATACCACCACATATCAGTTCAATAGAATGTGGGTTTTGGTATGAAAATATGAAATTACTTTTGATGCAGTAATTGAAGTAGGTTCCAAATAAAACAGTTCATGGGTACTCAAATTTCAGAAAAATAGTTCCCAGACATTAAAAAATACTCTAAATTAATATGTATTCTAAATTGTGACTATATTTACATCCTGTATATTTCATGCTTTTTGTATATTTCATCCTCACTGAATTTTGCATTATCAAAGTATTTAGCATGGCACAGCATAATCCACTAAAATTTCAATTTTTTTTTTTTTTTTGTTCTTTAAAGACCTATTGCAAACCACTGTAAGACCCCTGTCCTCTGACCATGAAATGACTTTCTACAAAGTATGCTCACCTGTCAGAATTTGGTATTAGGGTAACAATTGTCTTTATATTTCAAGAAAGAAAACTCAGTCTTGGGCAATGAAATATTTCAAAAGTATTTCTTTAAGACAACATCGTTGTTGTTATTGAGTCTACTTTTTGTTTGAGGGACTCTTCCCTTGAATCTTTTAGTCTCCCTTGTCTGGTTGACTTAAAAGTGCTGAGAGAGCCTTTTCTTTTCTTTTCTTTTCTTTTCTTTTTTTTTTTTTTTTTTTTATCCAATGAAAGCTAATCAGGAAATAAGGAAATAAAATTAATTTTTTTGTTTTGTTTTGTTGTTCTATGATTTCATCTGACCAAGGAATTATAATAGCACTTCCATTTCTGTCTCTAAAGATACAGTGTTGACTTCTCTCTACACACCCTCCATTGTTCCTTAAACGTTCATCTTGTCACCATTCCTCTGGATGACACTCTTGTGCTTTTCCTTAGATCTTTTGAATGTCATATGAGCCCCCATTGAAATCAGAATTCAACTCTAGCCTCCACAGATTTGGGTCAGGCTCTCTGGTTAATAATTAATCCCATGCTTTAGATAAAGGTCAGTCAGATATTGTTTCTCTTCCTGAGTCCCTTTGTGGTCTAAACTCCCCAGTATCATTTGCTACCTAGAGCATATCCTAGACCTTTTAACCTCCTTCCATCTGAGTATTTCTTCATACGCAGACCTTGTCTTCCTTTCATGAAAAATTCACAGACTGAAAGTATGTTTTGTAATAGGACAGAGCTCAGGCATGTGTTAACCCTTGCATCACCAAGCAGCCCTTTCCTGAGTGAAGAGCATGTTAGAAGAGAGGATTTATCCCAAGATGATGCTTTTAGCAAGTCAGTAAAGGCACTCCCTTACTGAAGACATGGTGGACAGTTATTTTTTTAATGCCTAGTATTCTGCAAAGTACCGAGAATATGAAGCTATATGGGGTGAGTAGGATCTATACCTTCAGGAGATAACAACTAGAGTGGGGTAAAGATGAGTAAGCTGTGATGACAAGTCAAGTGGAAGTCCAGATGAGAGACGCTCATAATACCATGAGAATCCAGAGAATGGTAGGCAAATCAACACCTGGGTAATCAAGGAAGCTGTATAAATTCCTGGTGCTGTGTAATAGCATGCCCTGGAAGTGATTTCACTACCTAGTTATGCTCAAATACTTGTGGGTCAGGATTTGGAAAGGGCACACTGAGGTCAGTTTTCTGACGCTGTGTCTGGGATCTCTGCCTGACACACTCAACTGGCTGGAAAATGGAATTGTGGGAGGTGTCCCAAATCACCTTTCTGGCACCTGGGCAGAGACTATCAGCTGCAGCACCTACACATGGCCTCTCCACGTGACCTGAGCTTCTTCACAACATGATAAACCCCATCCACAGGAAGCTGAGGATTCCAAAAAACCATGTGCAATGAGAGATATTACAACCATCTTTGGAAAACTCAATGTGCTGCAGAATGTTTTCCAAATTATTTGGACCTAAAGGATATGTGGAAGTTAGCTGTGCAAAATATTAATATGTTATAGAATATGTGGAGTTACAGCATGTATCTAATTTAACTGTGTGAAATAGAAGTATTACAGGCAGGAGGAATAGACTGGTCCATGCCTAGAGTCAATGGGTCAATTAGTGTGACCAACTAGATAGAGCTCAGAATATCTGAGGCTAAGAGTATAAGGAGGAATTGTAAGTGATGAGCCTAGACAGGAAGGTGGTAAAGGTGCCTAGGTAGCAGTTCCTTCAGGGCAGGGGGAATAATCACAAGTCTTTAAAGAGGACATACAAACAAAGACCTGTGCTACACTAAAAATGATCATTTTGGATGGATCGTGAAGACAGACAGGAGAGTGTGAAGAGGAGACAGAAGACCAGCAAGCAGACAACTGAAGGCAGAGACTTCTTATGATTAATCACAAGTTCCAAAGGTGGAGATGTGTCACCCTGAGGTCTGATAATTAGCATGAAGGACTTGAAGAAATGACTAAAAACTATTACATGCAATGAATCCTTAGGATTTATTGCAATGACAAGATACAGATTGGTGGATCCCAACTCTTGGGTCGTGAGCACTTTGGGGATTGAATGACCATTTCACAGGGTTTTCATATCAGATATTTATATTACAATTTATTTTAGTTGCATAATTACAGTTATGAAGTAGCAATGAAAGAATTTTGTGGTTGGGGGGGGGGGGTCACCGCACCATGAGAAACTGTATTAAATGATCTTAGGAAGGTTGAGGATCACTGTTATAGATGACAACAAGACAAGAGAAGAGAGTTAGCAATCAGTTCTAAGTGAGCTCCAAGAAATGCCTTCCAGTTGTGCTTTCACAATGGTCAGTGGTAAGTGGCTATGGCACATGATGGTGCCCATAGATGCTGCCAAACAGAAAGGCTCACGGAACCCTTGGTGTCCACGGTTTTCACTGGGGCCTGGTCTTGCAGATGCAGTTGATTATTTCCACAGCTCTTAGTCACTAGCCTCTCTGGAGACTGAACTGACATTCGTGACCAATAACTCTGCCATAGATCACATTATAGAGTATCTTCTGTGTCCCAGATCCCCAGGGTACAGACCCTTATCACAGTGGACAGTCATTATAAGGAAATAGAATTTGGCTCCCACAAACCCAGAGCAAAGTCTCCATATCTCTGGGTCAAGGGCAGATCTACTCAGTGTAGCAAGAGGAGGGTTACCGAATGAAGAGGAAACAATCAATTTGGTGATGATTGAGCCTGGTTGATTGAGAGTAGAGGTGTTGTTGGTGAGAAATGAGGCATACGGGTTTGCAAGATGATCGATGGGAGGAAGAAATGAGTGTTAACTCAGGTTTAAAGTTTGAGATGATAGGTCTTCATCTTAAATGTTAATTCACCCAAAAATGGTAGTGGTGGCCAATGTAGCCCTCCTGAGGGAGGGAGGAAACCAGTGGCAGAGGAAGAAAGAGTAGCTGCTGTGCTGGAGAGAGAGATAGAGACAGGGATTGAGTTTCTGGGAACAGCTTTTTTTTTTTTTTTTTCCTTGTCTGCCCTACTTGAGGATTGGGGAATTACCTTGAAGAGGCTTTCTCGCACTACTGGACACTCATCATGGCATCTCTAATGACATCATGATATCTCTAATGGCATGCCATCTTATTGGAGACATTCTATAACACTGCAGGATAGGTTTTATTTACCATGTAACTATGAGTTGTTTTTTAGTCAGTGAAACCAAATAACATGGTTTGGATTTATTTCATATAGAATGGTATTTTTTACTCAATTTTAGTTCATAATTTCTCCCATCTGAATAGTGTCTGCTACACAACCCAGCGTTTATCTGTATCTTTGTTGTATAGAGCTTAGGTCAACTTCTTGCAGGAATTTGGTGATGTCCAGATCCACGCACCTTTGTTTAGTATTATCTGTTAGTTAACTTTAGCCTGAATTGCCTTTCATTTTTTCTTGTAAAAGTGTTTTGCGGAACTAACTGAGCTGTGATGCCTCCCCTGGGTTTGTTTCTGTACTTTATACTTACCCCAATGGGTGAAATTTTTCAAGACACTAGTTCTGCCTCCACAGAGTGATTGAGTTGCCATTGTTAGGCAGGCCTCCATCACTGTAAGGCAAGCAAGATCCAGCCCCCAGTATAGAAATTGGGTGTCACGGTGCTACAGGCTGGTATTACTGTAGTTGAGGGAGAAACATACACCAACTTTTGAAAGTGATAACATAATGGTACCCCAATAGTGGTGGGCTCCAGATCAGTGCATCATGCCCCCAGAACTAGTTGTCACCATGTTACACTAGTCTGTCTCCCACATATCTGTAGACAACTGGCCACTTTGACAGTCATGCTGTGCTCTGTAAGAAGCTGCTATCTCCCCTCTACCCTCTCCCAGTTGCCTCAATGGAAATTTCATTGCTGGGCCTTATTAATTCTCATTACTGACTGTGAGCATGTGCCATAAGCCTTGACTACAACACACACCCACATGTGTCTGGCCTGAAGTATGTGGTGAAGCTTCTGATTACATATATGTTTGCTTCCACTTATATAGCAAGGTCCCTGACAGTATTCCTTGAGATCATTTTTTGTTTTTATTAATTAATTTGTTTATTTATTTATTGTCCTGAGGACAGCCATACCCCTAGTGAGTAGAGTCACAAGGGGCCAGATCTGTAGTCTGAGTCAGTGGCAGACCTCCTTGTAAGGAGTAAAGTTTTTTCTCCCGCCACCTAGTCTTGTCCCGCCGCTGCGCCAGCCCCAAATAATACACAGAGACTCTGTATTTGATATTATGCTGTTGGCCAGTTACTTGTTTCTTAAAGGCTAGCTCTGTCTTAAGTATTAACCCATTTCTATGTACTTCCATGTGGTCTTACCAGCGAGAGGCGGCTGGCGGTTCTATTCTCTCCAGACTCTCCATCTTGACTCCTCCTTACTACTTCCTCTTTCCTCCTCGTCTCCTAGTCCTGCCTATCTTGCTTTCCTCTTGACCAGCAGTGCTTTATTCATTAAACCAGTATGAGAAACATATTTACAGAATCACATCTCCCATCATCTCCTCATAGCATATATCATATAAGTCAAGCTGCCTTCACTCTGCCCAAAAGAGCAGGAGGACTTACTGTCTGGTGTGGAAGAATCAACCTACTTCTTGGTGTATAAAATCTGTGCAAGGGAAGGAAAGGTTGACTGGCATAAGAAACCAAAGAATAACATCTATCTCTTCTGAGGATCTGGACTTTTGTCCAGGTGCATTCGAAAACACTGAATTTTTAACAAATGGTCCTCACTAGGTCAACGCTTGGAATACTTTGTGGCTCCTAGACTGAGTACAACCTAGAGATAGGCTACTACTTTTTGTCTCCATCTTTCCATTTTAAATTTATTTAATTTTAGTTTTTTCACACAGCACCCTTTGACTATATTATTTCTCCTTCCCTAGCTCCTTCCAGATCCTTCCCACCTATATCCCCACTTAACTTCATGTTCTTTCTACTTCATTTTCTGAAGAAGCTCCACAAAAAGCCAAACAGACTAACAAAGACAAACAAAACAAAGAATAGAATCTGTTTGTGTTGGGAAATTGCTCTAGGCTCTCGGGCACAGGACCTGCCCTGGAGTGATGCTACATTGAAGAAAACTGGTTTTACCTTTCCTAACAGCTATCACTTACAAACAGTTTCTTGGTTAGGCATGGAACTTTATGTTCATTTTCCCTTCTCAGTGCTTGGATTTTCTTTTTCTCGTTTAAATCTGTATGGGTCTTGTGCATGTTTTCATGATCTCTTTAGGTCATATATGTGTCCATCCTGTTGTATTTGGAGGACATTGTTTCCTAGGAATCATTCATCATCTCTCCTTTAGCTTGTACAATCTTTCCACCTCCTCTTCTAGGTCAATCCTTGAGCCATGGGGTGAAGGAGAGGGGACTGATAAAGACATTGCATATTGGGCTGAGTACTTCCAAAAGTGTCATTCTCTTAGTTATTTACAATCTACTGCGAGAGGAAGATGCTCTGATGAGGGTTGAGTGGTGCTTTGCTCTGCAGACATAGCGATGTTTCTTTAGAAGTCATTTTATTGCTATGTTCCTTTAACATAATGACAGTAGAAGGTTCCCTCACAGAGCCTATGAAGTAGTTCTTGGCCATTTCAGCATTGTCAGGTACAGGTTTTATCTCGTGAAGAGGGCTCTAAATCCAATAAGTTTTAAAAAGTAGATAGTTATTCCTATAACACTTGTGCCACTATTGTGCCAGTACAACTTGCAGGCATTTTATCTTTCATATAAGTAGCTTCTGAGCAAACTGCGAAACTCAGTCAGCTGATAGTAGAAAGGCCACACAGGGCAGGGAAGGGTAGAGTAGCAGTATCAGGATTCTTGTTTGTTTGTTTGTTTTTCTTTCAGCTTTTCCAGTCAGGGTTTCTCTGTGTAGCTTTATAGCCTGCCCTAGAACTCGCTCTGTGGACCAGGCTGGCCTCAGTCTCACAGAGATCTACCTGCCTCTGCTTTCTCAGTGCTGAGATTCAAGGGGTGTGCCACAACTACCTGGCTTGAGTATCAGGATTCTTGTGGACTACAGTAGATTTCCTTTCACTTAAATATCCACAGAACATCCCTTATAGATAGAAGCTGGGGACAATGTGTGGCCACCTGGCACAATTCTTTGTGGGGTTCCTGCTCTTAGCCCAAGTCTAGAAAGCTGAGATAGATAGATTCAACCATTGCCTTCTCAACACTTTCAGTATACTCCATTCCTTCAAGATTAGATTCCTGGTTTCATGAGTTCTAGTAGCCCTAGCAGGCAAAGCAAACTTAAACAGCAAGAATTTTTTTTTTTTTACAGACCCAATAATGACAAGATTAAGGTGCCATCATGGAGCAGGATAACAGCCCTTTCTCTGGCTTTTAGATGGCACCCTTCTCAGTACGTGTTTGCATGGAATTGGGGCTGAGATCCTAGCAAAATCTCCCATGGCTCCTCTTAAAATGACTTTAGTCTCATCACAGAGGCCTGGCCTCATAGCCTTCCCTAACCCAATTTTCCACCAAAGGTAAGTAATTCAAATAGTGTCACAAGAGGTGTAGACTTTCAATATATGAGTTTTAGAGACACATTGAATTTATCACGTTTGGGCTACATACAGAAACCCCCAACTCAAACTCAGTTGCCCTAGAAAGGTAAAAGTTCATTTGTTCTTGTATTGGCAGAGCTAGCTTCCCCAGAGACTGATGAGTCCTAAGCCTATGGGTTTTTCTCTTTTGAATATATATAGCGCGTTGTGTGTGTGTGTGTGTGTGTGTGTGTTGACTTAGCATATCAGAGTTTTCTTGCGGCATACTTCACAGGATCTTGGGTATTTTTCTTGGTGAAGAGCCTCTATCTGGGGACTATGAGAAGGTAATAAGTAAAGAGCTTACTTCAGCCCCTGCCGTTCTCCTTTCAGATTTTAGAGGAGGGAATGAGCTCTCAGGCCTTCCTAATGTCTGTGTTGAGGTGGAAGTTAGAGCCGCAGCAACGCTGAAGAGGCCACAAGAGTACACAGAGAACTGAGGCTGCCACCCACAGCCTGTACAGCACCGCCAGCCACCCACTCTGATGGGTCAGGACTCCTCTGCTGAGCACTGGTGCTGAACAAAATATTAAACGAGCAGTAACAGAGAGCAGATGTGGACCATTAACCATCAATACAGGCACACAGGTGCAAATGAGCTCGTGGGTGCAAGTGCTACAACTCCCACGTACATTTTAAGCGAGAAGTGTTCTTAAACAGAGGGGCTGAGAGGATGCAGTGGTATGGATATGGCCTGAAGCTTGCCTCGAGTGGGGCTGCCATGGGTTTGTATATGCCTCTGGCCCTGGACTTCTGTCGTTTCTCACTCCCTGCAGGGAAATCTCTTAGTGGGGCAGGCAGGATAGTTAATGGAAACAAACAACCTTCCAGTTTAGCTATCCCAAGGAGAAAATGCCTGTCTCTGATCTTGTGTCTAAATGTTAAAAAGGCTAGGATTAGAGTTGGAGTTAGGGTTAGAATTAGGGATTGGTCCACTTTAGGTCATGTGTCTATTTATAGACCAATCACAACTGACAAGGAAATGGGCTCACTTAGGGCAATATTAGTGATTCTCTCTGTCTCTGCCTCTCTTTCTTCTTTCCCCATCTCTGTGGTTTTTACTAGATTATATCATTTGATTCATATGGAAGTGATAAGGACTAGTCCCCGCCCCCTTTCACACACAAAATACAAAAGTGCTAGCACACAAGAAAACGATCAACTGTCTACATGTTGATGAGTACTGAGAACTTCTTTCTCCACAGAGTTGTGTAATACTGTTTATTCAACCCTGTCCTGAAGGCTGCTTCTGAAACGAGTTCTGGAAAATTCCAAAAGGTTGACTCATGGTGATTCCATGGAGGGAGGGAGGGAGGAGCTGCTGGGTGAAGTGGGTTTCCTTCTGTGGATGTGCAGCTGAATGATTCAAGTCCTCCACCTTTGCCCCGCAGGTGTGCAATGGATACTTTTGCAGGGTAGAGAAGGCAATGAGGCTGAGACCACTGCTCTGGAAGTTTCCCTTCCTGTTTTGCACACACATGTTCAGGCAGGGATGGGAACATAACTTCTCATGAGGCCGTGAGGAGTGGTTGCATTAGTGTGCCTCATTCTCTGTTTCAAAGGCTTATTTTTGTCAGCTGTGGGTGGGTTAGCACTGGAAAGGAATTGATGATATTTAGGTATGAGTGGGGAAATCTGCCCCCAGGTTCCATTCACTGTCTTTATCTGTGGATGGTTGTTTTGAGAAGGTAGCGTGAGAGAGGGCTTTAAAAAGGGAAGGGAGGCTGCAATGGGAGGTTACTCCAGGCAGAACAGATAGAGAGCAAGAAAAGACATTTTCCTGGGAGTGAGGAGGTGGGTGAAAATGGATGAAGGTGCCCAGTAAGCAAGGTGCAGAGAGAGGAGCTTCTGGGATTTGAAAGCCAGGTGTGATTTGGAGAAGCAATGATATGAAGAGGGTGTGACAGGAGATATGTCAGTGACTCAGTCATGCATATGAATAACTTGAGCCACCATGATGGAAATGTCTATTGCAGGTCACTGAGTATAGGAGGTAAAGCATTGTAGGGAAAGAATTGCAGATAGATGTCCTCTGCTTCCTTTGCTAATTTTATCCTGCATTCTCTTAGTATATAATTCATTTATTCTGAATGCTTACTATTTTCCAGGCACTGGACTAACCACATCCTTAGCATAAACTCATTTGCCTCAGGGCAAACCTACTTAGCAAGAGGTGCTATGCAAGCATTCTAATAAATACTTGGATGGCTAAATAGGCCTGAAGAATTGGCAAGCTGTCTAAGGCCTGACAGCTGGGCTTTGAACCATGGCAGCTGGATTCTAGTGCCTGAAGTTAAGCCTTGGCTAACCACTCAAGCTGTTTCTTTGGCCTAGTGCATCAGTTTGCTAGGGGTAGCAGGGCAAAGCACCAGAACCTAGGTGCTGAGAACAACCTACATTTGTTATCTTAGGTTTCAAGAGGCTGGAGTCTGAAATCAAGATATCATCCAAGCCACGCTGCCTCAGATGGTGCTAAGGGAAGATCTGCCCTAGGCCTTATGCCTATATGAAACTGGCTTGTCAGCAAGTATCAGAAGCCCACACTGGCGCATCCCATTTTCCCAGTATGTCTTTTTCTTTTAGAGATATTCTTTTTATAGAGATGTACTGAGTGAGGATCCCCTTTAACTTCAGCATGACTTCTCCTCAGCTAATTATATTTGCAGTGACCTTATTTCCAAATAAGGTCCTATTCTGAGACACAAGGAACATATGCATGAGGAGAGGCATCAATGCAAACCATAACACCCAGGAGCCTGGATGGGATGCTGTGTTGGCAATGCTCTTGGGCTCTGGCGCAGCCTCTTGTTTGTAGGTGTCCTCTGGTTTTGCTGCTGTCTCTGGGGCTCAGCTGTGGACACACACTGCAGTGATAGCCTTGGCTGCATAGGCCAGAGTAGCTGCCAGGGGCAGGTGCTCTATCCCTGCCAACATGGCCAGCTGCATCTCTGTTGTCACCACTGACAGACTGCAAAAGCTGCTGCCAGCCACTTTAAAACAAACCCACATCTTCCATCTAAATGTGTGTCTCCATATATGTGTGCTGGTGTGTTTAATAAATAATTTTGAAACATGACTTTATTTTCATGGCAAATATGTCATGCATGATTCACTCCCACTTCCTGTATATGAACCAAAACTGCCAAATCATAAACTGTATATGCAACCTGGGGGTCCCAGTTATTTTGAGAATAAGATTATCCACATTCTTTCTCTCCTTTAGAGTATCTGCTAAAGCTAAAGGCCTGTTAGACTACTTGCTTGGCAGGTTTCTATGCAGTGGCTTATTTGGTAGGAATCTGAGATGAGTG
This sequence comes from Phodopus roborovskii, assembly GCF_943737965.1. Taxonomy (NCBI): domain Eukaryota; kingdom Metazoa; phylum Chordata; class Mammalia; order Rodentia; family Cricetidae; genus Phodopus; species Phodopus roborovskii. The sequence continues at coordinate 2,472,606 of NW_026125444.1, forward strand.
GCTCCATCAACTCCCCTAAAAGCAAGTCTCTTTCTGGTTCAGAAATCTGCAGAAGACACACAGCCACATTCACCTTTACTGTATACGGTTCCAATCAGCAGCCAGCAGAATGAAATCCAATTAATGTGTTAGGCTGTTGTGATTCTAAAAATATTTCCTGTCCCCTGGAGGTGCTGAGGAAAATTGAAGGAATCAAGGTATTATAACCAACCCCATAATTTGCAGAAAGATTCTTCAATCATGTTGGGGGTTTTAGATTTGTTCCTGAGCAAACAAAAATAGATCATCTCTCCTGAATGAGGCTGGGAGGGTGTTCTGATGACCCTTGATTCAGATTCCAGGTCTCTAATGCAAATCTAATGATCCTTCGGTTCAGATACATATGAATTATTAAGCTCAGTTAATTAACATATTTTTCTTCTGCAGAAGTAATTAGATGAATAGAGCCCTTGCCCTCTTTTTTTTTTTTTTTTTTTTTTTTTTTTTTTTCTTTTCCTTTTTTATCTATCCTGCAGAGGCTCTGAGCTGCACAGAAGTGGTAAACATATTGCTACACAGATGCTAACCAGAGAAGTGCTTTTCGGGTTTCTGTTTGATTTTTGAAGTGTCATCCTGCAACTGAAAGCTGCCTTCACTTGAGGTGGGAAGTGGAGGGCAGTGGGGGGAAGTGGGGGGGGGAGGGGAGTACATCAGCAAGCCTGTTTGCAGAGCTTCCAGAAGCATATTTTAGCACCTAATGTTCATTCACCATTCTACCTGGCTTTAGGCTTTGCAGTTTATAAATTTATACTTCCCTTGCAAGTTTCCAATGTCATCCACACAAAGGTGAATAGTGAGTAGTTATTATAACTGTTTAGATTGCCATCCCAAGGTCATTTTTCCTCTAACCCCAGTGTGGCCACAGATTTTTAAATGTCCAGAAATTAAAGTGACTGGTCTATCATTTGTGTTTTCTGAGTTTCCAGGTCAGGGGTTCAAAGGAACACCTTTATACCAGCATCATCTGAACTGCATATTCAAGCATAGAGCTGTAGCATCTCTGGGGATGGAGTCCAGAACTCTGTGTTTTAAGAATCCCCAAGGAAAGTAAGACAGGATGAAAACCATGCTGTTCTCAGCAATAAAGAAGGCTATTTGCCTTTCATTGCTGACAGGGAACATGTTGTCACTCTGTATATGGGTCTGATGTCCAGCTCAGAAGGCAACCAACTAAAGCATATCGATGCTTAGTTAGGGGATGTGGTAGAAATTACAGAGCCTTGTCCAGTGGTTTTCTATGGTCTCCCCTGAAAAGAACCACCAGAATTTTGCAGAAATCCAGCTGCCTTTCAAAGTAATGTACAGGTAGAGAGAAGGTTAAAAATCCAGGAGCCAGTCCTGGATTCGCCTGCTTCATCTGTGAGACAGGCTTAGTGATAATGACTGAACTGGACTTTAAGACAGAGGCAAGATTCTGTGCAAAAAAAAAAAAAAAAGTCTAAATAAATCTTATGGCAGTGTGATGGATCCCAATTCCACACCCTCCTGTAATGGTCTACAGATCAAGCCTCCATGGCAAGCATAACATCTATTTTATGAAAATGGAACTTTATGTGGAGTTTTGTTTGCATGACAAGCTGCTAAGGCTGCCAAGAAAATGCTGAAGGAAGCACTATAAAGGGGTGAATAGAGCAAAGATGAGAACTCATGTGAAAGACAGGAAGATGGACCCAACTATACAACCGCTTTCCAAGGCAGTGCCTCTGGGAGTCTTGGGTATAACAACTGGGTCTTTCTGAGATTTAATAGATTTGAGTGCTTTGTGTACATTTTCCCACTTAGCTCAAAATTCCAAACCAAGCATATTATAAGAAGGATGCAATCTTCCTCCCATAGTTTGAAAATATGAGTTTTTCTCTTTTTATTTTTCTTTACTTTTGGTTGATGATTTATTTGTTTAGCGCTGGGGAAAGAACCTGGAGCCTCATGTATCTCATATATATTAAATAAGTGCATCATTACCTGTATTCTCTGCCCTTTGAAAATATTGGCTTTGAGATATGGACTTCCTAAGTTTTCCAGACTGAACTTTATATCATCCTATAGCCTTAAATTCACTTTAGCCTCCCACAAAGCTTGGATTACAGATTTGTGCCAATTGACCAACCTGAACTCTAGTAAAATTTTTCTAAAGAAAAATATCAGAAGGGTGTCTTAGGGTTTCTATTGCTGTGAAGAGAAACCTTGGCTATGGAAACTCTTACAGAGGAAAACATTTAATTGAGACTAGCTTACAGTTTCAGAGGTTTAGTCCATTATCATCATTGGTGGACATGGTGGCACACAGACAGACATGGGTGATAGAAAAGGAACTGAGAGTTCTACATCTTGATTCACAGGTAACAGGAAGTGAACTGTGTCAGTGGGCATAGCTTGAGCATAGGACATCTGATAGCTCACTTCCACAGGGACACACTTCCTCCAATAATTTCATACCTACTCCAACAAAGTCACCCCTCAGGGCCATTTTCCTTCAAACCACCATAGAGTGTTAACATGAAAATTTATATGAGAGTATATGTAATTTTTAAAAATTTGTTTCAATAAAGAGTCTCAAATAGCTTACTTAGGTTGACCTCAGTTTGAAATATAGTTGATGCTGGCCTTGAACTCATACCCTCCTGCCTAAAAAACATAAATACTGGGATTGCCTGCCAGCATGTGGCACCACACCAGGTATAATTTGGATTTCTCCTTCTGTTTTACTATAGAAATCAATGGATGGCTATAAAGGACTGTCTTAGGCAGTCCTTTTGTAGTGAGATATTCACTAGAGAAAACCACTAGGACATGGGTCCATGCCAAGAGAAAGTCTTTATTACCCAGCCAGTGACTCCACTGGGTGTTTGGGACCCAAGTGTAATATCGAGCCTTAATGGAATGAGCACTTAGGTGCAAAAACCATATCTTGGATTGATACACCCCAGCTAGCAAAGACAGTTATCCAGGACCAAAACTACTGAAGCTAAAGATCAAGGTTAGTATATTTAGGTACTTTCCTAAAATTATGGACTTTGACAGATTGGGCCATTGTCCATGTTATGTCAGTTGGGCTCTAGGCCTGAATAATATTTCCATCATGGTGTCAGTTTTCCTAAGGTCTAGGGCCCTCTTACACTATCTGTGAATATAATATATGAAATATACTACTGCCATTCTATTATATAATATAAAGGTCTATAATATAGTATAAATGTCTGTCATATATATATATATATGGTATATACTATTATGCAGTATAAAGTATATATATATTATATTATATAAATATAGTATGCTATATTATATAGTGTAAAGGTCTATTATATAGTATAAAGTGTAAACACATATGATCCCTCCCCAGAGTGTAGAATAACAACTTTGCTTCTGTTTCTTTGCTTGTGTGGAACTGAAGTTTAAAGGGAATAGAAATTTGCTCAGGGTCACAAAGGTGCTAAATTGAGAGCTGTGGATTTGACCCAGATTGACCTTAGATTTGTCATCTTTTCCTGGCCTTTCAATCATTCCTCTGAAAGCCTCCATTTGTATTATCCTGTTCTGGCTTGTGTGACAGACCCCAGGGTGCCCAAGCATGTGTGTATGTGTGTGTGGGTACATGTGTATTGGGGTAGTGTATGTGGTGTGGTGTGGTGTGGTGTGTGTGTGTGTGTGTGTGTGTGTGTGTGTGTGTGTGTGTGCCTGTGTGTGTTGTGGGAGGTGGAGTCAGCTTTTCAAGCTACCCTTCCACCCTGAATCTACTCTTTATTAATATTTTGTGTTCATGACTTCTGGCCAGCTCTGGTACCTCCTGCAGTGGGTGAGGTCATCAGATTGTGGTATCTATGTGTATATACACATTTTTGAAGTGTTACCTTATTGTTGTGAGGATATTTGTTTATATATGTCAGTGGTTTTTAATATGTTGAAAGTAAAGCTAGATTAAATGGTACAAATTCTACTGTGCTGACCCTTCATAGAGGCATGACCTGTACAAATCACTTCTCTATATGTGAAAGTGAGAAGGCTAGGGTTACCTGTCTGTAGCTATGATGAGGGATAAATGATTGAATGGACTGACCAGTGTGTGCAGTAAGCATTCAAATAATGCTGACCGCTACTATTAGTTTCTTCAGTATTCCTGCCTGATGCCCCATCTCCTTCCCTTACCCACCATGCTCTGCGTATCTCTCCTGAGCACTGAAAACTGCACCCTGCTTTTCTTACACATGCATTTTCTGCATTTTTATTATTGTCCATTGTCCCGCGCTACCGTCTCACCAGCAAGAACTATGCGGCACACTCAGGATCCTTCTGCAGTAAAGCTTTAATGCATCTTGAGAGGGAGAGCATAAGCTTACAGAGCGGAGATGCCAAACATCCAAAACCCAACCCTTATATAGGTTTACAACCTTTGCCTCGGACGTGTCACCTCCTGATTGGCTGCAGCCCATCGGCCCATATGACGCCATAGGAGAGGCAGAGGCCAAGGGAGGGAAAAATCACCCTGCACCTGCGCACTGACTTGTTACTCTCAACGCCAGCTGGATGCAGGTGCCATCTTGTAATGGAGAATGCCGGGGACGGCTCCCTACAGTCCATTGCTTTTTGCAGCTTGGTTCAGACATTGTCTTTTCCTTGGAACCATTTGCAATGCACTGTCCTCCCTCTATGATTCCAAGGCTCCTGTGACTGAGTATAGTATTATTTCTGGCTTGCTATTGTCCTTTTCCATGAATTTAAAGCCTCTTGAGAACAAGTTACACATGGGTCTGTATCTTCAGTCCCCAACAACGTCTAATGCAAGACTCAGATTTTGATGTGTGTGGGCAAATGCTACAGGGTGAATCCAACGTGGGTAGGAATTTCTACTATGGATACTATTTATAAGCAACTGAACCCACAGTTGCTAACTTGTGCTAAAATGGGATTTGTTGACTAGTAACTCACAGTCCAAGAAGTTCTTCTTCCATCCATGGTCAGTACTGCCATCTCCATTGTTGATGCAGGGCATGAGGTGTTACCTCCAGATCAGTGCCAGTGTTGTCCCTGGGAGGAGAACACCTCTCTGGCAAGCACTGGCTGTTGCCTTCAAATTATGCTGCAGTTTTCCAAAGTGCAGTCTCCCATGAGTATACCGTGTGCTCAGCCTTGAACATAGGCTGAAAAAAAAATGTGGCAGGGGAAAGCATATTTTGAGGATTTACAGGTGAATAAAATGGGAGTAGCCTATTGCAGAAAGATGTTCAAGAGATGTTGAATGGGCAAAATACAGCACTGGGAAGATTTTGAGGCATGTTTCATTGTTGGTAGACATCAAACAAAGACACTCCATGTTAGAGAAGAGGAGGCTTTCTATGCAACAAGAGAACTTTAAAGTGTGTGTGTTGGGGGTACATGTCACAGTGCACATGTGGAGGTTCCAGCACAGCCTCAGCTATCAATCACCTTAATTCAACAGTCCTTGGAAGCATTTGATCAGGTCCTAATTTATTAAGGGGTGGAATGGAAGTAACACACTCAAGAATACCGAATGAAGCAACATGGCTGCCTCTTCATCAACCAAGGAAGGATGGGGAAAGCTGTGAACCAGGTCACAGAGATTCAGGGAAGTCTTCCACATCCAGGAAAGCACACAACTTTCCTCCCTTGCTTCTTCTCAGGTGGTGTATCCTTAGAGAAGACCACGCCCATCAGGCCAACCCACTCCATTCCATGGTCATCAGACCGAACGGTCAAATTCCAACAACACTCCTTGTTTGAAAGAGGATCTCTTGTTTTTCTGCTATGGATCACAAGCTTCCGGAGGTTCTCTTCACCCTGCCGCCCACCTCTTTGTAGGAGTGCTGGCATTACAAACGCTCTCATTTATGTCTGTTTCTTGTGCATTCTGGGTGTTCAGATGTGGGGTTTCACAGTTTCACCACAAGTTAAAATAGATTTTACCCACAAGCAGAAGACAGTGGCTAATTAATCAGATACTGCAGGGCTGGATACTCTGACCTGTGAGAAAACATATACAGCTGGGTGTGGTAGTATTTGGCTTTAATCCCACAATTTGGGAGAAAGACACAGGTGTGCTTACATAGTCCACCTAGAATGTTTTAGTCTAGTCAGCGCTGCATAATGAGACCCTGTCTTAATAAAGAAAGAAAAGAAGGGAAGAAGGAATGGAGGGAGGGAGGGACAGACAGACGGATGGACGGAGGCAGGGAGGGACAGAGGGAGGGAGGCAGGAAATCATCATGGACTATTATATAACCAATCAAGCATTTCTAGCTTACAAATAAAATTAGCTTTTCTCTTCCCTTTTCTTGTATTAACACACATTAGAAAATAGGTCCATCGCCCTCAACTAATGCCTGTTGAAAATAGGAGCAAACACCCATACATAAACACTGAGTCGAAGTAGAACCCAGATCCAGATGGAGAGGACAATACCATGTGGCAGAAGCACATAGAGACAGCTTACCTGAACAAGGAGGAGCTAACAGCCACTAGACTGATAGCTGGGAAGCCAGCATGGGACTGACTCAGGCCCCCCCCCACCTGAATATGGGTCTCAGCCAGAAGGACTGAGCAGTCTAAGAGACCTCAGACAGTAGAGCCAGGATGTATCCCTGGTGCACAAAAGGACTTTGCAAACATATCCCCCATGGAGGGATAACTGCCTTAATCTAGAGACAGGAGAGAAGCCCTAGTCCCTACTTCACATTACCTGTCAGATCTACATGACCCCAACTGGATGGCATTCCCCTACATATGGAATTGGGGTGGGGGGATGGGAGGGGAGGGTGGTTAGAGTGCATGTGAGAGGGCAGAGAGGGTACAAGGGAGGGAAGGAGGAAGGGAGGGCTGGGGGGAGGGAGGGGAGAAGGGAGGGTAAAAGGGAAGGAAGGAGAGGGAACTGGGATCGACAGGTAAAATAATAAATTAAATTAAAAAAATGCTTTGACTCCAAAATTTAAGTTAAAGGACAAGTTACTGGGGAAAAGGATTTCTAGTTTTGTTTCCACAGAAAATGAAAAGATGTGGATTCCTTCCAGACTAATGTGGTTTGATCACGCCAGACCGCCTGAAACAGAGTACAAGCTGATCCTACATTCAAAACAGCTGGACAAAACAGCCCTACAGACTACAGCCAGGCTATCTGAATCTTCTTCGAATCCCCCAAGACAGCGCCCCTTACCAGCAGGAAGTAGTTTGGAAAGAACGACACCCAAATTCCCAAATATTGTGTATAAATGTTTGTTTTCATTTAATTGGACTTTGTTATATAAAATAAAATAAAATAAAAAAAGAAAAGAAAAAGAAAATAGGTCCATCATGAACTTTCCTTCATATGTGTCATATGGTAATTATGCACACTCCCATTACCTTCCTTTCCCTATTACCTTGGCTTCTCTCTTGCATCCAACATTTCCTCCTGGGAGAACTGACCTGACCCCTATTCCTGAAAGAGGCTCGTCATCCTCCATGCCCAGGTTGCAGTCTCCCTCCACTGTGGAGCTGGACATTATCTGAAAGCAGAGGACAAGATTGGCCCTTCCTTCAAGTTCTACTGAGTAGGCTGGTGCAGTTGTTTTAAACTCTGTGTCTCAGTAGGAATTTGGTGACATAAACAACTTTTATCATATTTCAACACTCACTTCCTGCCCTCCAGACTCTCTCTGTGTAGATTAACTGTTTTAACGTCTTATTTTCCTTCTTCTGATAGAGTGCTCACATAGAAATTTTATGTGACCTGATTCTTCTTGAAAGGAAGGGAGAGAGGGAGAGGGAACTGGGATCGATATGTAAAATAGGAAAAAATAAATAATAATAATAATAATAAAAGTGTTTTTCAAAGTGACTTTCAGTTCCTTGTAGGAACAGAACTATATGAGATCTGCTCCTGCTGGCCCTTCTTTGTATCCAACCTTTCATACCAACACAAATGTTTATATCTTTATAGTGTGTGTGTAGTGTGTTTGTGCGATATGTCTCTGTGTGTGTACTGTGCATTGTGTATGTGTGTTGTGTGTATATTTGTGTTGTGTATGGTGTGTATTTATGTGTTATGTATGTGTCGTCTGTGTGTCTGTGTGTGTGTGTGTGTTTACTTGTATTGCATCATAAAATAGCTATAATTGTTTTAAGGGCTCCTCTTTTGCCACCAGCTTTCTAGAATATTCTGAGCAGTCCTTCAAAACATTGCACAAAGGTCAAAGATGTAGATTTGTTCTTCTGGCTATAGGAACGTAAAGATCCCTGTCCCCTTAGATATGCTGACTTTCTACCTCAAAAGAGCCATATCCCAATGCATGTGAGCATCGGAGGAGAGCATCTTTGAAGGAAAGACTTTCCACTGTGGTTTCCTGTCCTCTGCTCAGTGATGTTGTTTCCATCAGCACCAGCCTACTCACCACGGGGAACATGGGCCAGCACATGTGCCAGAAGTCCTGGTACTTACAGCACAGCTTCACATGACTCCTGTCTTAATTACTCATCACAAAACTGTGTAGACTGATGGAGGCAGTTTTTAGATTTTTTTTTAACTCATTATCAGTTTGTTGATAGCATAACCCATGTTGCAGTTACAGCTATACGGTTTTAAAGATCAGTAAACAAAGGGGGAACGATTTGAGTATAGGAAGTGTGTGTTTTTTTTAAGAGTGAAAGGCCATGCGCAGAGTGCAAAAGCACAAATTTAATGAGAAACCCTGTCTGCAACAGTTCTCTTTTGCTACATAGGCCAAATAAATAATGCAAATAATTAATAATTTAGGGTTTCATTTGATCAAATTCTCTGTCAGTTTAATCACAGATCACTCACTTCATTGGATGACCCGATTTTCACCTAAGGCATCTTAAACTGTTTGAAAATGTGTATAGTAGCTAGATAGCAATGCCTTATCCTTCAAGCATGATTACAGGAAGACATAGTCAAAACCCTGAAGGCAAACATGAGAGGTTTGCGAGTGCAGAGCCTAAAGGCCAAAACTAGCTCAGGTTTCCTAGAACTCTGATGACTATGGAGTGCCATCAAACATGTTCAAATGTGTCAGCTCTAGGTTTTCTTCTTCTCTCCAGAGCAAAGATTTTCATGCTGAACTGCACAACAGAATCATCCAGGAGACCATTAAAAATATAGATTCTTAGTGCATCTGGGGACATCAGGTTCAGTAGGGCTGGAGCAGCACAGAGGACTTAGCTTTCCTTTGGAGAATTGACTTGCCTCAGGAGATTGCCTAGAAGCAAACACAAGATGAATACTTTCACTTTTTCATTAAACTCACCAAAGAAGCACTTCTGCCATGCAGCTCAAGTCCCAGTATCATTCCTTTGGGGGGATCTGTGACAGCTTTCCATCTTGCCTTGAACTGCCCTGGATAGCCTAGTTAAAATTTGTTGTTCAAATTTATTGCTCTTTTGGCAAACTCTCAGTGGTCCCCTTTTGGCTTCTCTAATGTCCTCATGATTACCAGCAAGTATAATGATTATTAACTGCTTAGACTTTCATTCAGCCTGATGTTTGGTAAGAACTGTATATCGTTGTCAGGATTTTAGCAGTTTGTTTTAGAAAAGGAGTCAAAGAATCCTTGGCTCTGGTTTATATTATGTTATTATTTATCCCACATAGACTTTAGCACTCCATCTATATAACGAGCATAGTATTTCAAATATCCCAGACATGGTTATCTATATGTATTTTATAAGTGGCTAAAACAATAATTTATCAATTTTTATTTCAATAAATTGCACATAAGGTTTAAAAATATAATCTCTATTCTAATTTAGTCTTTTCAGAAATGGCTTGGCAATCAGAGTTCTTTAGATAGTAAATGCAAATAAAGCTATATGTGTTATAAATATTTCTTGATTTGAAATCTACAAATTTTCCTCATATGTCTTAAAAAGTGACTCTTTAAGGCATCATATGTCTTAAAGAGAAGACAAAGTCACCTATATTTAAGACAAAAAAAGCTTGGGATTTTACCAATTTGGTTTTTTGTTTGTTTGCTTGCTTGCTTGGTTTTATTTATTTATTTTTTGCTACCATGAAGCAGATTGGAATAATCCGTTTTCTGCTGTGTAATAACTCTTTCATTTTAAATTCATTCCTCAAGTCCAGGGCTAACATTTCCTGTGTACTCGTTAAATGGCTGTGATCGTATCTCAACTTCGGTTTTCTACCCCGATCCTTTTTCTCCAGTAAGAAACCCCTTTCTGTCCTTCACTGGGCTCAGAGCCACAGCTGATGGCCAATGCCTGAAGTGACTGGCAGCCCCTAGTCACACACTTAGAAAATGTGTACTGGGGGCTAAAGGGTAGAAATTACTTACTATGCCTTCTATTTCACACTTGATTTCCTGGCAAGCTATAGATTACATTGCACCCAAAGGTTCTGATTGATAGCATTTAAGCATCTCCATTGCCTTCTATATTCCTTTATTTTAACAGAGCCATATTTTTTTTTCATTTCCTTCCAAGGTTAGTTGCCTTCAGATTTCAGAGCTTTCTTGCAAGAGGCAACCTCTCTCTCTCCTCTCTCTCTCTCTCTCTGCCTCTCCCTCTCCCTCTCCCTCTCTCTCTCTCTCTCCAATTTTCGCCTGAAGATACTCCTTGCTCTGTTATTCTTACATGAAGTAGAAGAAACATAGGATTGCTTTTTGGCTGCTTACTGAGTTCACAGTATTTACTTTATTACTCCTTTAGCTGGGCTCTGTCTCCTGACCCACAGAGAAAGGCCAGCAGCCATGCTTATGGTTACAATATTAACTACTTCTTCTAGGTGTAAGTTGGCAGTAGATAATGCAGAAAGTGAAGTTTGGATTCAAACACAATTTAAGTCTCAAGACTATAACTGTCACATGTATCTGCAAACAATATCTCTGCAAAACAACTCAAATTTTTGGGCCAAGCAACAATCAGAATGTATTTGTGCTCGTGCATCTTAGCTTGCTAGGACTTCATGGACCTTTCCCATATCTGTTGCACATGAGTCATCTTAGACTCATTAGCTTAGTCATGGCATGTTCTCAAGGCAACAGAAGAAGACCTTAATTTGAATTGCAAAGAGTTTATAGATTTTTAGGCTTGGAGTTGGCTCATTTTCACTTCTGCTCCATTCTGTTAACCAGAGAAGTCAATGGCCAACTCAACACTAAGTTGGAGGTTCATGGCCCTGGAGAGTTGGCTCACTGGTTAATAGTACTTAATTCTTTTGCAGAAGCATCCCAGATTAGCTTCCCAATCCTGCATCATGTGACTCCCAATCACCTCTAACTTTTCCAGAGGATGAGAAGCCCACTTCTAAATGTTGTAGGCACCTGCACACACATGGTATATGGTATATACAGGAATATAAATACATAAACAAAAATAAATATTTTTAAAATAAGATGTAGGTAAGTATGCCTTGCCTTTTGACGAAAGCTGCAATCAATCATATGGCACCTGTTATAAATATAGGCTGAAAACACATGTGGATGTCCAGAAGAATCAAGGCCAGTGAACCTGCAAGTATGCATGTGGGTGAGAAAATAGAATATTTATTTGAGAAGGAAGTTTGTATAGGTACTTAGAAGCAGAGGTTTTATGATCCTCCGTTTTCTCATCCCAGGTGATAGTGAGACATGACTGCATTTCAATTCTTCCATGCAAGCTCTCTGAATGTTTAAAATAGGCCAACATTTGAATGGATATGAAGTGTGAAATGGCAAGAAGCACTGTTTTGCCTTTCCCACAAGGAACCATAAGCACCATCACGAACTCATATAATCAAAATGCAGAATATGTTACACAGTCCCAGTGGCTACATCTACAAAACACTCCCACATCTAAGACTCAGTGAACATTGCAAAAGAAGGGGTGAAAAGATTGTAAGAGCCAGAAAACGATCAGGGAGTTTCTGTCTCCCAGCAATATCAGAAGCCACTTCTATAAAGTCTCACTAACACAACTGCCTAAGTGTGAGATGAGCAAGGAGGATACCAATGAACATGCCCAACTACACAGAGATAATCCCATGAGTCCTCAGTCCAACACAAAGAACTACAAACAACTGGAAAAGCTTAGAATAAGGGGTGGCCTTCTCCAGGGAAGAGCACTACAGATGGTTCACTGTCAAGTGGTCAGCACTGAAAACATGTGCAAACAGAATTATAAGGCAGAAGAAGCTACATTTAAGAATACATACATTCATTCATATATATATGCATATATACACATATATAATTATGTGTATAAGCATATGTGCATACATATATCCATGCAACAATATTTAGTAAAATTTGAGGGAGAACAGGAAGGAATATAAGGGAGAGTTTGGAGAGAGAAAAGGGAGATATGTAATCAACTTATAATCTCAAAAATTTTTCAAAATCAACTCCAATGAACTGTAGAAGTGTGAGTGGGTAGAAGATGTAGTAACAAATCAGGATTATAGGGCTCACTTTCCACAAATGCCTTTTATTAATGCCTTTTAAACTGACATGTACTATCTATAATATGATTCAAACACATATGTGTGCCAATAGCTATGTTTATTACACCAAGTTTTGCTAACGTGACATGCAAGCAAGAAATTTGAAGGGTTTCTGTTGTTTTAGTCATTTTGCATCACCGGGCAAAGTAGCTGAACAAACAACTTAAGGAAGGGAAGAATTGGGCTCATAGCCTCTGGGTACAGTAGTCCATTACAGAAGAGAAAGCATAGTGAAGTATCTCACTCTGTGGTGGCAGAAGCATACGGCAGTGGCCCAAGGTGCACAGAACACAGCAGAGTCAGAAGCCAGGCCACACCCTTCAGAGACCTGGCCCTACTCCCACTTCTGAGAGCTAGGGCACCCTTCCTAGATATTTCTACCCTTCTTGTATAACTTTGCCAGCCAAAGTGTAGTTATGAGGGACATTTTAGCTTCAAAAACAGCACTGTTTCTTCTCACGAGTGAGGTCAGATGGACCAGACTCTGGGTGTTTCCCAGAAGACAGATTTTTCCAGTCTTCAATGATAACAAGACATCCACCAATACCATCCTCCCCAGTAGGAAGACACTGTAGAGATAAACAAGGGCTGTATTGGTCAAGCAAAAGGGAGAGAATTTTATTTTAATATGTAATATCGTATACATGGCTGTTCCCTTCCACTCCTATATCAAATCAGTTCTTACCCCCCCCCCCATTTTAGCTATACATCGGACACTCAATTGTCTTTTGATATCTTCATCTAGCTAACAAGCACATCAGCTGAAAATATGCTAAACAAAACTGATGACTGCACACCCCTGCACAAGCCCTCCTCTGGCCTTTCCTGTTGCAGCTCAGGGCAATTTCTTTAATCAAATTGCTTAAGCTAAGTAGCCAAAGACATCCTCTCTTTTCTGTCCATCTAATCTGTCAGCTGCACACTTTATTGTCAAAGTATTGACCCTAGTTCTGCCTCATCTTTACCTAATGGCCATCATCTCTTGCCTGTTTTTTCCTAATTGAAATCCCTGAATCCTCACTTTACCCCATAAACTTCACTCTTGATAGCAGCTCAAATGATTTTGCAGAAGCATCATCAGTCATTTTTCTCCTCTGCTAAAAGCTCCACACCAGCTTCCTATCACACTTCTAATGAACGTGTGCATTTTGGTTGCTATTTCTCACCACTCAGCTCTCCTCTATTATCAAAGCAAGAGGTTTCAACTGTTTTTCTCTTCCTCTTCTCAAGTTTATTGGCCTTTATTTTCTCCATAGCACCACTACTTTGAGTTATATACTTATTTACGTGTTTTTACCTCTGTTTATACCATGAGACTATTAAAATCCATGAATACAGAGATGCTGTCATTATGTTATTATATTCTCAGCTCCTTGAAAAAATTCCTGAAATATAGGTATGCAATAAAGATTTTTCTAAATGAATAAAAATATCTACCTTCAGGAACAAATAATTCAGTGTTACTATACTACACAAATCTTTTTTCATTACAAAGCCACAAACAGAACTTCTGAAACTCAAAACGAATAAAAAACAAACAACCCTATAAATGCTGGATATTTTACAAAAGAAATTTTTTTACAACACACAAAAACATTTACTATTCCTATACATACCATCTGGAAGGTAAGAGATCAAAACTTGAAGCTCTGACTTGGTTGGTAGCAAGATGTGTAGTTGACTTCCTTTGTATTAGAATGAAGATGATCCCTATAAGCTTTCCTTGCAGTTCAACATTCCATTCTCATTCATCCCATGTCAGGTTGATATTGCATATAATTACTCCATTAATTCATTGACACAAAGGATAGGATCAAGACTTGGCATGTCAGAGAATAATTATATTCAGCATTTTATCTCTCCTAGATGGAAAGAAGTGAATCCTTACATCAGCCTTTGAGAAGGAAAGATGCATGGATAGGACAGGACATTTGACATGAACAAGGTTTGGCTTCAGTCACACAGAAAAGGTGTGTGGGTGTGGGTGTGCATGTGGTTCACAGATCCTGCTGTGTGTGCCTGTTCTTCACTTCTGTGTGTATGAGAATTCCTTCAGTATCACTCATGTTAATTGCAAATGCAGGTCTTTCCATTCTCCATACTTTAGCCCAGATGTGACCCATCACTGAGATCCAAAGACAGATGTTCTCTAGAAAGCTCTGCACCATGCACATACACTGTTCTTCCTTAGTCTAACTGTCTGTTGTTGGCCACTTCACTGGTATTTGTCAACTTCTGCTATATAATAATCTAGGAAAATTAATCACCATCCTGTGTATGAAATTTTTCTTCTCATCTTAGCCTCCTTCAGACAGCTCCTATTCAACTTTTTTACCACCCACTTTTCCTGTTTGAGTTTGAAGTCTGTATTAAATGCCAGAGCCAGGATGTCATAGAGGCTGTCTGGTGGTAAATTCTTACCTGGAACAGCAAAGTATTAGCACTTTTCCTATTGGGCTGTCATGTACACATGGTAGACCAAGAGCACACCTCACTTCCCCAAGGTTTGGGTAGAGATATTTTGGTTTTGAAGTTAAGCAGAAACAGCCATTGTTCCTTCATTTGAGAGGTCTTGAGCAGATTGAGAGCCTCAAATGCTACTTCAAAATCAATATCCATTCAAATGGAATACTTTAACATAATGGTCTTTCCCATGTTCCCCTTTTTAAAATGTCCTGATAACACCATGCAAAAGGATGTCCTCAAAAGGAAATACCTCTTTTTCTCATTTTGGAAGGAAAGTTAAAGTCATACCTAACACAAGGCTGCATATGATATACAATTGAATTCATTGTTAAACTGTATGAAACCCTCCATAACATGCAATTATGTATTCATTAAAATATAATGGTTTTTTTTTTAAAATTTACAGTCTGTGGTACAAGGTCTAAGCAGGTGGTTGACTTACCCTTCAGTCTTTATGGGACTAGATTATAGTGGAAACCCTTCTGCACACTACTATGGCTTCAGGGAAGTCATTTGAATTATTGTTTGGAGAACATGTATAAAAAAAGAATAAGAACATTTTTCAGTCTGTGTTGAAGACCAGAGATGAACTGAAGATTATGGTATTCTATTTTAAGTTTATATTTTATTCAAGAGATTTAGCACTGGCATTTTCAGATGAGATTTCATTTATATAAAGCATTTGTCTTTGTAATTTTACAACATCTCCCCACAGGGCTATTAACATTGCTAGACATATTCTACTGTAAGCCTTTGCTATTATTCTCATTTAGATTGGCTGTCTAGTTTGCCCCAAATTCAGAAGATGGAGTTTTCTAATATTTTCCTCTGGAGAGACACCTTAACAAAATAAATGTAGGAATGATAGAAGGTACATGACATTTTGAAGTGGCCTGATGTGCATATCACTGAGCATTTGTTTTAAGATCAAGCAATATTTGTCATAAATAATCTTATACATTTTTGCCTTTCTTCATGCCCAGGAATATAATGAGGCTAGGGAAGTCTGCTGTATACATTTCTGCCTTACTTTGTTGTTGCTTAAAATATAATTTTTGCATTTGGCAAATTTGCATCAAAATGATCTCATCAAAATACCCCTGAATACATGTCTGAAACTCTTGACATGATTTAAAGCTTATGATTAGGATGATGGAAGTCTCCTCAAGGGTTCTACTTGGTATTTTTTCTAAAAGAACATTCAGTTAAACTGCCTTCAAAGAAATGGTAGCTAGTTTTTATGTAAAGTTAATACAGGATGTTGTCATTTGAAAAGAGAGAATGTCAATTAAGAAAACTGCACCCATCATTTTGGTCTATAATCCCAGACAATATAACAAAACATGCTGATCAAGGCAAGCAAGTTACCAGTACTCCTCCATTGCCTCTGTATAAGTTCTGGTCTCTAGGTTTCTGCCTTCAGTTACCACATTGACTTCAACTGAATAAAGGACCACAAGCCAAAAGATTGTAAGGAGTACTGTTTTTCTGCCTGCCGCCGCCTGGTCTTGTCCTGCCGCCGCGCCAGCCCCAAATAATACACAGAGACTCTGTATTTGATACAATGCTGTTGGCCCTGTTACTTGTTTCTTATTGGCTAGCTCTGCCTTAATTATTAACCCATTTCTGCTGATCTATGTATTTCTCTTACCAGGGAGCCGGCGGCATACTGCTTTCTTCAGACTCTCCATCTTGACTCCTCCTTACTACTTCCTATTTCCTCCTTGTCTCCTAGTCCCTCCTATCTTCCTTTCCTATTGGCCAACAGTGCTATATTATTAACCAGTATGAGAAACATATATACATAATGGCATCTCCCATCATCTCCTCTTTTCTGTTTAAATAAAAAGAAGTGTTTTAACCTTAACATAGCAAAATATATAGCACATCAGTTATCAAATAAGAATCACAGCTAACAATATTTAGTCCATTAACATTTAGCAAGACTAAAAGAAACTATTCTATCATCTATCCCATATTTGTGAATCTAAAGTCCTATATGTAACTTATCTTTAAACCTAACTAAGGAAAACTATAACCATAACTATTTGTCTTCAACTCCATCAAAGACCACAGAAGGATAGTATATAAACTCTAGAAATGACAGAAACAACTCACTGCCTGGTCACCCGAAGTTCTTTTGTAATCTTCCATCTTCAGCCCATAGGCCATAGTGTGTCTAGCTGACTCCAGCAAAGCAGGAAACTTTAAACTGTCTTTTTGTATTGGCAGTTTGACAGTCACTTTTCTCTGTGTCCTGCATACTGTCTCGCAGACTCTTCAATGAAGCAGGAACTCTGTAGCAATGTCCATCTTGAATCAGTAGTCACTTTTCTGTGGGTCCTGCATGTCCAGTTTATACAGCATAAAGTCAAACAGTCCAGACTAGAGCAGTATCTTGTCCAAATGGCTAGTCTTGCCATATTGGAAGTAAACTCCATAACGTGTTTCTTTAATGTCCATCTTCCTTTTTGACGCAGGTGGTGTTACCAGGAGCATTTATATCTCATTGTCAAGTAAAACCCTAAATCATTTTAAATGCCATATTCTGTAGGTCTTTGAAAGGTTTGAAGAATTCCTATCTATCTTAAATACATCTCTGTGTATCTTGAAAACCCTAACTAAACTCTAAGCTTTGACTATCATAGGTAATTATCTATAATCTGTACTACATTATACATTACATTTCTAAATGAGCTATACAAACAAGAGGAGAAATATACATATGACAAAATTGACCTTAAATTGCATCAATAAATGAAAATCCATTCCAAAACAAACTATGTATATCTATATTTTCTTCTCAAGTTGCTTTTGATAGTGGTATTTTACCACAGCAATAGAAACCCCAACTAATATATAAACATTTATTTTTATCCATCAAGAATGTCCTCAGCCTTAGTGAGAAAAATCTTGTTCGGCATAGGGCAATGGCCAAAGCAGGGACCCAAAACTGGTCAAAATATTAAGAATATGTGGCTTTTGAATCCTTGACCCTAAACAAGACCTCTGTGTCATCTCCTCACGGTGTACTATGTCACCTCTATGTCACTTTCTCCTAGTGGAAGGATTGTGAAAATCAAATGGTAGGAAAGAATGCTGTGATGTGCTGTCATCTGAGTATAACATGGCTGTTACAACCATGATACTGCAGTACCTATGAACATGAAAGAAAGAAAGGAAGAAAGAAAGAGAGGAAGAAAGGGATGAAGGAAAGAAGGAAAAAACAAAAGAAAGAAAGGAAGGAAGAAAGAAAAAAGAAAGAAAGAAAGAAAGAAAGAAAGAGGAGGAAAGAGGGAGGAGGGAAGGAGGGGGAGGGAGAGGAGAGGTGGGAGCAATGGAAAATGGAAACAAAAAGGGAGAGCAGAAGGATGGGGGAAGAGAAGGGATGGAGGGACATTGTGGTAGGTAGGAGCAGGGAATAGTTGGGGAGAAAGCAGGCAGGAATGGATAGGGATGGGAAACGGTCGTGGGGTGACTGTGGTCACAATATATTGTACACAAGTATGAAAATGATAAAAATAAAAAGTAAATTAAATATCTCTCCAAATTAAAGTAAGAGTCATACCCTACCTAACATAGTGCTTTAAAAACCTATTTTTAAAAATTAAGGAACACACAATTTGAAGACATGAAAATATATAATTTTTTGAAAAATTTAGAAAGGGATTTTAGAAACTGATTTTGTAAAGGGAAAATCATAAAGGTGGCTGTTAGTAGATGTGGAAAGGGTAAATGAAGGGTAGGTTGGTGATATTGATCCCTCATCTTACAGATTCAAGAGTCAAAAGATGGAGTTCAATTAATTACTATACATTAATTATGTAGAATTAAAAGTGGAGAGGAAAGAGGAAGGGATGGTGGTGATGGCATGGACAGGGTTTTGTCTATGTCAGCAGCAAGCTAGTGGCTTAGGTTGGTGATGATATTGGAGAGAAGTATGAACACCTTATTTCTGCTTTTAATTTAATCTTTTGCTGTGGCAAAACATTTTAGAAATCTGCCCTCTTAATATTTTCAAGAGCACAATGCAATATTGCAAACTCTAGGATAAATATCATTTTAAGGGCATTGGGGGATTATGTAAAAATTTGGGAGCTAGAAATGACTTAAACATGCAGGCATTTTGAAATAAGCTGGCAATCAGGAAAATGGGATAAAGACATTTGTTTTTCAATAGAAAAATTTATTTAAAATAATTAACATATAAATTAATTAATTTTAATGTTCAAAGTCAAGAACTCATTCAACAGAAATCTTAAAATAGAGGAAGGCCAGAGTCACCTTCAGCCCAAGGCTTCCCTTTGAAGGTCACCTAAACGTACCTACTTCACTGGTAACTAGAGCAGAGAAAGGTCTTCACAGCGATTGTTCATCTAGAGAGAGATAGAGAAGGTCTTAAGGCAGATGAAGACCTCATTCATGCCCATTAGGATTCTTTCTGTGACTAGGAGAACTGTTGAAGACTGTTCTTTTCCTTTCCACCACATGACACCATTTCACCCTGCTACGTCAGAGCCCATCTTCTCTTAAGTTTTAGCTATAAAAACAACTCGATCTTAGTGCAGGAACAGTGCATAAGTTCTTAATGAGGAACAGCTGGCTCCTGCGTCTTCGTTCCCACCCCAGAAGGGTAAGGTTTAATAGCTTTATTTAAAGTCACTGTCCACACCTTCGCTCATTAAATTCATTCTGTTTGCTACCTGGATGCCTCGCAGATCCTTTCATCTCTACATCTTCAGCCTTACTCTTCAGTCTTGTTGAGTGAGAATGCTGCACAGTATAATCTTACACCCTCCTCTCTTAAGCCACGCCCTCTTACCCATTCATACGTTTGCAAACCATTTCCCAAAATTGTTTAAGTATTCACAGGCGCTTCACCTGATGATCTGCTTCACACCATCATCCATCACCTCAAATTTACAAAATCACCTACTAGACCCTTAAAGTTGCTCCCTTTGAAACAGAAAATAAATAATTAAAAAAAAAAAAAAAAAAAAAAAAAAAGAACTGTGATCCTCTGCAGATCAAATGATTGAGATCTAATGAAGAATGCTTTTGGAAAAACTCAAATTGTTAGGTCATGTTGTCAGTATCTTATACAAAACTGTGATTCATTAAAATCCCAGTCTCACCCCCACAAATCATATTGTAAATTCACCTGTGCAAACATGGGATTTCTCTGTGCCCTTTCCCTCTTTCCCTAAAGGGAGGTCTTTTGTGGATGGGTGTACATGTGTGAAGAATCACAAGAATAAGGAAAACATATATCTCTTAGAAAGGCAAGACTTATTCAGGGTGAAAAGGAGAAAACAACTCTGCACACAGGTCAAGGAAATTCTTTTCAGGCAAAAGTTAAGGTAGGAACCAGAAGAGGTGAGATGGCAGTGATAAGCCATCTGACTTCTTTAGTGACAGAGAGGACAGAAAGTGTTCAATTGCTATCCAAGGGAAACCCCAGGCTCTGTGAAAGTAAAGTGTCTATTGTGTAAGACTGCACATCTTAGAAAAGTTCCAGAACCAGGTTTCCGGGCATACAATACTGAGGAATGCAGTAAAGGTCCCTTGGCCAAGTTGAGCACAGAGAGAAGAGAGTCAATATTGAATCCTGTTCCTTACATTGGATAAAGAACTACCATAGAAACTGAAAGTCAGGCTCATCATTTTTCTAAAGCAGTGATT
Source organism: Phodopus roborovskii (assembly GCF_943737965.1). Lineage (NCBI taxonomy): Eukaryota > Metazoa > Chordata > Mammalia > Rodentia > Cricetidae > Phodopus > Phodopus roborovskii. Next base: position 2,493,238 of record NW_026125444.1, read on the forward strand.
CTCAACCATCCTAAGCATGCCACCTTTGATACAGTTCCTCATGTTGTAGAGACCCCAACTGTAAAATTACTTCTTTTCTACTTCATAAATGTAATTTTACTACTGTTATGAACAATAATGTAAATATTTGATAATCATAATCCCAAAGGTGTTGAGAACCACTGTTCTAAATCACATAAGACTGGAAATTTTGTTTGTTTGTTTGTTTGTTTGAGTCAACCTGAGATTATTTACGTGAAAATTAGCAAATAATTTCTTTTGAATTTTTCAGACTGACAGAAAAGTTGCACTCAGATTAATCTTTTGGGAAATATGGCTGCTAGAAAAGAAGCAAGATAATGCTAATCAGTTCTGTGATGACATCAGAAGATTGTGTCTCTATTTCCAGATTAACCTATAGAATACATGCATTGTCACCAAAAGTAGAGAGTACTCAATAATAAAAAAAGTTAATTTAAGAAAAACTAACATTTAAGAAATTACTCTACAAATCACATTAGAAACAGTCTGAAAGAATATATTAAACCACATAGATCAAATGCAAAGATTGCCTTCTAAATATTTACCTTTAGCATTTAGACTAGGAAATAAAGACAGCAAAAGTTAATAAAATGTTTCCTTTGTTTGACCCAAATTGGGAAAATATGTTGTAAAGACACTTAAACCAATATAGTAAATATAATAAGAAGTATACATATTGGTCAACTATGCCATAGCATTAAAAGACTTTAGTTTACAGAGCAAGGATGTAGGAAAAGGGGCAGGGAAATAGTTCTTGCAAGCAGAATATAGAAAATCACAAAGAATGGATGGAAAGATCAGGAATTATGAGAACAAGAAAGGTTACTATGGTGATGGGGCTAGTGGTTATATGCTAGGCTGATCTTGCTAAACAGGGCTAGTTACTGAATCATCAAACCTTTGTGGAATAACTGAAGGCTCTAAATGTACAGCTAAGAGAAAACCAGAGTATAAAAGAAGTTTCTCACAGGTCTTGGCCCATAACAAGGAAATAGACCCCAACCCTGGAACAAATGGTTGCAGATGAACAGTCCTGTCTGGATCACACCTGGCCAACAGACAGTCTGGGGTCTTTCAAAGGTACATTCTATGGTTTTTCCTTTTTCCCTTAAAGAAGAACAGATCACACCTGGGTGATCTCTCAAACATGAGATCATACTTTGTAATCAATCACCTTGTGCCCCATGCATGTATGCTGATTTGCGGTCTTCTCTATAAAAAAAGAGTCTGAACAATTTGGGGTGTGCAAGCTTTCCCTGAGATTACTGAAACCTGAGTGTGCACTCGTTCACTAAACACCTCTCACCTCCTGCTTTTGGTGTTTGTGTCGCAGGGCTCTCCCATCGGCCCATCAGGACCCTGAAATTAGGGTCTTATAGCATAATAGTATGAGTCTTAGATCCACGTCAAACAGATAGGAGAGAGAAACACATAAAGATGCAAACACCCAGGAGAAAGGCAGAAGAGGTCGTGAAGATCCTTGCAATGAAGTTTCTAGACTAAGGGGGTACGTGATGCAGGGTAGACTTTTAACACTTGTTTAGAAACAGGTATTTAAAGAAACTGGACTGAACAGATTTTGTTGATCCCTCCTGGAAGGCATCACCCTCCCTGTGGAGTGGGGGCAGGGAATGGGATGGGAAGGGGTTCAGAGGGCAGGGGAGGGAAGAAAGGAGAGAGTGAGGGAGAGGGAACTGGGATCAATATATAAAATAAGAAAAATAATAATAATAATAAAAACTTGAAAAACTAATTCCTACAGCAAATGACCAAGAAATCTATCTAACCAAAATTTGGTCATAAAGTTGGTAGGTCAAGATTGTTTATATGTGAACCACAGAAGGTTATCTGAGGCTCACAACTACCAATATATGAGTCCATATATCTTATTGGTTGATGAATAAAACACTGATTGGTCAATAGCCAGGCAGGAGGAATAGGCAGGGCTGTCAGATGAGTAGAATTCTGGGGAGAGTACACTGAGAGGAGCCGCCAGGGAGACGTCATGTAGCCAATGGGAAGGTAGGATGCCTAGGCATTTTCCAGTAAGCCAAGACCATATGGAGATATGCAGATTAATAGAAATTAGTTAATAATTAAGAGAGAGCTAGCCAATAGAAGCCAAATAGTTTGTACCTAATATAAGCCTCTGTGTATTTATTTTGGACTAAAGGGCGCCAGGACCTGGTGGACATAAATGTCCTGTCTACACTGAGCTATAAGGTAAAGTTATCCTATCTACATTCCTTCCCATTATACTCCACCTTATACCTAAGCAACCACTGAACTACAAATCCCCTGTATGTCTTTTAGATTTCATCATTGTGGACGTTTTACAAGAACAGATAGTAGGAACAGATAAAGTATATAATCATTTGTCACTGGCTTCTATTGATCAGACATATATAGTTTAGTGATTTTTAACATTCAGGCCCATTGTAGAACTGAGTCCTTTGTACAACCCATCAATATCTCATTGGGCGGATATACCAAAATTGTATTTATTGTTTTGTCTCTTAATGGGCACTGAGTTTTTTTCGGCTTTAGGCCATATTACTATAAACATTCACAAATAAGGTTTTTAATTTTTTGTGGACATGAATTATTTTCATCTCTAGTCACATAAATAACATCACCTGAGTAACTCACATGCTGTTTACTAAGCCATTCTTATTTCCTACAGCAACATAGTTATCAAGAACCTGTAATTATGTGTCTTAGTCGAGTCATCTGAGCAGTTATTAACAGTATTTCCTGGTTTTGATTTGTCATTTCCTATTGGCTTGTGTAACTGTCTATATTCTTCCTTGGAGAAATGTCTTTACAGATCTTCTGTTCATTTTATATTGGGTTGATAGATCGATGCCTTTGGTTGGGTTGATTTCTTTTTTGTTTGTTTGTTTGTTTTCTTGTTTGTTTTTGTTTGCATTTTTTGTATTGTGGATACAATTTCTCAGAGATGTGGTTTGTAAATATTTTCTTCCATTCTGAGAACAGTCCTTTCCCTTTCCTGATACTGGCCTTTCAAGCATCTGTTTCACTACAGTGAAGCCCAATGTGTCTATTCTCTCTCTCTCTCTCTCTCTCTCTCTCTCTCTCTCTCTCTCTCTGTGTGTGTGTGTGTGTGTGTGTGTGTGTGTGTGTTCTATCTAAAGAACTATGACATATTCCATAGCCATAAAAATTTATCCCATTCATGACTTTACCTCTTGCACTTACAGTTTGGGGCCAGTTTGAGCTCACTTTTATGTGTGGTTTGCTAGTTCAACTTTTCTATCCAACTGTCTCAGAACCATTCAATATTTTTCCCTGAGTCATCTTCCTGTATTCAATCTTGGTAGCCATACTTGTGTTGATACCATGCTAACTTAACTCCTGCTACTTTGCATTTTTAAAACCAACAAGAATGTTCCTTTTCATGACTGTTTTGGCTCTTCTAATAGTTTCATAGTATCCATGTGAATTTTAAAATCACCTTGTGAAATTATGTCAAAAAGTCACCTGGAATTCTAAGTACTGAGTCTAAAAGTCAACCTAGACAGCAATGCCATTAGAACAATGTTAAGACTTTCAGATTATGAACATGGGACATTTCCCCTATCTAGGTCTTCTTGAATTTCCAATAGGTAAGACCTTGCAAGAAAGAATAGAAAGAATGAAAAATAGGTAAATTAAAATCCATCAAAGTTAAATGTACAGTTGCAGGAGTAGTTATGCATTCCCACAGCTGGAGTGGCTAGTTTTTAACAGGGGTCTGCCTGCATCCTGTGACCATTTCTCTTTGTTGAGGAACAGAAAGCACCCAGCAGAGGGTGCCAGAGTAGCACTGCAAGGTGATGGTAAGTCAATTGTTGGGGTGGAGAAAATGAACAGAAGCTACTCTCATATTATGTGCAAATTAAATGTTTAAGGTTGTGATTTTAAAACTACATAAACTTACCTATTTAGTTTTCTAATCTGGAAATTACACTTCAAGGACACAGTAGCCAATGTGATTAATGCCTACCAAATTAGACAAGGCAGAAGCAAAGCAGTCCCACCATCACCAAAAATACTGTGGACAACATTGTTGAATGTCCCTATAGTATCTCTAAGTACATAGTTGGCTGCATTGTCAAAACTCATCAGAAGTGAGGCGAAGTGGTATATGTAAGGATTCAGGCATTATGCTGGCCTGCCTCTGTCACCTGGCAGAATGCACACAGGTAGTACCCTGGTCCGCCCAGGGTTCCATGATTGAGTAGTCTTGCATGCAGGTACAAATGACCCCTGACAACTTATGCTCTTTCCTGCTGTTCCCCTGGGGCAGACAGGACTTTTGCTGTCTCCCTCTTCTCTTCTGTCCCCTTTGTCTCTGTGTCTTTTTACATCTTTTCTCCCAATCAATCCTCCACCCCCTCCTTTCTAATACAACTTCTCACTAAGCTCCTTCTGTCTGGCATGTTTGTCCCTCTGCGTTGGTCAACCTTGCCTAACATATAATCTGCCAACCTTGCACTTTCATCATGAAAGTACATGCTTATAATTGTACCATACAAGAAGCTGAGGTAGGACAGTTGCTGGGAGCTTGATGTCAGCCGAACACAGGGATTCTGTCTCCAAAACAAAGAACAATAGCAACCTCCCCTCAAAAAACTGTCATAGAATTTTGCATTCAGAACTACTAATTTTTATAACATGTAAATCACCAAAAGTTATCAAGGAAAATATCAGAAGCATAAACTTATCATAAAAAAAAAAGATCTTGCAGATGCCACCTCTCTCCCTGTTATCAGGGGCAGAGGCAAACACTGCTGAGATTTCATAATCTTATACATCTTTTTGAGTTTCTCATTTTTAAACTGGCATTTCGACTCCTTTTTTTGCTTTAGAAATTTAAAATCATATTCATTAGAAATTTAAAATCTGTTGCTCATTTGATGCTATTTGTGCCACCAATTTAAATATGTATTCCTAAATTTTAAAGGATTATATAAAATTATGTGGTGCATAACATGGCATCTATATAGTGCAGCTACCAGATGACAGAGAATTGCCTTTCCAAACTAAAGAGACACTTTTGAGTGATAAGAAGCATGTAGATATCTCTGTGGAATAGCAGGTGAGGGGCAGATGTCATATCTGCTCTGTTTAGCAAAAAGCTCATAATCACAAATAGAAACATCTGTCAGAGATCATGAGGCCAACATTGAGATCACAAGTATTTAACCTGGAACCTTGACCTAGTCTTTCTGATTTCTGAGCCTGTAAAATTATGTTTAAAAATAATATCTAATATCTTCATTGACCCTTAAATTTCTGATTTTAGTAAGTATTGGAAAAAATTAGAAAATGCAGTAATATATTTTATCTATTTCTTAATCTATCCAGACAAGGATAACAACATATCATAAACTAATTGTAAACAGTAGAGGTTTTGTTCTCATAGCTCTTGAGGTCATTTATGACCTCACAAGAACTGCTTGTAAGGAGATTTCATCCTTAAGATCTAAGTACTTCCTCTTAATACTATCACCTTGAAGATTAGGTATGATACTATGAATTTTGAAGGAAGGCAGATATCTAGATCATATCAATGGAATAGAGTATTGTTGATGTCAATCTATGTTCCTTCAAATGTAGCAGAATACAAATTAAATTGTTAAGTTGTTATGTGCTATTTATGCTTGTTGAAAGCCAGCTCTGAAAACAAGAAACACCTTATCTCTGACTCAAGCATGTTCAAGTGTCCTCTGAACTTCTTCCCTGAAGAACATTGGTCCCCTACCTCCGTGACAGAGAAAATATGGAACAGAAAACAGTAAGGGGTTTAAATTGTTGAATTATTGAACAGCTAGAAGTTAAGCTGTATTCAACAGGGGTTAGTACCATTTATCAACTGGAATAAAAGCCATTGTGGTGATATATTATTTACGATTTAGTAAAGCTTGCCTGAGGATTCAGAATGTTAAGGCGGCCTCAAGCTATTGCTATCAGGCAGTGGTGATACACACCTTTAATCCCAGGACTCATGAGACAAAAGCAAATGGATCGCCCTGAATTCAAGGCCACACTGAGCTACACAAGATTGAATAGGTCTAAAAGAGTAACAGAGCTCATGCCTTTAATCCCAGCACTAGAGAGGTAGTCTCTAGCTAAGTTGAAGAGAGTGTAGCAGTCTGAGTGAATCTGAGGATCAGTGAAGTTGGGAGCAGTTTGGGGATCACCCCTTTGTAGTGAGATATTCACTTTGTCTGCTTCTGTCCCCGTGGTCCCCAGCAGCCGCTCGGGCACTCTTTGTAGGTCTTCAAGTAGGCTGTGGAAGATCTCGTGTAGCTTCTCAAAATGCTCAGAGGAGGCAGCGGAGGTGGCCATGGTGCAAGCTGCACGTGAGCATCGGCCTCTGAGATTCTGGGTGCTGGGCCCACTCCCTCCTCAGCGCTCAGCTGCCGGGTCCCAAAGCCATCACCTCGACCACTGATTTGGACATGTGGTCCTATGTGCTTGCAAGAGACAAACATAGAAGACTGCTAAACCTTGCCAAGTCAGGGTAAGATAGCCTTTCTAACTCCCTGCTTTTGTTGTGGTCTCTCAGATACTCTACGCCTTATCCAAAACTGGCTGTACCAACATTGCTGTGAGACCTTGGGTGACTGTCCAGGTAGCCTGTTCTTCCTGTCCTCACTGCACTTTTTGGAAGTTGCCCTTCTGCACTTCCTGTCTAACCTAGTATTGTTAGTTCCCTTCTCAGGTCTTGATGAGGTTGAAGATTAAACTATCACAATTATTATTCTCTCTTCCTAGTTAGATATATTAGGTACTAGACTTAAGCTTTCCAGCTTAGGACAATTCTATTGTAAACTCCGTTATGCCTTCACGCTAGGACTAGATGTTTTGTTCTCAATTTTCCTTTTCTTAGAGCACACTTGTTATTCACTGTTTTGTATATAGTTTTGTATCAAGCCTAAATCTTTTCTTTAGACTGAAAGGGGAATTGTAGTGAGATACTCACTTTGTCTGTTTCTGTGGCACTGACCACGTCCATTGGGGGTGGAGCCAAGGGCAGAAGTGACCTGTGGAACTAGGTCTGAGGAGGAGCCAGAGAGCCCTCTCTTGCTGGTGGGACACAGAGAGGAAAGCATCCTGTGGAACCTGTTGGTGTTCATCTGTCTAGGTTGTGAGTTATTTCTCCAGATCCTTATTAAATTGTGATACCCCTTTGGTCTGGGCTGAGGTAGAGGTAAGAGGTAGTGGGTGACTGCTTTGCTTTTCTGATGTTCAGTTTGAAGCTTGAACACCAATATCTGTCTGTGCTTTTTTTTTTTTTTTTTTTTTTCTTTTTCTTTTTCTTTTTTTTTTTTTTTTTTTTTTAATTGTGTTACAGAAGCCCATGCTGGAAGAATAAGAAGCCACAAGGTTACCTATAAAGAGAGTGATTCTCTGCCTGGAAATATCTCAAACAGGAACCCCAGCAGGACAGCCTCATGCTGAGTGTTGTCAGTGACTGAACTGAATCTATTATTTTGCTTGATCTTCTAGTCAGGCTGTTCAGATCACTCCTGATTGATCTTGGAAGGACCTGACTTGATTTTATTTATACTAAAAAAAAAAAAAGAAAAAGAAAAAAGAAATTGAAGTGTTCAGGAATGTGAAATATACAGTGAGATGTACAGAATTGTAGATAATCTATGAGCAACATAGTGGTGGAGAGTATGGCTCCATATGCAAAGATGCTGAGCAGAGAGTTTGGGAAACTGGAGGTCCTAGAAGGACTTCAGCCTTCCAAGAGGAACACGGTAGATTTAAGAAGGCTATGAGATAATGGGACTAGTTTTAGGAGCCTTATTTTTCCAATGTCAGAATTGTGGAGGGTACCAGTAAAAAGAGGAGCAACATAGCTTCTGAGACTAAGCCTTACCCAACTCCAGTCTGAACTTGGAGATAGGTAGAAATTAATAAAGTACAACTTTATTTATACCTCAGAAATCAAAGGTACTGACAGTTGGGGCCAGCCTATTACTGCACACAAACTGGTTGGCAAATGAAAAATCACTTATCTTAGTTTTTATTTTCTCTACTGAGAGTTTCTTATGTGGCCCAGATTTTCTTTGGGGAAGATCAATAATTTTCATTAAAAGATTGCTAATCACTGGTCTATATAATCAGTCAAATGTTGGATGAGAGTCTTTTTCTGAATTAATTAAAATTTTGATTGTTTAATGGGCTTTTTTCATACTTGGACACTATTCTTACTCTTTAGTTTACATAATTGAATTCTCTAGAAACTCTTGTTGTAGCATAATGAGAAATACTATGCAGAGAACCTTAGTAATTGTCTATAATTACCAAGAAAGCCTTTGCAACACATTGTACTTCATAAATCAGTGAATAAATAAACAGAGCCACAGAAAACACACAAGGGCATTCAGTCCATGTAAATATTCTTGATTTCATCATAAAACATCTCCATGAACTACATGGAGTGTACATTAATGATTTGGATAGTACTGTTAAAAATAGGCAAAACACCTCATTAATTCACTTCTTCAGAATTAGGGATAATTTTGATCTACAGGATGGGTTTATATTTGCCCTTAACAGTATGTTTGCCCTGAATATTAATCATATAATCAAGGAATGTAGGTAGCTTATTTCCATATAGTCCTTTACTCTAATGACTTACTTTTAAGCATTTGGAAAATATTTATAGTTTTTGAATAATATACATATTCTAATGTAAATGATTGTGTTTTAAACAACTTGTAGAATTTTTCTTTCTTCTATTTATTTTTTGTGTGTTTTATACAAAGAAAAAGAAAGAAAGAAAAGCCCATTTCTACATCCTAGCCATGCAACTGTATGATTCCGGTCACAGGATATTGAGTCCAAACTTCTTCTTCTAGTGAGCATATACACATTATATTAATCTATTAGCAGCCAGGTGTGGCTGTGCATGTTGGTAAAATTTGCTGATGAATGCAGAAGCAGAAGGATCACAAGTTTGTGGCCTGGCTAAGCTACACATTGCCTTTGTTTTCAGCACTCAAGAGGCAGAGGCAGGTGGATCGCTGTGAGTATGAGGCCAGCCTGATCTACAGAGATAGTTCCAGGGAAGCTGGGGCTATACAAAACTCTGTCTCAAAAAAACAAAATAAATAAATAAATAATATCAATACCAATAATGCACTGTAGCTATAGCTTCAAGCATTATATTGAATAGGAATTGTGAGAGCGGACACCTTTGTCTTGTTCCTGATTTTAATGTAAATAGTATTAAACCAGCTCCTAATGAATTACTCTCATACCAAAGATTAGTACATCTCTGAGACGTCATCAGATGTTTTTCCTCTAGCAGTACTAAGCAATAAGACAAGAGATCCCACAGCTGTCAAAGATTCAGAGAATAAGAGACCATGGAGTTCTCAGCCATGAATGGAATATCTACTTCACACCAGCTCCCACCAAGGTTCAGGGATCATTGTGTGGAACAGGGTTTAAAAAGATTGTAAATGACAGAGACACTGAATAAAATACTGTTTTCAGGACACAACAGGGCTGTTGCACATATGGACTCATAGTGGTAACAACAGAAACCACAATGCCTATACAAATTCAAGGCAGAGAAAATCCCTAGTAGGTCAACCACACTTGAGTGGATGACAACTCACCTGAGCATGTGAGTAGGGCAAATCAGCTCTAAGACTTAAAAATAACCAGGACCCAAGTACAGCAAGTAGGGAAGGGGAGATGGACATGGAAAGAGTTTGGTGAAGTGGATATGAGATGATTCTGGAAAATTGGGTGAATATGGTCATTATACATGAAGATACTATCAAAAATCAATAAAGATATTTTTAAATTAATCATTTTAATTTTATAAATTACACTATAGGTTAATCATTTGTTTTTCCTCCATAACTACTACAAAAGTGAGAATTCTGTTGATGTAATTAAACAGGTTTGAGTTATTGAAATGAGAAGCTGGCCCTAGCTTTTGACCATTTCAAGTGAAATGACCAAATGGTCATTTAACAAACCAAAATACTGAGCCAAGTTTGGTGACATATGGCTGAACTCCCAAGATTTCAGAGGTGAGGAAGGAAGATAAGGAGTGGAAGACTATCCTTGGCTGCATAGCAAGTCTGAGGTCAGTCTGGGCTACACTAGACCCTGTCTCAAAAACAAATAAGTAAACAAATAAACAGAAGTTTTAAATTTATGATCTTAATAAGTTGAAATTGTGTAAAGTTATATAACATTCTTGGTTCAAAATAACATTTGGAATAAAAGTATAGAAATGTCTCTAAATCACCAGTTCATTGTGAATGTTCAGCAAACATTGTGGACAAGGTGGAAACTAAACATAACATATTTCTGGACTACTTTTGGTACGTAGAAAATGTTGACAATTTGGAGAAATGTGATTAGGGGTCATTCTTGTGGATCTTGTGGGTCTTGTGGGTCAAATGACAGAGTTAAATATGTACATTTAAACTAAGTTGGCATGTGGAATCAAAGGTTTTCTGGCAGGGGTGCACTTGATGACCCAACTGTATCTGATGTGCAAACACTGAAAGCATCAGTTGCTTATCACAAATGGATATGGATGCAGCAAACAGTGAAACAAGTCACAATACAATAATCTGACATTACATTCAAAGAGTCCTTTGAAAAATTAAAATAATTGATTGCAATTTTATAAGGAAGAAGGATTGATTGGGGCTAAATTCATTGATGTTTTAGATTTAAGAATGAATTCCTTAACTATGTCACCCTCTGATTATTGGAGTATAAGCTCTGCAACCTGGGTCCATATACAAATGTATAAAAATGACATTACTTGCAGAATTAATAGATGCTTGAAGAATGTATAACTCGCCTCATGTCCCTGTGCTGGTAGCATCCACATTCCCATATTCTCTACTTATACATATTGCATTATCAGAAATGAAGTTTAGCAAATGCAGACAATAGTCATTTAATAAACAAATAAAATTTGTGAAGAAAAAAATCTGTGATCTTCTTATGTTTTAATGCACTGATAATTCATCTATTTATTACATATGAATTGAGTATGCATTCTGGGCCAAGCACTGTCCTAGGGCAATGGGTAAGGACATACACAATGAAAATTAGGTTCCAGTGTTGTCACTCACTGGTCCTGGTTTATCACAGCCAATCCTAATGGAACACTGAATTGATACTAGGTTTATTAGTTGTATGTGTAATACACCAAGTCATTTAACGTCCACTCAAGAGCTTGGTACAGTGAATACTCTTTTTATCCACTGTAATTTCTTTTTTTATATAATTTTTTTATTTAATTTTATATGACAAGGTCCAATTAAATGAAAACAAACATTTATACACAATATTTGGGAATTTGGGCGTCGTTCTTTCCAAACTACTTCCTGCTGGTAAGGGGCGCTGTCTTGGGGGATTCGAAGAAGATTCAGATAGCGTGGCTGTAGTCTGTAGGGCTGTTTTGTCCAGCTGTTTTGAATGTAGGATTAGCTTGTACTCTGTTTCAGGCAGTCTGGCGTGATCAAACCACATTAGTCTGGAAGGAATCCACATCTTTTCATTTTCTTATCTACTGTAATTTCATATGTAAGAAATCTGAGGCTGGAGAGGCTAACAGGCTTGCTCATATTTTCGCAATTATCAACCATCTATAAGTTCAAAACTAACCAAATACATTTCTGTAACTACCTCTGGGATGCGTTTATACCATGGAAGGAAGTCAGATAAGTACCAACTTTGGTGATGAAACTCAGTAATAATTTTACTAATAGTGAAAGACTTAAATTAATTTAGTGTCCGTTTTCAAAGCCTTTTCTGCCTGTATGGCTGGAATAGCCGGGTGACTATCATGGGGTATTTGGTAAATATTTTGAAACCTGTAAATAATGTTCTAAGACAAAATATATGCCATAAAAACATACATACTCATACTGACTGAGTTGGATGTATTTATGTATTTTGGTACAAGTGTGTGTGTGTGTGTGTGTGTGTGTGTGTGTGTGTGTTGTATGTGTATATAACAATTAAGGAGAAAAACAAGCCATAAATATGAAATAGAAAAAGCAGGTAAATGTGAGGACTTTTAAAAAAGAAATGGAAAGGGCAGTGGTATAATTATATTAAAATCTCAAAAATAATTAAAATATACATTCTTAATAGGTCATTGCTACATCACTAATAACAATTATTACTGCCCTAATTGCATTTTCCAAAGAGAAAACAATAATAATATATTAAGAGGAGTCTCCAATAAAGAGAAAATTAACAGATACAGCATCTTGAAGATTCCTGAGTGGTAATAATAGGAAAGTTAATTGCTTCTTTTTCTGATACATGTTAGGTTTTGATTGCCATATAATAAGTGTACTCCCATGTAGTTTATTTAGCATGACAGTTGTTCTTCCTATCCAACTATACCCTATATTTTTCAATCATCTTCTCCCCATTCACCTCCTTATCAACCTTCCAGGCTCCAGTACCATAATTTATTCTCTGTTGCTTTGAAATAAATAGTTTAACTTCTACATCGATGCAACAACATGTGGTTATTTGACTTTATGTTCCTGATAACTTTTGTTTAGCTTACTACCCTCTAATACCAACTGTCCTACTTAGCGTTACCTAAAACACTGTGACCAAAAGCAACTTGGGTAAGAGAGGTCTCTTTGGTTTACATGTAGGTACCAATCACAGTGCATCACTGAGGGAACTCAGTAGAGAGGCTGGAGGCAGGGCAGAAGCTGATGCACATAGTATGAGGGAACGATGGTTATGAATTTGCTTCCTATGACTTGCTCAACCTGGGGTTACGGGCTGTTTGTTTGTTCACGTATTTGTGAGATAGGGTTTCTCTGTGTAGACTCAGTTGTCCTGGAACTCATTCTGTAGACCAGGTTGGACTCAAACTCACAGAGGTTCAATGGCTTCTGCCTCCCAAATGCTGGGATTAAAGGCATACCCCACCACTGCCTACCTCATTTTGCTTTCTTGTGCCACCCGTGACCATGGGAATAGGTTTGTTCCTACTGGGCTCTGTTCTCCCACATCAATCATTTATCAAGAAAATGTCCCACAAATTTGCTGAAAGGCCAATCTGACAGCATTTTCTTAGTTGAGGTTCCCTCTTCTGAAATGACTCTAGCTTGTGTCAAGTTGACAAAACACTAACCAGTAAATGACAGAATCTTACTCTATTTAGTGGCTGACTTATATTCCATTGTTCATGTGAGCACAATGTTGTCTGTATCTCAGCTCCTATAGATGGTACTGCAGTAGCATGTGACTACAGACAACCATTTGCCATATGGATCACATTTTCTTTGTATGTATCCCAAGTATTAGTCTTCATCATACTGTAACTCTATTTCCAGTTCTTTGAAAAATTCTGTACTGTTTTTTTCCATAATTACTCTTCCATTTTTTCATTCAAAACCACAAGAAGTGAGAGTCCCCACCCCCATTGTTTTTTGTTTTTTGACTGAGCATAGCACATGCCTGTAATGCCAGCATTGAGGAAGCTGAGTCAGGACTCTTAAAAGATCAAGGGCAGCTTGGGATATATAAATGAGGTGAATGAGGAGGGAGATAGAAAAGAGGAAATACCCATTTTCCACATCCTTCCAACCAGTCTGAGGTAATTTTCATTTCCCTATTGGTAATGTTGCACATGTTTTATGTATTTAACTAATTTGTGAATACTTTCTCCCATTCTGTAAGTTGTAACTTTAACTTGATGATTATTTCATTTTCTCCTTTAATTTGCCTTGTTTTGTTAATTTTAAAATTATATTTATTTATTTTTGTATGTATGTATGGAGTAAGACATATGTAGATAGCATAGTACAACTTGTATGAATGAGTTATCCCCTTTGGCCATATGTATCCTAGAAATAGAACTTGGGTCATCAGGTTTGGCAGAAATTTTCTTTATCTATCTTGGACACACTATTGGCTATTGCTTTTGTTTTGTAAAAGTGACTTGGTTTGTTGGCATCCTACTTGTCAAGTTTCTTTTTATTTCCTATATTGTAAGACTCTATTCATAATAATATTCATCCAATGTGGTAAAGCCTTCCCATTCATTTTCTCTGAGTAGTTTCATATTGTGGATTCTTATATTTAAGCTTTTGACCAATTTGTGTTAATTTTTATACATGGTAGCAAGCAGGAATCTAATTTCTTTGTTTTCTACTAGAGCTATCCACTTTCCCCAACACCACTTACTGAAGGAGTATTACTTTCTACCATATATGTTTTCTACCTTTTTAAAAAAAAAGATGTATTTCCAATGGGTCTTTATTAAGCCTGCCTACTATAAATCAAAGAAAACTTGTTAGTTACTTATTTTCACATTTCATCTAAATCTAAGCATGCATATGCATATAATACATGAACTCAGTTGCAAATTCACAGTGAGAAATGAGTTATGACTAGAGAAATAAAGCAAGGCCAAATTGAATTATTTTGTTGCCATTTAGATAGCTTGTCTGAAAAGTAGAAGAGGGGAGGATTTGAGCTGCTGCAAAACAATAGATTGAAGTTACAAATGACTTAAATATGGGGTATATTGGAAGTAACAGAGCTGCCGAAGAACAGGTATTACCTTATCAAGGTTTAGAGGTAATATTTGTAATGGGAGAAGAGTAGCCTATCTCTAATAGGTTTCCCAGCCACAGGATTTTAAAATGCTCACTGGAGAATAAATGACTAGGGAAGCAAGAAGCCTGATGACTTAGTAGAACCTTGACAACAGAACTGAGACCTGGCTGGCCTTGCTCCTGGTCTGTATGCAGCTTGGAATAGGTGCTCTAAATGATTTATCTAGGCCTAGACCAAACTACACTTTTCTGTTTGTAATTGGAATAGAATTTGAACTCCTTAAGATTTTCCATTTAGCTTCCAGTAGATTTTCAAATAGATGACCTTTAATGTGTCATCCTTCCTCTTGCTTTGCCATGATTAGGTATATTTATGAGGACAACTGAAACTTTAAATCTTCTACTTCCATTGCCAGTAAAAGCATCAGAAATGACAGCAATAAAAAGTCTTGGCTTCTTTTTATTGAATCAACCACCAATCATTTTATATCAAGTAAGATCATGTGACAATAGGCAATGGTCTGTAGCACCATTATCACTAAAGGCCAGCCAACAATTTCATTATAAAATCTTCTGAGGCAGCTTGCAATTTGGCTGTTTTAATTAAACCTCACCAGCCCAGATTGTAATGGAAAGTACTGGGAATTTTCCACAGAGCTGTCACTCTAAAACAATGCTCTACTTAGATCTGATGTCAGGAATTATAACAATATTTAATGCCAAATCATTGCCATAACAATGATCTTGAGTGACAACTTGGATGCTTGGGAAATTAAATTAAAATGGATAGTCTTAATTATCTCCTGCACTGTCAAGTCAATATATGCATCTTTTCCCTTTTCAACACTGTTCCATCTTGGGGACAATAGAATGATAGCAATAGTCAACTCTGTGTTCACAGGAGGCTGATCTTGACCCCATATCTTTGTTCTTATTAAAACATTCTAGTTGCTAGAAGAATGGATCCATGGTTAAGAACACATACTATTCCTACAGAGGACTTAATTTTTGTTTCTAGACCCAAATCAGATAGCTAACAACCTCCTGTAACTCTAGCCCCAAGGGATATGATATCTCTTTGGGCACCTGTACTTATGTGCACATGCCAAAACATACACCCATGCATACAATTAAAAAATAATAAAAATATCCTTTAACATTCTAGATGAGGCCAATGATAGTAATGTCAATGGTAAGTTTGCTGATGTAGACTGAGGCCTTGGAACTGTAGCTGTTTCAAGTAATGTTTCCTTGGCTTAATCTCTCTGTTTGAGTAATTTGAGATGCAGCTACCACTAGGCTTTAGTTGACTAAATGTTTGTGCTGTGCGGGCTGCTAGGCTAAAACTAGACAAGGAAGTTGACTTAGCCAATAAACAGTAGTTTTCCTTCTGTCTTTGTGATGCTGGGGCCATTTTAACTATGATTATAGCAGGATGTCTCTTTCCATAAGCTACTCACCTTTAGAATTATAAAAATTCTTTTTTTCTGGGAGTATATTGGGTGAAGTTTTAAAATTGGGGTTTTGGGTTTTATTTATTAATCTTTTATTTTATTTATTTATTTTCTTATTTTACATATCAAACCAGTTTCCTCTCCCTCCCTCTCTCTTCCCCTCTCTCCCTCCCTCTCATGCCCCTGACCACCCTTCCCTCCCATTCCCTCCCCCACTCCACAGGGAGGGTGATGCCTTCCAGGAGGGATCAACAAAATCTGTCAAATCATTTGGAGTAGGGACTGTCCTCCCTCCTGCCTCTAGGTTAAGGGAGTATCCCTCCATGGGGAATGTGCTCCCAAAGTTCTTTTGAGCACCAGGGATACATCCTGGTTCCACTGTCAGAGGTCCCTTAGACTGTCCAGGCCTTCTAACTGAGACCCATGTTTAGGAGGTCTGAGCTGGTTTCCCAGCTATCAGTCTGGGGGTCCAGACCTCCTTGTTCAGGTCAGCTGTCTCTATGTGTTTCTGTAGCCTGGTATTTATTAATCTTTAATTGACATGAACATAAACAGTTAAGATACCATGTAATGTTTTAATACAATTATATATGTTGTTTGTTGTTCAAATAAGGGTAAACATATTTACTACCTCAAACTCTTATAGATTCTTTGAATGAAAACATGTAGGATCATTTCTTCAAGCATTTGGGAAACAAAACATTTTCATTATGCATTCTGTGGAAACACTTTACACTTTCCTATATTCATTTAGCTGTACCAGTTGATGCTCCTTTCTTGGTCCCTCTGGTCAAGGCTCCCTTGTCTCTGATAACTAACACTCTGCTCTCCCTGTCAGTGAGATCAGTTAGATTCAGGTTTTACCAATAAGTAAGTTCATCCTGCTTTTCTCTGGAGTGAAAAACAAAATATTTCTTATTAAATTATATAAAATGTGAGGTATATATGAAACACTCACATTATCTCCTTTTAGCTTATGACCAATTTTAAAACAATGCAGCCTGACAAAAGTTAATTTTACTGATATTTATGTTTCATTTGTGATATGACTGAGGAGGGGAGATATATATATATATATGAAGTGGGAATAATGGAGAGGAAGGAGTGCTGTCTTGAAGGAAATGTACTTTCGTCAGATGGAGGAAGGTGGTATGAAAAAAAATCTTTAGAGCCTGGGCTTTGGAGGACAAAGTACAATCTTTGATCAATACTTCTTGGGGCTTTCTCTCTTTGGACACCCCCCTTAACTGTCTCTTAACATGATCAATTTCTTATTTCTATTGATTTCATCCTCTTTGCCTTCAAACACACACAGCTCTTTCTAAACATGAAAAATAACTTCTCTTGATCTTGATCTTTCATTGGTTGAATTAGTGATTGATTAGATAGTTAGGGTCTGAAAGTCCATTAACTGACACATCAGGTAATCATTCCTAGCCATGCAAAATATCACAAAAGGACTCTTTCTCTCACTAGAAAGCTTTATGAATTATTGGGATGAGCCGTGGGCAGGTGGATATCTGAGATCACATTTTAGGATGATAAATTAATCAATTAAGACTAGAAATCTTCCAGACCAGTTGTTTATAGCATTCTATAGATATATTAATCAACATAGCAACTACCTTCCTTATTTGCAGCAACTTTTTATAATTTTTATGGATTGAATTTGCTCTCTTCATTTCTCCTCTTCCCAATTGTTATTAGCTTGATGCAAAGATCCCCTCCTTCTCAGCCTGCACCTTTTAATATCATCAATCACCAATTACTTCCCTATGCATAAATTAAATGTTTCCATAACCTCACTCTTTCTTTCTTATACATACAAATATATGAAGATGATAGTCTTTTATCCTTCTTTTTCTTTTGTGTATGCACATACGTATGATTATTCAAGTGTGTGCAGATGCACATGTGTGTATTTATACGCATGTGTCTCTGTGTGTGGAGACCAAAGAATAAACTAAGGTGTCTATCTTAAGGTATGACCTATTTAAACTGACTGACCACAATCACCAGGAATCCATCTCTCTGCACATCTCCAGAACTAAGATTACAGAAGCCTACTGCTATGCTTGGCTTTTTTCTTAGATAGCTTCTAGGCACCAAGCCTAGGTTCTCATGCCTGCAAGACAGGTTTTGGGGCAACTAGTTTCATCCTCTAAGTTTTAATGCTAGCTTTCTTGAAGATTTACCTCCCCCTCCCTTTATCTCAGTGAAATGACTACCCGATCCCTTAATCTTCCCACAGAAACTTTTCTTACTGATCATGATTGACAAAATCCTTACTGTATATACATAAGTTGTGTGGTCAGGGGTTGGTTACATTTTCAGTTTTGCTCTCTGAGACAACATTCATCAGATAACTGAGTATACCCTAAAACTGATTGTCAAGTTAATTATAGAAATGAAATTCCCTTCACTCTTTTCTGTTAAGTATTACACAAATGTGTATTTGTTATTCTATATGTCAATAGAATAAAAAAAAACTCAGATTGTGTCCACACTAAGAAAATATGGTAGGAAATGATGTAAGTAATCTATCTGATGATTGATTTATCTGTATGATGCTATATACACAAGTGGTACAGCATATTTTTATTATTACTTGATTCAATTATGTTTATAAGTGATGGTCTAGAGAGATACCTGTGCATAATTAGTTCTTGACTTCCATTCCTGCCTTTTATGATAATTTAACAATAGGAATGATAGCTTCAAAAATGAGAAATAAGCCCAAATGACAGAAATTGAGACAAGTTACATAACAAGGTACCACATCTCCGGTGGTTTGAAAGAAAATAGCCACCAAAGGGAGTGCACTATTAGGAGGTGTGGCCACGTTGAAGTAGATATCACCTTGCTGAAGGAAGTATGTCACTGTGGGGGCGGGCTTTGAGGACTCTTGATTAAGCTTCATTCCATGTGATACACAGTTCATTTCAAGTTGCCTGCATATCAAGATGTAGCAAGTACCACATCTGCCTGTATGCCACCATGGTCCCCACCATGATGATAATGGACTAAACCTCTAACACTGTAAGTTTCCACCTCAATTAATTTCCTTTATGAGAGTTGCCATGATCTTGGTGTCTCTTCACATCAATAGACACCATAACCGAAACAACATCTTTAAAACCATACTAAATTTGAAATATTGATCTCCTAGAATGTGATTCAGTAGTCAAAAATACAATTCCATTCATTTTACATAACCAATGTTTCAGTAGGTCAGGTGAAAACTGAGTTTCTATAGCTGTGCATAATTGGTAAGAAGTTTAGGGTAAAACAGAAGGTGAGAAGTGCTAGAATGCTAGCATGGACTTTAAAATTTGTAACAGGTACTTGTCATGCTGAGGGATCCTAAAGGCTAGCACACACTTTGGTGCGCTAACGGACACCAGAGACAACGATTTGTCTCTTCTTTCTTTTAGAACTTTGGGGGAAATAAGGTTTATGTTTTTGGTTTTGTTCTTTTTTTTTTTCTTTTTTTACCTGACCCATTATACTGATATGAATGTACAACTAACTATCAGCCTGATCCTGCACTCAATTGCCAATCTCAGTCCACTGGTGATTAACTTTTAGTAGACCAGACATTGGCATCACTCCTACCCCAAAATATCACCAACTCTTCTAACTGACCAATCAAATGCTTCTTTGTGGCTTATACATCATTTTCCTCCTATTTCATACATTAGAAGATATTCTAATGTTTTTCCTACTTCGCATTGTTTATTTCTAGACCTACATTTCAATTATTTAATGTTATCCAGAAAATTTTTATCTTGATCTCTGTGAACTTGCTGAAACTGAGGCAACGGGAGAATGATAGAAGGGGTTTCTATCAGATGCTGTCTCCAAAAAGAATCTTTAACACTATGAAGACCTAGTTGTTCTGAGTATGTGATTGTACCATGATTTCTGAAATCTATGATACTATGGGTTGAGAGCCTGTAAACCTTGGTGTCACACCAAAGTAGACAGCAACTACCTTTATGGGCCACTACTGACTTTAATGGCCTCTCCTGAAAAGTGTTATATAGAATGGTTGATTCACAAAGCCAGAAGAGGTTGGGATTTACACAAAAGCCCCTGTGTTAGGGAGTGTTAAGCCGTTAAAAACTTTATTGTCTTTCAAACATATCTTAAAGCAGTATTGGCCCGTATCTTTGTCTTGCTATAAGCAGAGCTCTTTGGACAATAGCTCTGGGTGAGTTTGCTAAGGTGAGGTTACATTGAAGGAAGCATAATTTAGCATCTGCTTTCCTCTGGTATAGATCTCATCTTTCACATTCTTCCCAACAATCACTGTGTTCATGAGCAAAGACAGATACATACCCACATACAGATACCTCCTTACCACCATCTGAGACTGCTTTAACTTTGGTTCTATATAATCTGTTCTCCCTGTCCAGAACACTTGCCTCCTTGTGTTTTCCTATTCTATTACTTATCTTAACATGTTGCATTTGCTGTTTTTAATGTCACAAGCAGCAAATACTGTGAGAAAAGGGAATACTTCTTAATTCTTTTGTTATTGAATCCCAAAGACTTTGCCCATTGCCTAACACATTATAACCTCTCTGTGTTTATTGACTGATAAGAGTGTGCAGCAAAGAGTAAAAGGAAAAAAATTATTCACCACTGTTTATATGAAGTTAGGAATGAGCTCACTCATGAGAGGGTATAAAAATTGCGGAGGTAGCTGAATAATTCAGAAACCCAAGATTATATGAATAAACATTTTGAGAACTACATGTTTGCTAGAAAATAATCAAGAAGCTGTTAATTACTAATGCTTTTCAAGTTAGATGCCTATCAGAGTAACTTCAAGCCACATGTCATAATGACCAAAGCCAGGCCTTCTGAGTCAGCATGCCTTCAGGCAGTGTTGCACTGACTCTCTGCTCTGTGAGGACCTATAAAAACCTACTTGGCCTCATAGACTCCAATTTTAAGAAAGGATCCTCATCTTAAAGCATCTAGGGGCTGGGGGGCTGAACCCAGCCCCAGGAATGTGCTGTGTCAGCAGAAATTTGAGTTAGCACCGCCATAGACTCTTTCTGAGTGGGCGCCATGGCCTGATCAATAATTTATAAAAATTGCCTTGCCCCTTACCCACTGACCCAAACACGAAATACCAGGGCATGTAACCCCCTACTTATCATCTCTTGTCCTTTAAAGAGGGCTGCACTCCCTCACTCCGCAGCATCAGAGTTTTGCAAACTGGAGATAACTTTGAATAAAGAGATCCTTGTGTGATTGCATCAGTCTCTGACTCATTGTGGTCTCTTGATGGGTTCCATGGCATAGACACAACAGTACTTCCTGGTCTTGTCTCTGTTTGAAGCTCTATAGCAGAAAAGGTTTTGTTCAAACCCTGCAAGATCCTATGTCTCTTTTGGGGCTTGTGATCTTGGAATGGGGATGAATCATCAATAGCTTTGAGTTTGCAAATATCTTTCAAATGTTCATAGCTTTATGTTCTAATTTTTATGACTCATAGGCTAATCCCTGGGGAGATGTTTAATTTTCCTTGTCTGTTCAGTGTTGCGGGGTCTTATTCACTTGGTTAATTTTTAATTGA
This sequence comes from Phodopus roborovskii, assembly GCF_943737965.1. NCBI lineage: Eukaryota > Metazoa > Chordata > Mammalia > Rodentia > Cricetidae > Phodopus > Phodopus roborovskii. The sequence continues at coordinate 2,514,903 of NW_026125444.1, forward strand.
AGAAGCATGCTTCACTATTTCCAGGCTGAGTGGAGGCATCCCAGTGCTGCTTTCCCATGGGGAATTCTCATTAATCTCTGTCCCTGTCATCCCCAGGGACTACCTATTTTCATACCCTCCAGGCATAGTAGTCAGTAGAGAGAAGGCAGAAAATTTTGCAAAGGAAAACACAGCTGAGCAGAACTGAGGTGTGCATGTGGAGACTGTTAAAATCCGCTTTTGCATGCATGAAGGTATGAATTTAATTGTGCATTCCAGGGGAATCATCTAACATAGTTCTGCCTCTTTGTTTTCATAATCACTTGCTTTTATTGGAAAATTGCTTGCTGTAGAGTCAGGCTCGTAATTTTATCTGTGATCTCTGCCCAAACTTCCTAGCTTGAATCCAAATATTGAAAATGATTGTTAGTCATTTTGATCAGCTAGTTCTGCTGATTTTTCTACTTAGGTTTGTTATTAAAACTAAATGAGTTATTTTCTTCTAACAAACTGTAACCAAAGAAATGATCTTCAACAACAGATCTCTCCTGGAGGTAACCTGGTAGCCTCCATATTTCTATGATCAGTCAGAATCGTTGTACAAAGCTACATGGTTATAATAGATATGAAAGAAACATGAACATTGAGAAAGATAATGCATTTATTATCTATTGACTTATAATGAATGACCACAAAATCAGAAAGCTCAAATAATGCTTAGTTGACAGTTCTATAGGCCAAAGTCTGTATGTATGAGTAAAACAAATCTTAGTTTTGGAAGACTCATTTGGGATTTTGATAGAATTCTACTCATTGCAGTTGTAAAACTAAAGTCTCCCTTTCCTTGCTGGATTCTGGCTGCAAATCTAACTGAGATCTTAGAAGCTAGTATTCAGCCTTGCATGTGACCATCTTCAATTTCAAGGGAAGCTATCTGACACTGAATTCTGTTCACATTTCAAGTCTCCTGTGCCTATAATTAGGACAGGCCCATCTGTGTACTACTCTGTATCTCACAGTCAGCTAAATCAGGATTTTAGGTTTACAAAATGCCTTCACAACAGCTTATAGAGAGTGTTACTTAATAAAGAGGAGGCAGAAGTCCTAAAGACACACATTAAAATTCTGCTACAGCAGATATGGACATTACTTAAATTTTAAAAGTATTATGACTTCCAAATTACATTATTCAATTAGTGTGATCATATGGCTTCTATCTTTTGGAAAAATTACAGTTGTGACAATATATGTTATTGGAGAAGTATAGGCTATAAAATGATATAATTATATTAACTTAGTTGCCTTTCTTATTGCTATGACTAAGAGCCCAATGAAAAATAATGAATGTGGTACAAGAGTTGGGTATCAAGATGTCCCAGCAGGAAAGGGCACTTGCTTTTAAACCCAATGTCATGAATTCAGTCTCAAGTTCTCTGGTAGAAGCAAATAAAAGACACTCAAAAGTTGTTCTCTGACTTCTATAGAGGAAGTTTCTGTCCCACCCAGTACTGTAGCAATTTACTTCCAAATAAACACACAGAGGCTTATATAAATTATAAACTGTTTGGCTGATAGCTCTGACTTCTTATTAGCTAGCTCTCTCTTAATTATTAACCCATTTCTATTAATCTGTGCATTTCCATGTGGTCTTGCTTACTGCTGATGCTTGTGTCTCTTGATTCTTAGGCAGCTACATGACATCTCTCTGATTCTGCCTACTACCTTTTTCTATCCCTATTTGGATTTCCCACCCAGCTAAATCCTGCCTGTTCATTGGCCAAAGCATCATTATTCATCAACAAATAAGAGAAGTATACATTCACAACATACAAAAGGATTTCCCCCGCCATACCTCCACCCATGCTCCTTGGATGTGTGCATCCAAATTCACATAACATAGACTATGGATTTGGAATGCAGATCCGGAATTTGGAGTGAGTTCTGAAATAGCCAGAAGAAATACAGAGGGTAACAGCCCATGGTGGTACCAAGAATTTTGATTCAAAAGTTAACTTTCATCTGTCAGAAACTCCTTATGAGCTGTGGTCATTGAGAATATAGATTCATCACAGTGAAAACCCCTATGATCAAGAAGAATTAAATTTAAGGATATATTGGTCATATAGGGAAGAAATGTGATGTATCCTATATGTACATTGTATTCACAAGAAAAGTCAACAAGGACCTGAAATGTAACTACATTCCCCCACCCCATTAAAAGATTTTCCTTTTCTTTACACACTTCTGGAAACTTTATTGTACAGTTCTTATACCTATCCATCTGAGAAAAATTATTGAAAGGCTTGCTCATTAAGCTGGAAGTTCACACAAACTTACACAATTTATATTCCTGGGTACTTAAATAAGTAAGAAGGGACCTCAAGACATTATCAAATCAAATAGCCAACTAATAGTTGATTAAATGCAAATGATTTTGAACTTGAAATACAGAGCAGCAGAGCATTAGCCTCCAAGGCAAGATGGTCAAGAGAAAGCACTAGAAAATTATCATATAATTATGCCTCAGAGAATTTCTGCAATGGCTGTACTACCAAAATTAACCTACAGTTTCAGTGAAAAACCCATCAAAATTCTAATACCATGTTTCACAGACATAGAAAAAAAGATTCATGGGAACTAGAAAGGTAAATGGTTCAGTGGTTAAGAGCATGTACTAGTCTTCTGAAAGACTAGAACTTGGTTCCCAGCACACATGCCAGGAAGATACCAAACACCTGGAATTCCAACTACAGAGGTTTTTGATGCCTTCTGGCCTGTGTAGGTATCTGCATTCATGTGCCTATCACACATTAGAAATGAAAAAAAAATCATTCTTTTTAAAGTCAAGAAATAAATATAGAACCATAAAAAGCAATGAATAGTCAAAGTAATTGTATGGAGTAAGGACATAACTGGAAGTATCACAATATCTGGCCTCAAATTATACTAGAGCCTAAAACTGGAATAAAAACAAACAGATCATGATTGAGCAAGTGCCCTTGTGGTAGGTAGTACTTTGTGTATGTGCCCAAACGTGCTATAGCTGAATCTTAAGGTAGAATGGTTCCCAATTTTCTGAGAAACCACCATATTGATTTCCATACTGGATGTTCTAGTTTGCTCTCCCACCAGCAGTTCAGTGGTGGAGGAATATTTCCCTTATTCTACACCCTCATCAGTATAAGCTATCACTTGTGTTTTTTATCTTAGCCATTTTGACAGGTGTAAAATGGAATCTTGTAGAAGTTTTGCATTTCCCACGTGGCTAAGGATGTTGAACACTTAAGTGTTTCTCTGACATTTGAGATTCCTTTGTTGAGAATTCTCTCTTTAGATCCGTACCCCATTTTTATGGGATTATTTGATTTGTTGATGTCTAATATATGTATATATGGTCCAGTTTGTCAGATGTGGGATTGATGAAAATCTTTTCTCATATTGCCATTTTGTCCTACTGATGGTTTTCTTTGCCTTACAGAAGCTTCTCAGTTTCATGAGGTCCTTATTGATTGCTATTCTTAGTCCTGTGTCCTGTTCAGAAAGTTGTCTCCTGTGCCAGTGAGTTCAAGGCTATTCACAATTATCTTTTCAATGTATCTGGTTTTATGTTAAGGTCTTTGATCCACTTGAACTTGAGTTTATGCAGGGTGATAGATATAGATCAATTTGCATTCTAGCCAGAAACTAAAAACAACCTAGATGTCCCTCAACTGAAGAATGGATAAGAAAAATGTGGTACATTTACAAAATGGAGTATTACTCAACTGTTAAAAATAATGACATCATGAACTTTTTCAGACAAATGGACAGAACTAGACCCCAAAAAAAAAATCACCCTGAGTGAGGTTACCTGGATCCATAATGACAAGCATGAGATGTATTCACTTGTAAGTGCGCATTAGCTGTTCAATAAAGGATAATTGTGCTACAATCCACAGATCCAGGGTGGCCCAGTAACAAAGAGAACTCAAAGGAAGACACATGGATCTCTCTGGGGAAAGGAAATAGAGTAGATTTCACAGATAGGCTGGAGGCAGAAAAAGGAAATGCTAACATTGTGTTTTCTAGTGGTGTCCTGGAAGAATCCAAGTGGCAATACCAGGGCCAAGAGTGAGTGAAAGAGCCTTCAGGCTTTCAGAGGGGCTTTTCTTCAGGCATTACTCAATAGGTATGATCTTGTAAAAAAAAAAAAAAAAAAAAAAAAAAAAAGACCTTGCCTAGTCAATAAAAGTAGACTAGTGCAAGTCAATACCAGTGAAATGCCTCAAAAGTGTCCAGCTCTTTGTAGATACAGAATGTGTTTAACTGACAGATATTTATAGTACAGATATATTTACACTTCTGTAGAATGATATTAGAGAAATTTTCATTTACTTGGTAATTCTACAAATCCTTATGATGCACTCTTATGTGCTTGATCTTACTGTAGGTTCTAGAAAATAGGATATGGCAAGGTTCCTACCTCTCTAGAGCTAACAGTCTAGCATAGATAAACATTTCCCTATGGCATAGTATATGATGTTTTAAACATGTGTACATTATAGAATTGCTATATTAAATTCATTAAAGACCTCACTAACTTTCCTATTAGCTGAGTTCACCTAAAATGTACTGTTCTAGTTTCATTCCTGTTGCTGTGGTAAAACACTATGATCAAGCATAACTTAGAGAGCTGTGCAGTGGTGGTGCATGGCTTTAATCTCAGCACTTGGAAGGCAGAGGCAGGGGATCTCTATGAGTTCGAGGCCAGTCTGGTCTACAAGAGCAAATTCCAGGACAGCCTCCAGAGCCACAGAGCCACAGAGAAACCCTGCCTCAAAAAACAAAACAAACAAACAAAAGAAGAAGAAGAAGAAGAAGAAGAAGAAGAAGAAGAAGAAGAAGAAGAAGAAGAAGAAGAAGAAGAAGAAAAAGGAGAAGAAGAAGAAGAAGAAGAAGAAAAAGGAGGAGGAGGAGGAGGAGGAGGAGGAGGAGGAGGAGGAAGAAGAAGAAGAAGAAGAAGAAGAAGAAGAAGAAGAAGAAGAAGAAGAAGAAGAAGAAGAACTTAGAGAAAACTTAGAGAAAGAAAAGGAAAGGTTTATTTCAATTTACAGTTTGCAACCTGTCATTGAGGAGTTGTATTTAACTTAATTTAACAAATCAGAGAAGGAACTTGAAGTAGAAACCACAGAGGAAAGCTGTTTGCTGGTTCATGGTTAGGTTCATGTTTATCTAGGTTTCTTATACATCCTAAGACCATGTACCTAGACATGGTACCCTCTACCATACCCTTCTGTGTAAATTAACAAGTAAGACAACCCTCTACAGACACATCCATGGGCTACCCTCATCTAAGGAATTCCTCAGTCATGCTTTTCTTTCACACATCTCTTGTACGTGTCAAGTTGATAATTAAAGCTAAGGAGGATGTGTAGTCTATTAGCAGTTTCAGGTTTACTAAAATTATTAAATATAATCACTACTCCATGCAATAGAACTCTTGGAGTTATTCTTTTTATACATCTGCAGTTCTGTGTGCCTCTCATGGTTGTTTTGATTAGGGTTTTTTGGGGGGTTTTGTTTCCAGAGAGTGACTCTCCATACAGCTCAGGTTAGCCTGGAGCTCACAGTTTTCAATTCTCCCACCAATGTCTCTAATTGCTAGAATTCCATGTGTTTTCTTGATACAGGATACTCTTCTGTATGCTGCTAATATGTATTGCTTTTATTGCCTGATCAATAAAGTCATCATCCAATGGCCAGACAAAATAGAACTAGGAGGGAAATCTAAACAAACATGCAGAGAGAAAAAAGGAGGAATCAGGAAGACACCACAGAGCCACCAAAGGAGTAACATGCCAAAGCATTACTGGTAAGCCATAGCCTTGGGGCAATACAAGTGGGTTAATAGAAATGGGTTCATTTCTAAGAGAGAGCTTGCCAGTAAGTAATATGTCTCAGCCATTGGCCAAACAATTGTAATTGATATTAAGCCTCGGAATGTTATTTTATAAGCACCTGTAGGAACTGATGGGAGGGACATAAAACTTCCAACTCCAGGTTCTACCATACCATGCTAAAATTTTATATACTTTCATATTCTTTGAGCAATAGTTTCTTAGTATTTTCTCTTATTTTCTCCAGTCATGAGATCTTGGCAACCACTACTCATATTCTCTGCTTCTGTGATTTAAGCTCTTCCAGAGCTTAAGACTAAAATCATGCAAGTATCTGTCTTTCTGTGTCCGGCTTATTTCACTTAGCTTATTATCTTTCATGATTTCCCCATGTAACAAATCTCAGAAATACCTCTTTGACTGAACAGCATTAAGTGGTGTGTCTGTATCACAATTTCCTTGCTCATTAGCTCATTGATAAATACTTAGTTCTTTTCATGTGGGACCATTAAAGCAGGTATTTAGCGAGTTAGCCATTTATACAGATGATAAATAATCAAATGAAAAGAGCAAGATTATAAAGTGTTTTAACAAGTGAGTGAAATTAGATAGGAAAGGGATTTGTTTCAAACACGCTCTCCTCTATAGAGTCACTGTCTAAGCTGGGACCTTAATGGCAGGTGCTTGCTGTGTGAGGAGCCTCGGGCAAGTTTGTAAGATAAATGTGTTTGAGTTGGAGAGTTGGCACTGAGTAGACAAGTGGAGAACAATAAAGGTGGTGATAAGGGCCTTGTAGAGCATGACAAGAATTTGAAATTTATTCTATTTATACTGAGAAGTTTCTGGAGGACTTGAGCAGGATAGAAATAGAGTCTGATTTATGTATTAAAATATGGTTTTCTGGAAGAATGGATAAAGAAAATGTGGCACATTTGCACAGTGGAATACTACTCAGTGGTAAGAAACAATGAAATCCTAAAATTCGCAGGGAAATGGACAGAACTAGAAAAAGCCATCCTGAGTGAGGTAACCCAGACCTAAAAAGACAGATATAGTATGTACTCACTCATACTATGGATACCAGACACAAAGCAAAAGATACCCAGACTACAATCCACGACCCCAGAGAAGTTAGAACCCTCTTCCAGAAACATATGGAAGCAGACGCATAGGGCCAAGCTTCTGAAATATAATCAAAGTAAGGGGGGAGCGAAAATATGGACAAAGGAGTCGAGACCATGATCTGGAAACAACACAGAACCAGCTGCCCCAAGCTGGTGAGAGAGAGATCATTGACTCAGGCCTGACAAATGGGGAACCTGCATAAGAGAGAACTAAAACTCCCTCAATATAGGTGACAATAGTGTGGCTGGGGAAATATATGGTCCTGCCTCAACAAGATGTGGGACAGACTTATTAGGCTTTCTAGGAGAGGCCTTACCCTCTTTGAAGAGCAAATTGGAGGTGGGGGAGGGAGTGGGAGGAATAGAAGGAAAGGAGGAAGGGGGAACTGGGATTGGAATGTAAAAAATAATAATTTAAAAAAGGACCAAAAAAAGATGATTTGGACTTGGGAGGCTCCTACTGCGGTTGATGGTGAGAGACAGTATGTATCAGTTAAGGGGACCAGAGGCTGAGTTTGAAATAATATGTTGGAGATAGAATTTGAAAGAGCTGATTAGCACTGTTGAAGGAAGAGTGAACCAAAACCAACTGAGGATGATTCCTAGCCTTTGTGCCAGATTGACAAGTTGGTACTCCTGCTTTTGTCTGAGCAATTATATATATATCAAGAGAAGGAGAAGACTGGGCTACCTCTAATATCTTCCTACTGAGGTATGTGGGTCCAGGAAAACATTGTTATTATTCACTGTGTCCTTTCCCTTTCTTGAGAAGTGACAAGATGAAAGACTAAGAGAGTATGTGTCTACAATAGCTTCCACTAATAGGTCTAATTTCCTGGGATTTGGGGTTATATAGTGTAAATGATCCACCAGAAGGCCAGGCATTTTATCTCTCCAAAGTGATTTATGTGAGAGCCCTGCTAGTTGTTTATTTCTCTAGGACTCTGCTGCCAAGAACAGAGGGAGCACTTGAGCCATCTTATGCATTAGAGAGTAGGAAGTGGCTTAAATCCCCTTTCTAAGTTATTAATTAACTACTCAGCTTGGCTCTGTAATAAAACACAAGGAATTTTTTTCTCTTTATCAGACTGCTTCACATGAGAAAACAAAATACCTCAAACAAACAATATGGGTGGAATTGCTGAAAATAGCATAGGCTTCCTCTCGAAGTTCAACCTGTATAAAAAAAAAATAATAATTGAAGGCTTTGAATATCCATTCACTTGATTGTCATTAACTTTCCATTCACTGGAATAAAATAAACTGTCATCAGGAGGTGATGTTTGGGTGCTAGCAAAAAGGTCATCTCTGACTTTAATACCCTACATTATCTTTGGATTAGTATCAATAATTGGAGTCTCAGTGACATTGGCCAAAATGTTGACCTCCCACACAGTGCTGGAGATTTTTTTATTTTTTTCCTCTCTTGGAATACTTAACATTAAAAGACAGCCAAGTATTTTTTTTAAAGCTTAAACTCATGAGGCTTTTGACAGCTGAGAATCTGAGTATCGAAAGAACAGAAAGACTTATCTAAAGTTAGGCCAGAACCAGACTTTGGAGAGTTTGAGGTCTTATACAGAAAAGTGTGATGTTTTCCAGATGACTAATGTCAATACCATGCTAATCTTCAGCCTTTTCCTCCTAACACACCAGGACTTTACTGTATACTGTTTCACTTCAGATGGAAATCTTCATAGTTGAACTGAACTGATGGCATTTGAAAGCATTACTCCCGTGATGGAAAGAATTTGCATATTTAAATGTACTTACACAAGCTCAGTCTCAAGAGGAAAAAAATCAGTCTTCCATGGAAGAATTTTGGTCACCTACATGTGGCTTGTGGGCATGTATTTGGGGAAGAAATGTCCTCCTGTATCTTCCAGTTACAACAAACTGAAGATCATTTGAGTTCCCATTTTGAAGACATCAATTCCTTTGAGTCCAAGAGGCAGTAAAGACTAGAATATCCATCTACCTATTTGAGGGCAGGAATTTTATTTAAAATTGAAAGAGTCTTTTCCCATATTGAACCTTTTACTCGTTGTTTATTGCACTCTTATTTGCAGAAAAGTAGCAAAACAGTTTTCACACTTGAATTAGTTCTGCTATGCTTCCTCCTTCTTGGTGATACATTCATAAGAGATAGTTGGTAAAAATTAAAGCCACTAGCTAGCTGCATGCTAATGACTGAGATTTTCCCTAGGTGCTCTGGTTCTTGATTGGAAGTGGGCAGAAGGGCTGGATAAAGGGCAAGTGGATAGGATCCAGCCTGATTTACCAGTCCTGGAGTAAGGCTGGGGAATTTGCATTTCTAATAAGCTCCCAGATGTTGCTGATACTGCTGATCACGCTTGGGCATTTACCTTTTACCAGCTTCTGATTCACCTCATTATCATCCTGTCACCAATCTCAATCAGTTATATTCCCAGCTTTCAGCAAACATGAAACAGGGAATGCACACACTGGATTTAGGGTAGAAAGTTTCCAGACAGTCCTGTCCTGGAAAACCAAAGACAAGCCTGAAATCCATTTTCCTGGGGATGGAGTTAAGGGATACTTATGGATTAAAGTCTGTGGCATGGAAGAGATGACTGGGGGCAGGAAAAGGTGAAGAAATCTACATTTTGTTTATAGAAAAGAAACTCCACGGTTCTTCTTAGTGAAGAAACTCTAGGGTGATATGCATATGGGCATATTCATAGACCCAAGTGAAGGGGATGCTGGCCTTAACCAGTGTGAGCTGAACAAGGATACCTTCCCATGCCTGATGAACAATGTTACCCTAGCAAAGAACATACACAGAAGAGCTGCAGACAGCAAACCATGGGAGTATACTAGCTTGATGGCATAGTTACTTTCACATCACTGGGAGAAAAATCTGTGACAGAAATAACCTGATAGATCAATGATGTATTTTATTTCACAGTCTCAGAAAATTTTCATCCAATGTGGCCAAGGAGACATGGTGCCAAAGCTTAATTCATGGTGGCAGGAGCAGGAGGCTGGAGCTGTTCACATCACAGTGGACTTGCAAACAGAGAACAAGATCAGAATCGGGGACCAGGCATAACCACCCCAGACCCCACTCTAAGGACATGCTCCCATCATTTATGCCTCGTGTCTAAAAGTCCTCCGACTTCCAATAGTTGCACCAGTAACTGGGAACAAGTGCTCAAAATATGAACTACGGGGACATTTCAGATGGAAACTGTAACAATGGATGACTCTAAAGCCAGTGTCAAACCAGGAAACTAAAAGCAGTTGAAGCTGGAGAGTGTATGCACGTCTCCACTTGGTTTCAGTCTGGCCCCGTTCTCTTGAGTATGTGTTCATGTTGAGTATCTTGAGTATGCTGGAGTAGTGAAGAGTGGGCATGTAAACAGAACAGCACTTTCCACTTTGAATCAAAGGAAAAATAAGCTTCCAAACTCAATCGTTATGTTAGTTTCTGCCTCAATTCAGTTAATAACATTTCCTTGAATAAACTTAGTTCATAAGGGTTAAGCACAGTACACAGCTGACCATATGACCCAGTTTTAGCAGTAACATTTCTTGAGACCCCACTCAACTCCATCACATGCATTTATTTCTGTCTCCTCATATTTCATATTTGTCTGAGAGGCTGAACACCAAAGACACAAATTGATCTTAAGCTGTGTCTTTAGACTCTAGAAAGTTGACAGAAAATAATCAAGTTACATAGCATTCTGATTCTGTTCAGCTATGTGATGTGGCAGGTATCTTCAGGTGGTACTTTCAAATGAGACCATGTTGTGAAATGTTTCCTATGTCTCCCAGGCAGGGAAATGCCTCCTTTTATATACTTCATACTACAGTTACGTCCCATGCTGTTGCTTACTATGGAGACTCATTACCATAAAGCTCTCTTAGCTTCAACAGACTATGAATTGACCAAAGAAAAGCCAACTGCATTAAAAAAAAAAATAACACTCAGTACAAGTTATAATGCTAAATAGACAATATGGAATTTAAAATATGCTAATCAGATATGATATAATGAAGCTAACATTGGTGAGCATCCACCAAAAGATAACTTCATTCTATCAATAATGATGTACTGTTTCCCTTTGGAAAATGAAATAAACTGTGTCTGTTTTTGAGGTGGGAAGTTTTGATGAATTAATTTGACTATTTTAAGACTAATATATACTTATTTTTAAAAAAAACCTGAAAAATACAGAAGAAAAAGTTTAAATTGCCTTTACATTTACCAAAAATTCCATAATAAATAAGTATACTTAAAATGAAATTAACTTTCAAATTTCATGCTCTTTCTTTCTCCTAAAAGATAGCCAGGCTGAATTTTTTTTACCCACTACACATAAACAATGTTCTACTCTATTCCTTGTCTTTCCACTTGGCATCCTTTGTTTGATTACTGTGAGTGCCAACATCATAAATCTGCATTTTATTATTTTATTTGCATACTTGTCAGGGCAAGAATATTATCAGGAAGAAAACTTTTCACATTCCTACATTGTTTGGCTTCCTGAAGAAATAAAACTGATATGCCAAGACTGCCTCAAGACCCCAGCTCTGGTTAGTCACACTCTGGGAGGAATAAAATCATCTACCTGACAGCAGAGACAATCCTAATGGAAGAGACTGACAAAATCCTGTCTCTCCCCTCCCCCAAGCAGTGTTTTCTATTGCAAAGGACTAGAGATTGAACTTCTTCAACCTATGTCTCTGAGGAGAATCTATTCATTCAGAAAGCTAGAGTTTCACCTTCCCTTGGGGTTGGGGACAGTCTGGAAGCAGCTGACTTTATCCTAGTAGAACTCCCAAGCCCATGGTGAGAGCATCATCTATAATATATCCCCTAACAAATGGGTGTAGACCATCAACTTACATGTCATTTACCATTCCAGGAAAATATGAGAATCCATATGGACTCATCTGTCTTTAACTTGGAGTTCTTCCTTTTTTTAGGGTAGTATCAACAGACACGTTATATGCTACATCCTTTAAAAACTGATCAGTTTTTTTCCCATTGGATGGGCATGCCTAATTCATTTAAATTAAAGAGTTTAGGTTATATTTTCCTATGAAAACTGATGGATTTTCTCAAATGAATTTCTATAAATTTACTCCTAGAAGAAAAAGTATTTAATTAAATTACACAGGTACTTAAAGTTTCATCAATGGCTCTCAAAAAATTCAGTATTATTTATATTTCTAGAAACTGTATTACAAATGAACATTTCTGCTTATTTGATTGATGGGAGATGTCATTCTGTAAATATGTTTCTCATACTAGTTAATGAATAAAGCACTGTTGGCCAATAGGAAAGCAAGACAGGTGGGACTAGGAGACAAGAAGGAAAGAGGAGGTAGTAAGGAGGAGTTAAGATGGAGAGTCTGGAGAGAGCAAGACACTTGCCCCATTCCCCGGTAAGATGAAACTTTGTGGAAATACTTAGATTAACAGAAATGGGTTAATACTTAAGACAGAGCTAGCCAATAAGAAACTAGTACCTGGCCAACAGCATTATATCAAATACAGAGTCTATGTGTGTTAATTGTGGTTGATGCAATGGTGGGACAAGACCAGTGGCGGGAGGAAAAACCTTACTCCTTACATTTGATTGCAAGGAAGCACATGTCTTTTAAATGTGCATCTCACACATTTCTAATGATGGTTTTCTCATGGTGTTTCATAGATTTATTTCTGTGGCTAGTGGGAAGGAGGAATCTTCTCTATAAATTTAAAAGTTGGTTAATGCTAGTACACAGGAAAGTGAGCTTTGTTTATATGTTGATATTTATTCCCCTTTGACACAATTATTTCATTGCTTCCAATAATTTTAAAATAGTTCACATATATTTTGTAAGTCTCTGTAATAATTGGTAAATTGGATCTGTAGTATCATACATGAACATGTACATAAGTGTATACATATGTATACACAAATAATACATGTATACAAAGATACATATGTACCTGGAAACTCTTTCAAGCTCCTACAGGAATGATATACACCCAAACTCAGCAGGTATCAAGGGTTCCAGCCATGTTAGCTGAGCCCACACAGGCTGTGTGGATATCACCTCTCCGATGATAGGATCTTGTTCACCTCAAAGCCCAAGAATAATCCCAGCCAACTCAGGCCACTGAAACCCCTTAACTCACCACTTTGTGAGACCTTCTTCATTTGGGTTCTCATTCTGACTGCTCTCCTGTTTCAGAGTCTACCAAGACAAAGCTCTTGCATGCCTTCTTTAGTAGAGTCCAGTTTAATACTTTCACATTACCAGAACTTCCAGTCACACAGCCTCCTTCTCTCAAAGACAACCTCTACTTTTCTAGCTGTAAGCACAGACTGCATCCTAGCTGAGAGTAATGAGAACCTAGAACATAGGTTGGTTACATTCTTGAATGAAGAAAAACTGTCTTTTACGCCAACATGATTCCAAAGGAGGATGTAATGACTACTCTTCATTGTCAACCTAAGGAAATTAAGAATCACCTAGGAAACACACTTTGAACGTATCTGTGAGAATGTTTTCAGAGAGGTTTAGCTAGGGAGGAAGAACCACCCTGAATAGTGGCAGCACTGTTCTATGAACTGAAGATATAAGAAAAATGGAGAAAGCATTCATCACTCTCTACTTCCTGCCTGTACTCCAGGTATACTGTGACCAGCTGCCTTGTGTTCCAGCTGCGATGGCAGGATGAATTATATACTCATACTGACATCCAAACAAACCCTTTCATCCTATGTTTTGTCACATATATCTGTTACAAGGATGAGAAAAATAACTAATACAGGAGAAACCAAAGCTAATTTTCTATGGAACATCCTATCGCTTGATACACCCAGATTACTGTGCTTTCTTTAGAAACAGATTTGACTCATCTTTCAGTATCAGTGGTATAACACTGAAAAGAATTTCCTTGTTTTTCTTTTCCTAGTATTCAAGGAATTGATTATTTGATACATGTTGAAACATCTTCCACTTTTTATAAAATGTCCTATTTAGTCATGATGCATTCATCTAGCTTATCCTAGGAACTTTGGCCTATAATTTTCTTTAAAAGATTTGTATCTTTACAGTCTCACCTGTTGTTTACAGAGTGGATATCTGAAGCAGCTTTTGTTCAATTTGATGTTATGCTAGCCGTAGTGAACAAGTAAATATTACTTATTTTATGTCCCCTAAATTTACATAACATTTTAAAAGTCTTTTCCCCAAAGGTTTTGTGGAAAGCATTCAGGAAAAGGTCTAGAATTGATTCTTCTGTCTTAAAAATAGACTTCTTAAAATTACGTTTCCATTTTTTTTATTTTGATGACCTATCTATTTAGCTTTATATTATCTCTAATTTTATTTTGATAGTCTGTATGCCTAAAAATTCATTTCTATAAAATTTTAGGTTCGCTGGTATGAACTTTTTATACAGTTCTGTTGTCATTCAATAAATGTTATTGATATGGGTATATAGAGATATAATTTTTTAAAGTATTTTACTTTTTAATTTTACTTGCATGTATGTGGGGGTGGCAGGGATATGTGCACATGAGTGAAGATGCTCATGGATGCCAGAGCTGTCGAGTCCTCTCTAGCAGGATGCACTTATGGCTGTGAGCTGCTGATGTGGTGGGAATCCAAATCAGGTCCTATGAAAACTTAGTATGTGCTCTTAACCACCGAGCCATCTCTGCAGCCCAGATGAGCATATTTTAAATAATGATTTCTGGTCCTTTTTTTTAAAAACTTACTCCTTCTGTCATCAGAATTGCATTTTATTACATTTTTTCTTAAAATAACTCACTTCATCTTAATTAGTCTAGATGGGGTTGATTAATTTATTTTTTCAATTTTTTTATTCCTTTCTCTGTTCTTTTTTCTTTTGTTTGTTCTTTAATGATCATGATTTGAGAGATCATTTTGTTGATTTTTGTATGTCACTTTCTAACAAATATACTTAACCCTGTATACTTCCAGAGTGTTGCTTTGGCTGTATGCCACACCCAGGAAGTATAGAACTCTGGTTTTATCGCTAACTTTAAGTGTGATTTCTCCTTTAACCCAAGACTTATTTAGAAAAACAGTTTTAAATGTCTCAAGATGCTCTGATATTACATTAACATCTGTTTTTCAATGGACTAATTTAGTTGTGATCTTTAAATACCAAATATAAGTCTTTAAGTACCTAACACCCAGCATCTTTTTGTTGTTTTAGGTGGGCGGCTCCAAGAGGTTACCCATCTTCTGGCTGAACTATGACTTTATCGGCTAACAAGCATCCAAATCCTTTATCAGTAGCATTTTTATAAAGTTGCCATGCTTTTCTTAAGGGAAATTGCTAAATTTAACAGAAGCTTTCTGTTGTTTTCTTCAAAAATACCAATTTATGGTCCTAAGCCTCATCCAATCATTGTGAATTTGTATTTTACCCTCAAATTTTTGAGTTCAGGAAATGCATTCTCCTCATAATAATTACATCATTGGTAAGTGAACACATCTAGACCTCATACTGTAATGGAAGATTGGCACCAAGTCTACCTCTTTACTACTTCCTGCAAGGCACTAAATTAACTTGTGTATACCACCTGCCCAAGGACCAGGTAACATCCATGGATTCTGAGAGTTGTGTTCTTAGCAAAGCCTCATGGGAAATTTATGTGGTCTATGGGTTTTGTCCATTCAAGTCCCACCAACAGGAGATGGGGGGGGGGTAAAGTTTCCATGGAGTGATCCTAACCAAATTCTACCATGATCAGTATTTAATTTTTTTTATATTATTTTATTTTTATTTTACATATCTATCCCAGTTCCCTCTCCCTCCCTCCCTCCAACCCTCCCTCTTTCTGTCCCTCTCTCCCACCCTCACATGCACCCCGACCACCCTCCCCTCCCACCCACCCCTACTCCACATGTAGGGTGATGCCCTCCAGGAGGGGTCATCTAAATCTGTCAAGTCATTTGGAGTAGGACTAGGACTTCTCTCCTGTCTCTAGGTTAAGGGAGTATCCCTCTATGGGATATGTGCCCCAAAGTCCTTTCGTGCACCAGGAATACATCCTAGTTCCACTGTCTGAGATCCCTTAGACTGCTCAGGCCTTCTAGCTGAGACCCATGTTTAGGGGTCTGAGTCAGTCCGAGGCTGGATTCCCAGCTATCAGTCTGGGGGCCCATTAGCTCCTCCTTGATCAAGTAAGCAGTCTCTATGTGTTTCTGCAGCCTGGTTTTGTCCTCCCTCTCTGCATCTGGATTCTAGTTTGGCTCAGTGTTTAGTTGTGGTTGTTTGCTTCTGTTTCCATCAGGTACTAGATGAGGGCTCCATGAGGGTGGATAAGTTAGCTGTTGATCTCATTATCAGGGAAGGGTATTTATGGTAGCCTTCCAAATCTTGCTCAAATTGTTAGTTGGGGTCAGTCTTGTAGATCTCTGGACATTTCTTTAGGTTCAGTTTTCTCTTCAATCCTATAATGCCTCTCTCTTTTATGTTCTCTCCCTCCCCCTCTCACTCTCTCTCTCTCTCTCTCTCTCTCTCTCTCTCTCTCCTTTTTCCTCTCTTCTATTCCTCCCCTGACTCAATCTTTCTAGTCCCACATGCTTTCCTCTCTTACCATTCTCTTTCTTCTAGTTCCCACTCCACTCACTGCCCCCCACTCCCCATGTGCTTGGGAGAACTTGTCCCTTCCCCCATCTGTGGGGGGACTTCATATGAATCTCTTAGAATACACCTTGTATCCTAGTTTCTCTGATGGTATGAATTATTAGCTGGTGATCCTTTGCTCTAAGTCTGAAATCCATATATGAGTGAGTACATACCATGTTCCTCTTTTTGTGACTGGGTTATCTCTTTCAGGATGGTTTCTTCAAGTTCCATCCACTTGCCTTCGAATTTCAAGATTCCATTGTTTTTTCTGCAGAGAAGTATTCCATTGTGTAGATATGCCACATCTTCTTTATCCATTCTTCCATTGAGGGGCATCTAGATTGCTTCCAGGTTCTTGCTATTACAATTAATGCTGCTATGAACATAGTTGAGCACATGTCTTTGTTTCACGGATGTGGATCATTTCGGTATATGCGTAAGGTGGGGATTGCCGGGTCCTGTGGTAGACTGATTCCCATTTTCCTGAGGAACTGCCATACTGATCTCCAAAATGGCTGTACAAGTTTGCACTCCCACCAGCAGTGGAGGAGTGTTCCCCTTTCTCCACATCCTCTCCAGCATAAGTTGTCATTGGTATTTCTAATTTTAGCAGGAGTAAGATGGTATCCCTGATAGCTAAGGATGTTGAGCACTTTCTTAAGTGTCTTTCAGCCTTTTTGATTTCCTCTATTGAGAATTCTCTCTTCAGGTCTGTACCCCATTTTTTTAATAAGGTTATTTGGTGTTTTGATGACTAGTTTCTTGAGTTCTTTGTATATTTTAGCCCTCTATCAGATGTAGGATTGGTGAAGATCTTTTCTCAGACTGTGGGTTGCCATTTGGTCTTGTCAACTGTGCCCTTTGCCTTACAGAACCTTCTAAGTTTGAGGAGGTCCCATTTATTAATTGTTGATCTCAGTATCTGTTCTACTGGAGTTATGTTTAGGAAGCGGTCTCCTATACCAATTTATTCAAGGGTACCTCCCACTTTCTCTTCTAAGAGGTTCAGAGTAGCTGGATTTATGTTGAGGTGTTTGATCCATTCAAACTTGAGTTTTGTTCATGGCAATAGACATGGGCCTATTTGCAGTCTTCTACACACCGTCACCCAATTGTGCAAGCACCATTTGTTGAAGACGTTTTCCTCCTCCCATTGTATACTTTTAGCTGTTTTGTCAAAAATCAGGTATTCGTAGGTGTGTGGGTTAATATCAGGATTTTTGATTTGATTCCATTGGTCTACCTGTCTATTTTTGTGCCAATACTAGGCTACTTTTAAGACTATAGCTCTGTAGTAGAGCTTAAAGTCAGGGATGGTGATGCCTCCTGAAGTTCCTTTATTGTACAAGGTTGTTTTGGCTATCCTGGGTCTTTTGTTTTTCCATATAGTCTTTCACTTGTTTGGAAAGTATTACCCCAAGATACTTTATGTATCAGTCTCTGCTCCTTGAGTCTTCTCCTAGTTTGTCCTTGGCATCATGGTCCCTCCTCACTGGAACTACTCAGATCATTAGTGTAGCTAGCCACACCCTCCAACCCAATAGCCATTTGCTTGAAGTTCCTTAGCATTAATTGGGTATGAGTCTCAGTGGACACTGAGTAGGCAGACACTGTATCAAGCACTTTCATTTGCAGGCATTAATATGCTTTCCAGTCTTATGAATGCAAGTAGCATTTTGCAATGTTATTTTGACTTTTAAAAAAATTACTAGTAAGGTTGATTTTTTTTTTGTAGCCATTACACTTCTCTTCTGTAAATTGCTAGTTTGTGTTTGTGTCCATTTTCTATCATATAGCCTTTTTAAAAATAATTGAAATACACACACACAAGACATTAATATTGTGTTGTTAAATGCATTACAACTCTGAGTTGGTGACTGTCATTATTTTCTGATGTCCTTTTATATATAAGAATTTGTGTTCATCTAAGCTATTTTCTTTAGAAAGGAAATAAAATTGGAGATAGCCTGTCTCTGCTACTATCCAATTCCTAAGAAAATGTTAAAAGGGGAAAATTGATGATTCATTGATTCATTTCCCTGACTGTAGTAATAAAACACAGGTGATGAAAAAAAAAAAAAAGGCTATCTTAACATTTTTATACCAGAGCTTTAAAAAGCTGTTTAAATGTCCATTTGTTTTAAATGACAAGCTTTTAAAAAGACCTACAAAATAACTGTCAAGGTTATAAATTCTAAGAAATAGCTCAAACCTTAGGTCACACAGATGTCTGCCAGGAGTGGGTAATTTTCTCTTTAATCACTTTTTGATTGACAGGAGTAGTCTGTAAACGTCCAAACCTTGTTAGTCACAGGACAGAGTGGCTGAGTCATCCTGATCCTTAAAGGAAGGAGTCAAAATGTGTTGTGGATCACCTTTTACACTGGAATATAATGGGGAGGAAAGAGGTGCAGCAATCAGAGGCAATGGGCCCACAGAGACACCCTTCATTGTTTGGATCCTAGTCTGTGAAGGGAGGTCTCTGGCCACAAAGGAAGCTTTCTTATGTAACCTCATTCATCACAAAAGGTCTTTAAGTAGATGACATATAATAGAGGTGAGGCATTTTGCATTCTAAAAACAAAAAAAATGAATGCTTTTACATATAATAGTCACAATTTTATATATATATATATATATATATATATATATATATATATATATAATAGTCGCAATTTTATATATATATATATCATTGCCAACTTCCTCACCAAGTTCCCAGGCATGCATTTGATGGGCACTTGGGCATGTTTCTGAATTACTCATTCTGAAAACTTGCTTTGGATATTTCTAGTAATTTCAAGTATGGCTTTTGGCTATCTTCAGCATCCAAGTTTTTAAATATTGGTACATGACATGGGAAGATGACTCAATATAATCAACCCCAAAGTAATCATTTAAATAATTTATCTGGGCAATTTAAAGCTATCTAGAAACTTTCCATCCTCCAAAATCTCCGGGTAAGCCAATGCCTGTATCTTGGAACTGACCGCTGCCATAAGGACAGTCTTTTATTGACTATGTGACTAGGTGGCCTGCAAACCAGACACACACTGTTTCTTCAGCTGCTTTCTGTCTTACCTCTGGAGGCTTCCCTGGCACTCTATTCTATTTGACCCTGATCCCACTTACATTTTCTGACTTTCAGTCCTTCTTCAGCTCTGTGACATCCTTGACGGCTACTCAAATCCTCCTGGTTAGTGCCATGGAGCCTCACTTGTCCTCCAACTTATCCTATATTTCTACATTGCCCAGCTTTGTCAAGGACCCTGAGCAATTATCTTCCTTTCTTTCTGCCTTTCTTTCTTTGTTTTGACGGGCGTACGTGCGTGCGTGCGTGCGTGCGTGCGTGCGTGTGTGTGTGCAGGTATAAATGCATGGGTTTGCAGGTACATATGTAGGCCACAGATGGATGTTAGCAGACTTCCTCAGTTGTTCTTTCACTGAATCTGGAATCCTCTGATTCTGCAAGACTGACTAGTGAGTGAGCTTCATGAGTCTGCCTGGTTTCATTATTCTAGTGGTTGAGTTATAGACACACACCTCTGCACCTAATTTTTGTGTACGTCTTGGGAATCCAACTTGGTCCCTCATTCCTGCACTGAGTGAATCAGCTCTTCACTCCCCATCCAAGCTGTTTTATTCTTATCTGGTAGTCATTTTCTCTTTTGGATTAAAAGTCAACATGTTGCTAGAAATAGTTACCCTTATCTACGTTCTGTTGTTCACCATCTTCCTCTCTCTCAGATCTTCAAAGAAAGAAATTCCATCACCTGTATAGTACTGCTCTAGGAAGATTGAAGGCTTCTTATTCTCCCTCAACTATAAGCAAGTCAACTACAAGAAAATTGTCTTGTCTTCCTGTGAGGCGGAAAGGGGGTCAAATGGAATTGTATGGCACAACCTTCAAATGCTCTAAATGATATAAGACCCAGTAACTAACATCCGGTCTTCTGAATGTACTTGAATTTCCAGAGTAAGACCAGTTAAATGTATTTAGTTCTCAATGTGCTTTACCTACAATTCCTTCACTGATCATCACAAATACCATGAGTTGTTCTGGAACTTCTCTCAGAGAGCCCCAGTAGGCATTCTCCTATTCCTAAGACCCTGCTTTACAACCATACCCCACCCAATGTGAGCTATATCTAGAACCACAGCCCTGTCCAGCCAAGTCTGGCCTTGCCAAACTCTTCCCTTCTCAATTGGGGATTCTTTCCTGAGGCCTCTGTCTGATCCTCTCAGCTCTCCTGTTCTTACTTTGATACATCAGATGAGTTTGAACTCTGCCATTTGAATTGTATTTATTTTTCAAACACTAACTGTTCCTCAAGTGGCTCCTTGTCTTTACCATAAATCAGGAGATTAAAATAAGTATGTATATGTGGAGAATTAAAAGTTGTCTATAATGTAATCATAGCTATTGCTACTTGTAGGAATTATGATCCCCAAATGTAGCCCATCCCTTGTTTCCTCCTTCTTTTCTACCCTCCAGAAACATCTGCCTACTTCTGGTCTTCACAATGGAGGTGACGAGTATGAAAATGGGATTTTGCATTTCTACTGTGTAAATACAGATTTGGTTTACTGATCTCTGCCTGACCACATTTATACATGTCCCTCTACAGAACTGTGTTCAAAGGCATGCACTGCCATGAGGGCGCTGGTCATCCACAGCCATTCTCTGTCCTAATAATTAGCTGGTTATGAAGTGTTGTGATCACTCGTCCTGAGCATATGTATACTACACCTATGTGTATGTTTGTGCTTATACATAATGTCAAAATATGGATAGAAAATTAAATTTATTTCCATTAAAATGAAAGTCTTTAAAGCTGGAGTCCTATATATAATCTTAGGTATGTGCACCAAGTGATCAATAACAAGGTTTGGAAGACAGAGAAGTTCTGTCATTTCCTAAGGGAATTTAAAGAGCAAACAACAACAAAAAGCAATATCTAGCCCCAAGTACAGATCCAGACTTACCAAGTCCCTGCTTAGTGTTCCTGTAGCATATTATGCTGATTATTGACTTGTTTAGGACCCTGGAACCTCCACTATTTTTTTTTTTTTTTTACAATATACACACCTCTCCTCTTACAGTAGTTATTTTCCAACCTAGGTCTTTCACCTGTGTATACTATGCACATACCTTTCTCCAAAAAGTGCCCCTAGCCACTCCAGGATCCCCTCAATCCCCAACCTGCTTTGGGCAACATGTACTTCCATCAATTAACAATAGTATAAGTTCTCTACCCCATTAATTTAGTTTACACAGTTTCTAATCAAGTGTGTTCCCAAGGTATCAAGATATAAATAATAGAAGGGAAGATACTGCTTTAATCAGATTTGAGTACATGCACATTAACCCAAAACTGTCATCTAACAATGTGTTAGGGAGTATGTCCTACATATTACCACCTTATGCCTATGCATAATTGAATGTACAAATGATTAAGATTAAATGGAAATGGAAAGATGAATTGTGCACCTGAGATTTGAATGAATGACCTAATGTAACAATCAAACTAGAAAATTGCTCCCAAAACACCCTCTAGTAACTAAACTCCTTCTCTTGAACCCTATAAAGGGAATCCCTAAGCAATAATAAAGGCTCTTAAATACTGTCACTCGGGGCCTTGTCAGGCTTCACAATGGTTCTCAACCTTCCTTATACTGCCAAGCTTTAATACAATTTCCCATGTTGTGGTGATGCCAAGCCATAAAATTATTTCCTTGCTACTTCATAATTGTAATTTTGCTACTGTTGTAAATCATAATGTAAATATCTGATATGCAGGATAAATGATATGCAACCCCCAAAGGAGTCGAGACCTAGAGGTTCAGTACCACTGCTCTATAGGCTGCATTAACTATTGATAAACTTCAAATAAAGTCACACTGCTTCCTTTGCAAACCTGTGTGAGTCCCTGTTTTTCAGTTTTTTTGGATAAGAAGCCAAGAACTTGGGAACTCTTAGCTCATATCATGTGCACTGCTAACATAACCTCACTTACAAAAGGTGGAATGATTTTCATATACTGAACCTTTCCTGCATCTCTGACATGGATTCTACTTGATCATGGTGGATGATATTTTTTGATGTGACCTTGTATTTGGCTTGTAAGTATTTTATTGAGTATTTTTGCATATATGTTCATAAGAGAAATTGAGTGTCAGGGTAACTGTGGCCTCATAAAACAAATGTGACAATGTTCCTTCTGTTTCTGTTTTATGGAATGATTTGAGGAATATGGGTGTTAACTCTACTTTGAAAGTCTGGGAGAGTTTTGAAAAAAACAAACAAAAACTATTGCCCAAGTATTTTTAGTATTTTTGCTGTTGTTGTTGAATGCTTCTATTTCAGTAAGGGCTATATATCTAGTCAAATTATTTATCTGATCTTGGTTTAATTTTGGTAATGTGTACCTATTGAGAAAACTATCCATTTCTTTTGGTTTTTGTTTTTGGGTATGTTCTTAGGATTCTTTGGATTTCCTCCATGTCTGTTGTGATGTGCCACCCTCCCCTTTCTTTTATGATTTTGTTAATTTGAATATTCTTTCTCTGTCTTTTAGTTGAATAAGGGTTGTCTTTCTTGTTTATTTTATTATTTATTCATTAATACTATATATTGCTCTATTTCTTTGAATGTATTGATTTTAGCCCTCAGTTTGATTATTTCTGGTCCTCTTGGGTGGGATTACTTAATTTTGTTCTCGCGCTTTCAGGTGTGCTGTCAAATTGCTGATATGCTCTCTCTGCAATTGTTATATAGGCACTTAGTTCTATGAACAATCTTCTTAAAACCACTTTTATTGTGTTCCATAAGTTTGCGTATGCTGTGTACTAATATGCATTGAATTTGAAGTCTTTAATTTCTTTCTTAATTCTGTTTTGACTTATTTTATTTTTCTTTTTTGTTCAGTGGGCAGTTGTTTGTTTTCCAAGAATTTGTAAACTTCCTGTTTTTTGTCAATATCTAGCATTAATCTGTGGTAGTCTGTTAGGTTGCAGGGAGTTACTTCGTTTTAATATGTTTGTTGAGACTTGCTTTGTAGCTTGAGTATATGGTCAGTTTTAGAGAATATTCTGTGAACTGCTAAGAAGATGTGTTTGGGTGAAATGTTCTATAGATATCTGTTAGGCCCTTTGGTTTATTATGTCTATTGGCTCCAGTATTTCTCTGTTTACACTTTGTCTGGATTACCTGTCCATTGTTCATTGAACTCTCCCACTATCAGTGTGTGTGGAGTCAATATTATTATTTAAACTGAGGAGTGTTTTTGTTGGTTTTTTTTTTTTAACTTGGGTTCCCTTGTGTTTGGAGAATAGATGTTAAGAACTGAATAAGAACTGAAATATCATCTTAGTAGATTTTTCTTTTGATGAGTATGTAGTGTTTTTTCCTGTACCTTTTGATTGGTTTTGGTTTGGTCTATTTTATTGGACTTTTATGTTATAAATTGTCATGTAAATTAGAAACAATCTTATTTTACATATCAATCTCAGTCTCCTCTCCAATCCATCCTCTCATGACTCCCACTGACTACCCCATCCCAGCCCCCATCCATTCCTCCAGAAGGGTGAAGACGTTCATGGTAGAATCATCAAAGTCTGTCACATTTTTTGGGACAGGGCCTAGTCCCTTCCCCATATATCTAGGGTGAGAGAGTATCCCTCAATGGGGAATGGTCTCAAAAAGTTCATTTGTGCACTAGGGATAAATACTTGTTTCACTACCAGAGGGCCCATGGACTGCACAGGCCTCCTAACTGACATTCATGTTCAAGGGCCTTGGTATGGTTCTATACTGGTTCCCCAGCTGTCAAACTGGGGTCAGTGAGCTCCTATTTGCTCCAGTCAGCTGTCTCTGTGGGTTTCTCCAGCATGATCTGGACTCCTTTGCTTACCACTCCTCCCTCTCTACAACTAGATTCCAGGAGTTCAGCTCAGTGCTTAGCTGTGAATCTCTGCTTCTGTTTCCATCAGCTACTGGATGAAGGCTCTAGGATGGTATTTAAAATAGTCATCAATCTCATTACTAGGGAAAGGGCATTTAAGTTAGCCTCTCCAATATTGCTTAGATTCTTATTTGACGGCCATCCTTGTGAATCTCCGAACATTTCCCTAGTGCCAGATTTCTCTTTAAACCTACAATGTCTTCCTCTATTACGATATCTCTTTGCTTGCTCTCTTCTATTCTTCCCCTGACTCAAAATTCCTGATCCCCCATGTTCTCCTTCCCTCTCATCTTCTCCCCTCTTCTTTTTTTTTTTCTACCTCCTTCCCACTCTTGCCATGCTCCCAATTTGATCAGGGTACCTTGCCCCTTCCTCCTTCTCTCCCTTCTCTGGGGAACAATGTGTGTCTCTCTCTCTTAGGGTCTTCCTTGTTTCCTAGCTTCTCTGGAGATGTGGATTGTAAGCTGGTGATCCTTTGTTCTATGTCTAATATCCATATATGAGTGAGCACATACCATGGTTGTCTTTCTGTGTCTTTCACTCAGGATGATTTCTTCTAGTTCCATCCATTTGCATGCAAATTTAAAGATTTGATTGTTTTTATCTGATGAGTAGTACTACTCCATTGTATAAATGTGCCATGTTGTCTTTAGCCAATCTTTGGTTGAGGTTCATCTAGGTTGCTTTCAGGTTCTGACTATGAACATAGTAAAACAGATGTCCTTGTGGTATGAATGTGCATCCTTTGCGTATATGCCTGAGAGTGGAATTAATATCCACAAACAACATAAAGTGTCTTGGGGTAACTCTAACAAAACAAGTGAAAGACCTGTATGACAAGAACTTTAAGTCTGTAAAGAAAGAAATTATAGAAGATAACAGAAAATGGAAATATCTCCCATGCTCTTGGACAGATAGGATCAACATAGTAAAAGTGGCAATCTTACTAAAAGCAATCTACAGATTCAATTCTATTCCCATCAAAATCCCAGCACAATTTTTCACAGACCTTAAAGACCCAGGGTAGCCAAAACAACCCTGTACAATAAAGGAACTTCTGGAGGCATCACCATCCCTGACTTTAAGCTCTACTATAGAGCTATAGTAATGAAAACAGCTTGTTACTGGCATAAAAACAGACATGTAGACCAGTGGAATCAAATTGAAGACTCCCATATTAATCCATTCATCTATGAATACTTGATTTTTGACATAGAAACTACAATTCTACAATGTAAAAAAGAAAGCATCTTCAACAAATGGTGCTGTCATAACTGGATGCTAACATGTAGAAGATTGCAAATAGATCCATATCTATCTCCATGTACAAAACTTAAGTCCAAATGGATCAAAGACCTCAACATAAATTTAGTCACATTGAACCTCTTAGAAGAGAAAGTAGGAAATACCCTTGAACAAATTGGTACAGGAGACCACTTCTTGAACATAACACCAGTAGCACAGACACTGATATTGACAAATAATAAATGGTACCTCCTGAAACTGGGATGATGGGGTTGTCATCTGTATGTATGTTTCTCTTATTGGTTGATGAATAAAACACTGATTGGCCAAAAAGGAGATAGGTGGATTTAAGAGGTGGGAAGTATAGGCAAACAGAATCGAGATGCTGCAGGAGGAGTAACAAGATTCTGAGGCTTTACTGGGTAAGCCACAGCCTCGGGAAAATACATAGATTGATAGAAATGGGTTAATGATTAAGACAGAGCAAGTCAGTAAGAATCCCAAACCATTAGCCAACAGTTTCATAATTAAGATAGCATCTGTGTGTTTATTTGGGGCTCAAGGCCAGTGGGACCTGATAAACCAGAAAACTCATGCTTACACTGAGAAGCTTCTGTAAGGCAAAGGATACAGTCAACAAGACAAAATGGCAGCCCACAGAATGGGAAAAGATATTACCCCAAGCCCTGACAGAGGGCTGATTTCCAAAGTATACAAAGAACTCTAGAAGCTAGTCACCGAAATACCAAATAATCCAACTAAAAAAATGAGGTAGAGAACTAAATAGAGAATTCTCAATAGCGGAATCTAAAATGACTGAAAGACATTTAAGAAATTACTCAATATCCTTAGCCATCAGGGAAATGCAAATCAAAACAACTTTAAGATAACATTTTACACCTGTCAAAATGGCTAAAATGAAAAACACCAAAAACAGTTTATGCTAGAGAGGATATGGAAAAAGGGGAACACTGGTACCATTTTGGAAGTCCTTATGGCAATTTCCCAGGAAAATGGGAATCAGTCTATTTTATTGGATGTTGAAATGACTACACCACCGTATTTCTTAGGTGTATTTTCTTGAAATATCTTTTTCCAATATTTTCCCCTAAGGTAATATCTGTGTTCAGGTACATTTCTTAGATACAGCAAAAGGATAGATCCTGTTTTGGAATACAGTTTGTTAGTTTATGTCTTTTTATTAGGGAATTGAGACCATTGACCTTGACATAGATTTTTAGATAGTATAATGACTTTGTGTTGCCTGTTTTCCTGGCCAACTCAGGTGGTGTGTTCACAGGGAATGCCTGCTGGTATTGGAAGCTGGGATACTGTAATGAATTGGAGGAAGGAAGGTTGGAGGAGAAGGTCTTTGTGATTCCTTCAGGGATTGGTTTGCTAAACCTGAGAATTGTGAGGAGAAAGACCACTTTCACAATTATCCAATTAAAGCAGGCTTTATTTAATACTGGTGAGGAACATGGAAACTGACCATATCACAGGTCCATATCACAGGATTCCTTGAGAATGGCCATGAGCTAAGTTGGCTAGGAGCTTATAAAGTCAATCCAACAAGATTAAGTACTACGTTTTACCTTTGTCCAGTCAGGAACAAGCTTACATCCTGACATACTTCCTGCCTACATACCTCCTACCTACATGTGAGCAAGCCCATCCAGTATAGTTAAGTCAACCAAACTTGTTTAGGAATGTGGAAACATGTGGCTTATATGAACAACAGCCTCCAGCACCTCAGGAAGTATCTGTCCTTGTACAAGTGTGACTTACAGGTTAGCTTTCCTGTTACAGATCTTCCAGTAAGACTGTGGTATTGGATTTGGGGGAAAAAAAAGAGAGAGAGGAGAAGGTCTACAGGCAGCTTACCTGATTTTCTGGCAGGTGTGTCCTGTGAGTTAGCTTGAGGTGTCTTCTGGAGTTGGGGGCTTTTTCCTTGTTCTGCTATACTGGTGTGTCCCCAGTGAATTCCTGTTGGTATTGGAGGCTAGAATCCTGCATTTACTCTTAACAGTGGATGTTGTATAAACTAGGTCTTTAGGCCTTCAGTATTATTAAATCTCCCTTCTTAATGTTATAGAAGAAATTCAACTAAATAATAGTCAACTTGTCTGATGTCTAACTTGACCAAAATTCTGTTTTTATCCCAGCTCACTTTAATAATCTGATAATTTTACCTTGATGCCTATTAAGCTTTCTTAACATCTTTCTTAAAATAATTAATTATAAAAACATATAAACATAATTCATTTGAAGGACTCGTCATTAATTGACATTTTAAAAAGACTTTACTGTTGTATTTTACCCATATGAAACCAATCTGGCTATTGGGTGTCAAAAGTAGATTTTATCCTATTGATCTGGGACAAATGACAAGGCAGAAACTAAGGGATGCAAATCCAGGGAAATCAAGAAGAGTTGCAGATTCATATCTAAAATTTGGGACATTACACAAAAAGTGTTAATGGTCTCATTTAGTCTGGGAGATACCTGTGACAAGGTAAGAAAAAGATCACCTTGGCTTAAAGAACCTGAGAAATTGAAGGACCTCCCTGCAAGGATAACAGAGTTGAGACAGGAGTGAGAGGAATCTAGAGTAGAAGGCAGTCATTGAAAGAGGCATGCTCACTTGTATTCATAGAATCAGTGGACTTTATCAACAGCATAAAGACCAGAATCTTGTAACTTTTACTTACCTTCTAGCAAATCTTGACAATGAACATGACAGAATGAGGCAGGGGGTGGGGAATTTAGCTGCCAGGGAGTCAACAGAGAATAGAGAACGTTTGTTGTAATTACTTCCCATTTGAGATGGAGAATGGAAGGAGAATTAAGGGGTATTTTGTTTTTCTTTTGTTTTCCTTTCCATAACTGCAATGAAACTAACTACTAGCTATATGAGGTTTGGAGAGCAAAATGATAGTCTGACGTTTTTGTTAAAAGGAAAGGACAGAAAAGAGAAAAGAAAGCCCAGGAGGGTGATGATTTTTTGAAGAAGAAAATATCATTTCTGCAACAAAAGACAAGGAATGACTGCAATTATGGAATTATGGAGGCTGAGGTAGAGGGAATATTCGAGACCAGGACTCTGAGACCAGCCCAGGCCTACATAGCTTACAGAGTGCTCTCAAACGTAAAAAGATAGGAATTTTCTCCTGTTGACGGAAGTGGATGTGAAGGAATGTACAACTGATGTTTTCTATTTTCATAAAAAGAGGGGACATTTTAATAATCTGTGTTCCCAGGGAATGGCCAGGGACTTATTCTGATATGAACAACTATCATTGAGTTAAAAAAATAAATGTTGATAAAAGAGAAAAAAATAGTGACAAGTGAAAATACCAGCTTTTCAGTTACAGAAACTGCTATGAACATTTATCATGTGGGACCCTGTGCTGTACTCAAGATTTAGTGATACACAGACCCATGCCTTGGGAAATTCACATTTAATGGAAAACACCCAAGATTGCCAACTGAAAGAATGACATTATGGTTTTCAGTACTGTTTGTTGTATTTAGCATAGGGTGTGGAGAAAATGTTAAATTGGAGGCTGTCATGATTTGAGTCTGTTAAATGGCATGGATTTATTCAGGTCAGCTTTTACCTCTGTGAACAGGGTGCCAACTGAGAAAAGAGCAAATATAGAATTGCAGCAGGCACTGTGTCCACATGGAGCATGGAAATGGTGTTGGGAATTACTTCTCCAAAGGAGATCTCAAGTTCGAGACCTGTGAAGGAATAAGAGACCAGAGGGTGGTCCCTGTGGGTGTTGATGATGCAATAAAGGTTTGTATGTGTCACAATACAATCAAAGCAAGAAGACAAGGTGCAGGTCACTGGTGGGAATGGACTGCTCAGGAAACTAAGACCAAAGCATGTAAGACCCTGATCATCCATAGATATCACTCTATCCAGCAATTCTGAGTCTAAAACCTCTCCACAGAACGATCTTACTTGCTGGAATGCTTTGTGGTTTCTGTGCTCCTTTGCAATGAAGATTCTTTACCTTTTCTTAATGTTTCTCCTCTTTGGCCTGCTGACCAACTCAGGTAAGACCTTAGTGACAGACTAAAGTGAAAGATGATGGGGGAATGTTCTTCTGTATATATGCTTCTCGTATTGGTTGATGAATTAAACAGTTTGGCCAATAGAGGCAGGAAGATAGGTGGTACTTGAAGACGAAGAGAATTCTGGGAAAGGTAGGCAGAGATAGAGACCACGAAGAGGCACCATGTAGAGGAGGAAAGAGTAAGAGGTCCAGACCCTTCTTGGTAAGATAAGACCACATGGAAATACTTAGATTAACAGAAATGGGTTAATAATTGAGCTAGCCAATAAGAAGCCCTAGCCATTGGCCAACAGTTTAATGATTAATATAGTGTCTGTACGTTTATTGACCTGACAAGACAAGAAAACATTCCATCTACAGAAAGCAAATACAGACAAGATGTGAAGTGACACATTCATTTCTGACATTATCAGTTACACACTTGGTATACATTTTGGTTGAATGGATTTACTGAATGGATGTGTTCATTTCCTAACAAGTTGTTGCTTGAAAGTAGAATAGAATGTGAGGAATTGTAGGAGTTTCCAACTCATACAAAAGTTCCTACCTCAGATCTAGGAGTAGATTCTTATAGTACAAGGGAGGGAACTAAGTGTTTGTTACCCATTTTATGCCTTCATTTTAATTCCCTTATCTTTCTTTTGGTGCCTCTTTTTAAAAAGATTTTATTTGTATTTTTTATTATTTTGCAGTAGAGATCTAGTTTAAATGTGTATGTTCACTGGCATATATGCATACATTATCCAATCCACTAAGGTCACATCAAGTTACTGTCCAATGAGTTCAAATGACTCAACCCGCATTGAGTGAGGGTGTGTGTGTGTGGAGAGAGGGGAAGTATGTTCAGGCAGTATATCTGCATACAGGTCAGGAAACAGGCAATGGCCTGGGCTTTGGCACCAAATTAGAGAGTCTCTAGTTAGCTAGGACTCCATCATGAGTCATTAGATTTTAATTTTTAAAACTCATGTATATATGTTGGGAGGGAGCAAAACAAACATGAATGCCCAAAGAGACCAGCAAAGTGCATTGAGTCCCCAGAGCAGAAGTCACAAGGCCTTTGTGAACCACCAGGTGTGGGTGTTGGAAATCAAGCCTGGGTCCTCTTCAAGGGCAGTATAGGCTCTTAACTTCTGAGCCATCTCCAGCCTTGTAGTGCTTTTTTCCATTCAAACACTCAGTAAGTTCTTTCTATTCAGAAATCTGCAATAAGAATGAATATGGTTTATCAAGTTATATATGTGTATATATACAGGTACAGGTACATCTGTAATAATAATACTAAAGGAATTAGATACTATGGATCTGAGAAGTATGAGCGGGCAGAAGAAAAAATAGATAAATGAGAGAGGGTAGAGGATATAAATGCAATATTCATGTATGAAATTATTGGAAATAAAATATACCCAAAAAATTAAAAAGGTAAATTATTTGAAAAAAAACTATGAACTTATTAGGTCTTAAAATTTCAGACTGCCCCCAGCACTTGGGAGACAGAGGCAGGCAGATCTCTGTGGGTGTGAGACCTGTCTGGTCTACTGAGCAAGTTCCAGGACAGGTTCCAAAGCAATGCAGAGAAACCCTGTCTCGAAAAACCAAAAAAAAAAAAAAAAAAAAGGGCCTCATAAGTTTAAGAACAAAAAGGACAAAATGCAGAACAGAAGTGGAGGTCTGAGAGAGGAGGGAAGTGTCAGTGATGGCACTTGAGTAAACAGGCTGACTGACTTAGGAGATGAAGCCAGTGGGAGTGACTTCAGAGATGGCAACCTTGAAGTGATGATGAGATGCCCAGGTACAAATAACCTAGCATTGATATAATGTTGAGGCTGAGGACCAACCTGACAGGACCTTCCAAAAACACAAACATCTCAAGTTATGTGAATACAAAACTACTGAAATTTTCTTTCAACCTCTGTCCTTTCTGTGACTTTTGGGAGTCTTGTGCCCTGTTTGTGGTGGTGGAAAGAGCTGTGTGATGATGAAAGTAATGGGCAACTCAAAAACCATTCATTCCAGTTTCCTGATTCTTAATCCATCCTTCCTCCTCCTCTTCATCTCTCTCTCTCTCTCTAATTATATAAGTTTGAAAACTATACAAAGTGAGATTTTTTAAGGTGAAAGATTATCAAGGAAACTGAAGCAGAGAAAAGCCAACTTAAAAAACTAACTTTGGAGGGTGGTGATGGACTAGAGAGATGGCTCAACAGTGAAGGGCATTTGCTACTCTTTCAGAGGACCTGAGTACAGCTCACAGCAGCCACGCCAGGCAACTCATAAATCCAAAACCTTGTTCTGGTCTCATCAGGTATTGCAAACTCATGATGCACAGACAGGCAAACACACGTAAATTAAGATAAATAAACTTAGAATGGTGGTTAAGTTACATTCCCAAATGTTACATTAATAAATGGAGTTGGATGACAGTAAAGAGGAGAAGTCCTTATTTTGGATTTCATAACTAGGACAGTATAGTCTACTTTCTGAGAAAGATATCTGAGCCATATGAACTAGTGGCTCTCACCTACCTGGAATGATGCAATTTCCAGCATGAAAATGTTCAGCTCTGAACTTCTAGTATCGATCATGCAGGCTTACCCAGTAACTCTGGCCTTAATCAGTATACAAGCAGGCCAATCATTTCACTTTAACAACTGTGTTGTCACTTGAGACACTTCTAACAGCATTTTCCCAAAAGTCTTATTTTAAAATCATTGCTAGAACTTTATGGACAAATGTGTAAGTAAATGCCTTTCAATATTTTTGTTGTTGTTGTTTATGTTTGATTTTAGGAAGTGAAGATGTTCGTGAAGTAACTAGTATCCTGGACTGTAAGAAACAAATGTTGTGTAATTCCAAAAGTACACAAGGACACTGCTCTGATGTTCAGAATGTGGGGCTGTGTGTCTTACGCCTTAGTCAAACTCAACAGAAAGAGACCCTAGAGCCAGAAAAGCAAGATGATCAACTCCTTTGATGCATTAAATTAGAATGCCTGGTTCCTGTCCTTTATTTTCTAAGTGACACATACAAGTGTTTATTGCTAGATAAACGTTTATCAAGGAACATTTTATGTTAATGAGAAATTATGAAAATACCATGTGTTTTCCTTAATTCTAACAGGTCAAGAAATATTTGGGAGACCAAAAGACTTGCCTTGCTTGTGGTGTTTGAGAGGCTTGGGAACAGGAGAGGGAAGATTAGAAAAGACGATAGACTGGTGTGTGCATGAATTATAGACCAGGGCAATGGGAATAGTCATTATTTTCACTGACTGTGGAAGCTCACCTTCAAAGTTTTCAGGTTTGGATGACAATTAACTCAGCTTTCTAATAGGTTTTGTTGTTATAATATTTGTGGGTTACAGAAAGGATTGCATCACACCCTGCATTCCTTCCTCTACCTTTATAAAGCACATAAGGCAGAAAAGATCTGCAGAAGGAAAGTGCCTCTGAGCCTGGGCATCCCTGGCATTGCTTCAGTGCCCCTGCTACGTATAGTGAGGTAACTCACCTCCCAGATTCCCTCTGAAACCCCTACCAGATTATTTTTTTCACACACTGCTGTGTAACTTGCTGAAAAAGGTAGTCCAGCCATCAGAAATGTCTGATGTTCACATAGGAAGCTAGAAGCTTGGAAGTGATTTATTTTTATTTATTATCTGGCAAATATAGATGTGCTAGTCAGGACTCTGATCCAGAACTAATGAGACTGTTCACAATGTTCACAAGCATGTGCAGTGCTGAGGGGGAGAACTGGGGAGCCCAAGGGACTACAAGAAAGAGGAGGAAGGTTTAACAAGTATTCTCCTGGACTGGAGGCCCAGGTAGTTTCCAGAGAGGAAAAGGAAGATTCTGAATCCCATTAAAAAATATACAAGGACTATAGGCACAAAGTGACAGTGTTGAGCCTTGTTTATTTATTGTGTAGCTGGGGATAAAAATCCAGGGCATGCATATATATGTATGTAAGGAGTTAGGTTTTTTCCACCCACCGCCTAAGTCATGTCCCGCCACCGCGCCAGCCACAAATAATACACAGAGACTCTGTATTTGATATAATGCTGTATATGTCAAAAAATTTATATGAGAATTTGTAGTAGCAGGTGACTAGCATATATGCTGGGCATTATTTGTTAATTTTCTAATCAGCGTTTAAATCTGTCATAAAATGATTTGATGTTCCCAGCTAACCTGAGCTACATCCTAGGGTTCCCTGCTCACAGAAAAACTTATGATACTCTGCCCTCACCTCTGGGATGAGCTAGAAACCTAGTGCAATGGAAACTTCCAGCAATCTATGAGGGTCAGCTAGCTAAGACTCCTAGCAACAGTGAAAACAGAGCTTGACCTGGCCATCTCCTATAGCCAGACAAGATTTCCAGGGGAGGGACTGGGACACCAACCCAGACACAAACCTTTCAACCTACAATTTGTCTTGCCTATAAGATGTGCTGGGACAAAGATGGTGCAGACATTGTGTGAGTAATCAGTTGATGACTGGCCCAGCTGGAGATGCATGCTCTGAGAGGGAGAGGTGACCCCTGAGGGCCAGAAACCAGACATGGGATACACCAGACACCTAGGATAGAACCAAATAGGACTTGCCACATAAAGGTCAATGAAATGATTCCTAATGATATTCTGCTATACAAATAGATTGGTGCCTAGCACAGTTGTCATCAAAGAGGCATCCAGCAACTGATGGAAACAGATGCTGAGACCCACAGGCCAGCATTAGGCTGAACTCAGCTAATCCTGTGGAGGAGGGGAAGGATTGATTGTGGGAGCCAGAGGGGTCAAGGACATCATAAGAAAACCCATAGAATCAACTAAGCTGGGCTCATAGGTGCTCATAGGCAGCCTGAATGGGACTGACTTAGGCCCTCTGCATATATGTTACAGGAGTGTAGCTTTGTTTTCTTGTATGGCTCCTAATGGTACAGGAACTGTCTCTGAGTCTGATACTTACTTTTGGAACCCTCTCCTCCTGCTGGGTTGCTTTGTCCAGCCTTAATAGGAGAAGAGATGCCTACTTTTACTACAACTTGATATGCCTAGATGACTGATATCCATGGGAAGCCTGCCCTGTTAGGAAGAGAAAGGAGGAGGGATGGGGGAGGGGAGTTGAAGGGAGGGATTAGAAGGAGAGGAGGGATAGAGGGGAGACTGTGATGGGCTGGAAAAAATAATTAATTTTTAAAAATACTCTGTCTAAACCAATAAACCAGACAGCCTCGGGACTTCCTCACTACAGCCAAGGAAGTAGATATTCCAATATTTGACCTTTGAACAAGACCCTGAATACAAATGATATTTTACCTTTAAATTTAAGTTTACTGAAACATTTGCTGTATTTTCTACAGGGTCTCAGCTTAAACACAGATCTGCGTTTTAAATTCTCTTTGTCTTGTTCGTATAGCAATACCAATCTATACTTAATATGTTATCCCTTGTTCGTATTTGAAGTGATCATATTTAGCACTGATGAGAGAAGGTAGCAAACAACTTTTGAAAAGCTATCAGTGTAAGAGGTATTAAATGCTTAATTGTATTTCATCATCTATGTATATTTAATTAACTAAATATTGTCTTTCTTTTTCTCTGTCCCACAATATTCTTTTTCATTTAAAAAATTATTTTTCATTTTTCTAGAACTTAAGTGGCAAGTTACATGTCTCCTTTTAGTTGAGACCCTGTGTCTGACAATATGTGCTAGACCATATTCTTTTTTGTTCCTTACTGTGTCCTCAGGTTTTCATGCTACTGTTACTTTGGTCATTTACTCTGCAGAGACCTGCCCTCCCATCACAATCAACCTCTTTACTGGCTTTATGTCTCAAAGACATTTCAAACTCATTGCATTCCAACTAAACCCATGCTGTTCTCCTGGATCCTCATCGGGTTTGCTATAAGGAAACAATGTCATTCCTATACCAATGATAGCTCAGTGGCTTTCCATGGCTCTGAAAAACAAGTCTGCCAGAGTTTATGGGGAAAAATTCCAGAAATTAGTATGTCCAGCCTAGATAATTTATTAGACTTCTTTTTTTTTTCAGAAATTTATGTTATTACACTAACCTACTGAAAATATTCAACCTAGTAGAAATATACCAGATATCTGACCCTGGTATTCCTTTATTTCAATTTTCTTCCCAACAAAACTTTTTATGGGTAGTAATAATATGAAACTTGGAGTAGAGTCAAGTTTCTAAAATGACAAGTCTATATTGTGGTTTTAACAATTACCATTTTCCTAGCAAATATTTTGTGGTAGATGGAAATGGAAGTTCAACATTTAGCAGAAATTGCTGTTATATGTTCATAGACATGGCTAAATGATTTGAACATCCTTTGGTTGCATTATTCTACACAAAGAGAACAGAGGGTACAGATCAATCCTCAATGACTATCTGTACAGGGAGTTTTAACCCACCAAGATCTATCAAAACCCAAGTTTTAAGAGTAGAAGAAGGAACCATCTGAGCAGATGAACTTCTTCCATGATGATTCCCATAAAGTTCATCCACATGCTGTCACTTGTGCATGAAAAGAGGCTACGACCTGCCTACTATCCTGTGGAGACACTCAGTATTGATTTTAGAAGCAAGCAAGGCTTTTTCTCTTTTTCTTTTCTTTCTTTCTTTCTTTTTTTTTTTTTTTTCATTCTGAGAAAGTTTGCTTATTCACATATTCAGGTTGGAATACCTTCTGATTGGTGTATTTGTTTCCTCTTGAACATATTGAAGAGATTGGACTACATCTACACAAAGTGCTTGAATATACATTTTGAGCTAATTCTGAGTATCTTCTCTGATGATACCCTTGGCATACCAACTGTCACTCTTGATAGCATCTTAAAGACTCACATTCCCTCCTAATCTCCAAGTCCCATAACAGACTGATATTTCCACACTTGTGAGATGATTGGTATTCAAAAGCTTACTAGAACACATAACAAGTCAAAGATGAGCCCCCAGGCATTGTAAAGACAGGACATGTCCTCAAAATGATTTAGAGAATTCTAAAAAGTCATCTTCTAAACTATGAATAACTAGTAATCATTAATTGGAAGCTTAGAATTTCCCTTTCTTTATTAAATGTCATAAATTCTGTTTCCCTAATTTTGTAGAACAGAATAACAAACTCATTAAATTTATTAGATAGCACATAATTACAGGGGTTTTAAAACTGTTCTGAAGCTGTGGTTTTAATTAGAGAACTCAACATACTTGGCAAATAACTTATTTTCATAATGTTCAAATAATGTTAGTGGCAATGGTACTTTATGGAGACAAAAATAAAAATGGCAAGTTTCACATTGAAGGTCAACAGCACATTAATAAAGTGTTATGTGCCATATTACTCAAACTGTCTTGTGTCTGATCACTAACCAAATAAATACTGCCTCATGGTTTGCTATGGTGATATCTTGCTTGTACAAATAAAGTCTGTCTGAAGACCAGAAAATGGAGCCTGCCACTAGTTAACCATAAAGGTCTGGAGGTCTGTACAGACAAACAGGAATTGAAGTAGCTGGGCAGAAACAGAATATAAGCAAGGGAGAAACAGGAACTTGCTCTCTGGTCTGTGGAGACACCAAGGAGGTAAGGTGTGGCAAAGGTTTGTTCCTCCTCTCTGATCTCTCAGCATTTTCCTCAATATCTGACTCCAGGTTTTTATTACTTAGACCAATTAAGAACTCCATTTACAGTTTTCAGGTCAGTTTCAGTCTTTGAAACCTGGGTTTTTTTCCTGATAGTGACAATGTGTTTTGAGTACCAATTTCACATTACATCAAAAGACTACTCTATCACTTCAACATCTAGATGTGTTAAAGATTTTGGTTATAAATTTACCATCAATTCCTTGACCATTCCCTAACTCAGTTGTTACTTTTAGCTGGAATTACAAGTTTTAGTATGAGATGATATTTGCAAGTAATATCAGATATGAATATTTTATATCCATAATTGAACATATGTAAAATATACACTTGAACACAAATTTTAAGTCAAAGAATATCTCTAGCCACAATTCCTGATCCAGCTTTTTTGTTTGTTTTGTTTTTTGAGACAGAGTTTCTCTTTGTAACTTTGGAGCCTGTCCTAGCACTCTGTAGACCATGCTGTCTTCGAACTCACAGAGATCTGCCTGCCTCTGCCTCCTAAGTGCTAGGATTAAAGGCATGAAACACCACCTCCTGGCTCTGCTCCATGTTTTTTAATTTTATATATTTCTCATAGGAGTGATAAGATTTACTGCTATTTATCAGAAATGCAGTTGTAGATGTTACAACCATGTAGTCTTCTAGTAGTAGATGACCATCTATTACAGAAGATGGTGACTTGGACTAATTGCATCATTTCTGTCATGGAAAATCACATGCTTACAGAGCTCAATTGCAAATAAATGTCCTTTTTTAGATCTCAGTGTTACAATTTTTGGCCAAGTCTGTTTTGATTATTTGCTTCCTTATTTGCTCAGAGGTGAATCACTCATAATCTGTAGTCATTCTCCACCTTAGGCAGCTTATTTTTTTCCTTGAGTTAATCATGCCTTGGTATTTTGTTTCTTTATGTAATTAGTGTTTGTCTATAGAACAATTTACATAAGATTAAAAACAGTGTTGATCATATATTGACAACTCTTCTTTTTTTCATTTTTATTAGAACCTTGAGAATTTTGTATAATTCCATAGGCATTATACAATTCCTGCCAGGTCTACCCCACCCATTCCCTTGCCCATCCAACTCTGTGTCTCTTTTTAAAAACCATCAAATCCAATTTGTTCTGTAGTATATTTTAGTGATGGTTTGAATGAGATGGCCTCCATAGTCTCAGGCACTTGGATCCTTGATCCCTAATTGATGATGTCATTTCAGAGGTTTTAGAGGCCTTCTTGAAGGAAGTGTGTTACTACAGGTGGCTTTTGAGACCCACAACATTTCAAGTTCACTCTCTGCTTCATGCTTGAAGTTGTAGATGTGACCTCTCAGATTCCTGTCCCTTCCATCATGTCTCTGCTGTACCATCATTGACTTTGACCCATGCAGCTAAAACCCCAAAATGCTTTGGTCATGGTGTTTTATCCCAAGAACATATAAGTAGCTAATAGTTTCCACACAGCTTTTTGGGGGGGGGGGGTTAGTGTTATTTTCCCTTCCTATCAATTCCTTCCTCTCCTCTGCCCTGTGGTCCTCTACCCTAATCTAATCCTTCCTGTTTCACTATTTTTAACCCTTCATAACAACTTCATTCTATCTCCCTTTCCCTTAAATCTCTGCCCCTATGACCTCTTCCTAATTTTTGACCCTTAAGGATATTTCAAATGAAATACAAATATCTGA
The DNA here is from genome assembly GCF_943737965.1 of Phodopus roborovskii. Lineage (NCBI taxonomy): Eukaryota > Metazoa > Chordata > Mammalia > Rodentia > Cricetidae > Phodopus > Phodopus roborovskii. Next base: position 2,554,156 of record NW_026125444.1, read on the forward strand.
AGATTCAAAGTTAAATCTACAAATAAGAGAAACCATGAGATGTCTGTCATTTTGATCTACGTTACCTCACTCAGCATGATTGCTTCCATCTCTATCCAAAAACAATTGAGTTTTCTTGATTCCAGAATAACATTCCACATGTAAATATGCCATCTTTGCATTATCCATTTATAGGTTGACGGATATCCAGGCCATTGCCATTTCCTAGCTATTGTGAATAAAGCAGTAATGAACATGAATGAGCAAGAATCTGCATAGTTGGATACAGACAGTTTTAAGAGTCTTTCAGACATTTGTATACCATAATTTGACACCATGCTAGTTCTATGCCTCGTTTTTAAACTGGGTTATTTTCTTAATAGTTGTTTTATAGTTCTTTGTATATTCTACTTTTTCAAACTTCACCAGTGCTGTGAGTACTGACGTCATTACCATTTTATAAATGATATAACTGAGGCACAAAAGGGTAAAGGATGAATTGACTTGGCAGAGTCATAAATCCTCTGGCTAGCCTAAAATGTAGATAGTATCATTTGTTTTTAGTTATTATACAGTACCAAAACCAACCCAAGGCTTTTAAAATGTGTAGCTTAAGGCAAATATAGTGTTACTAATAAAATAAAAGAATTAGATAAGTTATTTAGTAGAGATTTTTCTTGATTACTGAAGAAAGAAAATAAAATGATGACCTAAAATGTATGTGATAGATAATTTGATGTAAAGTTACAGAATTATCTGCTCTCTTGGCTGTTGAACAGGTATGTCTAGGGAAGAAACCATCACTGTCTACACATTTGAAAGAATCTTTAATAGAGTCCAGGTAGTTTAATGAAAAGAAGGTATCATTTCTCTAAGCAAGTGAATCCTTAGAGAAAAGATAGGAATGAACTTTATAGCAGATATATAGATATGTGAAAGACAGGAAAGTCTTTGTTTTTAATTTTCTTTTAGTTCATTTTTTGTATGTAATTTATCTGGTATTGGTACGTAAGAGGGACTAAATCACCATTGCTTCTTTAAGAGACTTGGGGACAAACCCTATAAATTATACCAAAGTTGGGCACCCGCAAAGTTAGAAATAGGAAAAGCATCAAGATTTCCTCCTGGTTCATTTCAGTTTCCTGAAGGGAATCCTTAAGTTCAAAGTATTTGGGCAATTTCCACAAAGAACCCTCCTGAGATGGGCACTCACCCACATCTACACCCGGGTTCCTGATCTTTCCTTATGCTCTCCTGGTTTGTATAGAGCTCAACTTAGAAATCACAAAGTTTGGGAAAAAATGGCGGCGTCCATAGTGGCCTGGGCATTGCCAGGCGCTTTTGGGCGGCTGGTGTCTGTATGTAGCCGCAGCATCCTGGCACCTTCGGGACCCGGAGCTGCTGCCCTCCGGTATGCTTCTCAAAGATTCAATTCACAGAGCACTTCATATCCACAAGGATATCTTCCTAAGATCTCCCTGAGCTCACCACCCTGTGAAGAAGTGGTTCTGCCAGTCCCCGTTGAAGAGAAGACACCACAAAGAGGTTGTGAGGAAAGTGAACGAGCTGATCGCCACAGGCCAGTATGGCTGCCTCTTTGCTGTCGTGCACTTTGCCAGCCACCAATGGAAGGTGACCTCCGAGGACCTGATTCTAATTGAAAATGAGTTGGACATTAAGTGTGGAAAGAGGATCCGGCTAGAGAAGGTCCTGCTGGTCAGGACAGACAACTTCACACTCCTGGTCAAGCCACTCCTCGGAAAGGATCTTATGCCGGTTGAAGCCGCAGTCATTGAAAAGACAGAATCATGGCCCAAACTCAATATGAAATTTAGGAAAAGGAAAAACTTCAGGAAGAAAAACATCATCGTGAACCCACAGACCGTCCTCCGGATTAACACCATTGAGATCGCGCCTCGTTTGCTGTGACGACAGAGCAATAAAAATAAACTCAGGATGCTGAGGCAGGGGAATCACAAGTTCCAGGCCAGGTTGGGCTACACAGCAAGACCCTGTCTGCTAATAAAAACAAAGTATTTTATAGGAAAAAAAAAAAGAAAATAACAAAGTTTTTTTTTCTGTGTGTGTACATGTATGGTATATGTATATCTGAATATGTTGGGAAAGGCATCAGAGGAAGGCATCAGCTGTACTCTCTATCAGTCTTTGATTGTCTTGACACACAGGCTTGCTCACTGATCAAGACCACATCATAAAGACAACTTCAGATCACATGAAAAGCTTTTGTTTTTACTACCTCACTGTTAAATCAGGACATTGAACTATTTACTTGGTTCAGAGCTTTAATAGCATCCTTTAGATGCTGGATTAGCCATGCCAGGACGAAATGTATACTTCTTCTGGAAATATACATTACTTTAAAGAACCTAAAATTGTGACATGTATCTTGTTACAAATGTTGAATATAATCATGGTTGGAAATTTAGAAATGAATGTGTTTTTGAAGTTCAATACGTTAGTGTAAGACAAACTGCAGGAGACAGATGTGTTGGTTTTCCATCTTTCTGCCTGCCCTCGTGGATGTTAGTGCTACTTGTTTGTTGGGATGAAGCCAGGAGATGTGTTCTTTCACATTTAGGAAGTTGATGAACTGAAAATTTCACAGAATCCAAGAACCCACAGGCAATATGAGCTGTTTGGTAAAATGAAGGAATCTGTATTTCAATCCAGCAAACTGCTAGACACACAGGACTGTCATATGCATGGGAGCTGGTATAGAGTATGACCACAGAATCTCATGGTTTTAAGGCTTTCCTGAATTAAAGCTGGTTTGATCTGGCAATTGGTCCCCACCCCAGACTATTACAAGACAGCCATACAGCAACTAACAATTGCTGCTAGGTTTGCACATTCCTGTCTAGAAAATAGTACTTTTCTTTGTTTTAGAGGATACCTGAACCCTTTGTTAACAGTTGTGACTTAATTGTCATGTCCTTTGTTTTTTATGTAAATACGCTTGTGGCTGCAGGTGTCCTGCATCAGAGGGATTGTTAAGAATTTTAGAGGTGTGGTTAGACACATCTCTAATCTCAGTGAGTTTTAGGCTAGCCTAAGCAACATGATAAGACATCTTTTTTTTTTTTTTTTTTGCTTTTTCTGTGAAATTTGTGTCTGACAGTGCAAGTTTAGGTACTCAGTATCATTTCCCTTACAAACTACTAATAGTAAATTTTCTGAGGACGTAGCATGTATCATTCAAATGCAAAACTGTACATAGGTATTATCTTCTCTGTTTGCACAAGAACCCAGGAACTCCAGGAGGCAAGCACTGTCTCCTGTAACTTGTGATAGATCAAAATGCTATCTCTTTTTAGAGTGTCACATCCATTTGAAAATACCAGTACATTAGATAACGCCTTCAGTACAATGTTTTGGCATGATGGATCTCCAAGATGGATGGTACAGCATTAATCTGTGAGGCTGAGGAGCCTTCACATCTAGTCTGGGTCAGCATGGGTCTGTGAAGCTGAGGTATATTCAGATAGTCTGGGTCATTATGAATCAATAAGGCTAGGAAACTTCAGATCTGGTTTGTACATTATTCTGTATAAATTCACATAAATAGACAAACTTTGATCTTATAAATCCATGTGGGGAAATGGATGTGGAAGTAAAGTCCTCATGTGATCAAACTGAAACAAACAAATCTGAGATTTTCCTAGGTCCACATACCAGTAGCTCATCCAGCCAGGATTCCTTTTGGCTTCACAACCAGTCCAAACCTAGTCATCACATCCATGTGGCAACAATCTAGATCTCCTCGTTCCTGGGCTGGAGTTCTGTTGTTCATGATACCCTAAATTTTTTGTTGAGATCGGGATGTGCTCTAACTTTAAGTCACTCCATATTATGTGAAACCATGGTTTTTAAAGTCATTCTTTGTCTGCCACAGATACTTTAGACTCAATTTCAAGGATGGATGATGATTGTGGTTCTGGTAAACAAGCAAATACCATTTGTCTGGAACCACACATACAGTACAGTCTGCTCTGGGAGTACCAAGGGTGAAACCTTGTAAGTTTATCAACCAGCTGAGACTGTGAAGGAACCCAGTGTATGAAAATCATATCAGGGAACACAGCCCAAGAAGAACACAACAGACCAAAGAAAGGGTACAATTCTCCAACTGAAACCCATAGAGTACTGGATTCCTAACACTGTGATCATGACAGCCCCAAACTGATTTTTCATCTGACAACCAGTACACACATTGCAGATTCACAGGCAGAAAGCTCACTATCCATGGAGGTTTGGCTTGGCTATGTCCCCTGTCATCCATTCGCAGCCTCCAGTATCCCTGCTCCCACCCTGTTCTGCCTTTTTGCTTCATGGCTCAAGTCAATTCTGTATCTTTGTTCTAAACCCTGACCCCCATGGTCCAGTAGCAGCTTCTTCCCTGAGGGTGGTTAATATTAACTCTATTGTATTGTGTTGGAATCAAGATTCATTAGACTCAGGTTAAGTGAAGTTTATTTGGGGAGAAAGCACTTCCACAAGAAGCAAGTGACAGACGAAAGTTCCAGCTCCAAGGCTTCACCCAGGCTTCCCTCTGTGATCCAACTGAAGCAAGGGAGAGCCACGCCAGACCTAAAACCCACTCTCCATCAGGTCCACACCTGTGACCACACCCAAAAGGGCATGGTCAATGCTACAGGTGCAGGCAGGGTGATAACTCACCACACTATTGCATTTTGCTCCACTCACTTCTGACATCTCTAATTCTGCTATAGCTTCTAAATCTTAATTTCATTCTGTAACCCACGTACATTCACATTTAGTGTTTGATGGGAAAGTTAATTGCAGCAATCTATATTGGAATAAAAGAATCTACACTCACCTCATTTAGATTAGCAGAGTGGCAAATTAACAGCCCTGAAGCCACTGTACCTTGTGACTCTGAACGCAGACCTTAATTAACTCTGTTGCATATGAAAGTGAACAATTCGATAAAATAAAATTAATTAAAAGGTACATCTAATTTTTAGAAATCCTTTAGCACAATGGGTTTTATCATGTATCCTTTTGACTATATTAAGTACTGTGCTGTTAATAGCACCTGGTTAGTAATTGTAGGTTTTAGATAAGAAAATTAGGACTGATTGCATGATGACAAGAATGACATAGGCAAATGTAAACAATGACAAAGAATATGAATGTTTTGTGTGCATGAGTAATAAGTCAATACATCTCATTAATTTTTAAAAGCATACTAAACCAAAGCATACTTCAAACTAAAAATTCTTAAGACATTTAAATCTTTGACTTTTAAATATTTTTGAAGGCCATGTTGGAAATGTTTAATTCTCTGTCTGTTATGGCATCATCTGTATCTGCTTGATGGTTCCTATCAGCCAGTTCAGAATTAGTCATTTACAAAGTCCCCTTTCTTTTCATTATTGACTCCATTGCGGGCCAGAACCTTTTGGCACCATAGAAGAAACAATACCATAATAGCTCAAAGTCAGATTATGAGAAGCCTTAAATCTGAAATTTTAAAATATCAGAGGCCTTTTGTTACAGCCAGATCCATTGCCATAAATCAACCTCAAAGGTCTTTCTAGTCCTTTCTCCTGAATTGTCAGATAGGAAGACATACTTAATCTGCTCTTTGCCACAGTTCTTTACCTAAGGGTCCTCCATATGAACACCAGGGATACTTTGAGCCTGTTGTTGCTGCATCGGGCCTTTTGTGTGCTACAGGTTATATGACAACCTCCCTCACATCTATCCAGTAGGTTCCAGCAGCACCCAGTGAGAACAGAGGTCTTTAGGTGCTTTATAGGGTCAAGGGGTGGAGTTGCCACAGGTGGGAATCAGTGCTTTATTTTATTGACACTGTTGTAACTTTTTACAAAAAAGCTCTGAGTAGCAATGATCATCTGCTATTTGGTACAATAGACACAGTTACATTTTCCTAACTTTGTAACAAATCACATTTGAGACATTGTATCCTTTTAACCTTGTATTCTATTATTTTAACCTTTATTTTAACCTTGTGCAAACGGATTTTTTTTTTTTTGCCTAATCTCATCAGTCTCTTAAAATTCTTCCTGAGAAACACCAGGCAGATGTGAATAGGGTGGCAGTTTGGCTTTCTCCAGGCACTTTCCCTAGAGCTAGAAGTACAATAAACATAGGATCTGCACTTCAAGTTCTCACCAGGCACTTTCATGGGAAGTTTTCTTGTGGGGTGATGAGTCACTGGCATTTGAGCTTTCCATAATCTTGAGTTCTTCATCTCTGATGCCACACTGCTAATTCCATGTTTGGGTTTTTTTGTGTGTTGCATCATTCTGAATATCAGTCACTGTTATGGTATGATATGTTGATATGTGAGACAATGTCATCCTTGTGAAGATTAATGGCACAGAAAAAGAAAATTAGACACTGGAAATATGAAGGGCCATAGTGCATTTTGGTGAGCTTGAAAGAAACCCTGTGTGTGTGTGTGTGTGTGTGTGTGTGTGTGTGTGTGTGTGTAGCTCGAAAAAAAAAAGATACAGCAGTGTGAATTAATTTGGATTTTTACGACTTTCTTGGTGGTTCAAGAGTGTAGATTGCCTTGTAGGAATAGTGGGAAAGCCATTTGAGCATTGTAACAAGACATAGCAGCAGGGAGGAGATAGAGATCTGATTATCATGAAAAAAAGGGGTGGAATAAGAGTAGAAAGGAGATGTAAATTCTTGAGATACTATCACTATTTTCATGTTGACCCTGTGGAGAGGCAGCATATGATGAGGAAGGGATATTTTAGAGGTAGTACTATTTGGACTCCTTGAATAACTTAAAGGAGAATAACTAGATCCAGAATGATTTTTCGGTTTCGCTTTGAGTAACAGGGAATCAGTTCCATTTACTAAGCTATTAGTAAAAGAGTTGTGAGAGAACAAGAGATCTATTTTAGTAAAATTAAATCTGAGATGCCATTTAGCTAATTGTGGGGTATTAATATATGATCTAAGCTTTCCAGGAAAATATCAGGAATAGAACTGTTGATTTGACTCAGTGCTATTTAAGACCATCAAGACTCAGGACCCAAATAAGATGATTAATGAGGAGATAAAAAGAGATGTGCATTTAGGACAAGCTTGAGACATATGAATACCCAGAATTTGGGCACAGTAAGGAGAGTATGTAAAAAGACAAGATCTGACAGGAAGAGGGAGGAAATAAGGATTTGGGTATAATCAGATTTTTGGGGTGCTACCAACTCACAAATAATGACATGGAGACTTATTATGAAAGGTTGGCCTCAGCTTAGGCTTTTTTTTTCCTAACATAATACTTTTATTGATCATTTTGGATTTTCACATAATGCACCTCTATGCCCACTCATTTTCGTGTCCTCCCAGGTCCTCTCCCCCCCCCCCACTCCTTTGCCCTCCCTCCAAAAGGACAAAAAAAGGAAAAAGAAGAAAAATATATACCACGTCCAATTTGTGTTGTTCATGTATTCACTGAAGTATGGTCAAACTCCCCAAGGCGAGCCTCTTAAAGAAAATCCAGTCCCCACTTCTACCCAAGAAGCCATTGACTATGAAGAGCTACACTTATGCATCTCCACCACAATGCTCTCCTCAATGGCTTCCTGTCTATACTTCTGGCAGGAGAATGGGGAGATTGTGGCAGAAGCCTTCATTATCTCTCATTCTCAACTATGGATCCACAGACATCAGTACCACTGCAAAAGAAGCTTCTTTGCTTGGTACAGTAAGAAGCAACAGAGATCATGAACTTCAACATGATTTCTGGCAACATCTCTCAGACCACAGGTATCCACACCACCTCCAGTAGCAGCACTGGCCATGAATTTTAGCATAGCCTTCAGTGACAGTACAGACCACAGACTTCAACATGCCCCCTGCATGGACCATGAACATCAACATGGTCTCGCGTGGCATCACCGACCACAAACACCAGCATGGCCTCTGCTGGCACCATGGACCATATACATCAACATGGCCTCTAGTAGCAGCACAGACTACAGATGTCCACATGAACCACGGGCATTGAGATGGCATGGGATGGTAGCATGAACCATGGATATAATCAAGTTCCCTGTCTATTGTATAGTCCACAAACACCAATATGGCCTCTGGTGGAAGCATGGACCACTGAGGTCTTTAAAGGAGGACCAATCCAAAAAAATAACTGGTCTCCATCTCAGACATCTTGTTGTTGCTCAGAGCCAAGGCAATCGTGCAGCAGAGTCTTCATGAGCAATAGGACCATGGACCCAGACAAGGTCCTTGGAGGCAGCATGCACCATAAACATCACTATGATCACAGATGGCAACTCAAGCCACTCAGATAAGTATGACTCCTACTGATAGCTCTGTCTGTGGACATCCCACATGGTTTCAGGATACACAGATATCTACATGGTCTTTGGTGGTATTACAGGTTACGAACGTTAATTCAGCTACCAGCCATATCAAGTCCACTGACCCACACATAGACCTCAGTGGCAGCATGGACCAGGGACATCACCATGGCCCCAGGTGACTACATGAGCCACTTACTTCAGCATGGCTTCTGGCCTGCAACAAAGCCCTCTGGCATCAACATAGCAGCAGCACTGATCATCAATATCTGTATGGCACTGACATCAACACAGCCCCCAGCTGTTTCAGGACCACCAACTCACTCACACCCTTAGTGGCATAATGGAACATGGGCCTCAGATACCTACACAGGTTATTCACATCCACAGGGTCCCCCACAAGGCAGAACAGCTTCAGTCAGCAGCACAGAACAAGTGTGTCTGCATGGATCTCAGTCTTCATCACGTTAGTGTCTGTGGTTCGTACCACAGACACTAGCATGGCCTCTACAGGTATTGGGGACCATAGTGGTCCTGAGAGGAGGTCCAATCAGAAAGGTTCCTCATCTCTGGCATCCGTAGTTGCCCAGAGCCAGGACGATACCATAGCTTAGGCTTGTTTTTACCTAGCTCTCATAAGTTAACCCATTTCTATTCATCTATGATCTGGCACATACCACCCATCTTGTTTCCTCCAGGTCTCCTCAAGTCTCTCTCACATGTCTAGATTCCTCCTCCTTCTTGCTCTGTCTACCTAGAAATCCGCCTAAACCTTCTGCCTACCTATGGGCTGTTTAGCATTTTATTACACCAATCAAAGCAATAGAGTGTACAAATATCCTAAAACGTTTGGGTGTCAGGGATTTATAACAAAAGGAGACATGTCTTTCTTCTAGTATTCAGAAGACTCTGTAGCAGTGGCTTCTGACACCTACTTCCAGGAGTCATTTCATTCCAGAAGATGTAAGCAGATAGTTTATTGGAGAACATTGATTTTTTTTTTTTTAAGAGACGAAATCTGAACAGAGCACACAATGCTTAGTACATCTTGGAGATCTCATCAGATTAATAGAGGCTACTTCTTATCTATGACTTCAAACTGTTTGAATCTTGTTCTCAAATCTAAGCAACCCTCCATTTTCAGAGAATTATTATAAAAGAATGTTCTATTAATATATACACAAAAATGAACATGATAGTAAAGAAAAGCATATGCCACCTGAGCATGAGACATCCCAACTTCAGTTATTAAGTACTCCAAGCATCATGCCTGACCTTCATTTGATACTTTGTAATTGTCATAACTGACGACTATAGAAGTCTAGCAAAAATGTTTTCCATCTCAAGAAGACAGGGATATGGAAAAAAAATATCTATTCAGCTTCTGTATACTTGAAAGTAGTTTCACAAAAGTTAATGCAGAGTTATCAAAACTATTCAGTGCTAAGTCTGGTAATGGAGTCCTTGCTCTATTTAAATAAACAAAGCATCTTATCTTGGCTTTATTGAATTAGAAGCAGAATTACCCATTCTGCTGTTTCTGGAGCTTATTAATAGTTGTGGACATAAAAATCTTGTTCCATGTATCTGAGCAATTGTGTCCCATATGACCATGAGGCATTCAGCCTGGTAAGACAAATGACTGGTATCTTACATTGCCAGCAAGCTAGTCATGCTCATATGTTAGGCTACAACAGTTAAAATGTGTTTTATGCTACAAATAGACTTTTATGGTATCTATAATATTAGTCACCATAAATAAGAATTTATCTAAAACAGTGGTGACTTTGAGATAAAATTTCACTCTTTTGTTCACTCAGTGATCTTTGCATTTAAGCATCATCAAGGTTGTTAGCATTTCACATAACCACCGTTGAGAGTTCATCTGTGTCTTCACTAGGTTTATAAAATGTCTGATTAATAAACATTTCGTGGTTGCTTATAGACGTCAACAGTCTTTAAAAAATGGCTGATGCCTAGACACATGCTGAAAAGATGAGAGAGTAAGCTGTGACAATGTATTATGATAAAAAATAAACTTTCAGATTCTAAGAGACTGGGACTTCTACAAAACTTCACAGCTGAGTTAATAATTCACCCTGAGGTCACTAAAGATTGCTGTCCTATAGTGTACTCATCCTGCTTTTTTAACCTGCCTTTCGGATAGCAATGTAACAAACAATTTTACTTGCCTTTGATTTCCCCTGTGATCACATTTTACAACAGAAGTTAATGCCCAGTTGTAATCTTAAATTATATACTCAGCCATGCCCCTGACCCAAGAGAATTGTCTGTGCATCTGGCATGATAATCATTTACTGGAAATAGCAAATATAGATTGAAAACAACCTTATGAATATTCACCAAAACTGTTCAACACAACCTACAGGTGTTGGTTGATACACAATGTTTGTTCTACTCTTTATTGTCTGGGTCAACTAGAGTCAGTAGGTTGATCCTTTATAAAATTGTTGAATATTTCTGTGATTCATGTGATTCTTGCAGTGCTGTTTGATAAAAAAGAAAGCAATATACATTGTTAGGGACATATACAGAGACAGAATCACAAGACAGCCTTTGAGAGGCACAGATTCAGACTCATAAAACAGACAAGACAAAAGACATGGAGAGAGTGAAGTAGAAAATTCAATCAGGACTCGCACTTGGTTAAATGGCACTAAGGAGGAGTGATTTGATTTCTTAGTGAGATATCAATGCATTATTAGTGACTTAAGGTTTATTACTAGTGTGTTAAGTTATTTTTAAAGTAATAATGTTAGAAATAAGTTTTTTTTTTTTTTTTTTAACCCAGTAAGCGTAACACCCGAGAGCCTGGAGAAAGGTATGGACCTGGGAAGCAGTGTCATGTGTCCTTGCTTGAAATTGCATCCTAAATCTGCACACAGCCACCACCTGAGTTGAGACCTATGTTTTCCCCCAAAAGAACTGTCTTACATTCTGATCTCTTGGAATAGCTTTGTGTGTTGTCTTACCTCCATCTGGTCAAGCTTGCATGTATTATCACCCCAGTCTCTCATGAGTTTTCCTTTCTTGATGAAACTGGTGGCGATGTTTGCTATGCCTGTGATGAAGATGGGTTGCTTGATGTACTAAGGGAGTAAGTCTTACAAATTTGAGCAAAAATGACTTTACTAACTAAACTAAGTCTTAACTGTTTGTCAGACTTGGAAAGGTCTTTATTTAAAAGTATCTTATTTTGAGGGGTTAAGAAGCACATCAAATCTTGTGTATCTCTTTTCTTACGCTGAGATTTAAGTCCTATATCATGTACAGTAAATCCCTGTGCCCTATAATATTTGAGAGTTTGGGACTCTAGAGCTCCTTTATTTGCCTAGTACACAAAGGAAGACCAGTAGAATGAATATGCCATCAATTCTTTTGTAGCACGTTTGATCATTGATTTTTGGCATATAGAATGACCATTTGTGGTAAGTTAATTCTGCACTCACCACCTGGTCCTAGTGTGCTTTCCTCAGAGACCTGAGTAGATGTAAAATGTTTCTTCCCACAGCCATATTGTGAGGGTATTTACTTTTATTTCTTTATTTCTCTTTACTGGGGCTGCCTCCACAATAATATTGTTATTTCATCTGTCTTACCTTCATGTGTATATATTTTAGGAAGCTCCTATTATATTACATTTCCAAAACATTCATTCCTCAAATGGCCCTAAATTTTAGCTGTCTCTCCCCATATTCCTTCCATTGTCCCTCTCTTCCTACCCCCACATTGATCCTCCCATTCTAGCACCCCCATCTGTCAATAGTTATTCTATTCCCTTTCTCTAAAGTGATCTATCTGTCCTCCCAGTCCCTTCCTCTATACTTCCTCTATACCTAAGCTCTGTGGCTCTATGGCCCTACATTGTAGTTGGTTATCATTTCATTTCTTTCAATGTCCAGAATTACAAAGGGAGAAGTTTGTGTGCTTCATTTGACTCAACAATACAATACATAATTTGAAATATGAAAGACTTACCTGTGTTCTTCAGAAAATGTAAAAATTACCTAAAGTACATAATATTCTTTTTTTATCCCAACAAGAGCAATCTTTATATATACTGAGTAAACACCAGCACAATATGGAACACCAGGTTACAAGCAGGAGTGAAATTATCCCTGCCCTCCAGGTGGTTATAGTCGGGTGAGAGAAGACAGACAATAGAAAGGATACACTCTGAAACCTACTTGAATAAACTGGATGCAAATTGAGAATCCTTTTGTAGGACATAGTGAATATGGCTCATGAAGATGCAAGTTCAGCTAAGTCTTTTTCTCTGCATTCTCCTGCAGATGAGAAGAACAGATTGGTGATTGTTTTGGGTTGAGATTTTTTTTTTCCTTAAGCAAAATGTTTTTGAAATGTTGCCTGAAATTCAAATGAAAATTTTGCATAAAATATCCGGGCTTCAGAGAGAAAAAAGCATAAATATTTGGCACCCTAAGTGCCTATTGTTGTGTGGTTAGGAATCTTTAATGTCTCCACAGTCTACTCTTCAAGGGAAAGACTTCCATCTGCTATTCAAATGGAAAATTCTCACTGAACTCAACAGCTGTCTCTCCTGCTTTAAGCTCCCAGTTTATTTTTCCCTTGCTCTTTCAAAATGAATGTTGTATGTTCAAATTACTAGGTATGTGTGCTAAGATGTAGGCATAAATGGTACAGTGTGGAATTGTTAAGATACATTTCACCTAAATAAATAGCATTTCATGGGAAAAAGTTAACCATGGTATTTTATTTACTAAACCAAGGAAAGTTGCTATGTTTTTTTTTTTTTTAACTCAGTATCTTTTAAAGAATGTGTTCTTAATGTCTTAAGATTTTTGCACTACAAATTGCAATTCCAAATACTGTTTTAAAAGCATAAGTTTTTTTCTCAATTTTTACTTGTGCTATGCTTCTTTCATTCAAATAGGCTACCAATTTCACTTTGTATAAGAAGCAAAGTACATGCTCACTTGTCAATCTATGGTAGTCTTTGCTTTCTGTAGCTTGATAGCTACTAAGCTTTGCATCCATATTCTATCTATATGATCTGGGGTATAATAAACTCATTGCTTTCTCACTATCTGCCTTCTCCCAGCACTGCTAAAACAAATCTGTAAATGGTAATCATCTTTGTTCTCTGCGAGAACTCGAACCCAAGGTCCTCCATAGGCTAATAAGACCTACGTTCTACCTAAAAATATGTAAAAGAAGGAGAATCATGAAAGGCTAGCTACACATTTACCAGGTTTTTGCGCATCTTTGTGGCTATACAAACCACTAGAAGAATTAATTCTCTGAACAGATTTTTTTTCGGCTCTTTTAATTGGGTATCTGGACAAATGTAACAAGCTCAAGGCCCCCAACTCCACTCCAAGAATATTTTCTAATGTTGGCACCAAAAGAATTGGCTCCTTTTTTTCTTTTTTTTAACCAATTTACCAAGTATATTGCCATATTGTTCATATGAAGTTTGTACATGAGAGAGAATGTTTTCTGTATGTATACAGGATATGGAATGTAGATAATAGTGAACTACTTGAGTGTCAGTATCTGAACACTGGTCAAACCCAAAAAGAATATGTGCTCAGTCTCCTGTCAAGATCGTAACATGTTTTATCGGATCAGCCAAAATATTTTCACAGGTTAACAAGAAGTAAATAAGTTCTCTTTGGGTACAGGATGCATCAGAGTTAAGATGTTGCATATGGTAATTTTTTTCTTATTTTACATATCCATCTGAGTTCCCTCTCCCTCTCTCCCATGCCCCCTGACCACTCTCCCATCCCACCCCTACCCCCCCCACACACACACACTCCACATGGGGGGTGATACCTTCCAGGAGGTATCAACAAAATTTGTCATTTGGAGTAGGGACTAGGCCCTCCCTCCTGCCTCTAGATTAAGGGAGTATCCCTCCATGGAGAATGAGCTCCCAAAGTCCTTTTGTGCACCAGGGATACATCCTGTCAGAGGTCCCTTAGACTATCCAGACCTTCTAACTGAGACCCATGTTCAGGGAGTCTGAGTCGGTCCAATGCTGGTTTCCCAGCTATCAATCTGGGGGTCCATCAGCTCCTCCTTGTTCAGGTTAGCTGTCTCTGTGGGTTTCTGTAGCCTGGTCTTGTCCTCCCTCTCTTTGCATCTGGATTGCAATTCAGTTCAGTGTTTAGCTGTGGGTGTCTGCTTCTGTGATGATTATTCTTTGTGGATATAAAGTTTCAAGTAGGTTAATGTTGCTGAAAATAGAAAAAATGTACTATTTCTCTAATGAAAAATTTTATTGCACTGTTTGCCTTCCTTATTCTGAAATCTTACCCCTTTGAAAAGATAGTAACATTGTTTTAGTGCCTACACTGGGAAATCTTAATTTATTTATCTGTATCTTTAAAGTAGCTTTGCTTCTCAAGAAAAATTATAAATGTCTATCCTATTCAAACAATGTAGTCCTTTGGTAGCTTTCATATGAGTTTTTGTGGTTTTACTTTACAGTCTCTCGCTTATGTCTGGATGAGAGAGTAGGATCTGTAAGGACGTTAGTATGCAAACCTGTTCATCCATACAGCATCAGACAAATGAAATCGCACAAACATTTACTCATTGTGTTTTCTTCCTTGGGTCCTCACCTTTCCCACTTGTGGCTTCAGGTTTTAGTAAAAAATAATTTTATGAGGTGTTTACATGTGAAAACATGTATCCCTCTGCAATGGTTGGTTGGAAGTAACAGACCAATAAGAACTTGTTTACAAAAAGAATTGGCTCAACAGACTTCAATAGGAATGGGAGACTCCCTGACAACCCACAGGCCAGTCTGGCCAGGTAAGCAGATCTCCACCTTTCCCTCCTCTCCAACAGATCCCATTCTGAAGTCCTATCCCCAGTTCTGCAGCAGAAAACCTGCTACAGCCTTCCTTCTCTGCTCTGCTCTGTTCCATCTCGAATGGATACCATAGACCTTCCCCTCCTCACCTCTTTCCTCCAGTTAATTATTTTATCCCAGCCCCCAACTCCAGCAGGCACTAGCTGGGAACACACAGGCCACTGTGGCCAGGGATGCAGTGAGCTAGCTGCAAACCTTCACCTCTCTATCTGTTCCTCCAAATTCAAACCCTCAGTCTCATCCCCAGCTGTGTAGGAGAACTTCTGCTATGGCCTCGCCTCACTTTGCCCTCATTCACAGCTAACTAACTAAGCAGATCCTCATGGAACAGCCTGCTTTTCTCCCTCCTGTGAAGCCCACCAACACCATCTAGTCCACCCCCATTCCTAAGTGTCAGCCCCCAATAGCATTTTTACAGGCAACACCCAGTGGCCACATCTATCAGGATACAAGATGAATTCCTTACGAGACAACACACAGCTACCACACACTCCTAAAAAGCATGGAAGAAACAGAGAACAAGGAACAAAACATCCACCCAACAAATACAACACCAGAAACCTAGAATTACAATCTTCCTATCCCCAGATAAATAGACACTAGCAGAAAAATCAATAATAGGACAATATGCCCAGCAATGCTGTCAAAGCAAGCCCTGAATATTCCAACACAGCTGAATCACAGGAAAAAGACCTTAAAACAGCCTTTATGAATATGATAAAGATACCAAAAAAGGAAGTGAATCCTTTAAAGGAATATATTAAAACACAGTGGAAGGAAATGAATAAAACTATTCAAGAAATGAAAGTTGAAGAGGAAGCAAAACAGAAAATTGAAATTGAGGGGAATTAGGAAAAGAAAATTTTAGAAACTATAACAGGAACCTCAGAGGGAAGTTACACAAACAGAATACACAAGATTCATGTATTGAAGACAAAATGGAAGAAAAGGATACATCAGTCAAAGAAAATGTCAAATCTAAAAAACTCTGGGCACACAACATCCAGGAAATCTTGAATACTATAAAAAGACCAAACTTAAGAATAATAAGAATAAAGAGAATAAATGCAGGTCAAAGGCACAGAAAATATCCACCAAAATCATAGAACAAAATTTGCATAAAGTAAAGGAGATACCTATCAAGCTACAAGAAGCAGACAGAACACAAAATTAATTGGACCAGAAAAGAAATTCATCTCAGCACATTGTAATAAAAACAGGAATTGTTTAGGAAAAAGAAAAAGCATATTAAAAGTTGCAAGGGAAAAAGACTGCACAACATATAAAGGGAGACCTATTACAATTACACCCAACTTCTCAATAGAGGCTCTAAAACCCAGAGTGGCCTACGTAGGTGTTCTACAAACTCAAAGAGATCACTATGCTCATCAAAACTTTCAGTCACCATAGATGGAGAAATTAAAGCATTTCATGTAAAGACAAAATTTAATCAATATCTATCTATTAATATAGCTCTATATAAGGTACTAGAAGGAAACCCCCAACCAAAAAAAGATTAACTACATCCAAGAAAGCACAGGAAATAAATAATCCCAGAACAGTAAAGTCAAAAGAAGGGGATGACATGCACATGCTTGTGGGTAGACACACACACATACACACACACACACACACACACACACACACACACACACACACACACAAAGGAAAGAAAAAACTAAACAAGCAAACAAATGAATAAAAAGAACCCAACAAAATAGAAGGAATCAATGATCATTGGTCACTGACATTTCCCAACATCACTGGTCTCAATCCCCAATTAAAAGACAAAGACTAATTGAATGAATGTGAAAACAAGATCCCTTCTTCTGCTGTATCCAAAATCACACCTTGACATCAAGGATAGACACCACCTCAGGAAAAAGGACACAAAAGGATATTTCAAGCAAATAGATCTTGTAGAGTTTTGTTTGTTTGTTTACTCTTTGGAGGGCCCTGCCACCCAGCTCCCAAATAAATAAAACCCTTCTCACTACTTATGCATGCCTGACATTAGCTTGGCTTGTTTTTAGCCAGTTTTTCTAACTTACATTATACTTTTTCTCTTTTGCTACATTTTGCCTCTGGTCTTTTTACCTTTAGTCTATGTATCTTCCTTTCTTCCTCTGTGGTTGGCTGTTTGGCTGAGTGGCTGGCCCCCAGCATCCTCCTCTCCTTCTCTTTCTCCTCACCCTCTTCCTTACGTTTCTCCTCCTACCTATTCTCTGCCCTACAGCCTTGCCTATT
The DNA here is from genome assembly GCF_943737965.1 of Phodopus roborovskii. NCBI lineage: Eukaryota > Metazoa > Chordata > Mammalia > Rodentia > Cricetidae > Phodopus > Phodopus roborovskii. Next base: position 2,571,613 of record NW_026125444.1, read on the forward strand.
TCTCACTTCTGCCTAGCTATTGGCTGTTCAGCCCTTTATTAAACGAGTCAGGTGTTTTATGCACCCAAAGTAACACAATTTCACAAGTTAAACCAATGCAACATAAAAGAATGCAACACATCTTTGAATCATTAAACAGATTCCACAGCATAAACAAATATAACACATCCCTAAGAAGCAAGCTGGTGTAAATATTTTAATTTCTAAGAAAATAGTCTTTAAAGCAAAACTAATCTGAGGAAATAAGGAAGGACACTACATACTCTTCAAAGGAAATCTCTACTAAGAGACATTGCGGTTCTTAACATTGTGTCCCAAATACAAGGACACCCAAGTCTGTAGAAAACATATTACAGCAAAAATCACATATTGATCCTCACACAGAGATTGGAAAACTTCAATACTCCACTCTCACAAATAGACATGTTATTGTGACAAAAACTAAATAGGAAAATTCTGGAGTTAACTGTTTTAAACCAGATATCTAATAGATATTTACAGAACATTTCCCCTAAATGCACAAGAATATACCTTTTATCATGGAAGTTTTATCAAAACTGATCACATACTCAGAAACAAAATAAGTCTCGACAGATACAAGGAAACTGAAATAACACCCTCCATCCTGTCTTACCACCAAAGATTAAAGTTGGGTATCATCAAACAACAGAAACAACAGAAAGCTCACAAACTCATAAAAACTGAACACTCATTCCTGAATGAAATAAAGGCAGAAATCAATAAAGAAATTAGAGACTTTCTGTAACTGAATGGAAATGAATGCCCCACATAAACAAATCCATGTGACAAGGTGAAGGCAGTTCTAAGAGATAAGAACACACACTACATGCCTACAAAAAAGAAATGAGAGAGATCTCATACAACCAACTTAACAGCACATCTTTTTAGATGCAGGAAAGGTCTTAACAAAATATAACAGCCCTTTGTGCTAAAAGCCCTGGAGAGACTGGGGATATAGGGACATAATTCATCGTATCAAATGCAGTTCATAGCAAACCCATTGCTGCAATCAAGTTAAAATCGAAATTCAAAGCAACCACACTAAAATCAGGAACAAGACAAGATTGTCTACTCTCTCCATACCTTTTCAATATAGTATTTGGCATCTGAGCTAGAGCAATAAGACAACTGAAGGAGATTAAGGGAATACAAATTGGAAACTACGAAGTCAAAGTACCTTATTTGCAGATGACATAATAGTAGACTTAATTGTCATTAAAAATGCCATTGGGGTACTCCAACCGGTGTATCCAGCAAAGAAGCTGAACACAAAATTAGCTAATAGAAATTAGTAGCTATTTTGCACACAAATGAAAAATTATCTGAGAAAGAAATCAGGAAAACTACACTCTTTGCAATAGCCTCAAATAATATAAAATGTCTCAGGGTGACTCTAATCAAGAAATCCCCATAAAATTTCCAGTTAAATTCTTTGCTGATCCTGAAAGGACAATTTTTAGCTTCATATGGAAACACAAAATGTCCAAGATACCCAAAACAATCTTAAATAATAAAAGAACTGCTAATGTTCACCATTTTTTATTTCAAATTCTACTACAAAGCTACAGTAATAAAAACAACATGGTGCTGGCACAAGAAACAAATATGTTGATCAACAGAATCAAATTGAAGATCCAGACATAAACCACACATCCATGAACACCTCGTTTTTGATAATCTAGAAACACACACTAGAAAAAAGCATCTTCAACAAATGCCCATGGCAAAACTGGATGGCTACATGTAAAAGAATCCAAATAGATCTATACTCATCCCCTTTCACAAAACTCAACCCCGAGTGCATAAAATAACTCATCATAAAACCAGATACATTAGCTGGGAGTTGATGGTGCACATCTTTAATCCCTCAGGAGGCAGAGGGAGACAGATACATGTTAGTTCAAGGCCAATGTGGTCTACAGAGCTAGTTCCAGGACAGGCTCCAAAGCAATACAGAGAAACTCTGTCATGAAAAAAAACAAAACAAAACAAAACAAAAAAAAAAAGTTGAACCTGATAGAAGAGAAAGTATGGTATGGAATGCTCAGCCCTAAATGAGATGTTAACAAATCCCTCCCCTCAGAGTTCAACGAACCCTGTGGAAGAAGGAAAGAATATAAGATATTAGAACCAGAGATAACGGAGGATGCCAAGAAGACAAGGCACACTAAATCAACATGAGCAAAGCTCATATACACTTACAGAGACAGAAGCAGCATGCAGAGGGCCTGTATGGGTCTACAATAGGTCCTCTACATTGATATTACAGCTTCCAGTTTAGTGTTGAACAAGTTGACCTTTAATTCTTGTGACTTATGTTGTGCACTTTTTCTTCTATTGGTTTGTCTTGTCCAACTTTGGTGTGATAGTTTATTCTTTATCTTACATGTTATTTACTATTGATTGGACATTTGTTTTTTTTCTAATGAGAGATACTAAGGAAGTAGATGCAGATGGGAAGGGAGGAAAAACTGTAATGAGGATCTACTGTATGAGAAAATATTCTATTTTCAACAAAAAAAGGGGGAAGGAAGAAGTTTAAAGGAGCTGGTACTGGAAACTGAGGCAACCTCAGATTCCAGTCATATCATCATATCAGGGACAAAGGAGATATAGTTCTTTACTTATTTGGCATATACATATATATGCCCATGGAAAAATACAGATCTAAAGTCAAGGGAGACAGCTCAGTCAATGTATAAGTATGAGGACTTAAGCAATTTTTTGTTTTTGTTTTTTAACTTTTCTTGAAAGCATTTTTCATTTAATTTCCTTAGGTAAAGAGTGTGAAGACAATTAATGTAACATATACAGCAGTCAAGTAACTGACTTAATAACTGTTAATAGGACTCTTATAAATGCTATTGTTATTTTTATATACTTCTACAAAACATCAACGTATTACCTTTAACTTAAAAATCACCTGAATAAAGTGGGGGAAGACAGCTAATGGAGAGAGAAGTAGGAGAAAATGAGGGGGAGGAGAGGAAGGCATGTGCGACCAGGAGGATGGAGCCTGGTTAGGAATGGAAAATAGGAAAGAGAGAGAGAGACAGAGACAGAGACAGAGACAGAGAACATAAAAGAGGGAGCCAATATTGGTTTGACGATAAAGTTGAACACAAAGAAAGGTCGAGAGAACTACAAGACTGCTCCCAACTAACAATCTCAGCTCCCGTGGAAAGGCTATCATAAATGCCCTTCCTGGAGAGTGAGATCAACAACTAACTTCTCCATGGAGTCCTCAACTAATGCCTGTTGAAAATAGGAGCAAACACCCATACATAAACACTGAATCGAACTAGAACCCAGAAGCAGATGGAGAGGACAAGACCATGCGGTAGAAGTACATAGAGACAGCTTACCTGAACAAGGAGGAGCTAAGGGCCACTAGACTGATAGCTGGGAAGCCAACAGGGGACTGACTCGGACCCCCTGAATATGGGTCTCAGCTAGAAGGTCTGAGCAGTCTAAGAGACCTCAGACAGTGGAGCCAGGATGTATCCCTGGTGCACAAAAGGACTTTGCAAACATATCCCCCATGGAGGGATAACTGCCTTATTCTAGAGATAGGAGAGAAGCCCTAGTCCCTACTTCACAGGACTTGTCAGATCTACATGACCCCCAACTGGATGGCATTCCCCTACATATGGAATTGGGGTGGGGAATGGGAGGGGAGGGTGTTTAGAGTGCATGTGAGAGGGCAGAGAGGGCAAAAGGGAGGGAAGGAAGGAGGGAGGGCTGGAGGAGAGGGAGGGAGGGGGGAGAGGGAACTGGAATCGACATGTAAAATAATAAATTAAAAAAAAAAAAAAAAAAAAAAAACGCTTTGACTCCAAAATTTAAGTTGAAGAACAAGTTACTGGGGGAAAGGATTTCTATTTTTGTTTCCACAGAAAATGAAAAGATGTGGATTCCTTACAGACTAATGTGGTTTGATCACGCCAGACCGCCTGAAACAGAGTACAAGGTGATCCTACATTCCAAACAGCTGGACAAAACAGCCCTGCAGACTACAGCTAGGATATCTGAATCTTCTTCGAATCTCCCAAGACAGCTCCCCTTACCAGCAGGAAGTAGTTTGGAAAGAACGACGCCCAAATTCCCAAATATTGTGTATAAATGTTTGTTTTCATTTAATTGGACTTTGTTATATAAAATTAAATAAAAAAAATAAAAATCACCTGAAGAGACTAAAAGTACACTTTTATAATTTTTAAATGTATTATTCTCCCCTATAGTGTATCCCAACCACAGCTTCCTTCTCTCCACTTCTTCCAACTCCCCTCACCCATTTCCCCTCTCCCCCCAGATCCAATCCTCTATTTCCCTTTAGAAAAGAACAGACCTCCCAAGAATATCAAGTGAACACACCTTAAAAAGCTACAATAAAACTAGGTGCATACCCTCATACCAAAGCTAGATGAGGCAACCCAGTAGGAAGAAATGAATTTCAAGAAAAGGCAAGAGTCAGAGATAACCCTCATTCCTACTGTTAGGAGTCCACAAGAATGCCAAGCAACACAACCATAACAGTATGCAGAGGAACTAGGTTAGACCCATACAGGCTTTTTTCTGATTGTTGCTTCAGTCTCTGCGATCCCCTGTGAGCACTAGTTAGTTGGTTCTTTGGGCTATATGTTCTTGTGGTATCCTGTTTGGCTGTGGGTCTCTGCATCTGTTCCCATCAGTTGCTGGATTGAGCCTTTCTGGTGATGATTGGGCTACACTACAGTACGAGTATAGCAGAATATCATTAGTAATAATTTCATTAACTTTTTTGGGCCAGTCATGCTGTCCAGCTTCTGGTTCCTGGCCATCCAGGCATTGACAGGCATGGCCTCCCTCTTTGTTGCATGGTCTTAAGTTGTACCAGAAATTGCTTGGCCACTTCCACAAGTTCTCTGGCACCATTATCCCAGCCCATCTTGGAGGCAGGACAGATTGTAGGTCCAAGATTTTGTGTCTGCATTGATGTCCCAGTCTCAACACTGGAAGCCTTGCCTGGTTACAGCAGATAGCCAGTTCAGACTCCATATCACACATTACTAGGAGTCTGTAATGGGTCACCCTCATAGATTCCAGGGAATTTACATTGTATTAGGTTCCCACATCGCCCCTGAATTGCTCCCCAATTCCAGGCATCTCTCCTAGTACTCTCTCTCTCTCCCTCCCTCTCTCTCCCTCCCTCTCTCTCTCTCTCTCTCTCTCTCTCTCTCTCTCTCTCTCTCTCCATCCTACACACACACACACACACACACACACACACACACACACACACACACACACCTGATCTCTCCTGTTCCACAGAACTTGAGTTTTTATCTCCAAACCCCATGTGAAGGTCATGGCATAGTTGTATGTGGCTGAGATGCCAGTGTTGGATAGGCAGACACAGGAGTAGAGGGAGTAGATTTCTGTGTGAAGGAAATCCTGAGTAAATGAGTGCTGTTGACAACAACATGACCATGTAAAGGACCCCAAAATTTAAGATCCATGAGAATTTCAAGACTTCTGCCACGGGGGATGAGGGGGGAGGAGGTCAAAGACAAAAATGGCAAAACCTTACTCAGGGTTCCAAATATGGATGTTGACATGTGTGTATAAAAATGTCCACCATAGCTTCTTCCCCAAGATGGTAAAGGGCTGGGGCTGCTTCTTCTGAGGATGCTTCTGCTGAGATTAGCTGAACATGTCTCTTTGATTCAGTCACATATGGTAAACCCCGCCTCCCTGGTAAGCTGTGTGCAACAATTCTGCCTCTCTTTTAACTGTATATAATAAACACATTGAGCTAGCTTCCAGGGCACTCAGGGTTCTACATCAGAGGCCTAGTCCACTCAATCATAGCTTTCTGTCTATGTGTCTGTCTGTATTTTCTTCATTTCCTTGACACCCCAGTTAAGTCTAAGTCTATCCCTGGAGCCATGCTGGATGTGGCACAGGGACTTGCCCACCAGCTTTTCTAGACAAATCCAGCTTTGGATTCAGAGACCCTGCTTTAAAAAAAAAAAAAAAAAAGATGAAGAACAGATGATGAAGATACTTAGTGATTCAATGTAAATCAAATTGTATCCTCATTGTAAATGAAATTATATATGCAGATCTGCCCCCTACATACCTTTCACCTTGAAGGGAATGTGAGATAGTTTATTCTGTTCCCATATTAGTGACTATGGTCCAAGAATATAGATTCTGGTTACTCCAAACATCTTGTTCTAATGTGGCAACAATGTCATGATATTTGCATACATACAGAACAAAATAAAAACACATGTAGAAGAGAGCTCAGCAGGTTAACATTCTTTCCATACATGTCTATGGACCTGAGTTCAATGCTAGGATCCTATAGCAGGAGAGAATCTATTCCTCTGACTTCCACATTACTGCTATGGCACACATGAGAGAGACAGGGGACAGAGAGGGGAGAAAGACAGACAGAAACTGAGAATAGATATTCATTGATTAGAACATCAGATGGGTTACAGAAAGGTAGGGAAATGTCTTCTATAGTTTCCATGTTATCTGATGGTATCTTAGCTTTTCTGTTGATGGAAGACAATGGTTTATTGGCACATTCTAAAATGCTTTGTCTGGTAGTCATACGGATGATAGACAAGACACAGAGGTGTGTGGACGTGGGGGTGGGTGAATGGTTATCAAGGAGCTAGTTAAAAGAGAAAAGAGGAAGGAAGGAAAGAAGGAAGGAAGGAAGGAAAGAAGGAAGGAAGGAAGGAAGGTTGACTCCAGATCTGCAACATTTCTACTCACAACAAACACAGTGGTTCTAGCTGGAAACTTCCATTCACACACACAATGGTAGGTTTGGTAATGATGTGATCTTAACAAATTAGATGTAGTGTTTAAAAAAAAAAAAAAAAAAAAAAAAAGACTTAGTAACCAGTTAAAAGAGCATAACCCAGCACAAAAAGGACTTGTTACTGCCATTTTTAAATAACAATCAACCTGGAAGCAACCTAGATGTCCCTAAACTAAAGAATGGATGGAGAAAATGTGGTACATTTACACAATGGAGTACTACTCAGAGAAAAAAAACAATGGAATCCTGAAATTCCCAGGCAAATGGATGGAACTAGAAGAAACCATCCTGAGTGATGTAACCCAGTCACAAAAAAGAGATAGAGCAAAGGATTACCTACAATTCACACCTCCAAAAAAGCTAGGAAACAAAGCGGACCCTAAGAGAAACATACATGATCCTTTGGAAAGGGGGAAAGGGACAAGATCTCCAGAGCAATTGGGAGCATGGGGGAGGGAAGAGGAAGTTGTGAGAAAGAGAAGGGGAGAGGAGGAGGGGGGAGGTGGGCATGGGGGAACAGGAAGGTTGAGACAGGGAAAGAATAGAGGAGAACAAGAAAAGAGATACCATAATAGAGGGAGCCATTATAGATCTAAGGAGAAATCTGGCACTAGGGAAATGCCCAGAGATCTACAAGGAAGAACCCAACTACCAATCTAAGCAATAGTGGAGAGGCTACCTTCAATGCCCTTCCACGATAATGAGATTGACGACTACATTATGTGCCATCCTAGAGCCTTCATCTAGTAGCTGATGGAAGCAGAAGCAGGCACCCACAGCCAAACACTAGCTGAACTCCTGGAATCCAGTTACAGAGGGTTATAGAGAGGGAGGAGTGATGAGCAGAGGGGTCAAGACCAGGCTGGAAAAACCCATGGAAGCAGCTGACTTGAACAAGGGAAGCTCATGCACCCCAGTCTTTTGGCTAGGAAACCAGCATAGAACTGACTCAAACCACCTGAATGTGGGTGTTATTAGGAAGACTGGGAAGTCTATGGGGTTTCTAGTAATGAATCAGTATTTATCCCTAGTATATGAATGGACTGTGACAGCCCATCCCATATTAGGGATGCTTTCTCGGCCTGGACATATGGGGTCAGGCCTAGGCTCTGCCCCAAATGATATAACAGACTTTGAGAACTCCCCATGGAAGGCCTCACCCTCCCTGGGGAGCAGAAAGGAGATGGGCTTGGGTTTGGTGGGATGATGGGGGGAGTATGGGAGGGTGAGGGAACTGTGATTAACATGTAAAACAACCTTTTTTTCAAATTTAAATAAATGAAAAAATAATCTACCTATATGTAAGTTACAGAAACAATTATGTGCTTTAACCCAGTATTATTTACTTTAGAATATCAAATCACAACATGTATTTCATGTATTTTTTTAACTTTACATTTTAACACATTTTAACTGTTTTTAATTTTCACTTGTGATTTTTCTTGTGGAATTTAAAATTTAATGTATATTTCAAAATACATTTTTTTTTATTATAGAACCATGGGAGTTACTATGTTCCATTACATTTCTGAGTTCAAGTTAGAGTAATTTCTCCTCAGGTGCACCATTCCTTAAGATGGGTAGAGTGTAGATGCTGACTTAAGCAAAGGTCTTGGTTTACTGATAGCAGAACAAATCTACCCTCCATCCAAGACTCACAAGCCTCATAAGCCTGCCTTAGAGTGCTTTACACTTGGAATTTACAAAAGGCTTAGCACCAAGTTTTATGTAGTGAGGGGCCAGTTCTTTAATGGAATATTTCTAATTAAATGATAATGGCTTTGTGCTGTATAAAAAGAAAGTAAGCACGTTCCAGCCTGGGAGATGGAACAGTTATTCTAACAGGAGAGGGCAGACAATGAACACAGACAGAAAGTTCTCATTAATTGTTTTCGCCAACAAAAATGTGGAAAATTCAATAGGAATACTAAAGATACGTTGATATTAGAATTTGAGATAAGCTGTGTATTCATAATTAAAACCCTCTCTCACTACTCATTATTTTAAAAAAAAAAAACAATTTTCCAAGATGGATGTACTATAATTGTAGTCAAAACTCTTTTTCCTTTGAGCCTAGCCATTTGTGACTCAAAACGGGAAAAAAAAAAAAAAAAATGATTCTCTGTAAAACAGGGAGTGGATGCCCATTATTGTGTTTATGGATCACGGCATTAATTTAAATGCGAAGAATCACAGCATCTTTGTGAGGATTTCACAAAAGCTAAATTCAAGACTGAGGAATTAGCAAGTAAAATGTGCATATAAACAGACCCGCTCATTATGGTTTACATTTGGGTGAGCACTTACTGGCTGCTTCTGTCTTTGCCACATTTGTATACCAACTGCCTCTACTGTCTTTCTTACTTTCATCTATAAGTATATTTTACATTTGCCTTTTAGCCAACCATTTTGTTGGAACTATCCTGAGACCTGAAATTATATTCTCACTTACAATGCCAATACTTTTAAAAATAATTTGAACAGAATCTTACCACATATGTAGGAAATAAAAACATAAATCTCAGCTAATTAGCTCAATAAATGCTTTCTTCTAAATAAAGCAACCATCCTGACCTTTGCAGTTTCATTTTACCAGGTGTGTGTGTGTGTGTGTGTGTGTGTGTGTGTGTGTGATGTGTCCATGTTTGCACATGGATGTGGAGGTCAGAGATCAATCTCAAATGTGTTGCTCAATCTCTCGCCTTTTTCTTTGAGAGTGGATGTTCACTAAGCCTGGAGCTTACCGATTCACCTAGACAGGCTGGCCAGCAAGCTCGGGAGAGCCTTTTATCATTACCTTCCTAGTGTGAGATTTATAAGCACATTACTGCACACAGCTATTTTATGTTTTATGTGTGTCCTGAAGGTGTGAACTCAGGTCCACATCCTCGTGTACTGAGCCATTTCACCATGCCCTCTGTACTCTTAACGGCAATACACTCAATTCTTTTCTTTCTTAGGACTATGCCTAGTGAAGAAATCAGTTATCTTGAAGGTACGATAGACATATCTTCATTTTTGTCCTCTATAGGTTACTATATTGGCTTGTTTTTTTAAAAAAAAAAAATCACATGTGCAAATCATGGGTGTTACATATTAACCTGTACTAGAATGCTTGTCAGAGCATTAATTAGTGAAGCAGGAAGAGCTTTAAGTTCCCTATAAAATTTTCCAAAACCCAAGCTTTCTGACATGTACTGTGAGGCACAGAGGACACATACAAATAGCATATTTAGAACAGAGTTCAGTGTTCTGCCTGGCATCTGTGAGGTCTGATTCTCTGCTCAGTTGGGAAGGAAGAAATGCAAAGCCAGACTTATTAACAGTTACCTCTGGGAAACAGTACCCCTTACGCAGGGAAAGGTCTTGTAACTCTCTTTGGGAATGGAAATATGTCTCTGCTGAGATATTTATGCTTGTTTTGTCAGTGAATCTGTATTCTAATTAAACTACTCTTCTATAACTTAATTCTTTAAAACACACAAACACACACGCTTTACACTGTCAATGAACAATATTTACATGAACTGCTGCATAAATGCAGGAGACACAAGACATGTATCCTGATTCCACTTGCTTGATTAATCAGTTTTCAGACAAACGCCTCTGGTCATCCTGAAGGAAACAATGATTAAAACAGTCATGTTTCCTAAACTGAGCCTTGGAGAATTGATTTTTTTTTAGTCATTTGAAAGATCTTTTTAAAAAAAAAAAATCACAGAAATGTGATGACACGGGTTGAGTTAGTAGGCTCCTGTGTCTTGGAATATAGTGGAAACAGCTTCAGATTTGACAGAGAAAAGTTAAACCATGGGAAGTCTGGGAAATATGAAAAGTGTTGACAAGTAAGGTTTAAGAAGGCTTCCTGTGTAGTACTGAGAACTGAAATGGCAAGGTTTGGTGAGGGGCTAGACATAGACCACTGAGATGCTGTTGGTAGAACTTAGATGGACTTCTGGGTTGAAGAAGATGGACAGGGGTATATCTGCAATCTAGTCACATCTTGACTTCTTGTTCCTGCACAAATCAGAGACCTTCCTGGCAAGCAACTGAATTTTCAACTCAACCCAGTATTTTAAAAAAAAATCAATTTCTAGGAATAATTTATTGGATTAGCTCATGATTGAAGGAAACTGCCCTTAGGAAAACAAGTACCCAGTCAGCTGGAGAATTCACATTTATTTGTTCTCTGAGGAGGAAAGTATTGGGATGAGACAGGTGACAACTGAAAGGGCCGCCAAGATAAATCATAGAAACTTATTAAAAGGGTTATTAAGGCTGTGGATAGACAGACAGACAACAGTGTGGTAGGGACTTTAAGGAGAGTGTAGACCTAAGCATTACAAATAAACAGCATGGCAGGGCCCTGAAGAGAGGAATCAGGCACATGGCAGAAGTGTAGTTCTCTCTGTGGCTCTCAGAGCATGAAATGGTTTCATGGCAGGAGCCTGCATCCAGACTCTCTGATTCCTGAACAAGAAGACAGGGAAGGTTGGAGAGAAGGATGCTTAGCCACCAATACCACTTTGGGACTGCATGACCCTTTCACAGGGGTCTCCTAATACCATTCAACAACAGGTATACATTACGATTCATAACAGCAGCAAAACTAGAGATATGAAGTATCAGCAAAAATAATTTTATAGCTGGGGGTCACCACAGCATGATGAACTGTGGTAAAAGGTCTCAGCATTAAGAAGTTGTGAATCACTGACCTAGACCCTTCTCAGCCTCAGAAACGAAAAACAAACTGGATTCAAAGATATTCCACGGCTTTCAAGGCCTCAGCTGTGATGTTAGAAAATATTTATTTTTATTCTTAATACTTTGAAATGTGTGGAGTAGAATAAACAAAAACAGACCTTGTGTATTTGTGATGTACTCAAAATGAACAAGAAAAGCTGAAATCCTAGGCTACCTTCCACCGTGACATTTCTCTTAAAAAGAATGTATTGCAAGGAGTTTTATAAGGATTTGATTGACGTCCATTATCCCTCACAGGAAAAAAAAAGTAGGGAAGGATCAAGAGAATTGAACTTTTTATTTGTCTGACAAGAGCACAGAAGACCAAAGGGTATTCAAGAAAGGAGGATGGAGAAAACAAAATAAAAAAGCTGGAGAGGATTTTGAGCACAGGAGGCTATGAGCTGTCTATTTTAGGATGATATCCTTTAATTAGAGTAAGAAAGTGAGAGAGGAGCTGTTTCATAAAGGTTTATCTGACCCCATAGGGAGAGTTTATGACAATCTATGGCCATCTTTATCTCACATGTAACATCCTCAGCTCATTTAAAATTGCATTATGTCTCTACAGTCATAGTCCCTGAAACTGACTTTTGTATAAGCACTCACCTGTGCCTATTTGCATGAACATGCCATTATATACACACACTTCTTGGAAGTGTTCATATGATGCATGTGCCTCATTCTTGTGTATCAGTTTCATGTTAATTTTTAATATTAATGCTTCCATTAACTTAGGTTTCTAGTTTTTTCAGTTGCTAATTTTATTAATCAAATGAATTAATGATCATCGGTCACTATCTTATTAATTAATGATAGAAGCTGCAGCAGCAACTTCTACTACTCCAGTACTTTACAATTTATAGTGTTCTCACACATTGATGTCTTTTGATTAATTAGCATGCTCACAACTAGCCCATTGGCAAACAAAATACTGTTATTTATGTGAGGAACTGTGTATCTTTCTCATACCATAGAAACTGACATCTATTTCATGGCTTATCTCAATTTTAAAAATATAAAAGTCCACAAACAAGAGATACAAGATGAGTGACAGGCTTGGTTAACATGAGAGTCACAAAGAGAGTATTCTAACATTCAAAGACTTGGAGTTATGTCTTACAAGAATGGACTGTGCTGTGGAAAAGTAAATGCAGCTCCATTACTGAGCGAAGTTTGTTTGAGAGAGTTACAGGAAAAACACACACACACACACACACACACACACACACACACACACATCTAGATTTTGCTTTGAAAATACTAAATATATTTGACACACTGATTTCTTTTCTGTATCAATATGACAGTCAGTTTTAAAAACTACTATTAAAATATTGTTGAGGGTGAATGAGAAATAGAAAACAGAGCATCTACATTATAAAGGGAAGCAAATCCTAAGGTCTCTCAATGGTACCCTGTGATTCACTTCCCAATCCCACTCGAGGATGGCAGTCATCCTTCTAATTTATATAGACTACTTTCATTTTCTAATTTTATAGAACTAGAATAATATAGTGAGTATATATTCTTTCTTGTCTGGATTCTTTCAGGATATTTTGAGATTCATTCATATTGACATATGTAAGCTGTTCTTTTGTTTTTAATATTGCACAGTGTTCTATGTTGTATGGATGGATGCTTTGTAGTTTGTTTACCCAAGTTGATGGAAATTGCTTTTTCTTTCATCTGGAATTTATCATAAATAAAGCTGCTGTGAGCATTTTTGTGCAAGTCCTTGTGCAAAATATTCTTTCCATTGTGTGTTTTTCTTCAGTATCACAAAATAATTCATACATTGGGAGAAAAATGGCTAGTTAAGTGTGTTCAACTTTTTAAAAGTCTGTCAGACAGTTTTCCAAAATGAAAATCAAGTAAGTTGATTACAAAAAAAAAAAAATGAGCATGAGCATCCCTTCTAAATAAAGTTAAGTTTCTGGTTTTGAGACAGTTGATGGGGCAATATAAGGGAGGGCAAGGGACAGTAGTCATACTAATTGATAAAACTTAGTCTTGATTGAGTTAATACGTAGTTCAGAATGTTAGTTTTATATGCTAATATTTGCCTTTCAGTCAATCTGAGATATCACTTTCATTGCATGTGTATAACACAAATATAACAGTCACACGCCAATTCTTATACTGAAGTCAATAGAAAGAACTATACTTGAACACAAACTAGAATGGTCATGATATAGAGACTTCAGTTAAATAAACAGATTATTTATTTGTAATAACAGATTGAAATCTGAGACCTAAGAAAAAGGTTTCACTGGAGAAGTACAGTGACATGCCAACCACTGAAAACTCATTATTTCTAAGAGTAATTCCACAGGGCAAGATTTTATGAAAGCAAAATATCTTAGATAGACTAGCTCATTTTCTAAGGATGAGACAGGGGAAGATTTCCTGGATTTGAATCTTACCTGTGTGATGTTTCTTAAAGATCCAGACAGCCAGGGAAGCAGGGCCTCATGACCTTCAAAGTTAACTGCAGGATGTATAGTGTAGGGAATGAAATGGAAAGCTTTAGGCCTGGGCATTGTATCGTGTTAGTTGATCCCTGGGACCAATTGCTAAAATCATCCTTCACCTTCACCTTTACCTCCTCCTCTGTAATTGGAGTTGAGAACTCCTTAATACAAAGGGCTGGTGAGACTTTTAAAGGACTTCATGTTCATGATGTATTTAGTGATAAATATGCATGATCTTTTTTTTATAATATATTCAAAGAGTGGTGCAGGAATGTCCATGAACCAGGGTAAAGAAGAACTATAGAGTGTATCAGTAGAAAGGAATTGAAAAAGAAAGAACATCTGAAATATATCCTTAATGATAGTACAATTATAATTATTAAAACCAGGGAATAGTCATATAAAAATCAATAAAAACATGAATCTAAGCAGAGTTGTCACATCACTTGATCCCTGTCAAGCTCATTTCCCCCTACAAAAGTCTTCATAGAATTATGACTTAACAAAGAAACCCTCATATTTCCATGCATGATCATTGGTGGAGTGGGTTTATAAATACCACTTTCTACATTGTTAAGGAATTCCTTCTGGGACCATATCTGTTGTATTTCCCAGAATGATAAATATCAATATGATTTATTCCTGTAGTCACTGACAAGTAGGTGATAGTCTCTAGAGGAAAAGGTGTGGACAGTTGCAGCTGTGAAGATATTGGTCATGTCTCCAAAGAGCTTTGGAGATAAATTTAATACCCGGAGGATTACATCACCCTCAGTTTCCTTCTCCACTGACCTCACTTCATTTCATTACCCTGCATAGCTGAGTATGTGGTTTTTCTAAGAGATTAAATTACTTCATAAAGACAGGAAAGGTACAAATAATGCATTTGTTTCTCAAAATAGTAATATATCTGATAGTGTTCCTGTCATTTTTCAAGGCACTCATGCTCACACTTTATACTCCCCCCTTTTTACATCATTTTACTCCTAAAGCTATGCTGCATCATCTCCTCCTCCCCCAGATGTTGTATAGTTATCCTTGCTCTGTCCTCATTGCTTTCACTACTGCCCCAGCTTCTGCCATAATTTTCCATATCATGATGGCATTCTCCTATCTGACTATAAGCCTCAAAGTGTTCCTTTAAATACAACCTCAGAATCAACATTCATTAGGTACCACTTTCCTTGTGCCACCCTCATGAGCGTGCAAAATGCTTACAAAGGGAGGCTGGGGAAATGGTTTGTCAGGAATGCACTACTTTGCAAGCATAAAGACCTGCAGTGAATCACCAGAACCCATATTTTAAAAGCCAGGTATTGTAGCATATACTTATAATGCCAGCACTGAGGAGGTATAAATATGTGAATAACTATGGTTCACCAGCCAGAGAAATGCTCTACCTTGTGAGCTACAGGATACAATATGAAATGATGGGGGCAAAGTGGGCAACTGCTGAAGAATCAGACCTGAGGTTGACCCCCTCTAGCCTCAATGTACACATACATGTACATGTACAGTCATATATACACAAATGCATACAAAATACGGCATGTGTACACACACCAAAAAAGAATCTTTTTTAAAAATATATTTTTATTAAAATAGAATATGTTTCCCACTTCTCTTTCCTCTCTCTAGCTCTTCTCAGGTACCCTTCCTCCAACCCATCCTATGCCTCCCAACTTTCCAATTGATAGGCTCTTTTTAAATACATATATATGCAAATGTATATACATACTAATGTATAAATAAAACTAGGTACATCATTCTTGTTTGTGTTATATGAACTAAAGGCTGACAGCTTTGTATTGGACAATCAATAAGGGGGTAATTCTTGAAAGAAGCTAATTATCCTTCTCCAGGAAGTTACTAACTGGCTACAGTTCTTTGATTAGAGGTAGAACACCTTAAAAATTTCCCCTTATATATTAGCCTTTTTTTTCTGATAATGCCCCTTTTCCAGTCTTGTTTACACAGCTGTTTCTATGAGAATCTGTTCCAGATTTTCTGGCTCCTACACTCTTTTATGCCCCTCTTCCGAGATGTTCCCCGAGTAGTAGAATCAGGAAGTATAATATGGATGGATCCACTATGGCTGGGCTCTCCATGATCTGTTGATATTTTCATTGAGTCTAATTGTGATCCTCTGTTATGGTATCCCTCTACTGTAAAGAGAAGCTTCTGAAGTCCAACTTTCACTATTTGCAGATAATATGGCAGTATATATAAGAAACGCCAAACATTCTAACAAAGAGCTCCAACAGCTGATAAACACCTTCAGTAATGTAGAGGTATACAAGATTAATTCAAAAAAATTAGTAGTCCTCCTATATACAATTGATAATTGGACCAAGAAAGAAATCAGAGAAACAATGCCCTTCACAAAAGCCCCAGAGGTAACTCTAACTAAACAAGTGAAAGACAAGAACTTTTAGTCCTTGAAGAAAGAAACTGAGGAATATATCAGAAAAAATGGAAAGATCTCCTATGATCTTGGATAGGTATGATCAACACAATAAAAATGGAAATCTTATCAAAAGGAATCTACAGATTCAACACAATCCCCATCAAAATCCCAACACAGTTCTTCTTATACCTGGAATGAACAATACTCAACTTCATATGGAAAAACCACAAAACCCAGAAGACCAAACACATTCTTGAACAATAAGAGACTTCAGGAAGCATCACCATTTGTAACTTCAAGTTCTACTATAGAGCTATAGTAACAAAAACAGCTTGGCATTGACAAAAAAAAAAAAAAAAAAAAAACAGAATAGAATGAAAGACACTAGCATTAATCCACACACCTACAAATGCCTGATTTTTGACAAAGAATCCAAAACTGTACAATGGAAACAAAATCTTCAACAAATTATGCTGGCATAACTGGATGTCAACGTGTAGAAGATTGCAAATAGATCCATATTTACTGTCATGTAAAAAAACTCAAGTCCAAGTGGATCAAAGACCTCGACATAAATCCAGTTACACTGACCTGATAGAAGAAAAAGTGGGAAGTAGCCTTGAATGCATTGGCACAGGAGACCCCTTCCTAAATATAATACCAGTATCACAGACACAGAAAGCAACCATCAGTAAATGGAATCTTCTCAAACTGAAAAGCTTCTGTAAGGCAAAGGCCCTAGTAAATAAGATAAAACAACAGCCTACAGAATGAGAAAAGAACTGTACTAACCCCACATCTGACAGAGGCCTGATTTTCAAAAATATATAAAGAACTCAAGAAACTAGACATCAAAATTTAAAAAGAATCCTATTTAAAATTGGGTACAGACCTAAACAGAATCCTCAACAGAAGAATCTCAAATAGATGAAAGACATTTAAGGAATTGCTCAACATCCATAGTCATCAGGAAAATGCAAATCAAATGACTCTGAGATAGGATCTTACACTTGTCAGAATGGCTAAGATCAAAAACACTGTATATGTTGGAGAGGATGTAGAATAAGGGGAATACTCCTCCACTGCTAGTAAGAGTACAAACTTGTACAGCCACTGTGGAAATCAGTATGGTGATGATTCTGAAAATTGGAAATCAATCTGTCTCAGTACCCAGCATTACCACTCTTAGACATATACCCAAAGGATGCTCTTTCATATCACAAGGACACTTACTCAACTATGTTCATAGCAGCACTATTCATAATAGCCAGAACATGGTAACAAACTAGAGGCCCCTCAACCAAAGAATGGAAAAGAAAATGTGTTACATTTATACAATGGAGTATTATTCAGCTATAAAAAAGATAAAAAAACAATGACATCATGAAATTTACTCAGAAAGAAATAAAACTAGAAAAAAAAATCATCCTGGGTGAGGCATCCCAGACACAGAAAAACAAACATGGTATGCACTCACTCATAAGTAGATATTAGATGCAAAGAAAATGATAACCAAGACACAATCCACAGCTCTAGAGAAGAGAGGTAACAAGGAGGATGCATAGATTGCCCCTGGGAAAGGAAAATAGATGAGATCTCCTGGATAATCTTGGGGTAGAAGTAGTAGACGGGAGTGGGTGAGAAATGAGAACATGAGGGAACAGGATGGTCAAGTTGTGGGGAGGATTGGAGTGGGAGAGCAATGATAAAGATATATTGATAGAGGGAGCCATTATGAGGTTAGAAAGAGCTATTGTGCTATGGAAATTCCCAGGAATCCACAAGGATGATCTCAGCTAAGACTTCTAGAAATAGTGAAGAGCATGCTTGAACTGGTTTTTTCCTGTAATCATTTTGCTGAATATTATGTCATCATAGAACCTTCATCCAGTAACCAATGAAAGCAGATGCAGAAATCATCAGCTAAGCACTAATCTGAGCTCTGGGAGTCTAGTGGAAGAAAGTGAAGAGGGATTATATAAGCAAGAGGGGTCAAGATTATGATGGGGAAAACCACTGAGACAGATAGTCCCAGGTAATGGGAGCTCATGAACTCTAGAGCACATGCTAGAGAGCCTGCTTTGAACCAAACTAGGCCCTCTGCATGTGGGCTATATTAATGTTATTAATGTAGCTTGGTATGTTTGAGGGTCTCCTGGCAGTGGAACCAGGATCCATCCTTGTCTATGAGCTTGCTTTTTGGAGACCATTTCTTATGGTGGATGAGTTGCTCAGCCTTGATGCAAGAAAAATGGGCTTGGTCCTGCCTCAACTTAATGTGCCAGGATTTGTTGACTCCCCAGGGGAAGCCTTAATCTTTCTGAGGAGTGATGTGGGGTTAGTTTGAGCGGGGGAGTTGGTGAGAGGGAACATGGCAGTAGGGAAGGGACTGTAGGGCCCTGCATGGACCCCTGAGGCACCTTGAGCAAGCCTGAGCTGATTGATGGCTGGAACACTCTGCAGTTTTAGCTGGAACATCTTGCACCAGAGTAGTTCTTGGTACTCTTCTTGATTTGCTAACACACATCTGCTGGGGAGGTGCTAAGCCTGAGAACTTGCACACTTGACCCTTGATTGTTTTCTATTGTGCTGTGAGTCAGTATATAAGCCTGCACCTTCCCCTCAATAAACAGCATTTGGCATTCAGGCATTCCTGTTGCACTAATGACCCCCTGTCTCTTGTCTCTTGTTTAAATCTCTAGGCTTTTGCCAGATTAGTGGAACAGACTGTAGCACGGGCGCTACAAGGGATGGGGAAGTATGGTTGGTACGTAAAATGAATAAAAAATTTACAATATAAAGAGTAGCTTATTTGATGAGTGGTGATAGCTGCAATTATATGAGACATAGAGATAATATTTAGAATGTAGTAAGTAATTGTGCTGCTGGTGTTGCTGGTCGCTTTAGTAGAGTCTAAAGATAATGAGACAATATCTCCTTCATTGACTGACCCTTTGTCCACAACTTGCTTGCTTCTAGCTATATGTCTTTAACTCCTATTATCCAACTCTTCTCTGGCTTGTTTGTTCTCTAACTCTAGCAACCTAGGTCCAAAACCTTTCTTCATGCATCCTTTCTTTCTTCATTTCCTACTCAGTTCAAATGCATGGTTCAGGTTTGGCTCATTGTTTAACCATTTCTTAATAGATAGCATCTGAATATCAGCAATAAATTTATCTTTTTATGGAACAATAAAAACCAAGCCTCAGTGAACTTCTTGGAGTGAAAGGTGAGAGGTCTTCGGGAATCAGCTGGTGTTGGGTGGGCAGAAGAGAAAGAGCTAAGTCTACTATACTCAGAGATGAGATCACTAAGCCTGGGAAAGAACAAGGCAGAGAGAGGACCACACAGCATGAGGGATGGCAAAAGAAAAAGAAAAAAAAGAAAAAGAAAAAAAGAAAAAAAAGAAAAAGAAAGAAAGAAAGAAAGAAAGAAAGAAAGAAAGAAAGAAAGAAAGAAAAAGCTATCCTGTACTCCGCTTGAAATTATTACCTTTATTGAGATAGACATACCCCTTTTCCATGGACTTCATTTTGATGTGCCTATATTAACACTTCCTGTTGAAATATAGAAAGTAGGCAGGTGAGTTCACATTTGATTCAACACAGAGTAAAACATTGCTTTTCCATAATAGACTACACACTATGTGAGAGAATATAAATGTGATATTCTTTCAAAATTGCCCACGGGGCTAAATGAGGAGCTGGGCAAACATACATACCTTGTCTACCCTTGATAAAACTTGCCTTTAAGTAGATATGATAGGTGATAGTCAGAGATATTTACAAATAGATTACACAATGTGTCTAAACTAAAAGGAAAATAAATTGTAAATCCTGCTCTTAAGGAATTAACTGAAATGTTCTAACTAGCAACATTAGTTGAGAACCTTTTTCTAAAAACATGGGGAAGTTTTTTCAGCATCATGGAGCCTATGTCTTTGTGAGAACTTCTCATAGTTGCCTTTGTAATTCAAAGCAACCAAATGAAATAGGAGCATGAGCATGGTGTGTTTCTATACATTTCTATTTATGAAAGCTGAGATCTGAATTTTGCATACATTCTGTGTGTAATGAAATAATATTCTGGTTTTGATGGCTTTCAACAATTTAAAATTGGAAAACCCATTTTAACTCACCCGCTGTTTAAAACAGATTATGGGCTAGCTCTGGCTTTCAGACCTCAGTGGGTGACGTTTAACCTGGACAATCTGCTCTGCTTGTTCATGTGTTTTAGGAAGGAAGCTCTTTGGTTTTATTTAGTGTACTTTCTGAGTTTGGAGATCTATGCATGGTTTTGAGTGTGTGGAAAGGATTTCCTGTCTTGAAAAACATTTGCGACCTCATGACCTAACCAGAAGCTATTTCACTAGAGCTACTATCCAGCTCTGGGGATTTGCACCAGAGCTGTGAACATTAACCCAAAATCACACAGAGAGAAGAAACAGAAAACATGAGGGAGTAAGCATTTCTGGGCCTCTTTTTCCATAGCTCTAGTATGACTGGAGACTATTTCAATGTGTAATCATTTGTGTCTTTAGTCTTGTTGAAGGTTTTTAAATGCATCTATGCTAAAAATGTGCAACATCTCTGAGCTTAGCGTCTGGTGACTTTTCACGGCATTGTAAACTTGTAAGCCAACAATTCAGAAGAACATTTTGGATTTAGACTGCAAATGCAACTTCTTATAGAAATTCCTAACATTGGAGCTTTACTTGCCTAAGGAAGAAATTCATAATTCAGTATTCCCGGTTAGCTTTCCCAAAGCACAGAAAAGCTTCAGTCTAATTCATATGCTTGTAGACATCAAACTTTTATTTTGCATTTTCCCCACAAGAGGTAATTTAGTTTCAAAATCTCATTAACCATTTTCATACAGATACCACAATATATATACTGAAGGGATTAGCACAAACATTTTAAAAGCCATCCTGATAATACATTTTATCTTGATTACACCCCTGACTCACCATGCTTACGACAAATTCTGTTCTAAATTTGTTGGAGAGGCCTAGAGAAAACACCAAGAAAGTTAAAAAGGGATAATGGTACCAGAAAAATGAAAATTCACATTGTAAACTTTTGGCGTTTTCATTCCAAATGATTGCAAATGTATTGCCCACACACACACACACCAAAATGCAGCTTGATTAATGATTTATTTCCTCCCAGGATGTAGAAATGTGATTTGCCTTCTTGTTGTTATGCTGAATTTGACTTGTGTTTAGAGAACATGGTTGTTTCTTCTGGATTTAATGATTTTCCTATTGAGTAGATTTTGTTCCATTTATATTACATAAAAACATGAAATTTGCATCATACTTAAAATAAGAAAACTATAAAGAAAATGTGAGGACAGAAGGAAACAATTATCTTCGGCTTACTGAAAGTTTTTCTTTCAAACACTGATCTGTGGATATCCCTCACACAGTCATAGGTTCAGAACCATGTGAACACTACCATGTATGTCAATGCTGCTTCTTCTAGCCTAAGTACTATGCTTAATATTAGAAAAAGATATTATAGAAAACCTGCTATTGCTAGTCAGGTCATTACAACAATGTCTTTCCAACCAGCAGTAAAATTACCAGAAGTACAAACAGAAACAAAATCCAAGCTTGGAACCCAGCTGTGTTTTTGAGCAGTGAGGATTGCTCCCAGTTCACTTTTGAAAATCGAATCAAACTGTTGTGTAAGTATGGAAATCCTATAATTTGGGAAACTGGACATTTCACTTTTCTTCAAGTAGCTCTTTTTTTTAGAGTAGTGTTTTAAATTGTACATGACTTGACTTTTGAGGATATTCACCACTTTTTCCAAACTCCTCTTAGACAAACTTCCTCCCTCTGCCCCAACTTTGTGTCCTGTTTTGTTTTTCTCACCCAATCAAATTTGGGTTTTACAGAAGAACAGTTTTGTTTTGACTCCTGGTATAGGTGTTGACCAGCCTACACACACACACAAACACACACACACACACACACAAACACACACACACACACACACAACACACGTGCAGAGAGAAAGAGAGACACAGAGAGAGACTATAGAGTAGTCCCCCAAGGACTCAAATTCACTCAGCTATAGAGGATGAAAATTGGTTTTCAATTTTTGGTCTGCCTAGCAGATTATGAAACAGCCTTGGGGACTGTTTGTATTTATGTTCTCAGTCCATTAGAGTTAAATTTGATTGGATATAATTAGATTTGAGAGGCTCTTAAGAACTAACACAAAAGTGCAATGTTTTTGTTAGGTTTTTTTATTCTACCACCACACCCGTTCCCACTATAAGCTACCACGAGAACAAACATTTTCTTTTGAAAGCTACTAATTACTTTAGAAATTTTCCTAAATAGATTTCTATTTATTCAGAGCGATAAGTGTGAGCAAACTTAAGTTCACAGGTCCAATCTAGCTAGCCATCTGTTTTCACAAGTCCTGTAACATCAGAATGCCTTCAGTGAGGTGCAGTGGCACCTGCTTGTAGTCCAGGACTTGGACAGCTGAAGCAGGAGCGCTGTGAGTTGAAGGCCAGCCTGAGTTACATAGTGAGAAACCTGAACCAAAACTTTTTCTTTTTTAATGTTTGAAAGAAATCAAAGGGAGATTTTATCATAACAATGATCGTGTAAAACTACAAAATTCCAAATTAGATGCTGAAGTCCAAGCCGGTGGAAACAGGGACAAGACTGTTCATCAATGTATTTCTTGCCTTTATGACATCACAGGGTAGATACGACATGGGAAGGCTAAAGAATTGAAATATTTGCTATTTGGCTTTTCTCATATAAGGTTTTCTTTTGCTGTAAGATTGCCTAGTCCACAAACTGTACATGATATTTTAGTCAAATATTTTTACAAGCCCAACTACTAACTAACACAACATAAATTATTGAATCATTGGCAAGTATGTCTTCTTGATCTGCCAATTTCTTGTCCAGGAAGACTGGGATTTTGTTAAGATTATGCTATGACAAGAAGAAAAAAAAAAGAAAGAAAGAAAAAAAGAAAGAAAGAAGAAGAAGATCGAAAAAAGATTAAGATTTAAGATTATGCAATGATACAACAGCCATTACGTGGCTGAGGTACTGTCTGTGGATGCACCCTTGCATATAATAAGTCTAAGGGTAGTCTCATCTATGGAGTTTCATCTTTAACCAGCAGAAATTGTGCTGGGGCACAAGTTAAACTTATACTTGAGTCTACTTTATAACATTTTAAGTGCTATGAATGACAAAATTTAGTGTGTGTTTCTACTATGCTTATCTACTAAGAATCTCTAGTGGTTACAAAATTGGTGTCCTCGGCAACAATACATAACAACTCCCATCAGTTTTTTAAAAACTTGAAATGTAACCAGGTGTGGATGGCACACACCTTTAAGCCCAGCACTCAGGAGGCAGAGGCAGGTGAATCTCAGTGAGTTAGAAGCCAGTCTGGTCTGCCTTCACCTTTACGTGCTCAAGTCTTTGATACAGGAAAGTACTCTTCAAACTATCAAAAGAGAACTGTACACTCCAAACTAGCCACAAACCCTTTGATGCCCTGCCTTCAAGACATGCTACTGGAAAGCCTGTGGGAGTAACTAACCAATATCTGATGTATCTCCACAAGATGGAGCCTATCTATACCTGACATTGCTTGGGTGACTAAGACCCTGAGATTAGAGAGCCTAGGCATCTAGGGTGAAAAAAAAAAAAAAAAAAAAAAAAAAAAAACAATGTTCTAAAATAAAATAAGATGAAAAACATAGCAAAAAATTAATCTTAATCTTACCCTGCTATACTCATAAATCAGTACATTGTTCAGCTATCATCATAGACGCTTCCTCCTGCAGCAGATAGGAACAACTACGGAGACCCCTAGCCAGACATTATGCAGAGTGTAGAAGAGCTTAGAACATGAAGCCCTAAATGGGATACCTCCATTAAATCCCTCCCCTTGGGACTCTAGGAACCCTGCAGAAAAGGAGGTAGAAAGACTGTAAGAGCCAGAGAGGATGGAGGGCACCCAGAAAACAAGGCCCTCTAGTCAACAGGGTCAATGCACTCATGAACCCACAGAGACCGAGATAGCATGCACAGGGCCTACATGGTTCTGCACCAGACAGGGTCCTAAAGCTAAATAGAGGATACATCCTCCCCCATCCCTAAATTAGAGCAAGTGATCCCCAAGTGATAACCACTTGCCAGTGAAAGTTTTGTTTTCTCCAAGGGAGTGTCACTGGAGAAACCACTACACTTAGGGTAAGCTGCATGCCCTGAAGTAGATGGACAATTGAAAATGAACTGAACGGCAGCATCATAGGCTCCTTACCACATAATGTCATGCCAGGGCTTTCTTTTCTTAATTTAATTTTACAGATTTTATATATCATTTCTTTATTTTAATCCTACTCCTCCTTTGTGTATATAGTATGGCTTTTGGTTAAGTGATTTTATAGGATTCCTGATTTTGAGAATGAGTGTATCTCTTCCCTTATATCTATTTATTTTATCTTTTGCAGGTCTCTTTTCTTCTGTCTAGTGCTTTGTCTTATTCCAATGTATCAGTTTTGTTTTATCATATTATATTATAATCCCTTAGAAGCCTGATTGCTTTTTAAGGAAAGACAGAAATGGGGTGGGAGTGGAGATAGGGAGGAACTAGGAAGATTAGAGGGAGAAAAAAACTGTAATTAGGGTGTATTATGTGAGAATAGAAGGTATTCTCAATGAAAGAAAAATTATTTTTTTTTCAAAAAGGAACAGAATAGAGAACCCATAAGTCCTCACATGAACAAACAGCTGAAGTTTTTACAAAGGAGGCAAGAATATACAATAGGGAAGAACGTACTTCAATAAATAGTGTTGTAGAGACTATATTTCATGCAAGTAAGTATGACTTGAACCTTACACTACATACAAAAACTAAGTTGAAATTATTAAAGATTTTTAACTTCAAGTCTTAAAATCCTGAAAATAGTTCGAGGAACAGACAACTGTAAAAGTTCCTTGACATTTTTCTGGGTGGTGACTCGTTGCATTTCACCCTCAAATCTAAGACCAAAAAAAACCCCATAAATAATCAAATTGGTTGCATCAAACTCAAACCTTTTGCAGATCAAAGAAAAGACTGAAAAGAAAACTTACTTAGTGGGACAAAATATTTGCAGACCACACACCTAATAAAGGACCAACATTCAGACCTTAGTAAGAACTGAAATTAACACACTAATAAGCAGCAACCCTCAAAACTCTTTGAACACAAGAGGATCCAATCTGGAGCTGACCTGCACACATTTTCCCTGAGAAGAGCATTCTCCCCCCCCCAACCCCCATCCACACACCCCTTTTATCGAAAACACTTCTCTCATTCATACAATATATCCTGATTACTCCTCCCAGTTCCCACCATATCCAGACCCACTCCCACTTTGTTTCTCATTAGAAAAGAACAGGATCCTAAAAGATAACAATGAGACACCACAGGGTAAACATACAATGAAATAAAACAAAACCCGTCACATCCAAGTTGGACAAGGCAAACTAACAAAAAGAAAAGAGCTCAAGAGAAGGCACAAGAAGTAGGACACACTCAGTATATATGAGGAGTAACTGGTGTAGAGCTGTGTAGGCACTGCACTTGCTGCTTCAGTCTCTGTGAGTGCATATGAGCTTTGCTTGGTTGATTTGGAGGGCCTCGTTCTCCTGGTGTCCTCTGTTGCCTCTGGCTCATCCACTCTTTCCACCTCTTCTTCTAAAGGGCAACCTGAGCACTGAAGGAGGGGATATGATGGAGACATACCACTTCGAGCTGTGTGAAGAACTAACTTCCATGGTGCCCATATGCAAACTGCTAAAGGAGAAAAGTATTAGTAGTCTTACCTAGCTGTAACATCACAGTAATGAGAGGCACAGCAAAATATGGCTAAAGAGGCAGTAATGGCACTTAGAACTTAACAGTAACCAACCACCATTTAAATGTACTTAAGGCCCACTAAGCAGAAGGGATCACATGCCTAATAGTGGAGTGCATGTGGCTAGTGAAGAACCATGGGTTGAGAAAATATCCAGCACTGGACACAAGAAACCTCCTTTCAAATGCTCGGTAAGGGTAATTCAAGTGACTCCCAAAATAACATAGATTATTAATGTAGCCCATGGTTGCCTCTCAAGAGATGAGGGTGCTCCCCTATTACTGAAGACACCACATGCTTAAGACACAGGACTCAAGATTATTCCAGCTTGATCTGACAAGAAAGCCTCTTTCCTGTGGTTTGGTTTCCATGGTTCCAGAAAACAACTCCACAAGCCGTCCAGTGATGGAAGCAATTAACAGCCCTAACCGGATGCTACGCCTATGAAGCATCCCTTTTGTGTTTCCTTCTGATTCTTGAGCTTCTCAATTCCCTCCCACTCAGGGCTCTTACATTCCCAGACCACCTGTTTTAACTTTATCGTTAGACGAGGCAATGAAACAAAAGAGAGAATGCATTCAGAAAATTTCTCTTCACATAGGCACTGGTTTGGTGGGGTGAAAAAAAAATTATTTCAGTTTATCACTTTGGTTATCTTAAAATCCCTTGAGTGAAAAAAAAAATGCCAAACTGTCAAGGCAAGACTAAAAAAAGACAAACCAGACACATGAATATTGGCTTTATTACTTGTTCCTTATTTTAAATAAAATACCAGTCTGTGAAGACTGGTAACAAAACTGCAGTAGGATCTGTACAGCCCCTGTAATATCAGCAAGTGTTTAATATGCCTGACTCATCCACTCTGGTGGCAGCTGGTTTTCCTAAGAGGGAGCAAAGTGCTATAGAATGAAGATCTGAATCTTGATAGGGATTTAAGTATCTGACTGCAGAGCCCCAAACTCAGTGAAATGTCTTAGGCTCCTGAGTTTCTGGTAAATAGAAACAGGGCATTGTCCTTAATATCATACAAAAAGTTTAGTGGTGGACAGAGCTACTATGTCCCTTAGGTCCAGTTACAGACCTAGAAACAATCTAGATTGGTAAGTATTTGAGAGAACTCATTTTAAAAGGAAACAAAACCAGTTATTGCTTAACTTTATTGTTCCCAGCATCTCTGTAAAGCAGCTGCCTATGTCTGACTTCAGTGACACTGATATTCATTAACTGAGAAATGCTCCTGATTCCTAGATGAAGTCCAATAGACTAAGCCATGGGACATGTGTGTAGGCAACTTAGCGTTAGGAGAAACTAGGTGTTAGTCCAACTAAGGTAACTTCATATAGAATCATGAGGAACCTGCATTGCCTCCTTGTATTTCTCAACCTGGCAATCTGGGTGTTTTATTTAGCCTGCTTCAGGTAATGGAGGAGGAAAGGCAAGGCATAATTATATTGACAAGTGTAAGCCATTATTTATCTGATGGGTGTGGGACTCATTTCCTGGAGTGATGGTGAGCAGTAAAATCAATAGTAAAACTTAATTAGAGATTCTCCAATATGGCAAGGACAACTGAACACATTCAAGTAACTGCCATGTCTACCTACCCCACCCCCCACAGTGGGAGCAGAAGACTCACTGCTCAGCAAGAACAGACAGAAAAGGGCTAGTATTCCAACAGTTTGTAGGTGCCTACTCATCTCCCCCCAAGTCAGCCTATGACTTCCTCTCATTACTTCCGTTCTTTGAACTATTCCCAAATCCATAACCATCATGTGTGTGTGTGTGTGTGTGTGTGTGTGTGTGTGTGTCTGTGTGTGTGTCTGTGTCTGTGTGTGTGTGTTTCTCTCCCTCCACCATGTGGCTTCAAGGGACCAAGTGGATCATCAAATAGACAGCAAGTACCTTTACTAGCTAGGTCATTTCGTCAGTCCAAAACTTCATTTTTAAGAGAAAATCAACTAGTGAAAGAAAATCCAGCTACATCTACTGTGGGATGAACTATCCTTCTATTAATGGAAGGTTCTTCAATAAGACAATAAGATATTTAAATAACAACATGCATAT
This sequence comes from Phodopus roborovskii, assembly GCF_943737965.1. Taxonomy (NCBI): domain Eukaryota; kingdom Metazoa; phylum Chordata; class Mammalia; order Rodentia; family Cricetidae; genus Phodopus; species Phodopus roborovskii. Next base: position 2,600,039 of record NW_026125444.1, read on the forward strand.
TTTGAAAAACTGTATTTCTAGAAAATCATATATAAAGGTCACAAAGTCGGCAGTTACAAAACCTTTAGATCTCCTTTTAAAGCTGTTTTCCCCAAGAGGCTGCTCTGTTTGCATAGAGCTAAATTCCTCTTATGTCAAAGAAGACATATTAAACAGTTGCTCAAAAAATACCCTCACATGCCCTATCCTCTCTCTGTTTCATCTTCCTCTTTAATCCTATTTCCCATGCCACAGAATTAAGATTTCAGTTGCAAAAAGTTTAGGTATTTTCCTATTTGAAAATTTAAATTTATGATAGCTTAATCCTGTGATTATATCCACAAACACTATTAGGGCTCAAAATGAGGACATAGTATAGAGTTTTACTTTTCATAGTTGGAATAAATACCAGCAGAGTAGAGTAGACTCCCAGGTGAGAGCCATGGACGATGCTTGAAAGATCTTGACCTCAGAGAATTGGACACCCCATTGCGGACCGCAGCACAGCATAAGGACACCATTTATCACATTTGCTTCTAGTCTGACCACCAAGAAGGCAAACTAGAAACAAATATCTTAGGTATTTGCTAAGCCCTCAGGTATGTAGTTGACTCTGACTATCCACCTGGAGGACTGCTGTCACTTGAGTAACCAGAATCCAATCTGAGCTCTAGCCAGTCAATTAAGAAAAACAACAGGTCACAGCCATGTCTGTGGATACCAAAGCATCACTTCTTTCCTACCCAGTTAGAGAAAGTTGGTGAGACAAAGGATCATCATGTCATGGTCATGTGCCCATACCAAACCTGAGTTCCAGAAGACAAGAGAATCTTATGGGAAATACGGGGAATATTAACATTTGTGATATTCCCTAAAGATCACCAAGTTTGCATGCCCCAGGTTCATTTGTCTTGGGTTTATATGGACTATTCATACTCCATTTCCCAATCAACAAGTCTATGTAAATCATAATATAGATGAGATACGATGTATATGGACTGCTAATCTTAGAAAATTCTCAACCATTAATCCTAATCTTTTTTAAAGTTTTGTAAGCTTCTGGGTCTGATAGCTGGGCTGCAAAAGTTCTGAGCAGCTTTCTCAGCATCAGTAGATAAAGTACCAAATGAAGAGCAGCAGGATCCTATCCCTGGTGTGAGCCATCATTTAATTCAAGATTAGCAGGTAATCACATGTTCACCTATAATCTGGGAGAACTAAAACTCCTCTCTGGTTAAAAAGCACTGGTCTAATTATAAGGTATCCTATGACAGGGTGTTTTAATTTAGTAACAGTTTTGTTTTTTGATAGTTCAATGCTACTTTTGCTAAATGGGCAACTCGGTGTCTTATTGAATAATAGGCAGTGATAGTATGAGACTTAGCAGAAATACCAATAATAAATATTTACATTCACAATTGCTATTGAATTAGTGAAAAGTGTATTCTTGTAGTGGGGTGTTAATTTACACTAAACAAAAAAATATTGTTAGTTTATGGGAAAATTGCTCTTAGTTGTTTAGAATAACAACATGATAAATACTGAATAAATATTTCAGTAATGAAAGGAAAAATATTCTCAGTTTGAAATTGGATATTTTAAACAATGAAGTATAAATTGATTTTCCAGAGATCAAGTTTCCAATGGCAACCAATAACTCTAAGAGATGACTCTTCACTTGACAAGAGAGTTATGACTCAGCAGAGACAAAATTATCTGCCATCTTTTCCAGGTATTAACAACAATAATAAATAAAAATGGAATTTTAAACAAGATGCACATAAAAGAGTCATAAATGCAATTCTGTATATATATCCTTTTATAGCAGTAAGAGATGAAAACCTCTAAGCATTTTCCAACTTAGCTTTGTTTTTTCGCCTTCCACTAGGTTATCAGGATGTGGCTGATCATCCTAACTCCTGCATGCTCAGGTCTTATATAAAGCCTTGCGCTCTTAAGGGCATCTAGAAACCACTTATTCGCCTCCATTAATTAACTCAAGTAATAGATTTCTCTAGACTTGGCAGTTTGCTGTTTGCCACCTGTGATTTTATATATATATATATATATATATATATATATATATATATATATATATAATTTGTTTTAACTTTTTGTGACAGTATTTATAAGCACCCTGATGCTACATAAACATTTTTTCCTCATTGTCACCATCTCTGAAGTCTATATTTAATCTTTAGTTTTCTATGATTAATACTGTTTTCCCATGGTGTTTGGATTGTAATGAAGGTTTAAGTAAATAAATGTATTTAGGGCCGTCTAAATAATCATTTAACCAATACCAAGTTGCATAAAGTAAATAATAATCTGATTTTCAAAATATAATGGAACTGTAAATTTTTTTAATTGCCTAACTGGAATGGAATGTATATTCTCATGAATTATTTTTTTCTTTTGTTTGCTTATGCTTTAGGGGCAATATCTCAGAAAATGTGACAAATACAAGAAGGAATAAAGAATGTAGAAATCATAGTAACTATCAAAATATAACCTATTGATATTACATTTTGTTTTATGATGCACTATATATACTCCTTATACTATATATAGTATATATATATACTATATATACTACAAGGCCATAAAAAATTAATCTCTTTCTCAATTTTTGGGAGATTCTAAAGAGCAGAACCAACGAAGACACTAAGAAGTAGATGGAGAAATGAAAAGCTACTCTGTAGTGGCAGACAAAAACCCTGGATAATTATCCAAGAAGTATTAAATAAGGTCAAGGTAAGTATGGTTATTACCATAGTGAAGAAAAAGAAAGATTCCTATCTCTTTGGATAGTACAATACCCTCTCTACTTATAGCATGCCAGCAAAATATCTGGGAGAAAATAAGAAACAAAAATCACACTTCCCTCCTGTTGATGAACACATCAATATCAATGCCATAACCCACTACTTTCATGCTTAGCGATCAAGATTTATTGGGCTGTAACCAAGTTCCCGACATTATTCTTTGTATTTTACAGTATTACCTCTGGACTCAGTCAGCTGCACACATGTACACAACTCCTATTGTTCCTGCCCTGAAGACAAGATGCCTTACTCATCATGTGCTGTTGTTCAGCTGAAAGGCAGGGTCTAAACTCACTGTACTTGCTGTCAATATTTCTTTCTTCTCTCATTTCATTCCAAAACCAGACGAGGCCCCAGAGATTACGTATGGTACACTCATCCCTTCTCATGAGGCTATGAAAGGAAATAAGTGTATGGAAGTGGATTTAAACTGTGGTATCTAATTATCTGTTAGAAGCTTTATTTTCAACATAGAACTGGGTTATAAACAACTACACATAATTAATGTACCCAACCTGGTGAGTTGGACACATGCATACACTTACATGATCAGCATAAGCCAGTTAAGATGCAGTGCATCTGTCATATCCTAGGTTTCTTTTTTGTTTGCTTGTTTGATTTTTAACTCTATTCTGTCCTCTTTCCTCTCCCCCCCCCCCTTACTGGAAACCCTTTCAAACAATACATTCTGATCATGGTTTCCTCACCCTCATTTCCTTCCTCCCAGATTCTCCCCACCTCTCTACCAATCATCCAACTCTATGCCTTCTTTCTCTCTCTTTTTAGAACCAAACAGTGGTTTGTAATTGTTCTAAAGTAAAATCTTACTTTAGAGTGACTATCTCAACAAAAGCTCTAAGTATGCATTATATTAAGGTAATTCTAAACACTACATATGTAGCAGAACTTTGGAGCCTACTCAGTCCTTACAACTAACCAAAGGAATAGACATAGCCAGATACAGAACTAATTAACACTGATGGCCAGGTAATGGATAAAGGGAACTTGGGACATTCTTCAGTAATCTGTAGAGGCTTTGATGACAGCTTCTGAGCTAGGTTGCTCTTGAGTCACTGTGGTCAATGTGTTCCCTGCTTACCTGCTTTCTCTCAATCTCTTTACTATTAATTTTCACAGATTATTTTCTTGGTAGCTACTGTCAACATTTCTCCCTTTCTCTGTGCCTCTCCTAATTGTACCTTCTCTGAATATTAATATAAACCACTAAAGAGAAAAATTGGGGGAGGCTAGGGAGATGATTAGATAGGAAAATGCTTGTTGAGTTCAGAACCCTAGCACACATGCAAAACACCAAGCCTGATTAGACATGTCTGTAATTCTAGAAGAAGGACAGAGATGGGTTGATTGGTTTGTGGTAAACTTTTCTAGCTGAAATAGAAATATCTAGGTTCAGTGGGAGACTGTCTCAAAAGCATAAGGTGACCAGTAAGATTACTTAGCAAGTAAAGGTGCTTGCCACTGAGCCTGATGACCTAATTCCTGTTGCCTTGGGCTCATGTAGTAGGAGAATACCAACTTCTTCATACTGTTGATGTTCATGCAGTATGGCACCTGTGTACATGCACATACACACATGCACATACATTCATAAATAAGAATATGTAAAAAGATAAGGCAGAGAATAATTGGGGAAGATAACTGATGTTTCCCTCTAGATTCCACGTGGACATATATACACCCACAGGTACACACACACACACACACACACACACACACACACACACACTTTGTCATACTCCTCATCTTAATGGGATGACTGAAGAGAAAACACTGGGAACCTTGACTAAACCCAGGATGTTCACTTCTGATGATTTCCTGAAAGCTCATCTTTTCTCCTTATTCATGTTCATGATTACTGCGGTTGCAGTGGTTTGGTGTGTGCACACATGTATTTCTCTCCAAGATATGTACAAATGTTGATGGAATATTGCCTTTATCTGTAAAGACTTGCCAGCTGGTGCCTGGGTGCTTAGAATGCCTATTACTCTGAATCGAATGCTGAAAACTTCATAATGAAATCTGAAAATCACAGAAGCATAAACACAGCTGCTTAGGCCCATAAAGTAAGTGGTTTACAAGGGGAAGCATAATCAGTAGAATCGAGTGTTTAGTCAATTACATTAACAGCAGACAAATAGAAATCATATGTATTTGACAGGCGGCCATTTTCAGGAACCTTATATTTGTATGCCTCAAGTGAAAAGAGACATCTGAAAAGAAGTGTCATCCATTATTCATGATGAATAAAATACAAAGGAATCTCTTTAAAATATGAGAAAATGATCTTTAACACATGGTGTCGGAGTTGCTTTTTCTAGAAGTGACTTTTATATGATTATAACCAAAGAAATTATATGTCTTAAATATGTAAGAAATATTGTTCCAGGAAAATATGCTTGTGTGTGGATTTACAATGCTGCAAGTAATAAGGTCCGACTGCACAGAGTGGGACAGTTGACAAATGAAGTTCCCTTGTAAGATCATCCTCAAGTCAATGGGTAAAACTTTGGGGAATCACATAGTAGACCAGAAGTCCAGAAGTCATATGAAGGAGTTCAAAAGGTCTATGTTGACACACTAACAGGATCCCAGAGAACTGGGAAAGACTGTCTGAGCTGGGACTAACTGTGGCCTGAGCACTGAACCATTCTCAGGCCATCCAGACAAGCTGCGAAGTTATGAGGCCATTTGCTCCTTCCCTTGTGCTGACTGGCATCTGTTTTGTGAGTCTAGAGTGGGCTGTCATTGGGTTCCATGACTATTTTCCTGGGTCTAAGATCTCTGGGAAGTGGGGAAAAGGTAGCTGCAAATGAAATTTCACTAACATAAAATAGCTAATGTGGTGATGAATTAATAAATGTTATAAAGCATGAACACGAAGAATGGAAACTTTGAAAATCTTTTTTTGATACCATTTCTCAATTCCAGCTGTTATGAGGATGGAAGTTCTTCATGGGTCTGTCTTAATTAATACAAGATAGAGGTTGTGTAACAATCCATAATCCCTTAACACCTGCCAAGAATCAATTGCATCAGAATCACCCAGTGATGCTATAAGAATTAGCTGTCCAGAACCACAGGTCATCCTAGAACTCCAAGCTATATGATTCCAAGAATCTGCATTTTCTACAGGCCTTCCAAAGGACCCCGGCATCACTAGACTTCCCCTTTTTAATTTTATTTACTTAGATGTTTTGTGATCCTACAAACTGAACCTAAAACCGCATATGCATGCTTGGCAATTACTTCATACTTATATTGCTAGCCCTTTGTCATTTTCAGATAGGTTCCACTAAGTTGCCCAGGATTGTCTTGAGCTTGTGGTTCTCCTGCTCCAGCCTCTGGAGTAACTAGGATGACAGACTTTGATCAGTTTCAGGTGAGGCCTAAATTAGATCCCTGTCCAATTTATCCCAGATAGAATGAGTTAAGTGTTTCAAGTAATTGAAGCGTGTGGAGTTTTGTCCTCTATAATAGTCTAATGACTCCCTTCCCAAGGAATCATATCCATATATGGATAACCAGGGCTCCTCATTCTGTCCTAACATGCACTGTTAGCTAAGTGCTCCCCAGAACTATCACGAATGCAGATTTAATGAGTCAGAATTAATGAACCTTCTTCAAAACCAACTCCCTAAATTCCTACCATTCCTCTGTATGTCTATCACAAGTCTGTGGAACTACCTTCCATGGAGACAAAGTTCTCTTAGTATCATAGGTACCCTGTCCATATTGTATATGACAGACCTTGTTATCATTCCTCCTAAGTCAAAGTCAGCCTTGTGTGGTATCTATGAGATGTGAGCAACACCAACCCCCAGGTGCGGAAGGCTCTGTGTCTTGGTAAATAGTGCCTAGGATGAGACAAAGACATGGGTTGTGAAGGAGGTCGTATTTCATTGTTCCCTGCCATCTCTTTTTCTAGCTGGGTACTAAAGGTGGTGTTTACTTGTTTTTACAAACTGTAGCAGTTGTTTGAGATATTCTCACCATATTGGGTGAGGAATGAAAAAGCAAGAATTTTCGTTTACCTCAAAGATTAACCAGTTTGATCTCACTTTCCTAGGTTCTTTTCTTTTGAGTAATGACAGGACCAACAGTCTGATTCTTTTCTTCCTGCAGTTTATATAATTTAGGGGGGATTATTAACGTTCAGTGTTTTGATCTCATTTCTAAAGAAGTCATAAGAAAAGAGTCATCTCAAATAATTGTTAGGTAAACTACTTGACATAGTATGCAAAATACTTAACACAGTAGGTAATAAAGTAAGTTTTTATTATTTAATAATTTTTATAAGCGTTCTCATGGTATAGCCTAGGCTCACCTTACACACTTAATCCTGCATCCTCAGACTCCCAAGTTCTTGTATTAAAGATTAAAACAAGTTTTCTATGTTAGATGCTATTATATTTAGAAATAATTGGAATGGTAGATGAACAAAATACTTTGAAAGGGTAGAAATGAAGACCTAGCTATGAAATGGGAAAGGTATTAATTATTTAATGCCATGTAACAAATTATCTCAAAATAGGGCAGCTGAAATAAGCAGGGTTTACTGTTTGATATGGTGTCTGGAAATAAATGCTTCATGTTTGTGGCTCTCAAAAGTATCAGGCATTTGTCAAAGCTGGATGGTGGGAGGATTATAGTAATTAATTAGAGCAGTGTGCCAAACAGTGAAGCCACAGAACATTTCTCCTTACTACGATAGTGTAAGATGAAGCTTAGACAGGAGAAAGCTCCCAATACCTACTCTTCCATTCCTCCCAAGGAACAGGTGCAAGCCAAGGTACCAGTTTTCCCATCCCTGTTGAGGAACCAATGAACCAATGGCACTTAACCTTAAGGAGCTGCACACAGAAGGGGAATAGGAATGGAAAAGCCCATCATGCTTAAGCAAGACCTTAAATAAAGAGTACTAGGGCTACAAATGCAAACACCCATAAAGGCCAGACTGGCTGGGCCCTATGTCCTTCACTGAAGCACCCCTAAGAGACGTCAATGTGTTGGCAGCTCTGTATCTCATCTGTTGGGAGAACAATGCTCTCTTGTGATGTTTGCCTGGGAAAGTATTTGAAATCACCTATAAAACCGTATCTAGACTTTTGTACAGGAACCCAATCCAACTCTTCGATACCACAAATTTGATCTTCTTGTTGGTCAATTGGAGCTACATGTTTATGGCAGCATACAGCAAAGTAGCTAAACCTAGGTGCTCTGGCTGGCTGGCAAAAGTCTAGAAGGTGAATGGAAGGTAGGGCCAAATGAACAGCTTAAATAGACACTTACACATAGGGTCAGGTAAATAAAGTGAATAAGAATGAAGAGCGAAGAATCAATGGGATGCCATAGTCCGCCAGAAGCTGGGAGCTCAATGTGGTTTTCAAACTGATCTGTTTCCATGTGGGAAACTTAGTACTCTCCAGGCCCACACTTGCTTTCTCATTAGTTTCTAAATGTAATCATGACCATTATAGTTACTAATAGTACTAGTAATAAGAGAGTTTACACTTTGAGTGTGGGTGTCCACATGCCACAGCACTTGAGCTGTCAGAGGACAACTTTAATGAAATAGGTTCACCCCTGCTACATTTGTATATATTCTGGGGATCAAACCTGGATCTCCAGGCTTGGAAGACAAACACCTTTACCTGCTGACCCATCTCACTGGGTAAGTCAGCAAAGTGCTTGAAATACAAACATGGAGATTTGGGTTCAGATTCCCAGCACCCGTGTAAACATTCAGGCATGACAGCATGTGCCTGTAATCCCAGCTCTGGGAAAGCAGTGACACTGTGATCCCTGAAGCTTGCAGGTTATCTATTCAGACTTGCGAGCTGCAGGTTCAGAGAAAGAGTCTACCTCCAAAAGTAAAGTTTAGAGCAATCGAGGAAGACCTGTAAGATGGACTTTTGGCCCACATGTACTTCAACGTGCATACACACACTTACACACATACCCCTAAACACTTGTATTTACACATACAAAAATGTAAATATCTTTGAGGTTCTTAAAAAAATTCCAAGAACATAAATGAGGAATTATACACCAGTTGTTTACTTTCTAATATCATATGTGTATTACACGTGGATTCAATTTAATGAGAAAAAAGATTTCAGCTAACAGAGCAGAGATCTACTGTGAGCACTTTTGTGAATCAGATACTCTGAAGCCTCCTGTGAACTACTCCTGAAGAACTCACACTTTACAAAACAACATGGTTGAGACAATCGGCTTCTTCCTTCTACAACCACAGACATGCTTTCTGTCACTATATTAGTTCTCTTTTCTAAAGTTTTTAATAGATGTCATTGTAGCATGTGTTCTTATTTGGCCAGGTGTCTTCTACTCAGTATAGTCATTGTGAGATTCAACTATCCTATTGTATATGTCAATACTTTCTTCTGAATGTTGTTCTACTGACTTATATCACTCCTAAAAAAAGAGTGATGGATCTACTGAAGTACAAATGCTTCTAGTAATTCTGCAAGCAAGTGAGAAATAGAATAGTAGAAATGCCCACAGTTAGTTTCTTGAGATCTGCCTATCAGCATGCAGAAATATAGACTGTCCTCAGGTTCAGGTTGTTTCCTTGGAATGGGTAGAGCTTTCCCTAGAACTGGGATGTTGACTGTTTCTTATCATGGTTGTGTTTCAGTGATGCTGAGACCTGCAGAAAAAAAATTATAAAGGAATAGGAGGCAAAAGAATTCAGGACTCATAATCTTTCACAAAAATAAGGAATCCTCTGTATCCACAGCCACTTCCTTGACTACTTGTTATTTAAGAGTGTAGCTAGCAACAGACAGGCTTGGCAGAAGGACAAGAAGCCAAGACTTCAGCCTGAATGAAGAGTAGAAATTTAAAAAAGGCATTGGGAACACAAGGGTGTATCATACAAGTTGAGGGGCAGGTCACATCAATCAAAACTGTTGAGTCACCCACCTGCCAGCAGAAGTGCTCACTTCCTTGGATCCTGTTCCCCTAGATGCTTCTAGTGCAAGCTATCCCTGATCAGACTGGCCCTACCCTGAACCCTTGAGGATCTCACCACTTAGACCCAAGGCACACCAAACAGGACAGGAGCAAGCCACACCAGCTTGAACAGACTAAAGCTGCTCAGGTGCAGGCCATACCAATCAGATGAACAGAGACCCTCTGCTTCACCAAAGCCCAAGCTAACTGCCAGAAGATCAACTCCCAACTGGGACAAAGATCAGAGATCAGGTCAGCCACCAGAAATCCAAACAAAACCAAAGAGGAAATAGAAACCAAAAAACAAAACACCCATCAAAAAAAGACAAACTCGGAAATCAGGGACTAGACCGAATCATCCCAAACTCAGATGTGTAAATGCCAGTGTAAAAAATACAGTTAACATCAGCTAGGGCAATATAGTACCACTAGAACCCAGCTATCCTACACAGCAATACCTGAATATTCCAATGCAGCCAACGCACAAGAAAACAACCTTAAAAGCAACTTTATGAAGATGATAGCGGTCCTTAGATAGGAAATGAAAAATTCCTTTTAAAAGTTGAAGAAAAGACAAATGAAAATTAGAGGAAATCAACAAATCCCTTAAAGAATGCCAAGAAAGTTTAAAAAAAAAAGAAACAAACAGGTGAAGGAAGCTATTTATGACATGAAAATTGAAATAGCAATAAAGAAAATTAAGAGTCTAGTAAGCAAGAAAGAAAAACAAACAGGTGTCACCAACAAAATACAAGATATGGAAGAAAGAATCTCAGGTGTTGAAGATTCGATAGAAGAAACAGAGTTATTGATCAAAGAAAATGGTAAATAAAAACAAAACAAAACAAACAAACAAAAAAAAAAACCTAATGAAAAATATCCAGGAAATCTGAGACACTACTAAAAGATCAAACCTAAGAATAATAGAAACTAAAAAAAAAAAAAAAAAAAAATCTCAGCTCAAAAACTCATAAAATACCTTTAACAAAATCATAGAAGAAAACTTTCCTAACCTAAAGAAGGACATTCCTATAAAAGTACCAAAAGGTTACAGAATACTGGACCACAAAAGAGAAAGAAAAGCCCTAGCATCACATACTAGTCAGAACACTAACCACACAGAACAAAGAAAGAATATTAAAAGTTGTAAGGGAAAAGGGCCAAGTAACACATAAAGACAGACCTATAAGGATTACACCCAAATTCTCAGTGGAAGCTCTAAAATCCAGAAGGGCCTGGACATTGCAGACATTAAGAGACCATACTTGCCAGACCACACTAATATACCAAGCAAGATTTTCAATCACTGTAGGTGGACAAAATAAGATATTTCATCAAAAAGTCAAATTAAACAATATCTATGCACAAATCCAATCCTGCAGAAGATATTAGAAGCAAAACTCCAACCCAAGGAAGTTAAAAAAAAAACCCACAAAAGCACAGGTAATAGATAATCTCACACCAGCAAAATACAAACAAAATCCAAACAAGGAAAACACACACACATACACATCACACATACATACACATGCATGCCCACATACACACACACACTCACCACCACCACCAACAACAACAACAACAATAGCAATATAATAACAGAATAAAAACATCAGTGATAAATAATATCTCTCAATATCAGTGGGCTCAACTTGCCAATAAAAAGATACAGATAACAGAATAGATATGTAAAACAAGATCCTGTCTCTGCTGCACACAAGGAACATACCTCAACATCAAAGATAGACATTACCTCAGAGTAAAAGGATGGAGAAAGATATTCCAATCAAAGAGACCCTAGAATCCAACTTGTTTAACTAACCAAACATCTAAAGAATAGATTTCAAATCAAAATTAATCAAGAGATGGAGAAAAACATTTCATACTTATTAAAGTAAATATCCACCAGGATGATGTCTCAGTTCTGAAAATCTATAACCCAAATGTAACTGCACCCACACTTGTAAAAACATTACTAAAGCTTAATTCATACATGCACACATAGAACCCCACACAATAATAGTGGGAGACTTCATCATCATACTATCAGCAATGAACAGGCCATCCAGAAAGAAACTAAAGAGAGAAATAATGGAACTAACAGATATCTGTAGAACATTTCACCCAAACACAAAAGGGATTACCTTCTTCTCAGCACCTCTTAGAACATTCTCTGACATTGACCATATACTCAGTCACAAAGCAAGTCTCAAGAGATAGAAGAAAATTGAAATAACCCCCTTTATCGTACCTGACCACTATGGATTAAATCTGGATTTCCAAAACAACAGAAAGCCTACAAACTTATGGAAACTGAACAAGTCTCTGCTGAGTTCCCACTGGCTCAAAGAAGGAATAAAGAAATTAAAGACTTCCTAGAATTCAATGAAAAGAATGTACAACACACTCAGTCTTATGGAATACATGGAAATTGTACTGAGAGGAAAGTTCATAGCATTAAGTGCCTGCTGAAAGAACTTAGAGAATTCTCATACCAGTGACTTAACAACACACCTGAAAGCTCTAGAACAAACAAAGTAGACACACCCAAGGGGAGTGGATGACAGTAAATAACCTAAGGGCTGAAATCAATAAAATAGAAACAAAGAGAACAATACAAAGTTTCAGTGTAATAAAAAGTTAATTCCTTGCAAAAAATCATGAAGATAGACAAGCCCTTATCCAATCTAACTGAAAATCAGAGGGAGCTAACAAAATCAGAAACTAAAGGGAGACTTAAAAATATACACCAAGGAAATACAAAGAATTATTTGGTTATACTTCAAAAACTTCTGCTCCACAAAATTGGCAAATCTATAAAAAAAAAAAAAAGAACAATTTTTTTGTTAGCACTTACCAAAGTTAAATCAATATCTTATAAACAATTTAAATTGACCTATAACTCCCCAATGAAATAGAAGCAGTCATTAAAAGTCTCCCAACAAATACAAGCCCAGGGCCAAATGATTTTCATTCAGTATTCCAACTGACTTTAAAAGGTGAATGAATACCAATACTAAAATTATTCCACAAAATAAAAACAGAAGGAACATTGCCAAATTCTTTCATGAGGCTACAATTACACTTATATCTAAACCACACAGACTAAACAAAGGAAGAAGTTCGAACCAATCCCACCACGAACATAGGTTCAAAATAACACAGTATAATACTTGCAAACCTAATCCGAGAACATATCAAAGAGATCACCCACCAGGATTAAGTAGGCTTCCTCCCAGAGATTCGGGGATAGTTCAAGATACAAAAATCTGTCAATGTAATTCACCATATATACAAAGTGGAAAAAAAAAAAAAAAAAAAAAAAAAGCACATGATCATCTCACCAGATGCTGAAAAAAACCTGTGATAAAATCCAAGACCCCTTCATGATAAAAGTCTTGGAGAGATCAAGTATACAAAGGACTGCCTAAACAAAATAAAGGAAATATATAGCAAGCTGATGAGCCAACATCAAATTGAATGGAGAGAAATTCAAAGCAATTCCATTAAAATCAGAGACAAGGCTGTTTAATCTTCCCATATATATTCAATATAGTACTCAAAGTTCTAGCTAGAGCAGTAAGACAACAAAAGGAAATCAAAGGGGTACAAAATAGAAAGGAAGAAGTCAAAGTATTGATATTGGCAGATTATATTAAGTGACCCTAAAAATTCTTCCAGGGAACTCCTACATCTGATAAACATCTTCATCAAAGGGATTGGATACAAGATTAACTCCAAAAATTCAGTAGCTCTCCAATATGGAAGCTATAAAGAGTCTTAGAAAAAAAAAAATGGGAAAAAAAACATCCTTTACAATAGCCATAAATAATATAAAATATCTAGGTGTAGGTCTAGCAAAGCAAGTGAAAGACCTGTATGACAAGAACTTCAAGTCTTTGAAGAAAGAAATTGGAGAAGATACAGAAGATAAAAAGATCTTCCATGCTCATGGATTAGTGGGATTAACATAGTAAAAATGGCCATTGTACCAAAAGGGATCCACAGATTCAATGAAATCCCCATTAAAATACCAACACAATTGTTACAGTCCTTGAAAAAACAATACTTGACTTCATATGGAAAAATAAAAAACCCAGTATACCTAAAACAATCCTGTACAATAGAAGAACTTCTAGAGGTATGACAATTCCCAATTTCAAGCTCTATGACAGAACAATAGTAATAAAATCCATATGGTATTGGCATAAAAACAGAAGGTTGAACAATGGAATTAAATGAATGACCCAGAAGTCTATCCATACACCCATGAACACTTGAATTTTGACAAAGAAGCCAAAATTATACAATGGAAAAAAAGAAGGATTCTTCAACAAATGATGCTGGCATAACTTGGTGTTGGCATGTAGAAGAGTGTAAATAGACCTATATCTACCACAAGTAGCATGCTAGAGAGAATATGGAGCAGGGACAAACATTCCTCCACTACTGTTGGGAGTGCAAACTTGAACATGCACTTTGCAAATCAACATGGCAGTTTCTCAGAAAATCAGAAGTCTATCTAACTCAAGATCTAGCTATACCACTCCTAGGAATCTACTTAAAAGATGTTCATTCAGCTCACAAGGACACTTACTCGACTATGTGCATAGCAGCTTTATTTGTAATAGCCAGAAAGTGGGAGAAAACTAGATGCCCCCTCAAATGAAGAACAGACAAATAAAATGTGGTACATTAACATGGTAAACTGTTATTCAGCTGGGAAAAAAATAAACAAAACCAAAAACAATGGCATCATGAAATTTACTAGCAAATGGATGAAACTGGAAAATATAGTGAAATTATCCTGAGTGAAGTAACCTGGAAAGACAAACATAGCATGTACTCACTCATAAGCGGATATTATTCATAAAATAAAAGATAACCATCCTACAATCCACAAACCCAGAGAAGCTAAGTAACAAGGAGGGCTCAATGGGGATGGGGGGGGGGGGAGGAGGAAGGATTGTAGGAGCCAGTGGGGTCAAGTCAAGGACAACATAAGAAAACTTACAGAATCAACCAACCTGGGCTCATAGGGGCTCACAGAGATTGAATCAACAAGCAGGAAGCCTTCATGGACCTCTGAATATATGTAACAATTATGTAACTTGGTCTTCTTTTGAGACTCCTAACAATGAGAGGGGGGGTGCCTGTCTCTGACTCTGTTGCCTGTTTTTGGGACCCTTTCCTCCTTACTGGATGGCCTTATCCAGCCTTAAGAGAAGAAGAGATGCCAAGTCTCACTGAACTTGATATACTATGGTTGGCTGATATCCATGGGAGGCCTGCCTGCATCTGAAGAGAAACAGAGAGGGTAGGGTTTGGGGCGGGGGGGGGGGGGGAGGGAGACAGGAGGCAGGGAATGGAACTGAGAGGAGACAAGGGAGGGGAAATTTTGGCTGGATTATTGTAAAAACAAAAACAAGCAAAAAATAAATGTAAAGGAAAAGAAAAAAAGAAAAGGGATTGGAGGCAAAGGGAGGCAGCAAACGCCTATGACTCCACCAATAAAGAAGCTGAAGTAGGAGCATAGCAAGTTCAAGGGCAGCCTGGGCTACATAGACAGACTCCGTCTCAAGTAAAGAGAGATTCTAACAGTGTGGAGATACAGTCCAGTGGTCAGTTTCGGTTAAGAACGGAGAGAAGCAGTGGCTTCTCTGAGAACCTTGAAAGTCTGAGAACCTTGAAAGAGTGGGAAAGGAGACAGTCAGCCATGACCATTTAGAACTGTAAAATGGAGTGATCATCAACAGATAAACTATTGTCACACTGGTAGTGTTAGCATCCAAAGTCATTTGCCATCTCAAGCTGGAATGGATGCCAAAGCCGGCTGTCACAGAGGCGATCTGGAGCAGCTGCCTGGGGAATGTGGTAGCGGAAGGGAAATTTACTTTTCTTACAGGCATCTTTGATGTTCCTGAAAAAGCAATTATGTGCTTTAAACGCTCTTTGGAGTGGAGGTTCATCTGGTATCTCAGAAACTGATTTATACACAAAACTCTTACTTAGTAGCCAATGTGACATATTTTTCTTTTAGAAAGTGATTATAATGCCAACATAGCTGTGATACCCAGGCTGATGATAATCTCTGATGCAGATTAGATAGGAACTGTGCTTGGGGGTAGCAGGGGCTGCAAGAGAAGCCAAAGTGAGTTTGCTTTGCCATGTGTTAGAGTCTGTTCTGAATCCTTTCAAATGTTAATGCCTTTCCCTCTCACAGCAGCCTTCCAGAGAGGTCATCAGCCTTCTCATTTAGTGACCTCTTTGCATTTGACTCTCTGGTGGTATTTTAGATGGATTAAGGGTTTTTATGTAAATCCTGCAGTGAGTCTATTCATAGTATTTAGACAAAAGGAAAACCAGCTCATGCTGAGATGAAGTCAGTAATGGTAACATTTATATCTATTTAATGAGCTTCGTTAATTAGAATCAAGAGAGTCGTGGGCTGGATAAGAGAATCTTAGAATGTGTCTGCAACTTCTTCGTGATTTGAAAAGAAATCACTTTATTCGAGGAAGATAATCTTTAATTACTGTAGTTCTGTGATATTTATTGTAAAAATACAATGAAACAGTTATGGCGTCTCCATCTTGGTTACACTTTATATTGGTCACTTAGCCCAGTTTGAATTTTAGCTTCTACTTTCTCATTTTCTCCTAGGAAATGAAATGGAGACATGAGTAAAATAAACAAACTACATTTGGAAATATATATATGTATATATATATATATATATTATTTTACACATGGATCCCAGTTCCCTCTCCCTCCCTTCCATGCCCCCCACACCCCTCCCACCCCATCCCCCACCACACTCCACAGCAAGGGTGATGCCTTCCAGGAGGGATCATCAAAATCTGTCAAGTCATTTGGAGTAGGGTCTAGGCCCTCCCTCCTGCCTCCAGGCTAAGGGAGTATCCATCCATGGGGAATATGCTCCCACTGAGGAATTAATTCTTATACTAGGAAAGTAACTTGGTTTCATGACCATGCTTTCTGTCTTTATATTATAAAGATCATACTATGAAAAAAACTCCCTTTATTAAATCTCATTCTATTAAGGAGAAATTGAGTATAAAATGTGCATGTTCAAAACTTATGAGATCAGTAATTATTGAGGATACTTGTGACACCCAGATCCACGTAGAAAGAATGAGGTAAAAGTATGAGGTCAATGATTTCTCTTTTCACAAGCAATTTAGTGCAGAAATAGGCAGATTTTATGCAAGAGATCAACAAAACTCTTTCTACCTGGGTGCATTAAGAACAATGAGAATCAGGTGTGGGGAGAAGAAAACTTTGATGGAGAAACAGCTGAGCTATACAGAGCTTGGAAATGCCTTTCAGCTAAAAATTTCTACTACACATCTGACTGGCCCTGACTGATGGGAAGACAGCCACAGAAACACCGTGTCTTTTACCCACATTTCAGCACCATGTTGCATCATAGTGTCCTATAATTCCCTCTCCCACTTGCCTGACATCCATTTAGCTTCCATCAAGGAGTAAGAAAAAAAGAAAGAAAGAAAGAAAGAAAGAAAGAAAGAAAGAAAGAAAGAAAGAAAGAAAGAAAGAAAGGAGAGAGAGAGAGGGAGGGAAGGAGAGAGGGAGGGAGGAAGAAAGGGAAAAAAAAGAAAGGAAGGAAGGAAGGAAGATAGGAAGGAAGAAGAAAGGAATGGTAGTATAGTGATGAAGGACTTTGTAATCCTGAAGTAGAGCCAGATTGACTGACTCGATGGAGACAGTAGGACCGGAACATGTTCAAGACCCACAGAGGGTCTTAGAAGGCAGAGGCAGGCAGATCTCTGTGAGCTTGAGACCAGCCTGGTCTACAGAGATAGTTCCAAGACAGGCTCCAAAGCTACACAAAGAAACCCTGTCTTTAAAAAATAAAAAATAAAGGTCCACAGGAGTCATTCAGAGTCTGATGGGGAAGTGATGACGGAGTTCTTTGGCCACTGCATTGGGTGTCACTGAGTGCTGCAAGCACCAGGCCCAGAGGACCTCACCACTCTCCTAGCTTCTGACAGAATGTGGAAAGAGCAGACTTACACCCTATTTCCACTTACACTCCAGTAACCTACAGGTCTGCTCACTCCATGTCACTACTTAGTGATATCCCAAGGCACTGGAATTTACCCATGAACAACAAAAATGCCCTGTTAAAAATCCGCATTCTTCTCCACACTCAAGACACCCCAACTTGAATATGTACACCCTGTCAGCCTTGCTGTGGACACAAACCACAGCTTTATGTCTGGCCCCAAAACAATCATCTACGAAATCAGTCTTCACTCATCTGAATTGCCCTAAAATGATTCTCTTTGGCTTTCCCTTCATGTTCTCTACCCTGAGCCAGGAAATGACTTCATTTATTCTTGAGGGATTCTTTTAATGTATAGCTATGGAAATGGCAATGCCCTGCTTAAAACCATTCCACTGCAACATGAATCAAATGCTGAGCTACTAGGCTGGCCGCACTCTCCTTCTTCCCACGGCCCAGCTCTTTTCCTCTGCTCTGAGTGCCAGACCAGCAATACTCACTAGGTTCTCACCTAGGAAAGATTTCTCTGGACACACTTCTTCCTCTTGGCTCTGGTTAGTCCAAATCATTTTCAGATCTATTCAAATGTGACTTTTTTTCACCCTACAATCCTTGACATACTATGTTGACTCCTCCATGCATATGCATGTGTTTGTATTGAAAGACAAAAAAGTTAAGTTAAGAACCACCCCCCACTTGAAATGAAGGAGAATCTGACCTGAAAAGCTAACCCAGACCAATATCAGTTCCTTGGAATTTGCTAACTTCCCCTCACAAGGTCCTGAGATGGCAGGATACCAAGAATTCACACTGCTCCTCCTTTCTGTGAGTCAGCAGGTGGTGAATAGGGTCCTCAAGAGATAGCTGTACCTCGGGTTTGCCCAGACAAGATTAATTAGCACACCCCAAGGCCCTAAGGTCTGTTGACCCTAATATCGAGTCCATCCAACCTGAAATGATCATGTACTCAATGGACAGAGGGTCCCACACCCTTTCCTAAGCTTGTGGGGTTTGCCTTTAAAAACACCTGTGACCAGGGATTGGGGCTTCTCTCTGGCCTGCGCGCTGAGGGAGCCCGTTTGTGCAAAAGATTCCTGTTCATTAAAGCCTCTTGCGTGTTGCAGCAACTGGACTGGACATTGAGTTCGGGTACTGACCGAAACTGGAAGACTCCTCATTCTGAGGGTCTTACAGTATGTGTGTATGTGATTTCGAATGTGATTGTTAATTGTTTCATTAACACAAAACTTTTTCACATCTGTCTCCACCATTAAAGCAGAAACTATATCCATTCTTTCATCACAGAGTCTCCAGGGATACCCAAACTAGTAGGCATTCGGTGAATGCATGTCACATTTGTTGAATATTTTAGAAGGCTATAAACCAGCAATAAGAAATTAAAATTCATCTAGTAAACAATTGTGATAGAAAGAGGAAATACTCATGAGCTAATTAGAAGGAATCATTTAAGTAAAGATTTTATTGTCCAGATGACAATAATGAGTTAATGAAACTATGGCAAATGGAGATGAATATTGAAAATAAAAAAGAATAGTAAAAAGATATTATAGCTATGAGTGTTTGCACATTCCCTTATGGAGGGATACTC
This sequence comes from Phodopus roborovskii, assembly GCF_943737965.1. NCBI lineage: Eukaryota > Metazoa > Chordata > Mammalia > Rodentia > Cricetidae > Phodopus > Phodopus roborovskii. The sequence continues at coordinate 2,619,495 of NW_026125444.1, forward strand.
CCTTAACCTAGAGACAGGAGAGAAGTTCCTAGTCCCTACTTCAAAAGACTTGACAGATTTACATGATCCCACCTGGATAACATAGCCCTACATGTGGAATGGGGGTGGGGGGATGGGAGGGGAGGGTGGTCAGGGTGCTTGTGAGGGGGGAGAGAGGGTAAAAGGGAGGGAGGGAAGGAGGGAGGGAAGGAGGGAAAGGAAACTGGGATTGACATGTAAAATAAAAAAAAAATTAAAAAAAAAAGATATTACAGCAGCTCCAATCTACAAAATGTACTAATCAGAATGTCAGTAATGGTGAGAATGGCCTTTTTCTGTGTAAAAGGAGCCAGAACACCTCACAAGACTTCCAACTGGAACCTCTAGGGACCTGTCTCTGGATTTATGGTTGCATTGCATTCAGAAAGTCAGAATACAGTTAATTGAGTTATGTAGAAAGCAGCATGAAATGCCAGGGCAATGTTTCAGCCCACCTTTATTTCTCTAATGGAATACCTAAGATGCAATGAATTTATAAAGAAAAGGAGTCTATTTGATCCATACATTTGAAGGCTAAAAATACATTTGAATCGTGCTTTAGGCTTCAATAACAAACCCCATGGTAGATAACAGAGTAAGTAACCAGTGTGAAAAGCTCCAAGCAAGAAGCCAGAAATGATTGGGGCCCACATTACCCTCTGTTGATACATCCTCCCAAAAGACTCCAAGTAGGTTCCACCTCTTAAAGGGCCTACCATCATGCCTAGGACCAAGTCTCTATCACTGGAAACTTTGGAGGACAAACAAACAAAACTCAAACCACAGTAGGCAGTTAGTAAGTAGGAAAAAAATCTAACTTTCATGCAGGGAATCTTGGAGTGGTTTGAAATCTGCTTTAATATGCACACATTTTTAGTGATTGAGAGTGGACCAGTATAGACAGAATGTGAATGTAATCGTCACATACTTCCTGTTGACAACCAGTTTCAAGAGAATACCAGTCCCAAAATGACTTGATGGGAAGTAGCAATTCATTTTATTTTATTCTTATAATAATTTTATGATGATAATATCATGACTTCAAGTATGTAAAATTAATTTTTTATCTGAAATTATTATTTTTCAACTTCAAAGGATAGAATCCATACTGTTTTTATGAGAGACAACATATCTTATGTTTTGAGGCCTTGATATTTAATAAAAAATTTAAACCCAAATGTATGAACTTGGAGATATATAGAATATGTCTCTTTTATATTTTAATCCCAAATGCTGAGTAGAGCACTCAGACTCTGATGAATACCGAATACTACATCAGTATCCTAGGAAGTACTAATGTTGGCCTCTTAAGTAAAATTACCCTTGAAATATTCAGTTAGTATTAATAATGATTTTTTTTTCTTTATCCCTTTTCTCATTCGTTAAGCTTTAGTAGGAGGGTGTGAATAGACATCTGGTTTCTTATTGCTGTGAAAGACAGTGATGAGATGTGAGTTCTTTTTCTTTCTCTAGTCACTGTTACAAATAAAATTTCATGGTTTAAAAGTTAATCCTAGAAAACAATACTGTGGTTTCTTAGGCTACTCTTACAACTGCTCATGGGACATGGCATCTCACTCATGAACATAATTCTAAGAGGACTGACACTTGTCCTCACACATTGAATTCTAATGTCCACAGCATCTTTTTTCTCAATAAGCAAAGACTGGAAAGGACCCTAGTGTTTTTGAGTGCAGAGTTTACTCACAATAAAATAAAGTGGATTTCTAGGACATGTAAAATTTGGAGGAGTGTCTGGAGAAAGCTGTTGAGGATAATAAAACCAGTCCTGCACAGGTAACTTGATATTCTTGCCAAGGGAAATTTCTGGAACAACAGTTGTTGGGTCTGAGGAAGTAGCAGGTAGCCAAGAGAGGAGCAGAGTACAGAAGAGTAGCTCAAACACCAGTGTGGTGGAGACGTTCTGCACCATTCATTGTCTGTCTATTGACTGAATGTTAGACAATTGGATTCATCCAGGGATGTGTGTGCACTGGTGTACGTACGTGGGTGCGTACGTGTGAGTGTGTGTGTGTGTGTGTTGTTTTGCTATTATGAATAACACTTTTATATGGACATTTGTTTTCATGATATTTGTTAGATGCCCAGGAGAAAAAAAATGCTAACCAGTGGTAAAGTAATATAATTTCTTCATGGTAATGTTTAACTTTATAGTTTTGGTAAAATGTGTTCTAAAGAACATTTTATATTCCTACCAGAGATTAAGAACTCTAGACTTCCCACATACTTCTAACATTTGGAGTTGCCTGTCATTTTTACAACATTTATTTTACTTACTCTTACTTTGTTAATTAAGACTATAATATATTCTGATTATGCTTTCCCCTCCTCCAACTCTTCACAGGTCCTTCTCAGCTCACCTCCCATCTAAATCCACACCTTTTTCTCCCCTTTCTCATTAGAAAAGAAACGGGCACTTAAAAATAATTTGATAAGTAAATGTATTATTTACTTTATTAGCCCAGGTCATCAGGGCTTGGCTATAAATGCTGCAACCTGCAGAGCTGTCTCATTGTCCCATCCATCATTTTTACAACCATCAAAATACATGAACTGATGTTTCACTAGTGGCTTTTGTTTATTTTCCTTTACTTGGTTTTCCTTTAATTTAAAATTTTTGCTTATTTACTGGCCCTCACAAATCCTGAGCAAGCACTCTACTACTGGCATACACCACTAGTCATCCATCAGTATGGTGTTATTGTGCTTTTCACTAATAATACTGAACATCTTTTTACCAGTCAATTAGTCATCTGTATATGTGTCTCTTTTAAAATTGTAACCCACCTATAAAACTACAAAATTGCTCACATGAATAGGGTACTGTCTGCTGCTGTGAAGAGACACCACGTAGTAGAGAGGACATGGAGCCTGGGGATCAGGCTGGGAAGAATTGACACGTTAGCAGCACCAAGTGTCCTACTATACAAAGACATGGCAGCTCCTCCCTCTCTGGGTGTTCACTGATTTCCTTTAGCAGGGTTCTGGGGGAGAGCACTGTACCTCTTTCATCATCAGGAGTTTGTTCCTGAAAAGTTTATAATTGGGGAGAAATTGACATTGTAGTTTCTTTTCAGATTGTTCATTGCTAGAATATAGAAAAATAATCAGTTTGTGTATGCATGTTATTTCCTTACATCCTGCAAACCTAGATTATCAGTTTTAGTAAATTTTTATAGATCCACTAGGATTTTCCCAAATAATGCCAAACTATGTGCAAATAAAATGATTCTTTTTATCTGTCTTTCTATCCTGCGTGACATTAATGTCTCTTCTTACCCAACTGTGCTGGCAAAAGCCTTGATGATACAATGTTGAGGGGAAGGGGTGGGAGGGGACATCCTTGTCTGTCTCTAGACCTCAGCAAGGGAAGTATTCATTCTTTCACCAATATTCCTTTGACTATGGACTATGCTTGCTCGCTTGTTTGTTTGAATGGCTGGTGTAAGGCTTGTAGTCAAGGCAGTGCCATCATTGACACCTGGTAAAATTGGAAAGCCTTCAAATGATATAACCATAAGTTCTCCTCTCTACTCTTGGCTCATGAATAAGTTCCCATAGCCAAGGAATGGTCACCAAACAGCAGGTGCTATTACTAATTGCCTCCAAAGAGTGGTATCCCAGCTCTACAAACCAGTAGAATTAAGCAATAAATAAAATGACATCATTCTAAAAGTATCAGGCACTCCTTACCCTCTTGATATTACAAAGCCTGCCTCCCATACCTAAGGGACACTTCCTGTGACATACCATGACAGGTGGTGGTATTCTTCTCTCTCTCTCTCTCTCTCTCTCTATATATATATATATATATATATATATATATATATATATATTTTTTTTTTTTTTTTTTTTAAACAAGCTTGTTTTAAATGTCAATCCCAGTTCCTGCACCTTCCTGCCCTCTCCTGCTCCCCCTACCAACTTCCATCCCATCCTTTTTCTGCTCCCCAGGGAGGGTAAGGCCTTCCATGGGGAGTTTTCAGTCTGTCAGATCATTTGGAGCAGAGCCTAGGCCCTCCCCCATGTATCTAGGTTGAGGGAGTATCCCTCTATGTGGAAAGGGCTCCCAAAGTTCATTCATATACTAGGGATAAATACTGATCCATAACCAGATCCCATAGACTGCCCAATCCTCCTAACTAACACCCACGTTTAGGGAGTCTGTGTCAGTCCTATGCTGGTTTCCCAGCTATCAGACTGGAGTCCATGAGCTCACCCTTGTTCAGGTCAGCTGTTTCTGTGGGTTTCTCCAGCCTGGTCTTGACTCCTTTGCTCAACACTCCTCCCTGTCTACAACTGGATTCCAGGAGTTCAGCTCAGTGTTTAGCTGTAGGTGTCTGCTTCTGCTTCAATCAGCTACTAGATGAAGGCTCTGGGATGGCATATAAAGTATTCTTTTCCGATGGGCTGCAAGTGTGCAAGATTGATATACTATGGGTCTCATATATAAAATGCCTCGGACTGACTATTCTGTCTTCTCCCAAACACTCCAAGAATTCTTCTTATAAGGGTGGAATGACTAGCAAACAGACTGAGAAAGTATACCTCCATTTCTAGCTTTAGATACTGTTGGACCCTAATTCTGGGGTCCTGATGGACTGATGGGAGAGCCCCGCGACACAAACACCAAAACCAGGAGATGCAACAAGCAAAAGTTGTTTATTGAATGAGTGCACTCGGGTGTCAGCAATCTCGGGGAAAGCTTCACACCCCCCAAAGGGTTTTTATAGAGACAAACTGCAAATCAGCATACTTGCATGGGGCACAAGGTGATTAATTACAGCGTATGATCTCATGTTTGAGAGATCACCCAGGTATGACCTGTTCTTATTCAAAGGATAAACTATAGAATGACTTGGAAAGTCCCCAGACTGTTGGCCAGGAGTGACCCAGACAGGGCTGTTCATCTGGAATCATTTGTTCCAGCATTGGGGACCTATTGCCTTGTTGTGTGCCAAGACCAGTGAAAAACTTTTTCATACTCTGGCTTTCTCTTGGCTGTACATTTAGAGCCTTCAGTTATTCCACAAAGGTTTGATGATTTAGTAACTAGCCCTATTTAACAAGATCAGTCTAGCATATAACCACTAGCCCCATCACCATAGTAACCTTTCTTGTACTCATAATTTCTGTTCTTTCCTCCCATGTCAATATCCATTCTTTATGGTTTTCTACATTCCACTTGCAAGAACCATTTTCTTGCCCCTTTCCTACATCCTTGCTCTGCAAACTAAAATCTTTCAATACTTGGTTCTGAATTTACATTAGATTGCTTAATTATTTTCCTGAATTTATTGCCACAATCCATTGGTGGTTTTTTCCTTTTTCTGTGCATTCTGTAAATATAGTTGAATCCATTTTAATTGCTTTTTCACTCATTAATCAGATTGCATTGCTTGAGTGGCTCTCATTTGATCAATATAATTCCCTTTATATGTTTCTGGATTAAATTTCTATTTATTTTTAATAAATATGTTGGGTTGTTGAATTTTTTTTCTTCTCTTGTGAATACTCCAAGGTTTCTTTTTTATTTTTTATAAGGCTGGGATGTTAAGCGATAGATGGTTATTTTTTTCTTTAAAAATACTTTTCATTTACACATTAGCGCCAGTTTCCCTTCCCTCCCCCCCTCCTCTCCCTCTCCCCAGCCACTCCTCAGAGGGTATACGATCTCCCTTGGGGAGACAACAACATCTAGTATATCATTGATGCAGGATCTATCCTCCCCCCCTGAATCCAGGCTGCACAAGGTATCCCACCACAGGGAACAGGCTCCAAAAGCCAGTTCATACACCCAGGATAAATTCTGGCCCCACTCCCAGGGACCCAACATAACTGTCATCCACATTCATAGCAACATACCTAAACATAATAAAGGCAATGTACATCAAGCTAAATGGAAAGAAACTCAAAGCGATTCCACTAAAATCGAGACAAATACAAGATGTCCACTCGCTCTATTTCTATTCAATATAGTACTGGAAGTTCTAGCTAGAGCAACAAGATAACAAAAAGGGATCAAGGGATACACATTAGAAAGGAAGAAGTCAAACTTCTGCTATTTGCAGATATAATAGTGTACATAAGTATTCGTAAAATCTCTACCAGGGAATTCCTACCACTGATAAACACCTTCAGTAATGTGACAGGACACAAGATCAACTAAAAAAAAAAAAAAAAAAAAAATCAGTAGCCTTCCTATATACAAATGATAAGCAGGCCGAGAAAGAAAACAAAGAAACATCGTCCTTGACAATAGCTGCAAAATAAATATAAAATATTTTGGAGTAGCTCCCTGGTTTTAATATCAAGGTATGATCACACCATAAACTTTTTAGAACAACTGATACATTTTCCCTGTTAAATGCTTATTACTTCTTTTTAAACTTTACGTTATTTTGTGAGTATGGGTGTCTTACCCGAATATATGCCTGTGTACCATATGTGTGCCTAGTGTGGGTGGGAGTCACAGATGGTTATAGGCTGCCATGTGGGTGCTTGAAATCAAGTCTGGGTCTTCTACAAGTACAGCCATTACTCTTAATGCCTCAGCCATCTCTCTAATCCCTCTTTATTTCACCTTGATTTACACTGACTTCGATTTACCTAGTTTCCATAGGTAAAACTTAAAATACTGACTTGAGGGGTTTTTTTGGTTTTTGTTTTTGTTTTGTTTTGTTTTTTTCTACTTTTCAATCTAAATGGTAGAGCCTTACCTTTTCCATTAACATTACTTGTCTCCTATATTTACAGAAATGACCTTTGTCATTCAGGTTGGGAGTTTTCTAAGATACCTTATGATTTTCCCTAGTTGTACATGATATTCAGAACATTAATTTACTTACCACATTTGGGGGATTTTCACACTTATTCCTGCTATTGGTCTGCATTTCAATTTCACTTTAGTTGTCGACCATTCATTCAAGGATTGGCTTAGGTTTTCCCATGTGGCCTATTCTGAAGAATGTTCCAGGTATATTCGGAATTAATACGTGCTTATCCACTAGAAGGGATATATAAGAGCAGGTAAGTTAAATGAGGGTGAAACTTCAATTCTTTATTAGCTTCTTTGACTTTTTTTTTTTTTTTTTTTTTTTTTTTTTTTGCTTTTTTTGTTCTAGCAACTATTGAAAGTGTGACACAAAAATCTAGTTATAAAAACTATGATGTTTCAAAGAAAGGTCTAGAGAACTACAAGACTGCTCCCAACTAACAATTTGAGCTTCCGTGGAAAGGCTGTCATAAATGCCCTTTCCGGAGAGTAAGATCAACAAATAACTTATCAATGGAGCCCTCAACTAATGCTAATTCCAACTAATGTTGGAAACAGGAGGAAACACCCATACATAAACACTGGGTCAAACTAGAATCCAGATGCAGATGGAGAGGACAATACCATGCAGCAGAAACACATACAGACAGCTTACCTGAACAAGGAGGAGATAACGGCCACTAGACTGATGATAGCTGGGAAGCCAGCATGGGACTGACTCAGGACCTCCTGAATATGGGTCTCAGCCAGAAAGACTGAGCAGTCTAAGGGACCTCAGACAGTGGAGCCAGGATGTACCCCTGGTGCACAAAAGGACTTTGTGAACACATCCCCCATGGAGGGATAACTGCCTTATTCTAGAGACAGGAGAGAAGCCCTAGTCCCTACTTCACATGACCTGTCAGATCTACATGACCCCAACTGGATGGCATTCCCCTACATATGGAATTGGGGTGGGGGGATGGGAGGGGAGGGTGGTTAGAGTGCATGTGAGAGGGCAGAGAGGGCAAAAGGGAGGGAAGGAGGGAGAGAGGAAAAAGGGAGTGAGGGATGTTGGGAGAGAGAGGGAACTGGGATCGACATGTAAAATAATAAATTAAATTTAAAAAAAAATGCTTTGACTCCAAAATTTAAGTTGAAGGACAAGTTACTGGGGAAAAGGATTTCTATTTTTGTTTCCACAGAAAATGAAAAGCTGTGGATTCCTTCCAGACTAATGTGGTTTGATCACGCCAGACCGCCTGAAACAGAGTACAAGGTGATCCTACATTCAAAACAGCTGGGCAAAACAGCCCTACAGACTACAGCCAGGATTTCTGAATCTTCTTAGAATCCCCCAAGACAGCGCCCCTTACCAGCAGGAAGTAGTTTGGAAAGAACAACGCCCAAATTCCCAAATATTGTGTATAAATGTTTGTTTTCATTTAATTGAACTTTGTTATATAAAATAAATTTAAAAAACTATGTTGTTTTCGTGATTTGTCGATATTTTACCATTATGAAATGCTTGTTAGTATCTCTAGTAATATTTTCTTAATTTCCATTTTAATCTTTATATTATTTCATCTTTATATCATCCATTCCCCTTGTTTTAATCTCTTTTTATTTTTAATCAGTTGAGTCTTATAATCTGTATTAAATTTTTTTAAATACAATTTAAGAATTCCTGCTTTTTGGTTCTTGGATAATCATATTTGATGTAGTTACTGATTTCATTGAATGTATATTGCTGCTTTTCTTCCTGTCTTCCAAATGTCTTGTGACCCTCTTTTATGTCAGAATTTTGGTGTGTCATTTCAATACCTGTCAATTTTAAAATGTCATAATTGTTGTGTGTGTTCACATGACATGCTGGGAGGGGCACAGGCCACACACTTTTGTGTAGAGGTCAGTGGGCAACCCTGTAGAGTTCATTTTCTCCTTTCTCCTTCATGTGAGGTTTAGGGATCAAATTCAAGTCACCAGCTTTAATATGACAGGAACTTTTACCTGTTGAGTCGTCTCAAAATGTTTTTGTTTGAGATGGTTTTATATGTAGCCCAGCCTGGCCTGGAACTCGTGAAAATCATGTTGCCTCAGCCTCCCATGTGCTTGATTACATATATCAACCTCACTCGGCCCTTTCTATCAAACCAATAAGCTTATATTCTGAGTTATTTTTTTAGGGTTATGCTATAGAAAACTGTATTGTCATCAGTAGTATATAGTTTATCACTCTCCATATCAGGGGGTAGATCCAGCAAAATATTGGAAATTTTCTCCAGTATAGGACATTTTCTTCCTCCTTCTTTGTGTTAATTGCCACACACTTCACAATTAACACTAGTCTCGGAACAGAATGCCATCGTAACAACTGCTTGGAACAACTGCATGTCTCTTAAGAGTTCAAAGCACAAAAATATTTATTTATACAACTTCAAATAATTACATATTTACTGTATCACTTCATCTTAGGGATTCAAGTTATCATTCTGTATTATTTCCCATTAGCCAAAGAATTCTTTTAGTGTTTCTTGTAAGGAAGATCTAATTTATTGCATGATTTCCTAGATGTACAATACTTAGTTGATGGGTGTTCTTTCTTCTAGTACTTAGAATATTGTTGTCTCCTCTCCATTCTTAAGATAATCCTGAGCAGAATAGATTTGTGCCTTCTTCAGATCAAAGTTCAAGTGTTTTTCTGCCTCATGCTCTTACCCCTTTTATTTCCCTGTGGTTGGCTCTCCTAGCCTTACATTTCCTACTAGCCCTGGAACACCTGGGTCTTGATGATTGCATGTTCCCTTTATTATAGGACTGACACGTGGAAGAAAAGGTCAACTTTATTTTACTTGTTCACAAAAGCACTGATTACTGCTTTGCTTGCAGAGAGCCAACAGCTAAGTCTACTTTGAAAATAGCATCATTGGCTCCCAAAGTAGCCATTGTTCTCTTTATAGAACTAGCTGTCTTCTCGCCATCCTTTTAAGCCTTTTAACCTTTCTAATAGCAAATCATCAGACACAAACTGAGGACCAGTGTTGTTGTTTTGTGTGCATTTTGATTTGCGTTTTCTGGTGGAAGGAGACTTTATTTATTTATTGTTTTCTTTTAGCTTTGTACACCACCATTGTCATCTTATTTACCAAGATCAGAATAAAAGAAAGGAGCCCTACTGTCTGGGTTTTTTTTTTCTAACTGACACATGATTCATGCAGGAATGAGTCTAACCATTTTTACCACAAAAGAAAGAAAATTACAATCTTTACAACAAGCATATTTTACCCCCTCCCCAATAAAGGTTGGGTATAAAATGATGGTTTCCATTCTTGTTGTTAAAAGAAACTTCAGGTCTAACAAAAAATGAAATGTGATGGGAAAATGTTTAGTAACTCAGGAACCCAGGAAGAGTTTGACTGACTGACTTAGGAGGCGTAGGGAACATAAGAAGAGACTTGGTCTGTATCCATTGCCTACAGTAAGATCCTGTCAGGATACAGCTGTTCTACACTAGATACTTAACAGAGAAAATATAACATGAGGAATTGTTAACTAGGCACGGAAAAGGCAAAACCAGAACATGGAATAGCAACTGCCAGAAACAGCTGCCACCCTTTGTGGGGGAGCAATGAAAAGAGGCTGGTCATAGCAAAACTTAGAAGCCTGGAGAAGAAACCCCACAGAGCTTGAACTCCCACCTCTGCAGAGAGGTCTCCAGGCAAGCTGGTCCTGGCATCTCTGGAAAGGCACAAGCAGACAGATTCTGCTAGTGATGTGATAGGAGGAAATTGCCATCTCAGAGAGCAGCAGGAGGTAAGGCTGATGCTCCCAGGAATAGGAAGCAGACAGGAAAGCTTCAGATAGTTCCTGCCTCCTCCCTATACCTGGTACTTACCCTCTAATCACCACCCTGCACCACTACCATCATCTGCACCACAACGGACAGAGCTTCATAGTAAAGCAGCTGGTAACATATAAATGTGGTTTGTGAAGTGCCAGCTTCAGCATCACCTCGCAGACTGTAGGAGACACTTGGAGCTGAGATACAAAACTTAGTAACTAGCACACTCATTTACTTCCAAATGCAACTCTTCCTGCATGTACCCTGTCTCTTTGTCTCCCATACACCTGCTGCCACCTGAGTATGCTGAAATGACGATAAAATTAAATAATCAAATATCACAGTGTCTTGTAGTTTCATATTATTTTAACCAAGGCTGAATCAAAATTGAAGTTTACTTTCCATTATTGCAGAAGATAAGGGGACATAGGGATGAGAAGAAAGATGAAAATGATTACTTTTCATTTCTTTATGGTTTTGTGTGCTTTTGTAAGAATGTACATAGGTAGGTAAGTAGGTGTGTGTGTGTGTGTGCAATGCGTATGTTGTTCACTTCAAATTAACAGGAGATACATAATAGAGATATCACTACATAAAACTGCAATATAAAAACGTTATATTTTAAAAGTCTTTTATATGAGTAGGGAGGTCACAGGTCCAGTGTGGAAGATGTCACTGTTCTTCTGCTACAAAATGAACATGATGTGCCTGCCAAATTGCCTCAGAAATAACTGTACTTATGCCCGTAGAATTGTTGTTCTACCAGATTCGCTCAGAGAAGTTTCATTTTACAGTGGTCAGTGGAGACAGCTTGTCAAAGTAGTGAAAATAAGTGACTGTGGGATGCCTAGCCGCAGAGAACATTTGTATGGCCCGCCTACAAGGCCCAGAGAACATCTAGTAAAATGCAGCTGAATAATTAAAATTCTGACATCAGAGCATGATATGGATGTTGCACTCTTTTGGTTTGTTGTTGTTTTATTTTTCGAGACAGGGTTTCTTTGTGTATCAGTTCTAGCTGTCCTGCAATTTTCTTTGTAGACTAGGCTGGCCTCAAACTCACAGAGATCTGCCTGCCTCTGCTTCCCGAGTGCTTCAGTTAAAGGCATGCGCCACCTTTGCCTGGTGATTGTTGCACTCTTGAGCTCAAAGCAGATGTAACTACAGGCACAAGATCGAAACCATATTATGAAATTGGGGAGGGGCCTCTGGGGTTCCATCCGCCCCTGAGGGTGTATGTTTAATGGCTGCTTGGGGGGAGAGACATTTTGCAAAGTGGTAAAGCCACTGCTGGGGCATTCACCTCCATTCCTGTAAACAAACCTAATGAAACTCACTAGGCCACAGTGGGGGTGGAGGGGAGCAGACACCTTAAATAGAAAGGTGTCTAGTTGGAGATTAGCAGGAGGGCAGAGGGCACAAGACAGCTTAATGGGTGTGAATATTATTGAAACACATCTATGAAAATACCATGATGAAATCCTCTATGACATAAAATATATAACAAGAAACATTTAAAAACCAAATGATATTTTATACTTAATTATATTTAATATTATTTACTTCTAATGTCATAAACTAGCTTTAAATGATGATAAGTAAAGAACTAGCAAGAACAATAACAACTAAAAAGAAAATTATTTGTATCTGAGAATTGAAATAACATAAAAAGGCTAATTGCTCAGAGTGAGTGAGACCTGTCAGTGGAAACATGAAATTGCACACAATGACAAATAGGTATGTGTAAGCAGAAATTTCCTGTCAGGACCACCCAGCCCCAAATAACCTACTCAGAGGATGAATATAAATTACAAATATTCAGGCAATAGCTCAGGCTTCTTAATAGCTAACTCTTACATTTAAATTAACCCATTCCTATTCATCTATGTTGTGCCACGTGGCTGTCTTTTAGCATGTCTTTCTTTCCAGGCAGCTGGCTGACATCGCTCTTGACTCCTCCCTCCTTCTTCCCATCCTCCTCAGTTTGGCTTTCCTAACTTCATGCCCAGCTACCCAGCCTGTAAGCCTTTCATTAACTAACTAATGCATATTCATATTGTAGAAAAGGATTGTTCCACAGCAGGCAAGCTGACAACAGTCAGAAGTAGCCTGATTGGGGCTGAAGCAAGGCCAGTGAATATGGATCAGAGGCCATGAGATTTCTCCAAAGATAGGCAAAACAGATAATGATTCTGCCAGGAGCAAAGAGCTAGGACACTTTTACTTTGAATTAAAAGAAATATCCTGGCATGGGATCTGATTTTCCTAAAATACAGCTAAAATATTAATGCTGCCAAGTCATTGACCCAGGCCTTTTTTTTTTTTTTTTTTTTTTTTTTGCTATGGTTTGTAATCACCCCTATTTCTATTTCTATTTGATGCCTTTATGTGGAAAAGCAGTTTATAACCCAACCCAGTTTCCACATTATCTGGACATCACCACCTACAGATCTTTTATATTAACTTATCTATGTTAAAAAATATTAGGGAACAGACTATCAACATAACTTTTACTTACAATTTGTATCCTTAACTTTTTAAGGTCAAACTTTCTTACTTTTAAAAAAATTTATAAAAGGATATAGAAATGATATAAGCCCTTAATAATGTCAGAATTAACATCTGACCCTGCTTTCATTTTATAAAATTTTATGTGTTTTTCAGATTTCTATAACAGCAAAAAATAACAGAAATGCTCACCTTATGAAGGGGAATGTTTATTTTGAACCCACAGATTCGGAGATTCCATCTTATGGTGTATAGTTCTATGTCAACTTGACACAAGCTAGAGTCATCAGAGTGGAGGGGAGCTTCCTCTTGAAAAATGCCTCCGTAAGATTTAGGCAAGTCTATAGGGCATTTTCTTAACCCACAATTAATGGAGGGGGTTCAGCCACTTTGGGTAGTATGACACTGGCCATGAGGAACCATGAGCAAGCCATGAGGAGCAAGCCAGTAAGCAGCACCCCTCCATGGACTTTGCATCAGTTTCTGACTCTGGTTTCTCACCTGTTGCAGAACAATTGTTCAACTATGAAAATATGTTGTTGCATTTTTTTAATTGTGTAAAGATATATTGCTGTTTTAACTTGCCTACATAAGGCACCTGATTGGTCTTATCAAAACTGAATAGCCAATAGAGAAGGGGGAGGTACGGATGGAACTTCCAGGCAGGCTCAGGGAAGAAAGAAAAAAAGATGACAGGGAGACCTCATGGGCCAGACAGATAGACATGGAGGAAGCAGGAAAGTAGGACATACAGAATGAAAGAAAGGTAAAAACTCCTAAGGTAAAATGTAGATGAATAGAAACAGGTTAAATAAAGTTGCTAGTGGGAAAAGTCTAAGCTAAGGCTGAGCATTCATAATCAATAATAGGCCTCCATGTCTTAATTTGGGTTCTTGAGTTCTTGCCCTGACTTTCTTAGATGAACTGTTATGTGGAAATGCAAGCCAAACCTGAACTCTACTGACCTGTTTGAGTTCCTGTCCTGACTTCCTTTGATAATAAACAGTAATATGGAAGCATAAGACAATTAAATCTTTTTCTCCCCAAGTTACTTTGGTCATGGTGTTTCATCATAGCAACAGTAACCATAAGTAAGACACAGCCCATGATTACAAGGGTGCGAGGACCCTTTGCTTTTGGCTGGTGGAACCGAGAGGTTGTATGTCGTGTTGGGCAAATGTAGCAGAGAAAAACCACTCACTTCATAGCTGGAAAGGGAAAGACAGGAAGAAGACACAAGGATCCCATATCCCTTTGAAATCATACTCCCAATGACTAAATATCTGCCTGTAGGCTCCACCTCCTCAAGTTTCCACAACCTTTCATGGCACAAAAGGAACCCATACACCTTTGTGAGATATTTAAAACTCAAACCACAGGACCATGCCATGTGCAAACTTAAATAGATATAATGAAATCCTGTAACCTACAGAGCAGCTGTAAGCATTCATGAGACAGAATAGCACACAAAGCAAAACGTAAATGCCAGGGGCAGAAAGTCTTCAGGTATAGAGCCTTTTTAGACAACTAGACTAAAAATCTGGGTATTTTAGCTGGAGTCCCTACTGCTGTGATAAAACACCATGACTAAAGCAACTTGGGAAGAAAAGGGGCTTTATTTGGCTTCCATTTCCACATAACAGTTCATCATCTAAGAAAGTCAGGGCAAGAACTCAAGACAGGAACTTGGAAGTAGGAACTGAAGCACAGCCATGAAGGAATGCTTCTTTCTATCTTGTTCTGCATGCCTTGCTCACCCAGTTTTCTTATATACCTCCAGACTGCCTGTCCAGGGGTGTCATACCACACCAATCACTACTCAAGAAAATGTACTCCAGACTTGGCTACATGTGGTCTGATGCTGTAGGAATGTGACAGCCAGCCCTAACCTGGCTTGCTCTAATCGAGTGACAATTTCCCAAGAGTGCTCAGACCTATGAAATAATTTATATACATAAATTGCTTGCGATGGCTAAAGAAGACGTGGTTTTAAGCATCCTGTAAAGGCCACGGACCTTTGCCCTAGAGTGCCTGTGGGATCCTCTGTCCTGCAGATGAGAGAAGATAATAAACAACTCTTAGCTCCATTAGAGGTCATGCTGGGTCCAGGAATTCAGGTTAGCCCCCCCCCCATCCAGGGACTACCCCCAGTCACTCAGTGCCTGCCCAGCCTACCCCAAACCACCACTACTCCCCTCATCAACATATACCTACCCACAACTCCAGCTGGAGCCCCCTGCTCCACCAGTGGCCAAACACAATGCCAGAACTCCTTCTGGACTAGAAACAATAACCATACCACTAGAACTCTGACCCCCAAGTCAGGTAGATACCATCACTCTACACAGACCACTCAGACAAATGACTGTAGTGAGATATCCACCCTGCCTGAACCTGTTGCACTGACCACACCCACTAGGGCGAGGAGACAGGGGTGGGCATGACTGGTGGGGGCTAGGTCTGGGATCCCAGACCCCAGTTCAATCTCTTACTTCCTGGTCAGAGACAGAGAGCATACGGGGGCATCCTTGGAGTGGGAACCCACAGCCATCATCTGTTTCTGGTGTAAGTGATTTCTCCCAGAATAACATCCATCAGCCTATATTGTGTCCCAGAATCTTATTTCCTACACAGTAAAAGACCAAACAGGAAACAGAAACCAATGAAGAAAACAATCATCCAATAAAGACAAACTCAGAACTCAACACCTAGACCTATAATCACCCCAAACCTAGATGTTACCAACAACAGCAAAAGCAATGTGTCACCACCAGAAGCCAGTTAGACATTCTACTACAGTAAGCACTGAATATTTCATCACAGCTAAAGCACAAGAAAATTAACTTACAATCAGCTTTATGAAGATGATTACAGTCCTTAAAAAGGAAATGAGTAAACCTCTTAAAGAAATCAAGGAAAAAGACAAACAAAAAGTTGGAAGAAATCAATAAGACAAGAGCCAAAAATAAATAAATAAACAAACAACAGTTAAAGGAAACAAATAAAACTGTCCAAGACCTGAAATAGAAATAAAAGCAATAAAGAAAACACAAACCAAGTGAATTCTGGAAATGGAAAATCTAAATAAGGAAGCAAACAAGAACTGTAGGTGCAAACATCAATAACAGAATACAAGAAATGAGAGAGTGAATCTCAGGTATTGAAGATACAATAGAAAAATAAGTGTATATCAGTCAAAGGAAATGTTAAATGTAAAAAGATTCCTAACACAAAACTCCAAGAAATCTGTGACACTATGAAAAGACTAAACCTAAGAATAATAGGAATAGAAGAAGAAGAATCCTAGATCAAAGACCCAGAAAAAAAAAATCTCTAACAAAACATAGAAGAAACACATACCTAAAAAGGTACAAGAAGCTTACAGAACACCAAACAGATTGGACCAGAAAAGGAAATCCCCATGTCACATAATAACCAAACACTAACATACAGAAGAAAGAACATTAAAAGCTGAAAGAGAAAAAGATCAAGTAACATATAAAGGCAAACTTATAAGAATTATACCTGATTTCTTAATGGAGACTCTAAAAGCCAGAAGGGCCTAGACAGATCCTACAGACTCTAAGAGACCACAGAAGCCAGCATAGACTACTACACTCACCAAAGCTTTCAATTATGATACATGAGGAAAATGAGATATTCCACGATAAAGTCAAATTTAAATGATGTCTGTCCATGAACCCAGCCCTACAAAAGGTACAGAAGGAAAACTTCAACCCAACGAGGATAACTACACATCCATGAAAACAGAGTAAATAAATAATCTCACAACAGCAAAACCAAAAAAGGGATACATACACACGAGAGAGAGAGAGAGAGCGAGAGAGAGAGAGAGACTACCAACAACAACAAAAAAATAGGAATTAACAATCTTAACAACCATCAGGCTTTGCTATCTCTTTATATCAATGGAATAAATTCTCCCAATGGAAAAAAAAAAAGTAACAAAATTGATGAGAAAACAGGATCCACCCTTCTGCTGCACACAAGAAACACACCTCTTTATCAAAGATAGATATTACCTCAGTGTAAAGGGATGGAAAAAGGTTTTCCAAACAAATGGACCCAAGAAACATGCTGGTGTGGCCATTCTAATATCTAACAAAATATACTTCAAACAAAAAATTAATCAAAAGAAATGGGAGAAGACACTTCTTATTAATTAAAGGACAAATCCAAAAGATGATCTTTCAGTTTTCAACATATATGCCCCAAATTCAAGAACACAAAAATTTGTAAAGGAAATACTTTTAAACCTAAATCATACATTGACCCTCACACACTGATAGTGGGGGGCTTCAGTACCCCACTGTCACTAATGGACAGGTCATCCCGACAATAGTGAGTAATCAATATGTCAGCTTCATAAAACTAGAATTGACCAACCATAAGACCCAGATATATCACTCTTGTGCATATACCTAAAGGATGCTCAATCATATCACAAGGATACTCACTCAACTTTGTTCATAGCAGTTTTATTTGTAATATCCAGAATGTGGAAACAACGTAGATGTCCCTCAACCAAAGAATGGAAAAGAAAATATGATACATAAATACAATTGAGTAATGCTCAGCTGTTTAAAAAATGACATCATGAAACTTGAAGGCAAACAAATAAAACTAGAAAAAAAGCCATCCTGAGTAAGGTAACCCAAACCCAGGAAGACATGCAGGTTTGATGCTTAGTCCAATTGTCACCAGAGAGACTTTATCCAGCTACTGATGGAAACACATACAGAAACCCACAGCCAAACATTAGGGGAAGAAAAGAATGTAGGAACTAATGTGGTCAAGAACACCATAATAAAACCCAAAGAGTCCACTAGCCTGGACTCTAAGGACTCACAGATACTGAATTGACAACTAGGGAGCCTTCATGGGACTGATCTAAACACTCTGCATACATGCTACAGCTATGTAGCTAGGTCCTCTTGTATGTCTCCTAACAGTGAGAGCAGCGACTGTCTCTGATTCTTTTAGTAGATTTTGGATCCATATTCCTCAGACTGGGTCATCTTGCCCAGCCTTAATACATAGGGAGATGCTTAGTCTTAGGGCAACTTGATCTGACATGTTTTGATGATTTCCATGAGATATCTACCCTTTCCTGGTCAGAAATGCAGTAGTTGGTTAGGAGTGGGAACAGAGGGGGTGTTGGGGAGAGAAACTGGAAGAAAAGGAAGGAAGGGAAACTCAAAGCTGGGACATCAACCCAGCCACAAAACCTTTGACCTACAATCCGTCCTCCTACTGGACTGATAGGAGCGTTTGTAACATGAGGTGTTATTGTAACTTGTTACGCTGTGCTTGGTTGATATTCCTGGGAGGCCTGCTCTTTTTTGCGGGGGGGGGGGTGGTAGAGGAGAAATGGATCTAGAGAAGGGAGGTAGGAGTGAGAACTAGCAAGAACATAAGGAGGGGAAACTGTGGACAAAGTGTATGAGAAAAGAAAAAAAAATAAAACTATGATAATGGTATTCCTGATTTCTTCTTTTGTAAACTCACTTATGATTGTGGGACTGGATAAAGTGGTCTTTTTATTACTATACAACAGGAAAGAAAAACAACTAAGGAGAGCAAAACAATGTTTTTGCCCAGCTATGGATTCCATATATAATTGTTTATCCATCTTTGGTGTCCACCTTTATAAACCCTTCCTTAGTCGACTTCAGCAGGGCATGCTGTCTAGTTTTAAGGCTGCCATTCTTCTATTAGTAATAAGAATAAATTCATGTAATCTAAGTGTGAATTGGGTCTAAGTAGTTGGCCTTTCCTAGTGGGTTCTAATGCCACAACAACAGAAACATTTTCTCAGTTGAGGTTCTTCTTCCAAAATAACTCTAGCCTTGTGTCAAGTTGACAAAAAAAAAAAAAAAAAAAAAAAAAAAAAAAAAGAAAACAAACAAACAAAATCCTATACTTGACACTACCTAAGAATTAGGGAATTAGGTCTGTTTCAAAGCTGTTAAGTCTTCCTGCACACACTAGTGTTCCTCCAAATATTCTTCTGAGCCTGAGCCTTGAATATAAGAAAGCACATTACTCAATGAGAGCACGTACACTCAATGGAAACTCAACTGAAGTGAGATGTTTTAGCACAGGCTTTAAATTGTGGCTCATTGCTGGACCACATGGGTTTCATTCTCCACTTCCCTCTAACCTTTCCTGATGTATTAGCTCATTTTGCCTCTGCCTGATTTCTCATCCACAAAGTAGAGACAATAATAATAGAGTTTTTAGAAGGATTTATCTGGCCTATGCTAGGTGTTTAGTTATAGAATTAAGTATGGCTGGCAGGTGCATGCTGGTAATCCCAGTACTAAGGACTGTGAATTTAGAGGCTCATTGTATTAATCTCAAAATTAAAAAAAAATAAAGAAAAATGGAAAATTTTTAAAAGGCCAACCTGTTCTACATAGTGAGTAGAGGCCAACCTACATTACATAGGGAGACTGTATCTCAAAAGTTAAAATAATATGAAAAAGTCAGAAAGGTTAACCTATGTTTTTAACTTAGTTCCTGAAACAACACATCTAGCTCTAACAGTTTACTCTACTGATGATGAACAGACTTATAAAACCTTGTTTAAAAACCTTACTCTTCGGCCACTGAAATGGATGGTTCAGCAGTTAAAGGTGCCTGCTGCCAAGACTGGAGACCTGAGTTCAATTCCCAAGACCTGCATGGTGGAAGGAGAGAACCAGCTCCTGCAAATTGTTCTCTGACCATCACATGTGTGTCAAGGCATTATGTGTACCTATAGACATACACACACATGCACACATACACATAGTAAATCAAGTATGTTTTAAATTATCTCTATACTTGGTGTTTTAAAAATTGCTTCCCATTAGAAATGACTAATTAATTGCAACAATTTTATAATATTAAATAGGTTGATTAAAGTGCCACAGAATTATCATTTCTGGGATCCACTTTGAAAACTTATGAATTTGGCTCACTTTAACCTGCTTTGCTTAGACACCCAGCAACTCACAAATATGTGTCTTTCTATCTGTAATAAATACATTTTTATTCAGATGGCATATCTGTTTATTGCTAGGAACCCAAGCTGTAGGATATTGTGGAACTTCACTAAAAAGCAATGTTGACTTGCTTTTCCAAAAGTATACTTCATAGTATGCTGCAGTTTTTAGGTCACTTCAAATAAAGTGGCAATTATAGCTGCCACATTTGACATTTAAGAATTAGTAATTTGCATCACAAAACAACCCTGGCTCATCAGCTTTCTGTTTCTCCTCTGTGGATTGTTCTTTGAGATGCTTTAAATAGATGATGCAGTGAGCATCATGATGTTACTAGTTCATGTTATTAAGCTTAATTTAAAATGTATATGAAGAGCTCTGAGGCTCATAGATAATGACCACAAGTATTAAACATCAATTGCTGATGGGATCTATGCATAAAACTAATGACTTGATTCATGTTTTCTGGTAACTCTTCATCTCTTATATGGGATTTTCCACTAGAAACAGAGTTTCAGACCATCCTGTCATCCATTTATTTTTCCCCCCCTTGGGATAATTTTTCTTTCTTCAACTTGTACTGTTTTAATGGCCCTCAGGGAATCTAAGGTCATACCACCATGAAATTGCATATTAAAATACAGATACACTAGAAACTTCTACTAGTAGAAACTATTAGAATCTGAGCAATAAGTAAATAAATAAATGGGAATGGAGTGTAAATGAATACACCTGAATATAAAGACCAAAAGGAAGACAACCAACATTTTCCCTTTTTGTAGTTTATGCTCCAAAGTTCTCATTTTGTGGTAAATAGGTAATGCAGTTCTCACTCCTGAAAGAACATAAAAATAGATTGAATACTTTAAAAAAGCAATATGGTTGAACGATAGCTGTGCTCTGTGAGGAATCATAGCCAACACTTCTTTCGTCCTGAGAATTCATTAAAAAAAAATTGATTAGCAGGTTTGATATTCTTTAGAATAAATTAGATTTGATTTTGCACAAATTTTAGCTGGAAATAAAGTTGTAAATTAAAATGTCTCCAAATGTAATTACATTGTCTTCTATTATAAATCATTTTAGGATTGAAAACTCTACTTTTTAACCAAGAATTGAATGCCTGATTTTTAGCAGAATTATATGGAGATCGAAGCAGAGCCCAAAATGCATACACAGTGTGGACCACAGATGAGAAAATAGGATGCACAGCCAGGCCATGAATACCTAATATGAAGATAAGTAGCTATATACAAGATATAGGTTAAGTTTAGTATATTCACTTTGAAGATGTATTTTTATAACGAGAAATTTCCATTTTTTGCATTTAAAATAAGGTAGGTTTGTGGCAAAGGGTTTGTCCATCTGTTTCTCCTGGATAATTAAGAACTTAGGGTATGTCTAAACTGAATGGTATTAAATGCACAATTGTTCCAGTGGGATGTGTTGTGCTTTGGGGGTAACTTAGATCTGGTTTGAATGCTGATTTTTGTTTTGTTTATTCACTTACTGTCAGAACAATATTAGGCAAACCTCACCTCTAACTGGGGGCCTCCAAATCTACCATGAAAGTTGGTTGTGAGGACTAAAAGACATGGTGGGTGCAGAATGTTTTCCCAGACACTTAGTACCTAAAGTGCCCACAAAGTGACCAGCTGTTTAGTTAAACTTATTGGAAGGAACTCCTTAAGACGACACAAAAGGCATTGCCTCTTTCCTATTGCCGCCCTGCCCTGCATTAGTCTCAAAAGTATTCAGACAGTAGATTTGGGTCCATATCTGCTTTCTTGCAGTGCCTTCTGCATACCCTGCCTTTTCCACTGTTCTTCCCTCTCCAGCTTTCTTACTCCGTAGTCTCTTTCATTCCATTAATTCTCCATCTGTTGTTCCTGAAAGGTTTACATTTTTTATTCTAGAAATGACAAACTAGTACTTTAATGTTACCACAGGAAGAGATAACTGACAAACTATTGTTTAACATGCTTTTTGATGTTCTACATATTTGAAACTCTATACAAGTTTTTTCTTTTGTTCTTTATTTTTTTTTATTTAAATGTGAAAAAAAGTTGTTTTACAAGTCAATCCCAGTTCCCTCACCCTCCCATACTCCCCTACCACCCCCACCAAACCCAAGCTTATTCCCTTTCTGCTCCCTAGGGAGATTGAGGCCTTCCATGGGCAATCTTCAAAGTCTGTCATATTACTTGGGCCAGGGCCTAGGCGCCCCCCCCCCAATGTGTCTAGGCTGAGAAAGTATCCCTTTATGTAGTATGGGCTCCCAAAGTCCATTTGTATACTAGGGATAAATACTGATCCATTACCAGATCCCATAGACTGCCCACTCCTCCTAACTAACACCCACATTTAGGGAGTCTGGGTCAGTCCTATGCTGGTTTCCCGGCTATCAGACCTGGGTGCATGAGCTCACCCTTGTCCAGGTCAGCTGATTCTGTGGGTCTTTCTAGCCTGGTCTTGACCCTTCTGATCATCACTCCTCCCTCTCTGTAACTGGATTCCAGGAGTTCAGCTAGTGGTTAGCTGTGGGTGCCTGCTTCTGCTTCCATCAGCTACTAGATGAAGGCTCTAGGATGGCACATAATGTAGTCGTCAATCTCATTATCGTGGAAGGACACTGAAGGCAGCCTCTCCACTATTGCTTAGATTGGTAGTTGGGTTCATCCTTGTAGGTCTCTGGACATTTCCCTAGTGCCAGATATCTCCTTAAATCTATAATGGCTCCCTCTACTATGGTATCTCTTTTCTTGTTCTCCTCTATTCTTTCCTTGACTCAATCTTCCTGCTCCCTCATGCCCATCTCTCCCCTTCTCCTCTCCCCTTCTCTTTCTAACTCCCTCTCCCTTCCCTCCATGCTCCCAAATTGCTCTGGAGATCTTGTCTCTTTCCCCTTCTCCAAGGTACCATGTTCTCTTAGGGTCCTCCTTGTTTCCTTGTTTTTCTGGTGGGGAATGTAGGCTGGTAACCCTTTGCTCTATGTCTAAAATTCATCTATGAGTGAGTACATATCGTATTTGTCTTTTTGTGACTGGGTTACCACACTCAAGATAGTTTCTTCTAGTTCCACCCATTTGCCTGCGAATTTCAGGATTCCATTGTGGGTTTTTTTTTTTTTTTGTTTGTTTGTTTGTTTGTTTTGTCTTTCTGCTGAGTAGTAGTACTCCATTGTGTAATTTATCACATTTTCTCTACCATTCTTCAGTTGAGGGGCATCTAGGTTGCTTCCAGGTTCTGGCTATTACAAATAATGCTGCTATGACCATAGTTGAGCAGATGTCCTTGTTGTGTGAATGTGCAACTTTTGGGTATATGCCTAAGAGTGGAATTGCTGGATCCTGTGGTAACTGATATTTATTTTCCTGAGGAACTGCCATACTAATTTCCAAAGTGGCTGTACCACTTTGCACTCCCATCATCAGCAGAGGAGTGTGCCTCTTTCTCCACATCCTCTCCAGCATAAACTGTCCTTGGTGTTTTTGATTTTAGCCATTCTGACAGGAGTAAGATGGTATCTCAGAGTTGTTTTGATTTGTATTTCCCTGATGGCTAAGGATGTTGAGCCCTGTCCTAAGTGTCTTTCAGACATTTTAGATTTGTCCATTGAGAATTCTCTATACAAGTTTTAGTATTGTTTTAGAAGACCAATATTTATTCAGATTTACCAACTTGTTTATGAGTCTTTGTTGTTGATGATGTCACTCATTTGTAACAGTACAGCTATCCTTCAATCTGATATTATTTTACTTTTTTCCCAAAGAAAATGCTTATTTCCTTCTAGAATATCTGTTGTTGGCATTTTTTTCAGCTTTTGAGTAGCTACATTTTACTGTCATCACTGAGGAGCACTTTTCAAAGTATAGGATTTTTTCTTTTGGTAATTGTATGTTTACAATTGTATGTTTACAATATATTAGTTTTAATTCTGTTGTTTGTGGTGCTTATTGCAGTTATTAATAAGACAGAGCTGGTAGGATACTTTTTACCTCTTTTAAGACAATCTTTTTTGAGTTGAAAATGAATGGTTACTTTAGGCCTTTGTCTTTTCTAGTTTCGCTCTAGTAAGTACACACACACACACACACACACACACACACACACACACACAACTTTGCCACTGTCTTTTATTTCTTTTGACACACAGGTGAATGTACAGACTCATTACTAGGTATGAACAATGTATTTATTCAAATAAAACACCAAAAATAAAAGCATCAGTCATGGCCACAATAAAGCTTCAACACTGGCTATGCACATATAAACACACAAGAAGAAACAATTATTGGACACCAAGTTCTTCATTTTATATCTTCTAATTAATGAAAGGTAATTATTACTTGCTTTAATTTTCCATTCATATCAGTGTAAGGAAAAATGAAAGCTCTCCAATGACTCAAGGACATCAGCTAGATGATTTAGCAAACTTCTTTGACTATCTAAAACCTGCTTGAGCTGAGAAAAAATTCTTTTCAGTCTTCTACAGAGGTTATGACTAAGAAGAGAGTAAGCAACTGGGCTCCTCGGGCTATGTAACTGAATATCTGTTATATTCAGAAGGGTTCCTGTTTAAGAATCCAAGCAACAGTTAGCACAGACCAGATGTAAAGAATAGAACGAGGACTACAAGTGCTTTATTGCACTCAGGCAATCATGGATTTGGTGAAGTTTTGTAATGAAGCCATTTGTTTTACTCAATACAAAGCTGTAATTTATGTCTAAGGTTGAAATATCAGAACAAGCTATGGTACAACTCTGTGAGCAACAGTCTTGTTAGGTCAAGGAACATCATTGACTGTTATCTGCTGAAGCATAGCACCCTAGCATCAGTTTAAACATTCATTTGAAACATCACCCTGTATCCATACTAATGAGAATGGTTCCATGTGATTAGGGTCCATGCTCTTTCTAGAAGTAGAGATTTTATATTTCAAAACTATATCCTCCAGAAGGGAGACCCCAGAGCCCCTTGATTTGAAAAATTATATTAGATTTATCTGTTAATTCTTTAAGAAATCTTATGATTTAGTTATTTAAAACATGTTCCTACTTCATGAACAAATTCTCCATATTAATTGCTGCTCTATTCATTGTAAACAGCTTTGATATCTATCAACTGATAAATATATAACGAAAATATGGCTTATTATCAGGTTGAGGAGAGGGAGGGAAGATGTGCTTGAGGGAAGGAAATGGGTTTATGGAAATGAGGGGTGGTATGGAAAACTAGTGAGTGGAAAAATCCTAAAATATATAAAGGTGATCCTAATATAATGAGGAAGACAGAGTCCCAGGTGGCCATCTCTTGTAAACAAACAAAGCTTCTTGTAATAGGACTAGTTATATCCAATTGATTTTCTGGCAAAGGGGTCATAACTCCAAAACAGTCCAAGCTGTTTCCAAGACAATAGGTTGCCCTCCATAAATTGACAGCAAGGTCCATTCCCAAAGACAACAGGCACACAACTCAGTATTCATGAAGAAGTCATGGTGATGCCTACACAGAACCTTAATCTGTACTTGCTAGTCTTTCTAGTGTCTTTGGTATGGGAAGGTACTCTTCAAACTACCAAAAGAGAAATATAAACCCCATCCCATCCACAAAACCTTTTATCCACAACACTGTCCTGCTTGCAAAATGTGCTAGGGAGTGGCACAAAGCTTATGGGAGTAACCAACCAATGTCTGATTTGACTTAAGCCCCACCCCAGGAGATGGAGTCTCTTGGTAACCAACATAGCCAACACCCAACACGTCTGGAGTAACTAATACCAAAACTAATGAAACAGTCCAGAGATCTAGAGAAAAATCAAACATTACTGATCTAAAAAACAACAAAAGTATTAATAAAACGATTCCTAATCATATTGTGTTATACTCATAGATCAGTGACTTGTTCAGTCATCATCAAAGAAGCTTCCTACAGCAGCAGATGGGAACTAATGTAGAGGCCCACAGCCACACACTATGCAGAGGGAGAAAAACCTTGGAACACACAGCTCTCAATGGGTATCCCCATGAAATCCCTCCCATCTTAGCTCCAGGAACTGCGAGGAAGAGGAGACTGAAAGAATGGAAGAGCCAGAGGGAATGGAGGACAACAGGAGAACAAAACCTCTAAATGAACTGAGCAAAAGTCATTAAGAACTCACAGAGACTGGAGAAGGAAGCACTGAGGGCTACACGGGTCTGGACCAGGTCCTCAGTACATACATAAAGCTTTCAGTTCAGGATGTTCATGGGACTCCCGAGTGTGTAAACAAGCGGGTCTGATTCCTGTGGCTTCTCTTGGGGGTCTTTTCCTTCTCTTAGTTTGCCTTGTCTAATTTCAATGTGATATGCTTTTGTTTTTGTTTTTATTTTTGTTGTTGTATTCTTTTTTATTTAAAAAAATATTTTTCATTTTACATAACAACCCCAGTGCCCCCTCCCTCTGCTTCTCCTCTACCCCACATCCAATTCCTCAGAGGGGGGTAAGGCCTTCATTGGGGAGTCAACAAGGTTTTGGTATACAAAGTTGAGGTAGGACCAAGCCCCTCCTCCCTGTATCAAGGCTGAGAAAGTTATCCCACCATAGGGAATGGGCTCCAAAAAGCCAGTTCATATACCTAGGATAGGTCCTGGTGCCACTGCCATCTGTCCCCCTTAACAGTTCAAGGCACATGACTGTCACCTACATTTAGAGGATCTAGTTTGGTTCCATGCAGGTTCCCCGGGTGTCAGTCCATAGTCCATGAGCTGCCACTAGCTCAGGTTAGCTGTCTCTATGATTTTCTCCATCATGCTCTTGACCTCTCCCCAACCTTGTTCATATGATCCCTTCTCTCTCTCTTCAACTGAACTCCAGGAGCTCAACACAGTGCTTGGCTATGGGGTCACTGCCTCTGCTTCCATCATTTACTAGATGTAGGTTCTATGATGACAATTAGAGTAGTCATTAGTCTGATTAAAGGGGAAAGCTGGTTCAGATAACCCTCTCCACTATTTCTAGAAGTCTTAGCTGAGGTCACCCTTGTGGATTCTTGAGAATTTCTTTAGCACCAGGGTTCTCTCTAACCCTATAATGGCTCCCTCTATCAAGATATCTTTTTCACTGTTCTCTCCCTCCTCCCCTCCCCCAACTCAGTATTCTTGATAACTCATGCTCCCATCTCCAGTCCCCCTCTCTTCTTTCCTCCTCTCAGTTTACCCAGGAGATCTTAACTGTTTTTCCTTTCTGGGGCCCTCCATGTGTGTCCCACTTAGTGTCCCTCTTGTTACCTAGCTTCTCTGGGGTTGTAGCCTGGTTACTCTTTGCTTTACATCTAATATCCACTTCTGAGTGAATACATGTCGTGTTTGTCTGTCGGGGTCTGGATTAACTCAGTCAGGGTGGGTTTTTTTCCAGTTCCATGTATTTGCCTGCAAATTTCAAGATGATTTTTATTGCTGAGTAATACTCCGTTGTGCAAATGTACCACATTTTGTTTATCCATTCTTCTGTTGAGGGACATCTAGGTTGTTCCAGGTTCTGGCTCTTATGAATAATGTTACTATAAACCTAGTTGAGCAAATGTCTTTGTAGTATCAATGTGCCCAAGAGTGGTATTGCTGGGTCTTGAGGCACATTGACTCCCAATTCCCTGAGAAACTGCCATCTTCACCAACCACACATCTAACAGAGGGTTGAGCTCCAAAATATATAAGGAACTCAATACTCTTGACACCAAAATATGAAATAACACAAATAAAAAATAAGGTACAGATCTAAACAGAGAATTCTCAACAGAAGAAACTCTATATTCTTGATAATGGGCACAGTTTCTCTCCTTATTAAGTGTATTTTCCTTGACTGTACAAGCACATTGCAGAGTACCATATGAATGTGTGTGCATTGTATACATTTGTCTGTGCAGAACCACACATTTCATTCTGGGTGGTTAGAATTAGAGATTTACCCTTCAGAATGCCCTTCAAGTTGAAACAAACCAGGTGTAGACTACAGCTTGAAATAGATTGAGTCCTTCAACAAGCCTGGACTCTAACCTTCCATGTTTTGACTGTCAAGATACTGAGCAATTTATTCTTTTCAGTGTTTGAACTGGAAGAGTGGGGCCTCAGTTTTAGGTAGTTTTGATTCATATTTAGTTTCCTGCAGAAATGAAAACACTAGAATCCAAGCAACATGAGAGCACATAAAGCTGCACGGAATGTTTGCCTACTAGGTCTGTCTCCACTATGCTTATCTTGCCTGTGTTTCAGAGAGAAAGCAGAACCGGTGGTTCAACAGGCA
This sequence comes from Phodopus roborovskii, assembly GCF_943737965.1. Taxonomy (NCBI): domain Eukaryota; kingdom Metazoa; phylum Chordata; class Mammalia; order Rodentia; family Cricetidae; genus Phodopus; species Phodopus roborovskii. The sequence goes on from NW_026125444.1 coordinate 2,647,928, forward strand.
TATACAAACCCATTTCACCATTTCAGTTCTCAGAAAAATTGCCAGGGAGTCAATTCTGTTTGTTTGTTGCTATAGCTCCCACTTATTGATGAGGACACCAACCCTCCTTCATTTACTTCACCCAGGCTTGCTTACACAAACAACTCTAAAGACAGCTCCACTAAAGAGAGCATTAACTTCATTTGGAATTTCTCTAACATTTCCACTGACGTAGAGCACTTCGGTGGTTCACATTCTGACTAGGAGTGGAGATCTATTTTTACCACATTTTGTGAAAATATGAAAATGACATCAATTTATATATCAAGACAATGCACCCATGTGACTGTAAATTGTCTCCTTTAGCTCACATTAAATTAACAGGGAAATAAAAACTGACTGTACCATCAAGATGTAGGGAATAGGCAGGTCTATCATCACACCTGGGATTTCAATGCATATGTAGGCCATGAAAACAGAAGAGCATGGAGGGATATTTCAGAGAGGAGCAGCCGCAGAGAAGATTCTTTGAGAGAATCACCAGCATTCAGTATAACTCTAGAAGGGCTTTACACAGTGGTTCTCAACCTTCCCAATGTTATGACCCTTCAATACAGTTCCTCATGTTGTGGTGAGCACCCAACCACAAAATTATTTTTGTTGCTGTTTCATAACTGTATTTTGTTACTGTTATGAATCACGATGTAAATATCTGTGCTTTTGACCTGTGTTAAAGTGTTGTTCAAGCCTCAAAGGTTTGACCCAAAGGTTGAGAACTACTGCCTAGCATCACAGACTATTGATAAATTGAGTGAGGGATTAATAAGTGGGGCTCATTAACTCATTCTGCAGTTGCTAGTTAAGGTCTGTATTTATATTGACCAATCACCCATCTCCTCTTTGCTCATAGACAGATTTTTTTTTTAATTTTTTTATTTATTTTATATAACCAAGTCCATTTAAATGAAAACAAACATTTATAGACATTATTTGGGAATTTGGGCATCGTTCTTTCCAAACTACTTCCTGCTGGTAAGAGGCGCTGTCAAGGGGGATTCGAAGAAGATTCAGAAATCCTGGCTGTAGTCTGTAAGGCTGCTTTGTCCAGCTGTTTTGAATGTAGGATCAGCTTGTACTCTGTTTCAGGCGGTCTGGCGTGATCAAACCACATTAGTCTGGAAGGAATCTACATCTTTTCATTTTCTGTGGAAACAAAAATAGAAATACTTTTCCCCAGTAACTTGTCCTTCAACTTAAATTTTGGAGTCAAAGCATTTTTTTTTATTTAATTTATTATTTTACATGTTGATCCCAGTTCCCTCTCCCTCCCAACATCCCTCACTCCCTTTTTCCTCCCTCCCTCCTTCCCTCCCTTTTACCCTCTCTGCCCTCTCACATGCACTCTAACCACCCTCCCCTCCCATCCCCCCACCCCAATTCCATATGTAGGGGAATGCCATCCAGTTGGGGTCATGTAGATCTGACAGGTCATGTGAAGTAGGGACTAGGGCTTCTCTCCTGTCTCTAGCTTAAGGCAGTTATCCCTCCATGGGGGATGTGTTCACAAAGTCCTTTTGTGCACCAGGGGTACATCCTGGCTCCACTGTCTGAGGTCCCTTAGACTGCTCAGTCTTTCTGGCTGAGACCCATATTCAGGAGGTCCTGAGTCAGTCCCATGCTGGCTTCCCAGCTATCAGTCTAGTGGCCTTTAGCTCCTCCTTGTTCAGGTAAGCTGTCTATATGTGTTTCTGCTGCATGGTCTTGTCCTCTCCATCTGCATCTGGGTTCTACTTCGACTCAGTGTTTATGTATGGATGTTTCCAACAGGCATTAGTTGAGGGCTCCATGGATAAGTTAGTTGTTGATCTCACTCTCCGGAAAGGGCATTTATGGTAGCCTTTTCATGGAAACTCAAATTGTTAGTTGGCAGCAGTCTTGTAGTTCTCTAGACCTTTCTTTGTGTTCAATTTTATCTTCAAACCAATATTGACTCCCTCTTTTATGTTCTCTCTCTCTCTCTCTCTCTTTCTTTCCTGTCTTCTATTCCTAACCAGGCTAAATCTTCCTGGTCACACATGTTTTCCTTTCCTCCCCCACGTTTTCTCCTACTTCTCTCTCCATTCGTTGCCCCCACCACTTCCCCTGAGCTCTGGGGGACTTGTCCCTTCCCAGTTCTGTGAGGGACTTTATATGAATCTCTTAGAATACACCTTATATCCTAGTTCCTCTGGTGGTGTGAATTATAGGCTGGTGATCCTTTGATATAGGTCATAGACAGACTTTTAGGCAAAATAACCTAAACAGTTTCATAAAGGGAGTCTGGTCACCTAAGTGCTAAATCATTCTTTTTCCTCCCATGGGGGTAATCACCAAAATATATATGATGCATTTCCATCATTTCACTTAAATATGAAACTCTATGGCTATCATCAGTTCTTACCATGAACCAGGAAACTGAAAGCAATCACTTTATATTACCCCCTTCTTAAATACCGACAGGCAGCCAATAGCGTTCAGATGTCTTAGGAAGCCTGGATTGCAAAGGGGGGAGACTAATCGAGATTAAAAGAATGACGTCAAATTCCAGAAGAAGTATTATAGAAATCCAAACATTTTTCTAAAGTCTCAGTTACTATTTAGAAAAGTCTAAGACATTAAATTAATATTGTAAAAGGGGAATTGTAAACAGAGTTCTTGGAAGTTAAAAATGTGATAACCAAGGGGAAAGTATCATGAGAAGTACTGGAAGATAAACCTAAGGAATTCTTCTAAACTACAGAAGAACATCAAAAAAGAAGAAATGCACAAGGCTCTACATCCCCATATCAGGACATTAACAAAGTGAGTAAGCAGAAAATTATAGAAAGAAAACATTACAATTTTCATCTCTATGAAGATACAAGTCTTCAAATGAAAAGGGCTTGCTATGGAATGATCATAAAGATGTCTAAATTAGGTTGGCCATAGCTTTTAGTTCCTAGTGATTATGGATCTCTAGGAATTTGAGACTAGCATGCATAATAATTTAGTATTTAGTATTTAGACCCTGTCTAAATACATAAATATATACCCACAGAAATAATGACTAGATTACATTTATCCTATGATGACTGTCTCAATAAAGGCCCCCCAAAAAACGAAACCATCCAACTAGGGACTGAAACCTTTGGAACCAGGAGACAAATGAATTCATTCCTCCTTTTAAATTTTTTGTTGGCCATTTTGTTGCAGTGATGGAAAGAGACTAAACAAAAATGGCTTGAATTGGACTTCTAGAAGAAATTTGTTTATGGCTGATTACAGCCCATTGTTTCATGTTGATTCATGTCTGAGAAAGCTGAAGTAGAGCAGAAAAGGGCAGGTAGTGGAGAATGTGCTGACAGGTAGTTTCAGATTTCTATGCATGCCCAGACTTGTCAGGGCGAGGTTGTGAAGGGTTTTCCCTTGACTAAAGGAAGGCCTTGACCACAGGATTCAGTGGGGTCAAATAGGTCACTCCTGTTAAGTGTCTATGCCACAAGAGCAAGCAGACCTGATATAGTGCCTGATGCGTTCCCAAAGGAAGGGTAAGGAAAACAGGCAAGTGAAGCAGGTGGGACATTACTCCAGTAAAGGAGGGACAATGCAGAATGTGCTATAAATACTGCCCAGATGCACAGAGCCTTAGTTCTACCTCACCTCCCTCCCTCCCACACAAATGGTCCGAAATTTAAACTCAAGAATGAAGATTATACAAAACATTCATCTTATTCCCTTACCTAACTAAAGAAGGTAGGTCTAACTAGAAATCTGATGAAAGCTGAGATCTTTGATCATTATTTCATGACTACACTGAAACTGTATTTTCAAATTATGCCTAGGAAAATTGAACAAGAAAACATGCAATTACTTAACTTTTCATCCTGCCACCCAGGATGAATTAGGCCTATCAACTAGATTTGAAAAGACAGTGGGAAAAAAATGCTATAGCTCTATTAGGAATCAAATCCACAAAGTAGAAGAAGTCAAGGCATGGTTTCAGTCTGAAGTCTTCTGGAGAGACATGGAGGCATCTCTAAATCTTTAAGGCTCCTGGTTGGCCTGAACTCCAAATCTGCTTGTGTTTCTAGGAAGTAACTGCTAATACCATGTGAAGGACATGGTGGGGCAGGATTCCCTTCTTTGAGAGTTGGATTTTTTTCTTGATTACATTGGATGACTCAGGCCTGTGATAATACTTCTTAAAGGATCTAGAGTAAGGACTAGATCATCCACTCTGGAATTTGAGATCTAGTTACATGGAGTGGGAAGAATCCCATTTAACTTGCACATCCCCTGAATCTATGATTTTATGAACTGGCAAGCCTCACCTTGAGTGTATGAGCCCATGTGAGAATTACTTAGCATCTCACAGATGCTGGCCATGTCTTTCAACCTTGTACTTTGTTGAGACACAGCTATATACAGATGGCGAAGAAAAATTTCCAAGCATGGTTTTGCAAGTGGGCTATTTCCCCCATAGTCTTGTTAGTTTCTGTCCTGTTTTCCACAATCTGGATAATAGATATTACTGTATGTTCCAGTAGAGCTCAGGTGGAATGTGTTCCTGCCCCTATAGTAAAATGGGACTTGTGGTGCAGAATAGCTTTGTAGACCAAGTTTAAACCTCTACATCTACTTAGCTCTCCACCAAGATCCAAGGCCTTCCCCTCCCCAATCATGATCCTTCCATCTCCAACATTTCATGAGTACTAAGGACACTACATTCATCATTCAGGCTGTTATACTAATTAACTGCTGTTCATGTCTGTCATCTACTCTGACAACCTCTGCTGGATTCATAGCTGCAATTCATACAGGGTATGGAAAAACCCACCTTGTACCAGATTTAACTCATAAGAACTATCTGTCTACTCTGACATGGTTAATGTGGCAACAGTGACTAATGTCATAGAATGAGAAATGTTTTTAATTGCATGGCTTTTCTGAAGTTTTGCAAATAGTTCTTGATTAAAAAAAAAAAAAAAAATGAGGAATGGCTAGAAGTCAAAGACTGTCCTGCAGGTTTCCTGGTTGTTGGTTCAGTGTCTGTAAGCCCCTATGAGCCCAGGTTAGTTGATTCTGTGAGTTTTCTTGTGGGGTCCTTGGACCCTCTGGCTCCTACAATCCTTCCTCCCCGTTTCACAGGTTTCCCTGAGCTCTGACTAATGTTTGGCTATTGATCTCTGCATCTGTATCTATTTCCATCAGTTGCTGGGTGAAGGAAGCTTCTCTGATGACAGGCTATCAGCATAGCAAAATATCATTAGGAATCATTTCATTATTATGATGATGCAAGTACTGTGTGATTCTATCCTAGGTCTTTAGGTTATCCCACCTTTGGATCCTGGCCCTCTAGGCAGTGTGGAGGTGAGCTCCCTCTCATGGAATAGGGAAACATGGTATGCATTCACTTGTAAGTGAATATTAGCCATATAGTAGATAACCATGCTACAACTTTTAGACCCGCAGAAGCTAAGTAACAAGGAGGGCTCAAGGAGGTGGGCCACATAAATCTTACTGTGAAAGGGAAACAGAATAGATATCATGGGAGTAGGGGTCTGGAAAAGGGCAAGGATGGGAATAGAAGGAATCAGGTGGGAGAAAGATGAAGAAAGAGAGTACTGGGAGAAACAGCTGGGGTCTGGGGGCATTTCTGGGAAAAAAACTAGAAACCTAGTGAAAGTAAAGTTTAGGAATCTATGAGGATGATCAGTGGGGTGTAGGAACCCTGGACTGGCCATCTCCTGTTGCCTGGCAGGACTTCCATTAGAGGGACATGGACACCAACCCAGCTAAAAACCTTTGATCTACAATTTATTACACCTCCAAGATGAGCAGGGGCAAAGGTGGTGCAGAAATTGTGGAAGTGGCCAACTTACAACTGGTCCAGCTTAAAAATGTTTTGAAGGTCAAGCACTTTTGTGATTTCAGAACCGATGCAAATATGACAAATTCTGTTGAAAACTATCCCCATGTTATCTCTGTTTTGCGTTAAGTTTAAGTTTTGGCCTAAAAGAATTACCTTCACTCCAAATAACAGCTTCCAGATAATGGAATCTTGTGAAGGAATAACAATCTCATTGTCCATTGATTCTTCCAAAATTTTAGGTCAGAGTAAGCAAATATTTTATCCTTCTTGCTAAGTTTCCTCTTTGCACAATGAATTACTGACTTAGATTTAGCAGCTTTCATTTAGAATTCTATCCCAGAGTTATTAAGTTTTATTGTTATTTTGAGGGGCAGTAAAATTAACCCAAGTGGACAGACTATAATTTTTTAATTAAGTTAGCCCAAGTCACATTTATATTCCAAAGGCTTCTCTTGATTGTTCTCACACTGAACACACACACACACACACACACACACACACACACACACACACACGCGTGTGCGCGCGCACGCCCACACACACAGGCATGGCTTTTGGTTTTAAATGGCTGCCATCTTTTGAATGAAATTCTAATGTCATTTAAATAATACTATTTTATAAAAAGTGAAGAATAGACTTTTACCTTTGGCTTTCTCAGAGTAAGAAATAAGTTTTACCTAAACTAATTTGCCTGCTGTTGGGTGAGAAATATGAGAAGGAACGCTTTTAAGAAGCCATGGACTAAATAATTTCAGCTCATAGATTTTCTACATCATTATTCAACAGAACAATAATGAAACAGTATTCTAGTGCACTTAGATTATATAAATATAAACAATATACTATATGCACCTGCCACCAAACATGAAACACGCATTTTGCATAACCTCCACTTTTAATAGAGTAAAAATATTCAGGAACTCTTAATTTCACATTAGATGAAAATTTAATTTTTAACAAAATTTTATTCAAAATACTAGGAATACAATATTCCAAACATAGAAATAGTCAGGCTGTAGCAATGCTGCATAGATAGTGGCATATGAGTTCCCTGATGCTTTGACTTCTTCCTAAATAAAACTTCAGTTTTCAAGTTGGTAGAACATGGTAGATGCATTACCTCTTCTCTCTTGGGATGGAGAAATGGCTTCAGTGGTTAGAAGTCATATCACTTTAACAGAAACTAATCTCCCAATTTAATTATATTTCCGTCTTTCAAAGATGAAAATTTAGAGTGCAAGTATTATTGGAAGGGAACAAGAACTGAATTACCTCTTAGGTGATATCCTGATCAGTGCCTACTTTACTCCAACAAAACACTGAAGTTTAAAAATTACAACCACACCATTATGCTTATCTACAATTGCCAACATGAATACTTTTTTACATAATACAATACAGGTATACAATAACAACAAAAAATGATCTGTTCCCATCCTTTGACCTTCAGCAGAAAAAAGTTTACAATAGGATGTGAAAAATAATTTTCATGGCAGAGCACTAATTCCACAGAGATACTTAAATAGAATGAACTGGTCAATGAGAAATTGCTACATTCACCTTTACAAGAGTACTTTGTGAAAAGAATGGCAATTTACTTGGAAGAATTATAGCTGGAAATCCTACTCATTAAGAAAACACAAGAGTTACCCTGAGAAAGACTCTTAAAATTACCAGTATTTCCAGAGTCCCTTACTAATGCATAAACAGTTTGTAGGCTCTAAACTCTTATTGTTACCTACATTGACAATGTTTTCATTTCAAAGGCATTTTGGGCTTCTCTGCTGTACTGGCAAAGGTCATCGCCAAGACAGTTGGGTGTGATGGAGAAGGGCATTTTGCAGTCACTATGAGCAGGTCTCTTCCTGCTTCAAGAGTTTATTCTTCTGCAAACAGTCCTGGAGTCAAACCTGTGAGTCACACACATGAAGGAATCTTCTATTAAGTAAATTGGTAGTTTTCTTAAAATAGTAAACACGTTTGTCTGTTCTACATTCTCTAATGTATGCCTAGAAAATAAGGCATTAAAAATTCTTCATTGGCCACTGCAGAGCATAGACAACTTTTTCCTTTCAATGCAGAGAAATGGAGACAGACTTGAAAGTGCACTGCTATTTTCAACATCTCTTACACATTTACATTCAGCATTTTTATGACCCTTTGTATACTTTTAGTATAAGATCATGCTCACTCCCAATATCTTACATATCCCATAATTACTTAAGAAAGGACAAAGTGAGAATAGCTACAAAAGTAGCAAGATATTTTCCACCAATAAAAATACAGTATACAAAAAATGGCAAGTTAGTGATAAATGGTGACATGAATGCTCAATAATAGCTTTCCTTGGTGTCCAAGTTAAGATTTGACAAGTTTAAAACCTTGTCCTGTGTCCAGCACTGTAGGAAGAAACCAACTCATTTTTAATCTTTTCAAGCACCTAAAGCAAGTTTTGCAGATCCAAAAGAGGTTCAGACCACATAACCAATTTGCCAAATGCACTAGTGGATAGGTAATACGAGGGAAGTGTAACATCCAGTGCTTGGCCACATCACTTCCTGTCGGCAAGTGAAGGGTGTAGTCACTCCACCGCTTCGATACACCATACATGGCTCTCACTGTGCGTCCCTTCTCAGTCCAGCAGATGTTGTTACTGGAGTTGCAGTTGTACTCCACCCAGTCTTTGGTAAAGTCCCCCAGCTGTGGTGGGTCAGCTTCTTCAATATCTACTGTCTTCGCCAGCTCGGCCCCCTGAACTGCAATATACTGATCATTAATCTTTCTCACTTCCTTCACCCACGGAGTTGAGTTCTCGCTGTCTAGTATGATAATAAGCCGGGAACAAAAGGAACTGTTCTTTTCTCTCCACCATTCTAAAAGAGTATCAAGGCGAAGTATGTCTCCACCTGTGAACAAGAAAAAGTGCACGTCAGTGGTGATTCCTGAAGTCTCTTATTTCTTTAAGTTTTTAGAATACTAACCAATAATCAAAAAATGAAAGATAGTTTCAAAGTATCTTTCAGAGATACTTTTTAAAAAAAATACCTTTAGACCTATAACTTTCATACAAATATGCTATGATAACTAAAGAAAATTGATTTCTAAACATATGTTCTTTGATTTCCAATAGGGTTGCATACAGATAAAAATCATTTTAAAAGGAAAGCAATGTAAGCTGAATTTGTATTCAACATACAGCACCTACTAAACACAAACACCAAAGCCTACCAACACAGTACATTCAAGCATTAGCTGCCCATCATTGTGACTGTGGCTGGCTCGGATCTATAGCTGGCTGACACTGCCCAGCATCCCAAGATTATCACCCTGCTGGTGGGAAAGTATCAAAACATAAAGTATGCTTTGCATTAACTGCATCTAACATTTGAGCCATGATAAAATCATTAAGCTGAACTGCTATAAGTTAGAGACGGTAGATAAATTTAATAAAAGAAAAGTAAAATTGTACAGAAAAGCAAACATTCTAAAATTGGGTAGCAAATGACAGCTCATACTCCCTAATGAAAGCTGCCACCTGGCTTTTATGACCCGAGAGTTGATACCACATTCTTACAAAGTAGAAAATCAACAGAAGGCTTTGTGAAACTTAAAATTTACAGAAATTCAATTTAATTGAATTATTACTATTACTAATTGTTAATAACTCAATAATTGTTTCCACAAATAATACTTTACTGGAACCAAACCACTTTTTCAGTTTCATGGCTGACTGCTTTCATAGCTACTGTGGTTACAGAGGTCCTGCAGGTCTTTCAGATGCTGAAGTCACCTGAACAAAAAGTGCTGAGCCATCCAGAGTATTCCACTAAGAGTAAGGCTTATGGGAATGAAAGAAGAAAGGGAGGAGAGATGGGGAGGGAAGAAGGGAGCTGAGTAAGATGGAAAGAAAACAACCAGTAAGTTCTATTAACTACTGAGAGGAGAAGGAAAGTGCCATGGAAAAGTAACACTCTTAAAGACACTGATGAAGTCGACTGACTACTCTATATAAAGCTGGTTTACACTCCCAGCACCCAGAGGCACTGCACTTCTTGCTCATATGAATTTTGTTAGGTCCAAAGCAGACCCCAAAATAGCAGTGCTGCTGCTGACAATGTACTGAACCAGGCCGGGCTCATCTCAGGCTGGACTTTGACCAGGTACACAGAAAAACTGCTAGCAGTCAAACAAAAGCTAACTCAGCATTCATCAGAAACCTTGTAAAGTGGGTTTCCGCTTGTCAGGAAAAGTTATTACTTCCCTTATTCCTTGCCACCACCACCCCCAACTACCTCCAACAAGGGCACCTGGTTCCTAATTAACTGAAACGAAACTGGAACAGATCAAAGTCCCCAGCTAGATCCCAGGCTGTCCTGGCTCCCACCCAACTTACAGCTACTCAAACTCCCAAACTCCTCTGTCTCACATGCATCAGCCCACTGCTACCTGCTCCCCACAAAATCCACAATGCTCTTTCTGCCATTTGCTGTTCTCTCTGCCCACCCCACAACAGCCTGGCAGCCTGAGTTCTACCCACAAAGTGATAAAGTGCACTCACTACTATACACACAAAGCTAGTTTACATTTTAGATCTGTGGTTTCGCCCACAGGGCCTACACTTACAAATTTCAGGATACTTTCTTTTTCCTTATTTGTAAAGAATGTCATTATTTTAATGGGGATTACATTAAGTCTGTAGATTGTTTTGCAAATCCCAATCTACTGCTTTCTTACTTGTTTTATAATCTTTACTATAGTGATTTTTGTCCTCCTTGGGTAGGATTATTCCTAAATTTTTGTTGTTTCTCTTTTTTCTTTGAGTCTATTGTGAGTGGAATGCTTCCCTGATTTCACTTCACTACTGATTGACTTCACTACTGATATACAAAAAGTAAAGTTTTTGTATACTTGTATTCTTCCATTATGCTAACTTTTTGCCAGATCTATTAGTCCTTTGGTAGAGTCTTTAGTCTTTCTAAGTATAGAAAATGAAGAAATTACACACTTCCCCCTTCAATTTTGTGCCTGAGGCAATTGTCTTAGTCAACCCACCCCTGGCTCTGTCTCAAAGGCCAAAGGACACAAGCATGTTAATTCTAGGAATCTGTCCCAAGAAAAGAACAGAAGTAGAGGCAAACTTAGAAATATTTCTTTACTACTAGTGTCTAGGGTAATACAAAACTGAAACAAGGGGAATAGAAATAAACGATAGAATAATCAGGTTATTTTATAATAATTAAAACAAATTTGGGGGATATTTATATCATGAGAACAAACACAACACAGAAGCTTATCTATAGAAATTATAGCAGTAGGAATACTGGGTATTTGGAAATCTGTTGCCTTTCCCAAAAAAAAAATACTTTCTTTTATTTTCCATAAGTTTTCAGATGGACAGTTTTTACCTGAAGAGGGTAAAAAGTGCATGTGCATACAGGTAAGCACTAGATAGTTCAGGAAAGTAAAACTCGCAGGCATCCTTCAAAGAAAGGAGATATTCAACGTGTCCTTCTAGAATGCTGGGAATGGATGCATTTTATAGCCTGGAGGTCCTTTGTTGTCTAAGGACCCTGGCTCCACCCCTATCTTTTGGAATTTATGTTTTATTTACTCTAGACCCTTTCCCCCTAAAACTTTGAGCATTATATCTAGGCCTTAAAATTCATCCCTATTAGTGGTGTCATTTGTATTTTCCAATGGCCTAATAGACTTCTATGTTAGGGCCCCGCCAAATCCTGACTCCCACAGGGATTATGTTTACCTCACTCAGTCTCCCTAGACCCTTACTGTTGTGCAAAAACCATTTGGTATACTGTAAATATGCATTGTTCTCAGTAGTTCATAAAGAGCTGACTGGCTGATGGCTAGGCAGGTTTTTCCAGGCAGAGAGAATGTTGGGAAGAAGAAGGGCAGAGTCCTGTGCCATGAGACACAGAGCGCCCAAGATGGACAGTATGTAGATGAGTAAAAAAGAATTGGGCAGCACACAGATTAATAGAAAAGGGTCAATTTAGGTTCCAAGAGGTAGCTAAAAACAAGCCCAAGCTATTGGCTGGCCAGGTAGGCAGGACTGAAAAGTCTACCTATACCTTATCTTGATCATTGTTTCTAGATCAAAAAACCATCTTATGGAGAAAGTCACACATACTTTGTAAAAATGTCAATGTAAACATGCCTTCAGCTTTGTTGTATTCACAGGGCTGAGTTAGTTGTTATCTGAATTTTTTTTTCAAAAGTTGTACAAATATAGCAAAAATATATGAGCTAATGTCAAACTCTGGACATATTGGCCCTGCACCAATACCAGTTTCATTCTTGCCTTTTCAAGGACCTTTCCCTGCTGGCTATAAAGCCTGAAGGAACCCTCTACAGAGCAACGGTTACTTTCACAATTAGCAAAGGCTTTAATATGTTGGGATTTACTAGCAAAAATCCAACAAACTAATTTCAAAATATGTATTTCTACTAAGAGAAAACATCCTCTTTGCTAAACTACCAAACTAATAAGAGTATCTTTTGCAATTTGCAACTCTGCTTGTAATAGGACCTCAGAAGCCAGGCTGTGTCACATTATCTCTGTGTAACTAATTTATTCACCAGCTCTTTATGAGAAAGGCAGGGAAAAAAAACTATTTTATGCAATTCTCTAACACTTATGCATACTGATTTAGAGGAATAACTTCAATACATGGCTGCAATGTACTACTAGTGTTCTTCCACTTTTTTAAAAAAATGTTCAAAGGTTAATTTTTCATAATTTCCACATGTATGAAATATCTCTAGAATCAGACTACACAGACTACAAGCAATGACACAAATTCTGCCCTCCATAGAATATCACTGCTTAGGATACAAGATAAACTCAAAAAAATCAGTAGCCCTATTTTTTTCAGACGACAAAGAGGCAGAGAAAGAAATCAGAGAAACATCACCCTTTACAATAGCCACAAGCAACATAAAGTATCTTGGTGTAACGCTTACCAAACAAGTAAAAGATCTATATAATAAGAACTTTGTGACTCTAAAGAAAGAAATTAAAGAATATACCAGAAAATGGAAAGACCTCCCATGCTCTTGGATAGGTAGGATAAACATAGTAAAAATGGCAATCTTACCAAAAGCAATCTACAGATTCAATGCAATCCCCATTAAAATCCCACCACAATTCTTCACCGACCTTGAAAGGATAATAATTAACTTTATATGGAAAAACAAAAGACCCAGGATAGCCAAAACAACCCTATACAATAAAAGAACATCAGGAGGCATCACCATTCCTGACTTTAAGCTCTACTACAGAGCTATAGTTCTGAAAACAGCCTGGTATTGGCATAAAAATAGACAGGTAGACCAATGGAATCGAATTGAAAATCCTGATATTAATCCACGCACCTATGAACACCTGATTTTCGACAAAACAGCTAAAATGATACAATGGGGCAAAGACAGCATCTTCAACAAATGGTGCTGGCACAATTGGATGAGGGTGTGTAGAAGACTGCAGATAGACCCATGTCTGTCGCCATGCACAAAACTCAAGTCCAAATGGATCAAAGACCTCAACATCAATCCAGCCACATTGAACCTCTTAGAAGAGAAAGTAGGAGGTACCCTTGAACAAATTGGTATAGGAGACCGCTTCTTGAACATAACTCCAGGGGCACAGACACTGAAAGAAACAATTAATAAATGGGACCTCTTCAAACTTAGAAGCTTCTGTAAGGCAAAGGACACAGTTGACAAGACCAAACGGCAGCCCACTGACTGGGAAAAGATTTTCACTAATCCTATATCCGACAAAGGGCTGATCTCCAAAATATACAAAGAACTCAAGAAACTAGTCAACAAAACACCAAATAACCCTATTAAAAAATGGGGTACAGAACTGAAGAAAGAATTCTCAATGGAGGAAATCAAAAAGGCTGAAAGACACTTAAGAAAATGCTCCACATCCTTAGCTATCAGGGAAATGCAAATCAAAACAACTTTGAGATACCATCTTACCCCTGCCAGAATGGCTAAAATTAGAAACACCAGTGATGACTTATGTTGGAGAGGATGTGGAGAAAGTGGAACACTCCTCCACTGCTGGTGGGAGTGCAAACTCATACAGCCACTTTGGAGATCAGTATGGCGGTTCCTCAGGAAAATGGGAATTAGTTTACCACAGGACCCGGCAATCCCCCTCTTAGGCATATACCCAAAGGATTCACATCAATGCAACAAAGACATCTGTTCAACTATGTTCATAGCAGCACTATTTGTAATAGCAAGAACCTGGAAGCAACCTAGATGCCCTTCAATTGAAGAATGGTTAATGAAGATGTGGCACATCTACACAATGGAATACTACTCTGCAGAAAAAAATAATGGTATCTTGAAATTCGCAGGCAAGTGGATGGCACTTGAAGAAACCATCCTGAATGAGGTAACCCAGTCACAAAAAGAGGAACACAGTATGTACTCACTCATATATGGATTTTAGACCTAGATCAAATGATCACCAGCCTATAATTCACATCACCAGAGGAACTAGGATACAAGTTGTATTCTAAGAGATTCATATAAAGTCCCTCACAGAACTGGGAAGGGACAAGTCCCCCAGACCTCAGGTATAGTGGGGGAGGACAGCTAATGGAGAGAGAAGTAGGAGAAAATGAGAGGGAGGAGAGGAAGGCATGTGCGACTAGGAGGATTGAGCCTGGTTAGGAATGGAAAATAGGAAAGAGAGAGAGAGACAGAGACAGAGAGAGAGAACATAAAAGAGGGAGCCAATATTGGTTTGAAGATAAAGTTGAACACAAAGAAAGGTCGAAGGAACTACAAGACTGCTCCCAACTAACAATCTCAGCTTCCGTGGAAAGGCTATCATAAATGCCCTTCCCCGGAGAGTGAGATCAACAACTAACTTCTCCATGGAGTCCTCAACTAATGCCTGTTGAAAACAGGAGCAAACACCCATACATAAACACTGAGTCAAACTAGAACCCAGAAGCAGATGGAGAGGACAAGACCATGCGGTAGAAGTACATAGAGACAGCTTACCTGAACAAGGAGGAGCTAAGGGCCACTAGACTGATAGCTGGGAAGCCAACAGGGGTCTGACTCGGACTCCCCTGAATATGGGTCTCAGCCAGAAGGTCTGAGCAGTCTAAGAGACCTCAGACAGTGGAACCAGGATGTATCCCTGGTGCACAAAAGGACTTTGCAAACATATCCCCCATGGAGGGATAACTGCCTTATTCTAGAGATAGGAGAGAAGCCCTAGTCCCTACTTCACAGGACCTGTCAGATCTACATGACCCCAACTGGATGGCATTCCCCTACATATTGTATTGTGGTGGGGGGTTGGGAGGGGAGGGTGTTTAGAGTGCATGGGAGAGGGTAGAGAGGGCAAAAGGGAGGGAAGGAGGGAGGGAGGACTTGGGGGGAGGGAGGGAGGGAGGGAGAGGGAACTGGGATCGACATGTAAAATAATAATAAAAAAAAAAAAAAAAAAAAAAACGCTTTGACTCCAAAATTTAAGTTGAAGAACAAGTTACTGGGGAAAAGTATTTCTATTTTTGTTTCCACAGAAAATGAAAAGATGTGGATTCCTTCCAGACTAATGTGGTTTGATCACACCAGACCGCCTGAAACAGAGTACAAGCTGATCCTACATTCCAAACAGCTGGACAAAACAGCCCTACAGACTACAGCTAGGATATCTGAATCTTCTTCGAATCCCCCAAGACAGCGCCCCTTACCAGCAGGAAGTAGTTTGGAAAGAAAGACGCCCAAATTCCCAAATATTGTGTATAAATGTTTGTTTTCATTTAATTGGACTTTGTTATATAAAATTAAATAAAAAATACTCTATATGCAAAAAAAAAAAAAAAAAAAAAAAAAAAAAAAAGAATATCACTGCTTAGCATGGCACTCAACTATTTCAATATTCTTCAGCATATTCAACCCTAATTCTCTTTTAATATCAACAAGACACTTACAGCAGCAATAAAGCCTTGTGAGTTATTTCTCTACTTTGTTTTATTTTGTTCTGCTTTTCTGTAGGCTCTGTGATACTCTTGGCTTTTGGCCCAAATACAAAGCACTTAACATTTATCTCCAATAACAGCCATTCAGCCATTCAATACATTTCAAGCAACCAAGACTGCTTTTAAAAGGTCCTTGTATATCTATGATAAACTGCTTTATAAAGTAGCTTCATTTTTTTTATTTCTTTCTATCTCTGATAATTATACTAATTGTTTTTTATCCTAAAGCAGCAGTTCTCAACCTGAGTGTTGCAACCCCTTTGGCAATTGAGCGATTTTTTTTTACAGGGGTCATCTAAAACCATTGGAAAACACTGATATTTATATTACAATTCATAACCATAGCAAAATTATAGTTATAAAGTAGCAATAAAAATATCTTTATGTTGGGGGGTCACTACAACATGTGGAAGTGTATTAAAGGGTGACAACATTAGGAAGGTTAAGAATCACTGCCCTAAAGCAAAGAGACAAAATTATCATGTTTAATATATTAAAACTCCATAAATCTAAAAAGACAACATATTCTTTTTCTTTTCTTTCCTTTTTTTTTTTTTTTTTTTTTTTTTTCAAGACAGGGTTTCTTTGTATTGTTTTGGAGCCTGTCCTGGAACTAGCTCTGTAGACCAGGCTGTCCTTGAACTCAATCTGCCTGCCTCTGCCTCCTGAGTGCTGGGATAAAAGGCATGGGCCTGGCTAAAGACAACAAATTCTAAGTAGTGTGTGCTAAAGTAAGGAACAAAGGCACATTGAGATTCTCTTTCCCAAAGTAACATTGTTCTGAACTTGGTGTTAATTTGTTAACCCAAGTAAAATCTAGTGCTAATGGGTCACAGTTCAAGGCTGCTGGAAGAGATAGGCATTAATCAATTATCAGAGTTACGAGCTCCTTGTCATTTGATTTGGAACAAAGTAAAGCACTTCCCACAGAGCAGGGGTGTTCTACTCAATTTCAAAGCAGAATCAGTGTGCAAGGCTGGTGTTAGGCAGGTCCAGGCACTGTATTTCAAGAGTGTTTATAGCCCTGGTTCATTCTGATTACTTTCAAATGAGGCAGGTTCCTCAGGCCAGGCTCCCATGACAGTATGCATCCATGAACTACAAGATAGGACAGGTAGTGTCATATCCCAGCCTCCATTGTAATTTACTTTCTATAATAAACTCTAGACCAGTTATAAAACCACAAGAATTTTTGGCTAACAAAGAAATTACATAATGGCCAATCTACTGGTAGTATATTTCTTTCTTTTTTTTTTTTTTCCTGGTTGTATATTTCAAAGATATTACTCTAGAATGTTAGATCTAGATATTTATCAAAGTTAAGTTTTCATGAATTGTTCCTAGGTCCTCATAAAACTTAAGAACAGCAAACTTAGACACTGTCTATTATTACCTTTGCTTTCCAGAAAAGAGAAAGGTGGCATAAGTATTAGTAAGCTGGATGTGTAGAGAAGGACTTGAAATAAATTTCAAAATAGTTTAGAAGAAAACATAAGTGTTCTGAAAAACATTTATATTAAGCATAAGTCCTTAATAGAAGTACACACAAAAGAGTTACTCCACAACTTCTATTCTTAGCTAGTTGCGTGTGAAGTTGCACACTATAGTCCCAGGCTCCAGGAAGGGGCAGCCAGGAGGATCATTTGAGGCCATTAGTTCAAGTCCAGCCTGAACAACACAGAAAACTGATCCCATTCCTAATACTGACTTGTAAGTTTTAAATTACAGGGATATGTGAATATCCAATAAAATTATGTCCCTTCCATACTGGTCCGCAAAGTTTATTATAAATATTGCGTTTACAAAAATCAGTCCTTCCTTTAGTCTGTTGTTTTATTCTATAAAGTGTTTTTAATGGACTAGAACTACTCTATAGGGCTCTGAGTTAGAATGTGTAGAAGCCTGCTCCTTACCTAGAATTGAATAGCCATAGAGGCTCTCTTCTGGATTGTCATTCAAGAGCTATAGATTAAGGAAACAAATTTATAACCTATGTTTAAGGAGTTTGTTGCATCCCTTTGTGTATATCCTACTCTTCTTGAAAATGGGTGATCCACGCTAACAATTCTCTGTTTAACCACAGCATGTTCCTTCTGCAATCAGACCCCTGCTGACGTTGGTAACATGAAACAAGAGGGGAGAAAATGTGTCAGGGGTCTGGCACACCTGGGGTTGATCACAGGAAGTTACATTCGGCCTTCAGTTTCCAGTGTATCCTCCGAATACTGGAAGTAACAGAGGCGATCAGAGGACTTCACACATGAAAATCAAATCTAATATTGTTTAACCAAATAGCAGCTGATACTTAAAATATGCCCAACATTTGCCTTTATTCCCAAAACAGCCACTGAACTATTTAATAGTAAACTGCAAACAAATGATTAAAAAAAAAAAAAAAAAAGCTACTTTTTATGATAAAGCCTCAGTTACAACTCAGACCTGAAACTAGCAGGCTCAAGCTGGCTTAAAACCATCTGCCATTTGAGCTTGCTTCCTTCTGGGGTTCTTACACGACAGATCCATCAATATCTGGCTTGGCTTCTCTGACCGGAGTGTAAGTCTAATCGACTTTTCATCTATGTAACAAGGCTTCTGACAGAAACAACATAAGGGCATGAGGGTTCATTCATTTGGCTCACGGGTCCAGACTGTCAGTGATCATGCAGGGGTGCAGCGGGGAGGAGCAGCTCATGCATGGCAGCAGAAAAGCACAGGAAGGGAACCTGTACAAATCTTTCCCTTTTTACTTCAATCGGCCCTACAGACCGTCGGAATGCACACCTATACTCAGGAAAGTTCTCCCGGTCCCTGGGCTAATCCTCCCCGGAAATGCCATCAAGTACATACATCCTGGTGTATGTTTTACTAGTCTCCTGGTTACCACTAAATCAAAACAACCCACAATGAGTATCAAACACCACATTTACACTTACATTTGATGGCTACTTATTACTGTTTTGATCTGGCTGGATATAATTAAACCTAAAGTAACTATTTTCAATCTAAAGTAAAAAAAAAAAAAATTATCTTACTTTTTTATGGTATAGTCCATGATTTTTTTTTACCTAGGCATTATATGGAAGGCTGCCCCTACCATATTCTTCTAGGTCCTGGGCACATACTAACACAGGAACAAAGCCTCAAACTAATCCAATCTTTATTATAGTTAGGGAGACTAACAAGTTCATGTAATACTATAAGATCTCACTTCTCTAGAACTTCCTTTGGAAAAAAAATGCTTTATTTTTCTTTATGCAGATAAACCTAAGCTTTTCCCTCCTCAAGACTCTAAGACGTATAAATGCATCAAAAATCTAAAACAACACCAAAGAACTTTATAGCTCACAATGAAACAGGGGTCATTCCCTCCCTTCCCTTGTTTAGGGATATGAAAGTGAAGACAGTAGGACACCAGCTCCTGACCAGGCACTGCTACACTGTAGCTTGGCCTGATGCTTAGAGCCCGGTGCAACACTGTTACCTCTGCTTATGATGCTTGGAGACTAAGACATGCTAGTCAACAGTTCCTGGGCTTCTAAAAGATATCACTGTGTGAAATGGCTCTGAAAGCCTTTAATCTAACCTTGGTCATCTATGAAGCAGTGAGCTGAGAGCTGTAATGTCTCTATGTAAACACTGCATGCATAAACATATATTTCACAACACTGGAATTCACAGACGTGAACTTACCTGCTAGAGCCCACTCTCCTGAGCCATGGGTGTGCCCACTGTAATACAAAACATATGTATCGTGCCTAGGTCCATCCACTGTCCGAAGTTCAAGGAAAGCTTTCAGTTTGGAATGTAGAGTATCAAAAGACAGTCCACTTGTGGAATAGTCACATCCATAGGTCTCAATCATATGATAGGCAAAGAATCTCTGGATGGCGTTGAGCATGCCAGTAGACCTCAAATTTAACTCCTGGACGTGTTCTGGTGGAAGCAGTGTTGGCTGACCATCAGGACTACAAAAGGAGAAAAAAAAAAAAAAAAAAAAAACCAAACACACAAACAAACAAACCAAAAACAATTATTCTGGTTTTTAGAAAGTAGTAATTATTCTATGTTAAATTCTCATGTGTCATCTATAATTGATTACCCAAAAACCATAATCAGTCATGCTAACTAAATGGCCAGTTTCTCTTCTATAGTTCCTTTCATGCTAACAATTAATTTTAGAAAACACAAAATCTGTTTTCTAAAATTTGTTTTTTTATCAGTAAAACAGCAAAGGCTGAAATGATATCTCATGAAATTCATAGCAATATTTTTGTTCCCATTCTTATTTTCTTACTGAATGACAGATACTGAAGAAGACCTTTTAAAATCAAGATTGCACTAAATGTCTCAAGAACACCTGAGTAGGAATTAAAAGAAAGAACATTTTATTGTTGAGAAAACTAAATTCACACAGAAAACATGGGAAGCAAAAATGATTATATATTTAATTTCTATAGTGAAAAACAGGATCTTTGTAATGTGTTCAAAATTTACTAACTTAAGGCCCAGTCCAAAAATAGAAGAAATTATCATTCATCAAAGATAACTTAAAAATCATTATTAAGACTTAACACTAATCTTGGGGGAAAAAAAAGTTACCATGGGAAACACACTAAACTATGTTTTATAACTAATGGAAATAAAGTATAAAGAAACAAAAATCATCACTACTTTCCTCTCCAAAATGAAATTTCTATCAGAAAATTTGAAAACTCTAAATTTTATTTCATGTACTATTAATCCTATCCCAGTAATGCTTAAATGTTTATTAAAATAAAATCTTTTACATATTCTGCCATTTATTGGTAACCAGGGCAAAAATTAACTGTGCATAATACTATTTCCACAAATTCTTTCTTCAGAACTACATCTTACTTTATGAGACATTTCTCAAACACATTCATTTCTTATGAGATCTTCTACTTCCATCAAGGCTTCAATACAGAAGCACTATTACAAATTTATTTAGGGGTTCCCATCAAATATCTGAAACCAGATTTTAAAAATTATATTTAAAATATCACCCTAACCAAAGAAACTATAAATAACATTTAGTCTTCAGGACTCATTATGACAGAAATTATTTTTTCTATTGTAAATAAAGTTCACTATTAAAATATTTTAAAGTAGTGGTATTTACAGTTTCAGATTTCTCCTATATTTTGGGGACAAAATTATATGGAATGAAACTACAATAAATGTTTAATAAACTTCATTTCATGTTTGTATAGAATTGTTCATGGTACAGAGTATTTCCACATCCTATATCTTACCAGCTTTCTAGAATGTTCCTCCAAGAGGGGTGATATTAGCATTATTGTGTTAAATAAGGACACTGGGGTTCATTCCATTATCACATCGTTCACAGGAACTTTCATGGTACTCCTTTAGAAAGGGCCTTTCCTTCAAAAGTTCAACTAGACTTCCTGAGCCCTAGCAAACATATAAGCTAAACTTATCTGTTCACATATTTATATTTAATCATGAAAATGAGCCTATCACTTAAAGTCAACTTTTATACACAGGGATGAAGTGTAAGAGCACTACATTTTGGAAGTGAAGTTGTGAAAAATTAATCTACCATAATCATTAAGAGACTCTGACAGTCAAGTGGTTACTCTCAAGTCCAACAGACCACAGTACCTGCAGAAGTTGGTGGGGATCACAATAGCATAGCCAACAGAGGTTCCTCCTAAACAGTTACCTAGTTCATGGAAGAGCCCATGAGCCAGGGACTCCAGTGGCAAAACAATGAGAAACATGCTCAAGAAGATTCCATTTGTGGGCTGGAAGAAAAATAAAAAACATTTATAAAGTTTGTGGCTATTTACATGCATGTGTATTGACTCAGTTTTTACCACTACATTCAAGGGTACAAGTGGTAACTGATAATCTAAAAACAGTAATAAGGAAAAGCGCACATTTGTAGACACAGATAAATTACTGGAATAATGAACCTTAAACAGATCTCTAAGTTTTTTGGAAGTTGTAACAAAACACAGCACATATTTAAAGAAAAAAAAAGTTGTTTAAAACCCTTCCATCCAAATGGAAAACAAAAATATAACAACTCTGACATGAAAGAGAAAAAAAAATCTTTCCATGTTCAACCCACATATGCATCAATTTTTCCAAATACCATGATTATTACTTTATAAAAGAGGATACTTGAAGAAGGACTCACTTGCCCCATTCCATGTGGAACCCAGAGTCCAGCAACTATGAGAATAAAACCGTAAGGAAAATCAAGACCTTAAGTTTAAAAAATTAATTTCATTTTTATATAACAATTTACCTCTTAAAAACCCCAAACTCAATTTGTCAAAATTGCAGATCATAACAAAAAAAAAAAAAATGTTAAGGACATTTAAATACCTTTTAAAGAAGCATATAAAACAAACACAGGAAAAAAAATTAAAAGTGGTCATTTAAATTGAAAACAGAAAGATGATTATTAATCCTGTACTGCAGCTTTTTTAATATTGGCACTATTCCAGATTCTTGCATCACTACAAATAATAGGCCTACATGCAGGGACAAATGTCAACACGAAGGAGTGGTCATCTGATCAAAAGTGAAATAATGAAAAAACAGATACATTGCCCAATTTAGTATACTTTAATCTATCAATTATAATATAAATTATAGTAAGTTATAATTATTTAGTATAAAGAATCGATTTATGAACATTGAAAAATATGACAATTGATGATTAAAATCACTTCAAGTAGTAAAATCACTTCCACACTTCATACTATACACACACACACACACACACACACACACACACACACACACACACACGAGTCACAAATATAGGGGCTAGAGAGACGGCTTGTTGATTAAGAGCACTTGTTCTTGTAGAGGACCCGAGTTTGATTCCCAGCACCCATACAGCAGATGACAATGGTCTCTAACTCCAGTTTCAGGGAATCGGATGCTTTCCTCTGACTTCTTCAGGTATCAGACACACACACACATGGTACACAAACATGCAGGCAGGCAACACACCCATAAAGTAAGTAAATCTTTAAAATTTTTTTTCATCATGAATGTATATTTGTACACATAGGTCTATTTCTTTACTAAAACAGATGATATATAACATATCTATATTTGTATATATTTACATTCTCATTTGCCAGCTTAATGGTATCCAAAATCCTTTCAGTGTAAATATGCTACACTATATATAACTGCTATATAACTTGTGCATATTTTATGTAGCATGTCACATAATTTCAAGAGTTTGTGTTTATGAATTAAAGTACTTAGTCTTGTTGAATTAAAAGAAAAAGGCAGACTTATCCTTTAAAATTTTTAGTTTATGTGTACCTGTGTCTACATAAGTGTAGGTGCACATGTGTGTGCAATTACATGCACTGATATGTACAAAGACCAGAAGAGTAAGTCAGATCACTTGAAGCTGGAGTTATAGTTTGTGAGACACTGTATTTATTATGTGGTTGTTGGGACTCTGGCTTTCATGGTTGCATAGTAACCATTTTTAATAACTAAGTCCCCAACAAAACTCATGAAGACTTCAGAAGCAAAAGAATAGAAATCTAGAGAACTTAAAAAAAAAAGTCTACTTTTAAAACATTTTTAAAATATCTAAATACTAGTTAAGAGATCTTGATGTATAGTCATCAAAGTTCTAATACAAGTATTAGAAATCTATCCTGTCACTGAGTATTCTCAAAAGAGACAAAACCACAAAAAATTAAAGCCACAACCCTTATAAGTGCAAAAACAGAGTTACAAAAATGAACTCAGGAAAATCTACTATCTTACATTTCCCTGTAACCAACAAAAAGAGTTTGTAGTAAGTAAATTCTAGGGTCTTGCCAAATCTAAAAGCATGAAACTGTACAATGGCCAATAACAGAGTAAAGGCTGTGAGTGGAGGCTTTCTAGACATCAAGGTTCCTAGTATCTCAAGAGCATTTCTGACCTGCAAAGGAGAACAGCAATGATAACTATTTCAAATACTGTGAGGACTCAATGTATTTATACATACACAGTACAGAAAATGGAGTATTAACACACAAAGAACAGTTGGTAAATGGTAGGTCTTATTAAAATAAAATAAAGGATAATCTAGTAGTTTTTTTTCTTGTTAGTGGGTTTTTTAGTTTGTTTTTGTTTTTGAAACAGGGTCTCAGGATGTAGTTTTAGCTTGATTGTAAATTGTCATTTAAGCAGGTTGGCCTTGAACTCAGAGATCCACCCACCCGCCTCTGCCTCCCAAGTTTGAAGGTTAAAAGCATGCATCACCACATGGACCTCATTTAAAGGCTGGAAAACCAGGTGAAGAAGGTAGTTATGCACATGCACAATGTAACAATATTTCAGTCAACTATGAACCATATGTACCATTTGTGTGCATGTGAACAGATCCCATATAACTTAACTGAACGGAAGGTTTCCTACTGTCTAGTAACATAGTATGATGCATTAATACACTGTTGTGCTACATGTAAACAAGACTGCCCTGTCAGTCATATGGTCATGTACAGCACACAGCCAACAGTAAGTGACTGCTAGTGGTTTACATATTTACTATCTATACTCCCTCTACATTACAAAGTTCATGCAAAGTGGTATGCCATGTCTACCCAGCAACAACCCCACACTGTGTGTCTACTGACTGCATCCAGAGGCCAGTTGGAATGACTGAGAGAATCTCGATTTGTGAAAGTACATGCTACAATGATCACTGTGTACTGACCGGAACTCAATCTGTTGTGAACTGTACCACATGCATCCTTCATGAAGAAAATGCTCTTCAGACCATTGTTTTTGGTGCTTTAATGGGAAAAGAGTATCTACTCCTTTGAAGGGTTCCAATATGTTCCCCCAAAGCATGCTCTGGAAACTTAACTCTCAATATAACAAGATAGTGTCTAATGGAAAGTGTATTGGTCAAAAGGACATGGAACTTATAAATGGCCTTCACAAGGAAATAATGATTATTATGTAAGGCTTCAAAGCTGCGAAACATGATTCTTAGCCTTTTCCCTCCATCTATCATCTATCTATCTCTCTCTCTCAATTTATCTACCTACCTCCCTACTTATGCATCCCAACTTTTAGTATTGAAATTGAGCTTCCCAATCTTCATACTGTGAAAAAATAAATGCCATTTCTTTATAAATTACCTACTCCATGTTACTGTCACAGCAACACATAATGTACCAGGACATCATCCCATTTTTATAGTGTTCTGGGAAAAGTGATAAAATTTTAGCTTCAAGCTGAAATAATGTCCCCCTCTGTAACCTAGACTAAATGGATCTAAGCTGGGGGAAACAAATGAAACAAAAGAAAAGGAAAAATGAATGCTATGCACTTCTAATTCAGCAGCAGATTGGAAAGCTCCCTGTTCCCCACGCCAAATGAAGGAAAGGTGGTCCTTCCATCGTGCTAGAAGTGAGGTCATGCCACATTAATAGATTTCATCTCTTCACTGAAGGTGAGACTGATACGAAAACTTCTACCATACCAAGGGATCATCTCTTTCACCTACCCTGAAATTAACTGTATAATGACTTTTCTTGTTTGGCAAAAAAAAAAAAAAAAAAAAAAAAAAAAAGAAAGAAAGAAAGAAAGAAAAGGGGCTTCTACAAAAAGCTGCACCAAGTCTCCATGGAATCTTCAAATTACAATGGTTAGCTAGGAAAGGCATATAGAAGCTCAGGTGAAAGATTTCAGAAAGAATGTCTCTATACAAGAAAATGCCTTGGGGTATGCTTCTAAGTGGGATGCAGTCTCCCTTTCGGCCTTCTGTTGAATTACCAATTCCCATCAAAGCAACACAAGCTATGCTAAAATACTGTGTCTTTCCAATTAACTTATTTAAGGGAAAAGTTTAAAAGATGGAAGCAAACGGCAAGCAGTGAACGTAATACGAACTGTGGGAAACAAAGGCTGTAATGACGCACTTTAAAGTCAGAATGAGATGATGAGCACAACAGAAGTTAATGTGAAATTCCAACTCTTTAATGAAACCATTGATTCCTTCTGACAACATTAGAGTGGAAGAAGTAACAAAAACAAAGGTACTTAAAAAGTCCACTTTTGTGAAAACTTCTTAGCTATGACATAAAAAAAATTCATAAAGGAAAAATAACGGATGGGTTATGCCGTATCTATTTTATCTATATTGACCATGGCTGACAGACAGCAAAAGTGTCTTTAATTTCTTGTTTTTCCTCGTCCTATTAGGTCTGTACCCATGCAATCCGTGGGAAAGCTTTCCAGTAGAAATCAACTGAAGGATAATGAGACACAAGGAAAAGTTTACATTCTTATAGAAATGTGGTGTGTGTGTGTGTGTGTGTGTGTGTGTGTGTGTGTGTGTGTGTGTGTGTGAGATCACTATTTAGAAACATAGGTAAAAAACAGTTCAATTTCGATATCTATTAAAATCCAATTTAATGAATTTGGGATAGCTGAGAATAGACTTGGACCGGTGATTCCCAAATTATGTATCATATGAATGTTACATTTGCTTGTCAGCAAAAGTCAAAGGAGAGATCACACAGAAGTTAAAGGGTGTATGAGCTGGTGAGGAGGGTGATGGATTAATGAGGGTTAGAGACAGATTTCATAGACAGATGAGTATAGAAATAAATGATGCTCTTTGAGTATTTTCTTTTAGTGTGTCTCCCCACCCTCACCCCCCCCATATACTCATTTACATTTCACAGAACACTGGGCAGAAGTTTTTGAAACCTTTCTATAATCAATCAAATAAAAATTAAGCTACAAAGTCTAATTTCCTGCAAAGAACATGCCAACATCATAGACAACACTTATCAAGTAGCCCGCAATTGGTGACTATAAATAAATTCGAGTAGATTTACATTAGTTTTGAACAGCTAAATTAATAAACCACTTAACAGGATTGCCACAAGACATTAGCAAAGCATAATTCTAGGCTTGTCCCCAAATTACTGAATTCCAGTCTTCAGAACTTCAACAAATTCTGCATGAATCAAATGAACAGATGTCAAGAACAAGGCTTGGTAAGCCTGTTCTATAGTTAATATGTTAAGCTTTAGAAGCAGGTAACAGGGTTTTTATTGAAACCACTAAACCATTTTTATTATGATAAAAATCAAAGGCCAAGGAGATCTAAAATATTTTTCTACATTTATAAACAGGTCTTGAATACGCAAAACAAAACAAAACAAAACACTGAGGTTCTGGAGAGGGGTCGGCGGTGCAGTTAAGAGTGCTTACTGTTCTCGCAGAGAATCATGGTTCAGATCCCAGCACCCACATCACATGTCTCATGACAGCCTGCAAATCCAGCTTCAAGGAATCTGATACCCCTGCAGCGGCAGCTACACACACACACACACACACACTCAATTTCTTAATTGAGAAAATACATATTTTAGTATCTCTAATATTGATAAAATTAGACAGAAAATCATCAAGGATATCAATACAAGAACAAAATCACTGCCCAGCTCAACTTAGCTTATACTTATAGTATACTCTGCCAAGTAATACTGTGATCTTTTTCAGATTATTGCCAAGTAAATATGGACTAAAACATATGCCAGGCCATAAATAGGTCTTCATCAAAAAACTAAAACATACAAATTGTGTACTCTAACCATAAAGATAAGCCAGATATAAAAAAAAAAAAGAAAAAGAAAAAAGAGTGATGTTTGGAAATCCACAAGTATTAGCCTTTTATACAATAAAAATATAAATAACCCATGGGTCAAAGAGAAAAAATTACAAGGAAAATTAGAAAATACCTTGAAATACAGTATAACAGTATCTGAAAGATAGAAACAGATCAAAATAAAACAACAGCTCAGATGTGAAGTCTCACAATTACATTTAATTATGGTAGACATATGCAAAAGCAATTCAGTTGGGTAAATGTCAGGTACCAGTCTTTCCAGTAAAGGTTTTGAAGCAAACTAAACAAAATTAAGGTGCTTATACTATAAACAAGAAACAAATGGAACATGTGGAACAGAAACCAAAATATGAGGGCTAAATAGTAAAGCCTCTGGCAAAAAATATGGAAGAAAAAATTTTGATGACCTAGTGTTGAGCAGAATCTTGTACAAAATACTGAACACACAGTTCATAAGAGAAAGAATTGATAAACTGCATTTTATAAAGTCAAAAGTGTTTATTCTTCAAAAAGTATCAATAACAAAGTTAAAATATAAGCCTGAGCAAAAAGAAATTTTCCAATCCTTTATCTGATAAAAGACTTGGATCCAAATACACAAAGACCTCCTAAAACTCAAGACAAAATAACCCAAATAAAAAAGGGGGAAAAATATGAGCTATTTAAATACTCATGAAAAGGAAATAGACGTTCATTAAAGACCTGTAAATTACAACCCAAATGAGATACTACTTGAGGGCTAACTTAAGTGATTTTCTCAGGTAAATCAACTTTAAAACATGTCCATCAAAAGTTAAAACACGGAGACTGATTCTCCTAACATAATCTTGCTTGAAAGATTTCTTAGAAAACTTTTGTGTACCCCCCATCGGTGTGTACACTTTACTTGAAGACCACTGCATATACAAAATAGAAAAATCTAGTGGCCAACAAAATATCTGGTTAACAGAATTTCATGACCTGGAAAGGCATCGTCCATGAATGAGGATGACTTGGAAAAGAAAAACTGGTTAAGACTGGGAAAGTGGCCAACACAGGAGGGGAAAGGGAGGAAAATTCTGATAGAGTTCTGCCATCATTGTAACCCTGAAAGTCCCTAGCTCTGGCAAGTAGGCAAAATGAGGAAGCTAGCACGATGCAACACCCATTTGTTTGACTCCGGCACAGACTCCTTGAGGCAGCCCACACTCAAAGTGTTTATGTCTAATGCCCTTTAACACTCACATCTAGAAATCAAGCAGTAGCAACAAACTGATGCAAAGCAATTGAACCAAGAAGAGTTGCTCTTATATGCCCACTTCCCAGCCTGAGGTACTCAAATTATACACTTTGTCACATTATAATCAGTTTATAATCAAACACTTTTCATGTTAGCCTCTTCCTCTCATTACAGAGTTATCCGTTTTAAGGGCAAAGTCCTGAACTCTTCAACATTCATCACCATCCATCTCTAGCTAAATGTGAATAAATACTCAGAAGAAAGGAAGACAGGAAGACAGATTGATGAATAACACAGTGAAAACATGAGAGTTTGGGTATGGATCCCCAGAACTCATGAAAAAAGCCAAGTGTGGTGGCACATATCTACAACCCTAGTGCCGTATAGATACAGACAGGAGGATCCCTGAGTTGGTTGGCCAGCTAGTAAGGTCACGTCAGTGAGAGAACTTGCCTCAAGAAAACAAAGACAAGAAAAATAAAAAAAGGTGGAAGTGATTGAGCAAGATAGGTACTTGACACAAACATCTGACCTCCACATGCATGCACATAAACATACACATGCATGTGCATAGACACACAATACATACCCATATTTTAAAAAAAAAAATCACACACATGTAACTTAAAACATTACTATAAACACAAACTCTTAACTGCACAGTTTGAATGTCCTTAAGCATATTTTTAAAAAACATTTTTGGGCAGGAAATATACCATAAAATCCATTTTTCTCTTATTTAAAATTCAGATTTCCTAATCTTTATTTCGGAAGCTAATATGGTACTATACATATTTTCTTGTCAAATAAAATCTTAAGAAAAGACTATGCCATAAATATGCTATATATACAGAAGGTGGGTATGGGCTTAGGCTAGTACCAGTAACTCTGGCTATGTCTTTCAAGTAAGTATGTCAATAAGTATAATCTAAGAATGTCTTTAAGTATAATCCCCAGTTGGCATTAACATAAGAAAATAAACAGACAACAACAAAAACACATGAACTTACCTGCCAGGAGACTGCTCCCAAAATTGCTGTTGCAAGAAGACTAAAAAAAACTAACTGCTCTGAAATTAAGCAAAAATGACGCATCCCTTTGGATGCCATGATTCTATCAAGGCTATTGTTATCTGCCCTGTGGTTGATATATACTTTATGGCAGTCGTTTAATTTGGTATGAAATCCCCAAAGAGTTAAGAGAAAAATAATATGGCAAATCATCCAAAAAATCCCAAAAATGGAAAAGCCCGGTATCACAAAATACCAGAGATGAGTGTCTCTGAGTTTAAATGCTGAAAAAATAAAGAATGTAAGCTCAATCATTCCAATGAAAACCACTGAAAGTCTCCTGCAAATTCTTCCACGATACAGAAAAGGTTTCCACCTTTCAGTTACTGAAAGTCCACTAAAATAAATGTCAAGGAAAGGATCAGTTATCAAGCAAATGAAAAAGCATGCAAAAGCAATTGGATTCTGGGGTGTTTCCAATGAAGAGAAAAACAACAATACTGAAAAAATTATTAAGTTTGGAATAGCTAGAAAGGACTTCATTCTCAGGTCTATAATGAGCATGGCCAAAGCGATGACAAGCAAAATAACACTCAGAGATTTCTCTACCAACATAGTAGTGCTGGCGATGGCAAATCCAACAAGTTCCAGAAACTCTACTGTGGTTAGTAAAGTGGGCCGATGGCGGACATAACCAGAAATTCTCTCCACCAGAGCACACAATATCCTTAATACTATGGATGTCAGAAGCAGGTATTTGGTTGATTCTTCTTTCACGTCATTTTTAAAGGATGAATTATCAAGAAAACATAGGAGGCCGAGCAAAAATCCAAACCAGAGATTGGAGAGACTTAAGCTTGCTGCTTCCATTGAAAAGTAATAGTAGAGAATGCTGGCGATCCCAAGAACAAAGAGGCCGAGAATAAAAATCACCAAAATTAAAGAATTGGCTGTTTTTTCCCATCTTACATAAAGACCTAAACATATAGCCACCAGTAGGTTTATTCTGGCTAAATAGCCAAGATATCGCACAGAGGAATGCATGTTCACTTCTCTGTTTACTTCTTCCAGCCTCGTCATTGCTAGATAGAGACAATGACTAAAGCAGTAACGCAGTGATTTACACATGTAATCTGGCAATGCACGTGCTTCTCACACGGTAAAAAAAATTAACTTCTTGTGCTTCATTCAACAAATCCAATGTGGTGGTAGCTCCTACTCCAACATTTTCCAAATGTATCTTTATAGTGACCTGAAGAGAAGAAAAAAATATTGCAGAGTTAATTTTACATACTATTTTGTGCCATCTTCATACTGGATAAATGCCCCCCCCAGACACATATACACCTTAGGTTTGTTTTTTTGAGACATGGTTTCCTATGTGCATCCCTGGCTGTCCTGCAACTTGCTCTATAGACTAGACTGGCCTGGAACTCACAGAGATCCACTTGCCTTTGCCTCCCAAGTGCTGAGAGGCATTAAAGGCATGTATCACCACCACTGTCTATACTAAACAGATGAATAAGGGAAAAATAGAGGCTCTTCTGAAATCTATTTCAAAACCTAATTGCATATACCTTAATAGCAATGTTTTACTTACAAATTCTGCAAGTTACACAAAGAAAAATGTTCATGGTTTCTATTCATATTGCTAAGTCTGCATCACTAAGTATCAGTGAAGTCAGTGTTAATGCCGAATCTGCCTATTTGAATCTTCCTATTTGAAGTTCAGCTTACATCAAGCTTACATTGGCTTGACACAAGGAAATGCCACTCAACTTTTAAATGGAAAGAAGGACTTCATTAGTACTTCTAATTTGAAAACACTAGTAAACAGAGATGTTAACCATTATTGTCTTAATTCCCTACATCTTTTTACAAGACAGTTCTAAAAATACTTACAAAATTTCAGTCTTTATATGGTATAGTTAATAAACTTAGCTAGAAGTAAGATTTCACTCAGTACCTAAAGCTGAGCCATAAAACTTGTACTTTCACTCCTACCAAAATAAAGTACTTGGATTATTGCTTACTCTTCAAATCTAAATACTATTTATATAGTAAATCAGTTGCTGAACTTCTTACTCAAAACCCATATACTAAAATGCTTACCAGGTCACGGTAAAGTAACCGAGGAACTTCTTCAGCTCTACCTTTTCAAAAGGTCACTACACTACAGCAATTACTTACTAGGACCCAAATAATTATTTCAACCTTAAGTGCTTTCATGCATTTCACCTAAAATCCAATAATGGTTAAAAATATTTTAACTGTGTGTGTGTGTGTGTGTGTGTGTGTGTGAGAGAGAGAGAGAGAGAGAGAGAGAGAGAGAGAGAGAGAGAGAGAGAGAGAGAGAGAGAGAGAGAGAAGCTCAATTGTGAAGCCTTACTACATGAGTCCAGTCTCTGAGACTCATAGGCTGGAAAGAACCAACTCCTACAAAATGTCCTCTGACACATGCAAACACAAACTTGAACACAAACTGGTCTACTGCAATAGATTATGACCATACAATACTCAATAACCCAAAGTATTCAGAAAACAAATAATTCATGTTCTGGGGGTGGTTAACAGTGCTTGAGTGGGTCTATAAAATGTACAGGGCATTGGGCTTGAGCCATAGAATAAAACACACACTAATAGTGGGGTGAGTGTAATTAGCTTATTTAAACTTTCCTAACAGCATTAAACTAAAAGACACACTTTGCAACCATGAAATAACATAGAATTTGTCCCTAAGTAGCATTTGGCTGAAGAAAATGTTTCTGGTACAATCTTAAGATCACTAGCATATTTCAAGTGCCATTACTATTTCTACTGTTGTTTTAGGTTCAAAAACATATTTTTATTTCAAAATCTATTCATTATATATTCAAACCAACTTTCCTTTATTAAGTTTTCATGGAAGCACTTCTTAACACGTGAAATTAATGAAAATGTCTCCTTTTTGTATATTGCAGATTTTTATATCAGTATAAGAAACTGATAAAATCTGACTAAAAATGTTTTATAAAATATTACTCCTACTCACACACACACACAGGGAGCAAGGGAGGGGAGGGGGAAGAGAAGGGGGAGAGAAAGAGAGACTCAAAATAGTGATGATATAATATAGGCTCAGAATAAGCACTGCTAAAGGGAGAAAAATCCATACACTATGCTGTAAGGTACCACTCCACATTCATGAGACATCTCTTCTGTGTTTCCTGGTCACTCACTCTGTGACTATTCTCTGTGACTAATTTATTCTCCAATCTACACCTCAAATCTGACACCTACATCTCACTGCATTTTTACACATGACTACCTCCTACAAGGGCATCAAAAGGGAACTTACTTAAGTTTCCAATCAAAAATCCACCTTTATCTGTAAGTCCAAGTGCCAGTCAAAGAGTACCCCTTCCTTTGTAAACCCTTCCATTTACAGAATGTCATTCTTCCCTCCAAACCACGACTGGCTCATCCTTTATTCAATAGTACTTAAGCATTTGTAGGTTGGCTTTAAAAAACTACTAAACAAAGGGGGTAAAGACAGAAAACAAAAACAAAAACAATCAATCTTTGGTCTCCCCATCTCTTCTACCATATTCAATTTTCTTCCTTCTTGACAGCTAACGTTTGGTTGTTTAAATTCTCACACACTCATTTCAAAACATGGAACAGTACAATTCCCTCTCATAACTGTTCTGCCAACTTCTGGAATGATCAGCAAGTTCCTGAATATGATGGAACCTTTGCAAGTTCCTGAACATTTTGTTTAAAAGCCTTCACAGTGTTGAGTACTATCACCTTCTGAAACCTTCCTTTCCCTTGACTTCTAAAGTCCAAGGATCCATATTTTCTTCCTAACTCAGTGGTTTCTCCTTGGCTGTCATCAATGTTCTTCATTTCCAACCCATCTTTTTTGACATGCAATCCTCAACCCTAGGCTCTGAGCAATCTCAATGACTTTCATATCTTAACTATATAATTTAATAGAAGACAATACATCTCTGTCATGGAATATTATGCAACAACATTCTTATGGGGATTAGTTTTAAAAGTTTCTGTCCATTCTGACTTCCTTTAAAAGACAGCCCAAACTAGAAATGAAAACATATGAAAAAAAGCATTATAATTCCTTTCACTTGAGCTGCTTTTCCTAATGATTTCATAGAAAATTCCAGAGACAAACAGAGCACAATGGAGTCAATCAACAAGGCACAGCTAAAGTGCATTTAAACAAAATCTCAAAGTAGGGATAGAACTCAGAGAGCATGTTAGTATCTGAAGGCCCTGGGTTTGAACCCAGTAGTATACCCCAACCTTCAATCTATATACCACTTTAACCCTCTTCCACACCTCTTTACCCACTAGTTGATCTTCACCAGTTCTTGATTTTTCTTTCTTCTTAGATCTCTTTCACATTTCTTCTACTTCTTATCCTCAAAGTTACCACCTCAAATTTGGCTACCATGACCTCATGCTTAAATGTTTTCTTCTTATAGAAATTGTGTTTTTTGTTTGTTTAATTTGGTTTTGCTTTTTTGAGAAAGGGTTTCTCTGTTTAACAAACCAGGTTGGCCTCCAACTCAAAGAGATCTGGCTCACCTGCCTCTGCTGGGATTAAAGGCATGCACCACCAAGACAGAGCTAGAAAGTGTGTTTTTCTTTTATTTGTTTGTTTGTGTATTGGTTTTTAGAGACAGGCTGATCTCTGAGATCAGCCTTGTCTGCAGAGTGAGTTCCAGGGCAGGCTCCACAGTTACAGAGAGTATGTTCCTACGACCAAATTGTACTGTTACTCGACTATGCAAACTTCTCTAATGGTTTTCCGTCCCTCATGGGACTATAGTCTAAACTCCTTCAGTGCCTTATAAAGTATTGGATAGGAATAATTTCCCTGCCCGGTCTGATGCTGCTCTTCCTCTCTGTATTCCAAACATAGGACATTTTAATTATGAACTACATAAATACCATGCCCTCTCTAGACACACTCCCCCCCACTCCTCCCACCACCACCCCCCCACCCCCACCACCACCCCACCACCCCCACCCCCCGCCACAGTCCTAACTGCCCCTTTGTCTATCAAACTCTTCAGGTCTGGGCTTAAATCATTTTCTGAACAGAATCACCTCTCACCAGTCAGATCCTGCTGGTCCTCTGAAATAGAAAAAAAAAAAAAAAAAAGGTACTCTTCACCTCAGTGTCTGCATGCCTCACTAGGTCACAAGGTCTCTGGTGAGATTTGACATCCACTATGCATGCTCACTATCTAGCCAAGTCTGTAAGCAAGTCAGCAATCTGTTTGTTTTAAGACCAATACAGACATTATTACTTAACTAATACGGATAAAATCAATGCGAATATGCTACAGCTACTAGTAGAAGTTACGGGAGATTCCAGAAACCCCTGGCTTGTTTGCTTCACTTAAAATCACCCAACTTCTTCCAACACGGAAAGTGCCCTCCGGGTGTCCTGTCTAAAGCAATGGGCCTCAAGACACAATGTATCGCTTTCATGATATTTCAGTGGAAATCTATTCCTGTCCCACCTAGAGGAAGTATCAAAACCTGAAAGAACCACACCGAGAAGTCAGGGCTGGAGAATTACAACCTTGCTTCTCCTGAGTCCCTGCCAACAACTTTGCAGACCCACCTCTGGACCCGAAGGATGGCCACTCAAACTCTTACTAAATCCCTCCCTTTTAAGCAGCAACAGTAACTTGTCTCCCATTAGGCCTCATGCTAGCGAGGGTGGGGAGACGGGGCCGGGGTCCCCGACTGTTCGCCACCCGTCAGCTCTGAGACACTCGACACACCGCGACGCCGGGGATCGGGGCCGGGGATCGCGGATCGGGGCCGGGGATCGCGGATCGGGGATCGGGGCCGGGGATCGGGGCCGGGGATCGGGCCGGGGTCGGGCGTCCCGGCTCGCTCACTTCACTCACGGCCGGAGCTCGGCGGGGCGGGGCGGGGCCTGGCCGACTCAGCCGGGCCCCGGACGGCGCCCAAGCCCTCCGCCGCCCCGCGGCTCTCCCGGAGCCGCTTACCTAAGTCGGCGATCGCCACCGACCCTTGCTCCCTGGCGTGGCGAAGCTCGCAAAAGGCGTGGGGCCTCTGAGCCTGCGGCTCGGCACCGGGAGCTGGTGAGCGGCGGAGACGTGAGCCTGACAGCCTCACCAGCACTGCACGGCCGCGGTAGAAACTTTCTCCGGCGCCAACGCGGCCGCCATGTTTCCGCCGACTCCGGGCCGTACGGATCGCCGCCAGGGTCAAGCCGCGCCGCGCGCTTCTCTCCCTGGCCCGGCCTCTGAGCGACTCTCCACGCCCAGCCGCCTCGCGATCCTCAGCAAGGCAAGTGAGGCTGGCCAGCGGCCCCACCCTGGGCCCTGCCTGAATTCCCGTCTGAGATTAGCAGCAAGAACAGGAAACCGGAAGACCACAAAAGGAAGACCAATCCCCTAAAGCCTGTAGGTCACCGCTTAGGAGTGGACCAAGACTGGGCCAGCCTGGGTGGGATAGTTGCAAATAGACTGTATATGTGCAGAAGGCGTTGCAGCTCTTTCATGTAGCTGGTATAATATATGGCTTTACATGTGATGACCAAGCCTTCAAAGCCCTTCTCTCCTTACCTCAACCTGCCTTTTAAATTAAGTCCGCCATCAATCCACATCCTGGACATCTTTATTCTACAGCACTATCTCTCCCTGGTTCTGAGCGACTCTCAAACTCCACTGGTGCTTTTGCACTCTGAATTCACATGGTCATACTGTGGGAACCGCATTTCACAGCTCCTGTGGTACCTGGTAATCTTAGGGGTTGAAATCTGGTTGCAATTTTGGTTTCTCCGTCTATAAATGTTGACAAAACCTTCCTCACAAGATTGTGAATATACAGGGCAACAATGTGTGGCTCCATGCATATAATGAGATTTAAAAAAAAATATTCAATACCCGTAAGAACACATTGTTAAGGAGGGCTGTATTTAAAACAGTCATCGATAAGTAAATACAGGCACTAATTTAATTGCATCTTGAAGTGGAGGTGGAGATAATGTTTTCTAACCCAAATCGAACTTGTAGAAGTGAGAATTTAAGGATAAGAAGCAGGGTATAGACATGTGAGATAATGACTCAATGACTAAGAGGTATAACAGCATCCTTGCTAAAAGACCAAGGGTGACTACTTGTTACCTAGAAAA
Source organism: Phodopus roborovskii (assembly GCF_943737965.1). NCBI lineage: Eukaryota > Metazoa > Chordata > Mammalia > Rodentia > Cricetidae > Phodopus > Phodopus roborovskii. The sequence goes on from NW_026125444.1 coordinate 2,684,908, forward strand.
TAGGGAGATAAAAAAGAAAATTCTAGCTAAAGTGACTTCATAGCATTCTTGGTGAAAAAAACTATATTTTACAAGGGAATGCACAACTGGACCTGAAAAACAGGTTCTGAATGAAACCTGAATAAAGTTTGGCCAGACTATAAAGGAAGAAGACTCCTTTCCTTTCCAAAAAGCCCTTAGTTCCTGCCTGCCTTCTGTTTCCATTCTTTGCTGCTCTGCAAGTCTCAGTGAGATCAAACCATTTCAAAGCCCCAGTCTTCTCATATGTAAACAAAAACTGATAACATCTATCCTGCAAGGTTCTTCTATGGGTTTAGGGAGAATGTATGTTTTTAAAATGCCTTACAATGGCTCATCCTTTCAGATAAAGCTCAAAATCCTTAAGTAGAGCATGGGTGTTATCTGAGCAGTAGAGTACTTGCCTTGCTTGCCTGATGTTCTGGCTTGGAGGAAGCATTGGTGGGGGGGGGGGTCTTAAAATAAATAGAAACAAATTGTGTACGTTTTACCTTTAGCTTAAATTCCCACACACCCTCTTGCTCTGCACTCCAGCCTGCTTTCATTTCCTCAAACGTAGAGCCAGTTTTGCTCACTCTTCCATCAGCTTAGTTCCTGATATAGAGGTAGCATTTTAATGTTTTTAAAACAAAAGGATCAAATATCATTGGCCCTAACTAGTTCTCACCATTTAATTTATATTGGTGTTATCTGTGGGTTTGTGTGTGTGTGTGTTTGTTTTGTTATTATTGTTGGTGGTGTTGTTTCCTGTGTCTCTTAATGTTACAGTTGCCTTGAGACCAGTTGAGGGCATCAGGGCTCTGTGGAGACACATTAAGGAAAAGCTATTTTCCTCCTGGTCAAAAGAATGGGATCTACAGCTGCCCTGGTTAGAGACCTGACATTCTGATCTGCATCAAAGGTTGGAGCATTTATATCACTATCTCCTCCCTTAGGAGTCAGTAGAATAGGCCTGTCTGTTATTATCTGACCAAAAGACCATCCCTCTGGAAAGCTTCCATGCTAAGAGATGGGAGGAATAATTATCCTCTTAATGAGATAATGGACTTTTCCTTCCCAGAAATCTCAGCTGCTTGCATAGCCCTGTCAGGTGGTTTGCCTGCTCTTCTGAGTTAGGAGTTTTTCTTTCTCTTTTTCTTTCAGTACTGCAAAAGCCTAAAAATATTTAGGGGGCTTTCACTCTTTCTCTGAAGCCATCGCCCTTTTGTCAAGGACGATGTCAAGCGATTTGCTTCCACGTGGCTGCTCGTTGACATGGTTTTCTCTCTTTGTTCCCCCTCCTAGTGGCTACCAAGATTTACTGCTTGCCTGCCTATTGCTTTCTCTCAAACGCTAATAAAATTGTCCTTGAGCTCCTGAATCCACTTTTAAATCCTTTTATTGACAAGGAACCCAAAATGGAACCCCAATTTCCCTGGTAAGAAATCAAACTCTACATGGAGTTCTCCAAAATTCCTAGTAACACTAATAACGTGTGAATGACAACATTTTCATTTAATAAATCTTGGAGGTTGTGGCAGCCACTACATCTATAGGGCTGAACTACATTCCTGTTCAGATTTTACATATGGAAATAAAAAGATTGGCTTAGGTGCCCTTTAGACTCTTTATTCTACTTTGTAACCAGACTACCACATCTGTAATTTTTGTTCATCCACCTGGAAGACACCATCCTTCCCTTCCAATACAGCATGTCTTTTGTGGATACTTTGTATGTTTTTCATTTATTTGCTTCATGCCCACCATCTGAAACCACTTTAGAGAGACTCCCACCAAAGAAGTCCAGTGGCTGAAGCTAAAATGACAAAAACCTGGTGCTTTGACCTGTAAGGCTTTCAGATTTGACCCACTGGGAGTGATAAAGGCAGGAAGAAAGGACAAACACACAGACACACTTACAGAAAAACTGTGATCAGGTAGGGCATATATTCTTATGGAAACACGCAGCAGCCTAGAAACTCAGGGCATTTATTATATGCTTCTGAACAATGGGGTAGACATATTGTATACTCATTAGATGGAGTTCAGTTGGCTAACCTAGGTGACTGGCTCTGTAGGTGAACAGTTTCAGGGTATACGCATCTAAGAAGAGGAAGCTGTGGTTGATAATTTCTGTATACACTAGTTTTAGTTAAAGGCCAATAGCTTTTCACCATCTATACTTAAACCAAAGGAAGGCTTTGTCTGTCATTCCTCTGAGTCTGACTTGCTGTCTTTCTCATGGGTCTGTAGCATTGGCATCCCTGACATGGTCACGTGCACTTTTAACAAACACACATTCACTTGGGACTTCACTTGCTCACCCATGAATCTGTTCATCCGTTCGTGAGTACCACCAGGGGGAGGCTGATCATGTAGAAAAGCTTCAGCCAAAGGAGTGGAGTGGACTGAGCTAAGTTCTTACAACAGAATTGAAAAGTATGTGTGTTATGGCATCTGGCATTCATTATTATGTTACGATGCAAGATGCCCATGTTTGACAAATATAACTCTGATACCCACTTTCAGTTGGTTTTATGGGCTATTAAGTCATCTGTGAATAGCGTCATGGCCAATTATAGACCCTGTATACTAATTATCCATTTGTAGTTTCTATTCATGGATTTCCAGAACTAGATTCCCAGAAGTCCTTTGAGGTACCAACCATCCTCTAACAGATTTGTTTTCTACTTCAATAGCACTAGCTGTTTTGTGTTTCTCAGTACAAAGATTCTCCTTAAAACAGACCTCTTCTTCCTTAAACATGACCATGACCCTCTTAACTTGTGACCCTGAAGCCATTCTTGATGATAACTTTCATTTCTGTATACTTCAGAATATTTTGTGTTTGAAAGTACATAAATCTTTAATCTGTACAATCCAGGGTGGTTAATTTGCATCATTGGGTGTACAAGTATTCTTTCCATGGCACTATGTAAAATCTGACTACAGTTATATTAATTAACATAAAGAGTTAGAAGGGATTTTTCACTGTGGAAATTGGAAGTAATCAAGGTAAGTACCTGGCTACAACATCACACAGGTAATTCTTCCTTCCCAAGAATCAAACACCTCCCCTCAAGGTTTGAGCACCTTCGAGGAAGAGGAGATAGAAAGACTACGAGCCAGAGGTAATAATGGATGACACCAAAGAAAGTGTCTTTCAGACACAGCATTACTGATGCTCTAATGAACTCACAGAGACTGTGGCAGCCATCAGAAGACCTGCACAGGTACAAGCCAGACAGGGTCTCATCCCTGAGATAGGGAAGTGGACACACAAAGTCCTACCCCTACAAAGACACTATTTGCATTTGATACCTGCTGGCAAAGGGAAGATCATGTTCTCCAATGGAGTGTCACATGCCAGGGTAAGTCCCATGCCCTGTAGCTGGCCAACACAAAACAAACTCAGGAGTATTTCTTTACCTTTTGTTTTGACACTTTTGTCTTATTGGTTTTTGGCCTGTTTTTATTTTTGTTTTGTGGGTTTCCTTCTTTTTTTTTTTTTGGAGGATGGGGTTTCTTGAAGTTTTTTTGTTATTTTGTTGACAGAAGAAGAAACAGACAACCAAAATGGGGTTGGGTGAGTAGGGAGAATCTGGGATGAGTTGGGGGAGGGGAAAAACATGATCAGAAGACATTGAATGAAAAAAAAATTAATTAAAAAGCCCAGAACTAAACTTTTACATATAAAGAATTGATTTTTTTTTTTAGAAATTTAAATCTTCTGCTAGCATCATGAAGCCTTTCAGAACGATTCCACATATATATATATATATAGATAGACTTTTAGTACTTCCACAAAGTCCTGTTTGAGCACTATTACATGTCCCCTGGCTGATAAGGATTGTGTAATAGCATTCAGTTTGAGGCTTGCTTTCATTTTAAGCTACCACATAGTAGCAACGGAAGCGATAGTGGCCTTTGATATATTTTTTATCTTTTCATTTTTTAAGTTAGCATATGACCCTTTCTTTGTCCTTATTGTCTTCCTAATCTTTTTTTTTTAATGGTTATTGTTGATAATATATTGACACCAACAGCTGGGACAGATGTTCTCCCATACATGCTTCTTTGCAGGCAGAGTCTATATGCTCCACGCTAAGACGTTCACCCAGAACATTTAATTCATATGAGAAACACCTGCTGAAAATGTTAATAGCAAGAGGGAATACCTGTGTCACAGGAAGACTGGCTGTTCCCATCATGTATTCCAATACTGTGTGGTAAGACGCCAGAAGTGAGTCTTATGTAATTTCTTCCCCATTTCCTACCTTTTAATTCTTCAATCTGGATCTGAGGTTAAGTTCAGGTTCCCATGGGATGGTAGCAGAGTACCATTTTGGTTGCAAAGTGCTTTCATCTATATTATATAACCTTTATAAAAATCCATTGCTGTAAATGGCTCCACTGGTTTAGAAATAAAGTATTCACAATCCAGATCCAGAGAAACTACCTGGCTTCAGGTCCTTCTAATTAACCATCATATACCATGAACTTAAACCCATTTGATGGTTTCAGTTCCAATGGGGAATAATCTTATCATTGTAATTTATAGTAAATAGGAAAAGAGTTTGCAGTGCTACTCTTGGAAAAATCTTAGTGCTATCTTGAAGAATCTAAACTACATCCCTACTCCAGGTCTACTCTATAGTAAGTCCTAGGTGTTCTGAAGTGATCCTAGTAAGGGGAGTCTCAAAGTCACTGAGAACTTACCTTCATCCCTATAGTGGTGCTCCGAGTGTGGTCCCAGAGGAGCTCATCTCAGAACCAGTTAGAAAAGGAAGCATCGTCCTCTATCCTCAGGTCTACTGAGGGAAGATCCATGATTAAATTCAGAGATATGAGGCTCATACTACTTAATATTTTTTTTACTTAAATTTTTACCAAAAAAAGTACATAACAAATATTTATCCTTTAACCTCTTTGAGGTCTGCTGCATATGACATTTAAAAAGTTTAGGTTTTCTGCAGTGAATCATGACCATACCTAGTAGCAATCTTTGAACTCTCCAAAAGGATGATGGGGGCTCACAACAAGAGTTCCATCAGGACTATGATAACAGTACTAAGCCTACAAACACCACCCAAAGATCAGCTTTGAACTATAAACTGCTCAGTACAATTTTAAAGTGGCTAGCTGAGATGGTCCAGCCTTACAAACTACTCCATCCAGGACTTGAGATTAAGCCCTGCATTTTCCCATTATGCAGAGACAGGGACAACAAATGATATAGATATTTCTCCCAGGACTTGATAATTACCCCATATTTTTTTCAGGGTCCCCTAAAGATACCATTGCCCCCCAGACAGCAGTAAGAAATTTTAAGAACATGACACCTACATTCCCAAGAGGTGAGATGGGTGGACCATTCAATGAGTTATGGTTTGTTTTGGTTTAGGGGGGTTGTTTACAAGTTGTTCTTGATAATGGTCAAGAAAAAAGCTGAACAACGGAAATTAGATTCAGAACTCTTCTTATGAAAAGAAAATAGAAGGATATATCTATGATACGATATAAGGGTAAATTATTGAAGCCAATTCTCTCAGTCTCTCTCTTCCACTCAGTCTCTCTCTCTCTCTCTCTCTCTCTCTCTCTCTCTCTCTCTCTCTTTCTCTCTCATGTCCTTCTCTGTTTGATTGAAGTATTTCAAAAAGACCTAGCATCAAGTTCAAATATCCTTTATTTTTGTACTCAACTGCTCAAGATCTTAACTGTATCTATTTTTATGTGGCTGATTACATTCTGCATTTCTGTGATTTCTAATGATTTTTACCCTAAAATTTCACTACACTCATTCATATCCTGCATAACACATTATTGTTTTGTGCTGGGTCTTCATTTATTTAAGTGTGTGGTGTTTTGCCTGTTTGTATGCCTGTGCACCACTTTAGTGCCTGATGCCTGTAGAGCGCAGAAGAGCAATGGATCTCATGGAATGGGAGTTACAGATCACTTCAGTCCACTGAGAATTGAACAGGAGTTCTGGAAAAGTAACCAGTGCTCTTAATCACTGAGCCCCCCTCCCCTTCTCTTTCTCCTGACTCCCTCTCCACTCACCGCCCCCCCAACTGCCAATATGCTCAGGAGATCTTGTTCCTTTCCCCTTCTGTATGAATCTCCTTGTATCCTAGTTTCTCTGATGGTGTGAATTGTAGACTGGTGATTCTTTGCTTTATATCTAAATTCCATATATGAGTGAGTGCATACCATGTTCACCTTTTTGTGACCGTGTTACCTCACTCAGGATGGTTTCTTCAAGTTCCATCCATTTGTCTGAAAATTTCAAGATTTCATTTTTTTTTCCGATTAGTAGTATTCCATTGTGTAAATGTACTACATGTTCTTTATCCATTCTTCAGTTGAGGGAACATGTGGGACCAGGAAAATTCAGTCGGGGGATGAATAATAGACGAAAAAAAAAAAAAAAAAAAAAAGGTACTATGATGGTATAATAGAGGGAGCCATTAGAGGTTTGAAGAGAAAACTGACTAGAGAAATGTTCAGAGACCTACAAGGATAACCCCGACTAACAATCTGAACAACAGTGAAGAGACTACCTTAAATACCCTTTCCGATAATGAGATTGATAACTAACTTATATGCCATCCTAGAACCTTCATATAATAGCTGTTGGAAACAGAAGCAGACACCCACAGCTAAACACTGAGCTAAACTCCCAGAAGCCAGTTGCAGACAGGGAGGAGTGGTAAGAAAAGGGGTCAAGACCAGGCTGGAGAAACCCACAGAGAGAGCTGACCTCAACAAAAGCTAGCTCATGGATCCCCAGGCTGATAGCTGGAAAAGCAGCATTGGAATGACTCAGGCACCCTGAACGTGGGTCTCAGAAGTCCTGGGAAGTCTAAGGGACCTCTGACAGTGGAACCAGGATGTATCCCTGGTGCACAAAAGGACTTTGGGAACACATTCCCCATGGAGGGATACTTCCTTAGCCTAGAGTCCAGAGGGTGGGGGGGCTAGACATTACTCCAAATGACTTCCACATTTTGATGATCCCTCCTGGAAGGCATCACCCTCCCTGTGGAGTGGGTGGGGCATGGGAAAGAGGGAGAGAGAGGGAACTGGGATCAATATGTAAAATAAGAAAATACAATAATAATAAAAAAAACTCACTGAGCCCTCTCTCCAGCCTTGTTTTCTAGTTGTTTGTTTTCTTTCTTTTGTAACTGCTTATCTGCATTCTTTTGGATCTCAAATGAGATATCAGTTGCTTCGTTTAGTCATTACAGGTTATTTATTTACAGTGAGTGAAGGTGAGTCGAAGTAAAAGGACAGCTAGGTGCTTTCTTTCCACCATGTGAGCCTAGAACTCAAATTAATGCCATCAGGCTTGGTAGCAAGGGCCTTGAGTCAGAGTCATTTCTCTGAGCCCTGATTTATCTACTTAAAACAGGATCTTGCTTTGTGCCAAAGGATGCTCTCAAACTTACTAGAGATCAGAGTTTGGCCTTGAAGCCTTCCTCTGCAGCCTGCTAGGCTGACAAGTGTGATCCATGATATCTACTGGATACATTCTTCACCAGCCCTTTCATCCATTTCTGCTGCTTTGGAATCTATCACTAGAGAGTTATGTTATTTTGAAGACATCAATTTTTAAATGTTTCTTATGTGGTATGCTGAGACTTGTACAATGTGTTATCACTTGTACATGGCCTTCTTAGTAAGTATCTTTGTCTTGAAGATATGTCTTGAGGTGTTTATTTGTCCTGCAACATTGGTTTTAATTTGAGCTGGATCCTGCAGGGAAGCCTTTCAATAAAGTCTTTAGTTGCAATTAATGATCCTGGACATGGCACTTACTGTCAAGACTAGAAAGTACCACCATCCTTGGTTTCCACAGATGTGGTACAGACAGCAAAATGATGGCTTTGTGTATAGCCTGCTCCTAAGATAGGAGAGATGGTACAACAGAATTTACTCAGGTATTGATTTAAGGTATTTTATTTATGTCTATATCTGTGCATACGTGTGTTAGTATGCACAAGGAGAATAGAAGAAGACATTGGGTTCCTGGAGCTGGAGTTATAGAGTTATGAGCTACACAGCTTGGGTGTTAGGAACTAAAACTGGTTCTCTGCAAGGGCAATGTATGAGCTTAGACTGAAGCATCTCTGCAGGCTCTATAGAGGTATGCTTGATGTTCCTGGCAGGACCTTTGGCACAGGCGGAACTGGTCATCAGAAGGGTTCCAAGAATGCACAGCATAGGCCTAATATATAAGTTGACATTTCAGGATCCCCTTTTGAGGTGTCCTGCCCAGGCAGGACAACTGTGCATTGTCAGACAAGGTGAAAACAGAACTGTAGTAGAACTGTATGTGGCGAGCAGCAAGAACTATAATTTTCTAAGGGAACACAATGGGTTCACAACTGTAAGTGAAAAGCCAAAATTCACAGCTAGCATGGAAGAATGAAGAGTATGTTATTATCTGTAGAAAGGTATAATGGCATCTTGCCTTGCCAGGGAACTTGTAATAGTGGCCACACCCTTTGGGCTTGGTTTCAGGTGCAGACCTGACTATTTTAAGGTAGAGGAGCTGTGGGCACATGCTCTCTTGGGTCACAGAGAGCAAGGGAAAAGCAGAGACTGCATCTTCTGGAGCAGGAAAGCTGCGGTGGTTATTTACTCTTATCTGTGTACTTTTTTTCCCTAAAAAACACCTATGTATCATTTATCTTGGGTCTGGTGAATTCATTTAAACCCCGCCTCAGAAAGGAGAGTACATGCTCTCTCTAATAAATAAGAAGTGAGAAATTTATTAGGGATACCTATACATCTTCACATGGGGGGAGGCACTTTGGGGCCGGTTCATTCCTGCACATGCTCAATGTAAGATCCATATGTATAAGCAAGCATTCCGAGGACCCTAATTCAACAAGAAAATATGGCAAACAGAAGTCATCCCATGCATGTTAAAGCAGCATTGCAGAGGTCCTGTGGAGAAGCCTAACAGCTATCAGCACTTGCTGGTGACTTTTGGCTTCTGCCACCATTTGTAACCAATTCCAGTGGGTTAGGAGAAAGACAGCACAATGTGCCTCAACCTGACTTTCGGAAGACCGAAAACAAGCTCTTGCAGACTAACCCTTTTCCCGGGACCCTCCCCTAGCGGCCCCAGCTTGCTTAGTGATACCAAATAAAAGAGCACCCTTGAAGCACTCTCCCAGATATTCCGTACATTTATGGCTACTAACAATTCTTTTTGTTCTCTTCCCCATCAGCACCTTCTCAGGAGTAAGATTGCTGGGCAAAGCTCCTTTAGACCAGTGGTTGTCAACCTGTGGGTCACGGGAACTTTGGCAAACCTCTTTCTCCAAAAATATTTACATTACAATTCACAGCAGCAGCAAAGTTACAGTTAAGAAGTGGCAGCAAAAATAATGAAGAGGTTGCAGCTTTAGAACAGTTGAGAGCCACTGTTTCAGGGGGTTCCCTTTGCCTCTGATCAGGAAGGCTGAGGCAAAGCCTGCAGCTTCAGATTTATTAGATCCCACTTAGCTGGAGTCATGCTGTACCTTGCATGCACTCTCAGTAATTGGTCCCTGAGGGCAGCACAGGGAGGAAGGTGATGGCATTAACCCTTTGGATGACCATTTTTAGTCCTGACACTTGGAAGAATCTCCTTACAGCCCTTGACTATGACACTCTACAAATTGTCCTGCCTCCTTTTTCTATGGCTGAGTACCCACAGGGCTTGGGTCATAGTCATTCATCTTCACCATGTTGGGTTTATAAGTTGGCTACCCTCTGGTCCAGTGCAGGGGAATAAGTGTGAGTCACAAAATGCTCACTTGGCACTTTCTGATCCCAAGAACATTTTGACAGAGACAGGCCCATGTTCTCAGAAAGACTGCTGGGCTGCAGCATCTTCATAGAGAGATGATGTAAGATCCCTTTCCAAAGCAAGGGCTCTTGTACAGATTTCAAGTTACTATAGTGAAGATTGGCACACTAACACTTAGAAGTGTCCAGGCTGTGGAGACAAGGCTGAGGCTCCTGAGTCCTTGTTTGTTTGTTTTTATCACAGCCACTTTAGTTTTCCGAGTCCTCCAAGGTTCCTGTCTCCTTGCTAATTTCCAGTATGCCCCTCAAAATGCTTACTTTAAGTGGTTATGGAGGACACTTGTCTTGTCCTTCCCTGAATATGATCTTTGAAGTTAGCTAGTCCACAGTTAAATCCCAGTGTAGCCACTCTTTCATATCTAAATTTAGACTGTAGGTCATTGGCTTTTTAATCTTTTCTTTAATGTGCATGTTTGTACGCCCGCTTGCCTGTATGTGTACCACATGTGTGCAGTGCCTATGAAATTGAACCCAGGACCTCTGCAAGAGCAGCAAGTACTCTTAACATTTGACCCATCTCTTTTAATGGGGCATTTAGCACTCATATTTACAGAACAGGAAAAGAAGATGTAGAAGATAAAATGATTGCTGGAAATAAGTCCTTAAGTTCTAAGAAATGGTACCTAGCAATCTAAAATGATGTCTCAGGCACATACACTGTCTTTTTCAAGCCCCACTTTGAGTTAGAAATGAAGCACATACATGGCATTATCACTGTGCAGCCATATTTAACTCTAGCCCTCACCAGCTACATGAAATGCTGCTTCTTATATTGCAACATTTGAGGAATAAAACATTTGTCCCTAACTTTAAAGTACTTGACTTTTTGAAGTGAGAAACAGATGCTAACAGTTTAGTGGATCTTAGAAGTAAAATTGAGAAGATGGTGTGGGACACCTCAGTCTCATTTTGCATCCCTTCATTCCAGGCGTCAACATTCTTCATGACCAAAGGAGACTACCTTGCTTATACTTTTGGTTACACAAATTCCAGACCACTCCCTTTCCTCCCCATTAAACATGTATTTTCTATCTTTCACAAACCCAGGTTCCTACTGTCTTCTCAGGCCCCTGCTCCTGGAACTTTTTCTGTGCTAACAGTTCAGTGAGTCGGATTATAAAGCTCCCTTTCCAGGTAAGCCATTTCTGCATCTTTTTTAAAGGATGTAATTCCCATTAAATTTGTTGATGATTACATATGAGTGTATAATGCATTCTGATTGCTCACACCCCCATCACCCCCTCTTCCTCCCACCCATCAAACCCCTCCCCCCTTCCTTTTTCACCTTTGTGTCTTGTTTTGTGACCCATTGAGGTTAAATGTAGTCATTTGTATGACTATGGGTTTAGAACTGACCATTGGGGCCTGCTAGGCTCATCCAGGACAGAAGGAACCCACCAGTACCCAGTAGTTCAGCAGGGAGGAGTAGGGACCACACATAAGTAGTTTTTTTCTTGTAGACTCTTGGATTTGGCCTCTTCATAAACGTCGCATTTTTCCAGTAATCACTCATCTACTCAATTTCCAGGGATTGAAAGCTGGGCCTTGGGAAACAGTACTCCTGGCTTCCTAGTGAAAGGTTTGTAGTAATTTGAACAAGATGATAATTTTTTTTGATGATATGATCACTCCATCTTATTTTTCCCTCTTATTTTTCAAATATGCAATTGCCTTCGTGTGTGTGTGTGTGTGTGTGTGTGTGTGTGTGTGTGTGTGCGTGTGCGTGCGTGCACCTGGGGAGTCCAGAAGAGGGTGTTGGGTGCATTGGAGCTGGAGTTAGAGGTGGTTGTGAATTACCCCATGTGAGTTCTGGGAACCAAATTTATGTCCCTGGAAGAGCAGGAAGCATTCCTAACCACCACCAAACCATCTCTCCATCCCCTTATTGGGAATTTTTTGTATCAGTGTTCATCAGTAAAACTGGTTGACAGCTTTCTTTTTGGGTAGTATCTTTATCCAACTTTACAATCAGGATACTACTGCCTTTATAGAACAAATTTGTTAGTTTCCTTCCATTCAATTTTATGGATTAGTGTATTAAATTCTATTAAATCTTCCTTAGTCGTTTGATAGTAGTCAGGTATGTGAATACTTTTAGTCATAGCACTCGGGATGCAGAAGCAGGTGGGTCTCTGTGAGTTTGAGACCAGCCTGATTTATACAGAAGAGAAAGTTCAGTTCCAGGCCAGCTAGGGCTAGCTACATAGATATATTCTGTCCCAAAAAAAGAAGAAAGAAAGAAAGAAAGAAAGAAAGGAAGAAAGAAAGAAAGAAAGACCAAAAACCAAACAAAATAAAGTTTGATAAAATTCAACAGTGAGGCTGGGCAGAGGTAGCACATACCTTTAATCCCAGTACTCAAAGGCAGATGCAGGCTGATCTCTGAGTTAGTTCCAGGGCAGCCAGGGCTACACAGAGTAACCCTATCTGGAAATCCCAGAAAACAAACAAACAAAACAAACAAATAAAAACTGAATTAATCAGGTTCTAGGCTTTTCTTTTTCTTTTCAAGGAGACTTAATTACAGCCATCATCTTAATTGTTCTAACGAGCCAGCTCATTTATAACATCTGGCTTTAATTATGACAGGTCTTGTGTATTTAGGAATTTGTATGCTTTTCATAGGGTTTTCCGGCTCTTTTGGTGTGTAAGTTTTCCCTGCTGATGTTCTAAATTTCATTGGAGTCTGTTGTAACAATGCTCTTCTCACCTATAACTTCTTTAAATTTCTCTTTCTCCTTCTCCCTTTTGCCAGTTTGGCTAAGGAATTGTCAATCTTATCACCTTTTTCAGATAACCAAAGCTCTAGACTTTGGTTGACCTTATATATTGATTTTTGTGTATTTCATTAATTTCTTCCCAGATTTATAACATCCTCTTCCTCATATATTATTATTATTATTGGTTTCTTGTGTTCCAGAGCCTTGATGCATCATCAGATCATCAGGGTGTATACTTGAGATGCCTGTTTTGGCATGAATGTGTGTATTTGTCTTTTGTGTTTTGTTTTGCTTTTTTTTCATTTTTAAATTGTATTTTTTTAATTTTTTATTAAGTTTTCTTATTGTACATATAGATCTCAGTTCCCTCTCCCTCTTCCTCCCTCCCTCTCTCCAACCCTCCCATGCCCTCCCCACCCCCACCCCCACCCCGACCATCCTCCCATCCCATTTTCCCCCCTCTCCCCCACTCCACAGGGAGGGTGATGCTTTCCAGGAGGGGCAAACAAGTCATTTGGAGTGGGGACTAGGCCCTGCGCTCTTGCCTCTAGGTTAAGGGATTATCCGTCCATGGGGAATATGCTCCCAAAGTCTTTTTATGTACCAGGGATACATCCTGGTTCTACTGTCTGAGGTCCCTTACACTGCCTAGGCCTAACTGAGACCCATATTCAGGGGGTCTGAGTCAGTCCCATGCTGGATTCCCAGCTATCATTCTGGGGGGGCCATTAGCTTCTTCTTGTTTGGGTCGGCTGTCTCTGTGGGTTTCTGTAGCCTGATCTTGTCCTCCCTCTCTGTGTCTGGATTCCAGTTCAGCTCAGTGTTTAGCTGTGGGTGTTTGCTTCTGTTTCCATCAGCTACTAGATGAGGGCTCCATGATGGTGGATAAGTTAGTCATTAATCTCATTATCAGGGAAGGGAATTTATGGTAGCTTTTCCACTGTTGCTCAAATTGTTAGTTGGGGTCAGTCTCGTAGGTCTGAGGACATTTCTCTAGAGTCAGTTTTCTCTTCAAACCTATAATGGCTCCCTCTTTTATGGTATCTCTCTCTCTCTCATCTATTCCTCCCAACTCAATCTTCTAGTCCCATGTGCTTTTCTCTCCTTCCCTTCTCTTTTTCCTAGTTCCCTCTCCACTCACTCCTCCCCCCCCCACTCCTCCCAATATGTTCAGGAGATCTTGTCCCTTTCCCCTTCTGTGAAGGACCTTGTATGGATCTCTTAGATTCCTCCTTGTATCGTATTTTCTCTGGCGGCGTGAATTATAGGCTGGTGATCTTTTGCTCTATGTCTAAAAATCCATATACGAGTGAGTATATACCATGTTCCTCCTTTTGTGACTGGGTTACCTCATTCAGGATGGTTTATTCAAGTTCCATCAATTTGCCTGCGAATTTCAAAATTCCATTGGTTTTTTCCACAGAGTAGTATTCCATTGTGTAAATGTGCCACATCTTCTTTATCCATTCTTCAGTTGAGGGGCATCTAGGTTGCTTCCAGGTTCTTGCTATTACAAATAATGCTGCTACAAACATAGTTGAACACATATCTTTTGTTGCATGGATGTAAATCTTTTGGGTATATGCCTAAGGTGGGATTGCTGGGTCCTGTGGTAGACTGATTCCCATTTTCCTGAGGAACTGCCATACTGATCTCCAAAATGGCTGTACAAGTTTGTACTCCCACCAGCAGTGGAGGAGTGTTCCCCTTTCTCCACATCCTCTCCAGCATAAGTTGACATTGGTGTTTCTAATTTTAGCCATTCTGGCAGGACTAAGATGGTATCTCAGAGTTGTTTTGATTTACGTTTCCCTGATTACTAAGGATGTGGAGCATTTTCTTAAGTGTCTTTCAGCCTTTTTGATTTCCTCTATTGAGAATTCTTTCTTCAGTTCTGTACCCCATTTTTTAATAGGGTTATTTGGTGTTTTATTGACTACTTTCTTGAATTCTTTGTATGTTTTGGAGATCAGTCCTCTGTCAGATGTAGGGTTGTTTTGTGTTTTTTTAAGACAGGGTTTTTCTGTGAAACAGCTCTAGCTGTCTCAGAACTCATTTTGTAGACCAGGCTGGTCTTGAACTCACAGAGATAAGCCTTCCTTTGCCTCCCAAGTGCTGGGATCAAAGGTGTGAGCCACCACACCTGGCCTGTCTTCTTATGGACTGCCTTGCTTATGTTGGAGAGCTTCTTGTAAGTTGTATTTTCCTTTTTGTTTCACACTAGGGAATTTTAGATTTCTTTAATGATCCACTATTGATTCAAAAATATTTGCTTAACCTTGATTTAATGCCATGGCATGAACAATTTTGGAGAGGTTACTATATGCCACTGAGGAGAATGTGCACATCCTCTGTTGGGTAGAGTGTCATTTATGTATCTGCTAAGTTTATTTGATTGATGGTTCATGTAAGCTTTCTGAGATTATAATACAATTACATCATATTCCCCTTCTCTTTCCTACAAGCAAATGTCACCAAGTAACTCCCCCCCCATACTCCACCCCCTGCCCAGTCCCCATATATCCTTTGCTCTCTTTGGCCTCATTTTGCTTTGTTGTTTCACACACATATGTGTGCCTTGCAGAACCACTTTACTAAACCCGCATAATCCCTAACTATGTTCTGAGTCCCCATCAAGGCAACATCTTTTTGCAGCAGCTAGATCCCATTACAGAAAATCACAACCAGTTCCCAACTGACACAGCTAATGTACAAGCCTGCACCTAAGACTTAGGAATCATGGGAGAGGGAAAATTAAGATTTTAAGAGCCAGAGGAACAGGGAGTTTGCTGTGAGATTTTGACATTTCCTAGAATTATCAGAACCTATATGCTCACCAACATGACTCCCTGCAATACCCACAGAGGCCCAACAGGTGTCAAATCCCTGGGACTTGAGTTACAAATGATTGTGAGTTATGCGCGTGCTAGGGAGCTGGAGTGATTGGAATTGAACCTGGGTCCTCCGGAATCAGTAGCCAGTGCCTTTTGCAAATAACTTGTCATTTTATTTTAGCTTTGAAAACCTATCTAAATATCGGGGGGGGGGGGACTTGAATCTCCCACTATTGCTGTGACCGTGGCCATATCTCAGAGTGGGGGACTGAAGTCTCCCACTATTGCTGTGGCAGGATCCCTGTGACCTTTTAGTGCTTTTCATTGTTCGTTTCATAAAACTTGAAGCTCAAGGTTCTGGCTCAATGTTTACAAATGGTGGTTTTTTTTTTTTTTTTTTTTTTTTTTTTTTTTTTTTGTCCTGTTTTCCCTTTATAAATGCATAGTGCCCCCTTTATCTCTTTTAGTTTTGAAGTCTGCTGTTTTGACTATGGGAATAGTTTTGTCTGCTTGTTTATGGTTTCTGTCTTGGCCATTTGATTCTACCCGTTTTACTTAGATTTTGTATGTGTTTGCCAGTGTGTTTCATCAAAGAAACTTTAACCCTGACAGTTCTGTAGCTTTTCTATTGGCCAACTGAGACTGCTTAAATATTATTATTGAAAGGAGTCTCCTAATTTCTAAGGAGTTGTGGTGCAGTGTTGTTTACTGGATTTTTGGCATATTTATTAGTTTTCAGTTTTGCTGCTAGACATGATTGACACTTTCCTGGCCTTTTTTTTTTCCTTCTTTCATTTGCTTGTTCCTTTCTTGGTTTGCCCTCTTGACCTGTTTACCTAGAAGCTGTATTTCTTCCTCCTCCCAGCATAGAATTTCTTTCAGAACTTGATGCAATGTTGGCTTGGCTATTATGAATTGTCTGACGTACTTGTCTTGAAATATCCTTATCTCTACATCAATTTTGAAATCTAACTTTGTTGGGCATAGCATTCTTGCTCCATACCTAATTTTGAAGCTTGAGACATCATTCTGTGTTTTCCTAGCTCTTAGGATTGCTGATTAAAGGTATGAGGTTATGATTCCTAGTTTTGTATGTAAGCTGGTCTTTTGCTATTACTATATTTAGTGTTATTTCATTTTTGACATCTTGACTACAGTGTCATAGGATTTCTTCTCTTGGAGCATCTATTTGGGATAACAAATATTTCCTGTGCTTGGATGTCTACTTCACTCTCTAGGTTTGGGAATGTTTCTGCTATAATTTCATTTAGCAGCTTGTTCCTTTTTATTTTCATCTCTATTATTTCTTCTGTGATATGAAGTTTTACATCAAGACTCTTGACTACATTCTCAACTTCTTGAAAATACTGATCATTTTTTTTATTCTTTAATGTTTTACTCCTGTGCATGCCCAATTATATTATTGCTTCCTATCCCTGCATGGGATAGGTCTGTTGATGCTTTCTGATGCTAATTTTATTGACACTTTCTTTCCAGTATGTGATTCTTGTTCAATTTCCCTCCATTATTTGGACACACCTCCAATTTATTGTTTAAAATTCACTTTGGAGATCATCCTGTCAAGGTCTTGGATTGCCTTAGTTTGTGTAACTGTTTGATTCTTCAGTATGTCATTAATTCTTTTGCAAAGTAAAATTCTGAATTCTGTCCCAGACACTTCAGCTATCTCTGTGCTTTTGGACTCCATTATAGGGCAGTTGGGATTTGGAAATAGCTGGTAGTTGTACTTCTTTGTTGTGTTTTATGAAATCTGTTAGACTGGGTTTGTCTTCCAGTTTTAACATCTACCTTCTCCAAAACTATTTGGTTGTATTCTATGCACCTGACTGAGATTCACTTGTACATGAAGTTCACAGAATGAGACTGGTAAAGAGTGGAACTGATTCCTAGATAGGTCAGCTGAGATGATCTGGTTGTGGTTGGGTGATGGCAAGGACAAAGGCAGGCATGGCTACATGCTGATCACTAGCCAAGCCATGAATTCCCACATTGCAAGAGCTAAAACCCTGCTGTGAACTCTAGGCACCACTGGAGACAAAGTTCCAGGCCTTCTAATGAACTACGGAACTAAAGCTGAAATTGATCCTATGCTGATTTCTAGACCTGTTGAAGCCAAAGCCCTGGTCTCCAATTCCAACAAAGTAACATAAAACATGAACCTATTCGAAGCTAATGGACCCAGTATCAGAAACTTTATTTTTCAAATTATCTTTATTTGCTTTCACTCCTAAAAGTGATTTTAAATATATGTGTGTGTAGCCCAATTTTGATGATGAATGTATAAAGAAAAGTAGGTTATCTATTACTTTTCATTAAGAGTAAGAACATTAAGTAATATTTTACAGTATTTCAAAACAGATTTCTAAAACCTTTAATTCAAACTACATGGCTATAAAGAATGCTCAGTAATTAAGAGTGCTTGCTACTTCTACTCAGTTTCCAGCACCTACAACATAGCAGTTTACAACACAAACACAACAGTCTGAAAATCCAGCTCCAGGGAACTGGATGCCCTTTTCAGACTCCCATGGCCACCAGGCATGAACATGGTACATACTACATACATACATGAGGGCAAACACTCATACACATAAAAATAAATCCTTTAAAAAATAAAGCTAAGTTGAATACTATTTCTAATAAGTACAAATAATTAGTAGAGTTACAAGTAAGAGGAATATTGTCTAAACAAACAAGCCAGGTGTAGTGGCTCATGCCTGCAGTTCCAAGAGTTAGGAGGTCGAGGAACAGAGAATCTCTGGAAGTTTAAGGCCTTCTTAGACTACACAGTAAGGGTGTTTCATCAAAACAGGTAAGTACAACAAACAAAACTCCCAACAAAACAAATTTCAAAACACAGTGAGCTACTGCAATTGTGAAACCATGTTTAGGTCAAAGCATTCAATTAAAGGATACTACATTCAAATCAAAGTTAAGCTAAATAAAATACTTTCCAGTTGTTGAAACTTGCATTTCCCTACTGAGGCATGAGCACTGTTTAGGAAACTCAGCACTTCTATGTGAGTTCTAATAAGTCTCAACAATAAAAGCCTGGAGCCAGAAAGTGCTGAGAGGTGAGGGACACAAGAAGCCAAACCCACCTTCACTTTACTAGCTTCCTAGTGTAAAAGGGAGCAAGTTCCTATTTCCTCCTATCTATATTCCTTTCTCTGGCCAGCCATTTCATTTCCTGTCTGTGAAGACCTCCAGACCTCCATGGTTAGTTGCAAGCTCTACTCTCTGATCTTCAGACATGCTTTATTTGTGCAAACAAGGTATCACCACACTTCTTTTATAACATTGATAGCAAGGGCCTAAAAGTTACTGCAATTGCTGGCTATGGTAAAATGCTTATTCTCTGGGCACAAATAAACTAAGACTGATACTGTGTGTGTGTGTGTGTGTGTGTGTGTGTGTGTGTGTGTGTGTGTGTGTGTGTGTGTACCCGCGCGCTGGGGTGGGGGAGTGGGTTCATAGTGGGTCACATGATTTTTCTCCACTATCATAGATGATACTTTAAGAGTGAAATGATTGAGAAAAATAAGTTAGCATTTCCACCTTTGTTTTCTGACATTGTGAGACACTGAGGAGAACTGGCTTTGTATTCATGTAGTGCAGGAGATTGAAGCTGCTAAGCACATTTCTCTCCCTGAGGTATCTTCGCAGCCCAAACCCTTAAGTCTACTCTCCCCTGACTGCTTCCTGAGGAGTGTTACTGCTGCATTGAACACAGAAAAGTGGGAAATGAACAAGTGCTCCAGTGCATTTTTATTCCTTTTACAAATCAGATAATTTTTACTTAGTTCGTGCTTTTCTGCAGCGGTGAGCAATGCAATTTGCTGAATAGTTTTTGTGTTTGTGTGCATGTGTGTATTCGAATGCTTAAAACCTCCTGCCCTACAACTTCTGTTCTACTTCTGGGAAATAAATTAAGGATTCTAAGCATAAGCAGAAAGCCTATAGGCTCTGTAAGCAATCATTCCTTACATAGAAAGATTGTATAAGGGATGCTTGACTTTTCCATTATATTATAAGCTCCAAGAAAGCCAGGGACTAAAGCACTTCAATGCCTGCTGCTTCTTTCTCAATTGTACATGGTAAAATACAAACAACTATTCAATTAAAAATCTTTCATGAGAAAGCTGGACATTAAAGGGACAGATATACTTAACCGTAACAACTGCAATCACATTTCATTTTCTTTGAGACTCAATTACATATAGTGGACATATGGACATACACTTAATGAGAATGTTATTTGTCATGAAGAACATGGCAGCTTGTTAACAGGAAGTCACTTACACTCTCTGCATGTCCAGGAATTAATTTATGACACAAAGGGATGTGACTAGATGAGATGCAAAATTCTAAAAGTCAAATTCTAAATTTGCTTCTCAGCTTCCAAATTTTTTAGGAAAACACACTTAAGACCAAAAGCCTTGCCAGGCAATGGTGGCACATGCCTTTAATCCCAGAACATGGGAGACAGAAGCAAGTGGATCTCTGAGTTCAAGGTCAGGCTGCTCTACACAGCAAGTTCCAAGACAGCCAGGGCTATACAGAGAAACCGTCTCCAAAAACTAAAAAAGCCTTTCAGTTCACAAGTAACAGACAAAGAATATTAGAAAATTTAAATTTTTTAATAAATGTGCTTTGTTCACAAAATGTGAAAAAATACAACAAACACAGACGTACATTTTCAGGTAAACTACCTCCAACCACTTTGCAACTATGATAAAACCACATGATCTGTTCACGATCCCGATGAGCCCAACCAAGCACATGATTATCATCTGTTTTTGAAATACCAAGTTATTTTGGAGCAACTGCTGTGAATGTGATGGGAAGTCCCTTAAAGTATTCATATCCAAATAAATTTTTAGCGTACCCATACAATACTGAAAGGATCCTACTAACTTCACCGGTCATTACTGATATAATCTGGCCCCAACCCACTGCTCATATTTCAGCACTTAACACCCTGAACTGGCCTTGGGGAATATGTATTGGTGCAAGTTCTCATTTGGGTAAGCTTAAGTTTACAGTAACAAATGATATAAAATCAAACATTTATACTAAGTGGTAGTAGTTCTCAGAAAGAGATATTTTTTAAGTACTGCTTAAAACACATCATGCACGCCTTGGAAAAAGCAGACTCAATGTCAGTAAACAATCACAAGAATTTGTAGCACCAACATTTTTGCTGTAACACAGAAACTATCACAAAGGTCATACCTAGACCACCCTTCCAAAGCACTGTTTCATTTACTTTCAAAGCAATTTCATTTGGTGTATTTTTTTTTTCTCTTAAAATTGTAATTAGTAAGTAAAAGCAAACAGTGTGGTAAGAGGGTTGCTACCAAAACATAGTTTTGTTTTATCCTGAACACAGTGCCTTTTCAATCTGTCTTTTCTTTTGAGGGAACTATAAGACATTATCCTGTAGTGCCTAAATGCAAAGAAATATCAACTCTAGTAATTATGGAACTGTATGCTATTGAAAGTAAATGAAAAATTTCAAGTTACTTATGGCATATTTGAACAACCAATGTTTATTGCATTTACACAACTGACTTTTCTAAAATTAGTTATAATCATGTTACTTTCATTAATTTAGCATGTGAAACTGAACTTGAAATATTGGATATACACAATGAACATATCTTAAAGGGTAAGTTTATGTATTTCTAAACAAAATTTGACATTCAAAGTTAACTATAGCAATTCACAATAAGCACAAAAACAAAAACATCAGTTTACCAGAGTAAAGAAGTGCAGTTTATGAAATTTAGGATTACCTATTGAAAATGCAAGTTTCCTTTAAAAATACACATGGATGTGCGCACGCATGCACACACACACACATACACACACACATACACATACACACACACACACCATTAACCATGAAATCTGAAACTGTTATATTTCAGTGCAAACACCTCAGTATGAGGTAATTTTAATGTAATAACCACTTGAAAAAAATCCACACAGTGGCACGCTTAAAAATGATAGTTTACATGACAATTGCTGGCTGACAAGACAATGTGGACTATATGTTTTTAAAACTGTTTAAACTTGTCTTGTTTGGACATATATTTCTTGTTTATCATTTGCTTCTGATTCAGAAACACAGAAAGGCATTTATCAACGTGGAAAGGGAAATTTCCCACAGCCAACTAAGTGTTTATATAGTCACAGAAAATTATCTGTTAGGGATTAGAAGGAAATTAGGATACCAAAAGGTCAGGACCATTCTATGAGATATCAGTAGAGGGTTAATTTCAAAAAGGTAAATGGAATTCCAAACTTGTAGTGCAGCACCACCTTAATGGACAGGGAAGGACCCTATCAGAGCTGGTCTCAATAGAATATACTCTTATAAGTGCAAACCCTTTCACAGAGGTGGTCTCAGTCAGTATTGAATATTATACATTGCTCCTTGCTTAAACAGAAAATTCTGTAAATATACTCTAAACTTTAAAAAGTAAAAACGAACTTTCACAGGTAAAATAGACAGAACACTGAGGCCTAAATCAACAATGGAGTCATGGAAATATTACTTTGGCAATGGTGTTTGCTGTACAGTATTAATGAAATTAGAACATAACTCTCTTTCATGTCTAATGTTTGTCTAATGTTTCCAAGATGAGCTTAATATTAAGAGTTGTCTCCAATTTAAAAAAGATTCAGGAATATTGTATCATCAGATTTAACTGAGGGGAAAATGTTTTCTGTAATAGGTAACAATTTAAAGAAAAAGAAAAGTGTACCACAAACAACTAAACCAACCTATGTGTGAAATACTTAACTTGTGAGTCATCAAAGTGCAATCTACAGCTTTCTACACATCTTAAGGTTCCTCATGACAATGATGTAAAGTCAACACTACACTGAAAAGGAACATACATAGTAATTCAGACTTCACAACAGCACGGAGGAGAAAAGAGGTACCTTTTAAAATCTTAATGCAAAATGCTAAAGTAACAGTGGTTTCTACTAAGACGAAGTCACTCTGCATGAAACTTTAAGCTTCCTATATAAGAATAAATTTTGAAATCCAGAAGTAGAAAAAAATAGCAAACTCTTTAAATGTTTGCATTTCTTCTATGCAAACCAGGCTTTAAATACTGAGTTCATGTTAGTATTCAGATTAGTGTAAGCAATATGGTTTAGAAGTATGGAATGGAAGGGCTTTTTGCTTTTATATTAACTTAATAGCAAGATGGGATCTTCTAGCTCATAGAATGGAATAGAGCTGGCTTGACTTTCTCCAGAATCTGAGTCATAAGGAGCATCAGGGAGCTCTGAGAAACCATATGCTAGTTGTTCATCTTCTATATCTGACCGGACATAGCAGGAAGGGTTAGCATACTCCTCATCTTCTACACTGTTGAAATCTTGAGGAATATATAACATCCCTGGGTAGTTCCTACTAACCAAGTCACTTGTGGTTTTAAGGGAGGTTTTCCTAAAAGCCATGAGATGCATGTGAGAAAATTTTGAATACTTGAAGCGCTTAAAGCCCAGGGATTCTATAGCAATCTTCCAGCTCTTCATCATCATAGCGTGCCGGTTCTGATGGGAGGAATCAGGGGTGATGATCAGTAATAAGCCATTCAGCACTAACAGCTCATGGGCTTTCTTGCAGCAAATCCATCGCTGGTAGGGTGACGGAAAATAGGAAAGGAGGAGAGAGAAAACAACCACATGGAAAAGTTCTCCAGGAAGAGAATCAATAGGATTTTTCAGCTGCTTCAGGAAAGCATCTATAGCGTCTTGTGCAAGCTGGAGAGGCTGCTGAAGCTGCAAGTTCAGGAAGTCACACTTATACACACTCTGTAGAAATAAAAACAACAACAAAGACATATTAAGAATTCAAACAGTGTTGTATGCATGCCTATAATCCTGGTACTCAGGACTGTATATGTTAGAAGCCAGCTTGGGTGACATAATGAGTCTCTGTCTCAGAAAAGAAAACAAAAACAATTTCAATATGCTCACCCTAATAATAAGTGTTTCACACCACAATATTTAACATCTCACAGCTTCTCAACAGAATTCAGCAATGACTACCTTTTCCTTCTAACTTTATATAGATTTTCCTTTCTTTCTTTCTATTATTTTTTCTTTTTGAGACAAAGTCTCCTGTGGTACATGGTAGCCTCAAACTTCAAAGTCAAGGCTAACTCAGGTGTCCTGAACCCGTCTCCTCCTTTCAAGTATGTGTACCACCATGCATGTGTATACCACTATATATGTACCACCATGTCCTGTGCTCAACTAAACTTAAAAATTTTGACTACTTAAGTCCTCCAAATTTCTAATCATCATTCTATAGATACAAACAAATACACACACTCTCAAAATTAGGAAACATTTAAAACATCTATTTAAAATTGATGTTTATTTAGAATTTGAGTAAGAACATATGGGAATGATTCATTTGTAACAGTAGCAATATTTATATTTAGTTTATTATCAACGGTTAGCCAGATAAGCAAAAACAAATAAATAAACAACAACAACAACAAAACAAGAACACTTGTAAGGAGATTATCAGAGTTGGTAAATGTTATACAGTTTGTAATTGAGATGTCTGTCAAAGAATGTGTGCTAAAGGCTTGCAAACCAGCTACTAGAACTCATATCCTGGATGTCAGGAGTAAGGGAGGCAACTAAACAAAAAAACTAACCACATTAGTGGACTGATCTAGTGATTGGTTCACAGGTGACAGAAAATTTACAAGGTGAAGCCTAATTAAAGCAACAGATGCTGCTATCTCCATCTCTATCTCTGTATCTGAGGAGAGTCTGCCTTGCCTCAGGCTCAGAATGAGTGAGCTTGCTGACTAAAACCTGACATCCTGAGACTAAAATAACTTTACCTCCTAAATTTGACTTTGTCAAGTACTTTGTCATAATGACAGAAAGGTAACTGACAGATAATACGGGATAGAAAGAATGATGCTGACACTCTTTAAAGTTCAGTAACAGTTAAAAATGATACTGATACAACTTTTATTCTACTCAAAAGTTAATTCCTGCCTTGAACAAATAACACATTAAATTTAATCAACACCATCAAATGGCTGAGGAAAATACAGCAAAGAAATATTTCCTACTTGGGAGACGGCTTGCCATGAAAGCTTGATGACCTAGTTTGAGCCCCTGGAACACACATAGAAAGCAATGCAGACACCTGGAATCTCAGCTCCCCTTCAGGAAGATGGGAGGCTGAGAAGAATCTAGGTTGTTCAGAGCAAACAACTATGGATCCTAAGCAATACACTTACCTTCTGTACTGTTTTACCCTGTAACAAAGGTGTTACAAAGACATCTATGCAACCTACAGATTTTTAAAATCACAATGATTTTACAATGATAGCACACTTCCAAATTCTGGCTTTCTAGATATAAAGGAGAAATAAAACAGAGAAAATAAAATGTCAATATTAGTTAGCTAAATGTTAAAAAGATTCAGAACCTGTATTTAGTTTTGAATAGAAATAATTTACTAGTTGGTAGACCAATGTATACCTGCTATTTTAAGAATGTAAAGATAGTGCATTTTTATTTTTTAAAGATGCATGTAAAAAGAAAAAAAATCAAGACTGTAAATAAAACCACATACCTCTACAGCAGGTACAATATCTATGCCAACAGTTAGAAATTCTTCAAACTTCAAAAACGGATTAAAGCAGCTGCCAACATCAAGTAATCTGATCTTTCCTGAGGCTTGAAGCAACCTGAAAACAGAAATACACTTAAAAAGCAAATTGATTCACATATGAGAAGAAGATTATCAGCTCTTGTCTTAGAAGGAAGACTGAAGAAATGCTGTTGAGGTTGGTTATATTTATGCATTCTATGGCAAAACAGAAATAAACTTCAAATAAAAAATTGTCAAAATGGTTGTAAAAAGTAAGGCTTTGTTTTCTATTTCTTGAACTGTCTTTAATATCTGCCATATAGTGAATTCCACTAGCTGAGCATTTAATCTGTTGTAGTATTTCTTAGCATGAAGAAACACTCTGAAGACACTATTCTCATAGAAGTTAAAACAAACAAAAACCAGGCAACTTATTATTGTGAAAATATTTTTTCCCTAGAAAAGACCCTAAAAGTGTCTGAAAACCATATAATACATTTTGAGAACGATTGTTGTATGAAAAAAAAAAAAGCTCAAATTAATTCCCAATAATCAGTATTATTGTATCTATCTTTGGATTTCACTTTGTCTCAATCACTTAAACAAATCAAAGATAATTAATAATACAGAATTCTTTAAATCAGGAAACTTTCTTATTGTATGCAAGCATTCCTCATTTCCAAAAATAGCAGATGAGGCAGCAAATTTATTCATAATAAAGTTCAATATGGCTCTAGGTAGTAGACAATGGCCTTTGTTGGTCCCAACCCTTAAGTCTAAATAAGAAGTTAATTAAAATATGAGTTTTGACATAGTACAAGGTGATCCTACATTCAAAACAGCTAAACAAAACAGCCCTACAGACTACAGCCAGGATATCTGAATCTTATTCGAATCCCCCATGACAGCGCCCCTTACCAGCAGGAAGTAGTTTGGAAAGAACGACACCCAAATTCCCAAATATTGTGTATAAATGTTTGTTTTCATTTAATTGGACTTTGTTATATAAAATAATAAAAAAATGAGTTTTGAAATTAGAGAGATTAAAATAATAAAAATCCACTGATCTGTCTTTAAAAATGTGATAGGGGACAAGCAGGACAAAATGAGACAATCTATTTAATGTTTAAGCAATGTCTGTTACATATACTTTTAAAGAAGACAGGATATGGCTATATAGCCCAAGATGACCTAGAACTTCTCAATCAGCTAGCATCTTGCCCAGCATGAGCTTCAACTCATAATCTTCCTTCCTCAGCCCTGAGTGTGGCAATTACAAGTATGTTCTAGAATGCCAATTTCTTTAACATTCAAAATTAATATTAACAGATCAAGCAATAAAACTATTATTGTCCTTTATTTAAAAGGAAGAAGTAATTGAATTTACTGAACATGTGTTATCCTATGTTAATATTGACATAATGAAAATATTTGGAAAAATTAGCTCTAAAAATGCATTTATAGTGAAGGGGTGGGTAAGTTAAGGAACAAAAGACTATAAGTGGATATGTAGCTAAAATACTGTTGGACTACATTCTATTTTCAGCATTTTTGCTAATTCTTTTTGATGAGCTGCAGGTGATCACAAATTTCAAATTAATAACATTATACATCATTGAGTTACTTAAGAAAGCCATATACTTAATGAAGCATGCGTAACTTTTTCTTTGTATGTCAACAATAAGACTGTATTATAAAGAACATTAAAAAAGATTCACATTAAAACTAGAAATAACACCAAGTTATGAGGCAGAATGGAAGGCAGTATCAATTCATCTGTGATATTTGATAAATACCAGTCTAGCTATCATGGAGGCATTTTTAAAAATATTAATGACGAATATTTATATGAGAACTCTGAATAAAGCTGACTGCCCTCTACAAATGGGCAGATTGCACCCATTCAGTTGAAAGCAAAGAGAAAAAGAACAGGGTGGCCTAAAGCAAAAAAATTTTGCCTCCAGAATGATTGCAGACTCAATCTCCAGCATCGCCTATTCCCTGGATTCACAGCATACTAGCCCTTCGTGACAGACTACAAATTAGGCAAACCTTATAACCATGGGAGCCAATTTCTTCAAATAATTCTTTTCACTGTATGTATATATGCACATTCCATTGATTTTTTTTTTTTTTTTTTGAGAAAGGCTGACTACAATGTAATCCCAGATAATCTCTGTGTGTGGCAGTTCAACTTCCTGTCTGTTATGATGGATTACCAAAGGGACAAAACCACAGAGGAATGATAATGGATGTCTACTGTAAGTTTCCTTCTCGTATAATGTGTCCTTGTCTCCAAAGTTAGTCTGAACATAATTTCTTGAAAGGAGACTTAGCAGGCACACTGGTAATTTTTATGGATGTATAGATCTGCCATTACCACTAATATGCCTATATTTAAATTATTTATTGCTTTTCTCTTAACACAGTTGGTCTCCTACTGACATATTTTTAAAATAATCTATCTGAATTTGTGTCTTAAGTTTCTAATATGCTAAACTCAAAAATATTTTTCTTTGAGATCGAACGTAGCTCACTTACCTAACATGTCCAATGACTAGGATTTGTTCCTAGCAATTGGAGAAAACAAAAGTGTTTTAAGCTTTCAGTTTGAAAGCAATTACTTAAATTGATGTCATTTTCCCTCTGGGTAGTATCTCTCTGGGTAGTTAAATGTAAGTCTAGTAAAACTGGATCAACTATCATATTACTAGGGGAAGGAATTAAATAGTACATATATTAAATAGTATATATAATAGTATATATATTATATAATGTATAATATATATATATATATATATAAATATAAATTTTAAGTAGTTTATTCTTCAACATTTTGATCTTCCATCTCTTTGAAACCACTTGCAATGTTTTTGGAGTTCCATCTTACTCTAAACACTTCCAGGCATCTCACCTTACTGAATGTTACACAGACTGAAAAGATATTCTAAGGTAACAAGAAAATGAAGAGAATAGTATTAACTTTTTCTGTTTTCTAGCCTCAATTCATCTTCATGCTATAAAGTCAGAGTTAATGCAATCTTGAGACTGACATAAGTGGGAACGGGGGTGTACTCTACTTCAAAATTTTGTCTAACAGAGAACCCATTCACTGAATTACTGAGTTCCTTTACACATACGGTAACTATGTTAGGCTTCGCAGGCACAGCAGAATATCATACCAATTCTAACATCTCTGCTGGCAGAGTTTCACAGTCTAATACTATATAGTGGTTAGTTAGGAAGCCTAAATGGCCCTGAGCTAAACA
This sequence comes from Phodopus roborovskii, assembly GCF_943737965.1. Classification (NCBI taxonomy): domain Eukaryota; kingdom Metazoa; phylum Chordata; class Mammalia; order Rodentia; family Cricetidae; genus Phodopus; species Phodopus roborovskii. Next base: position 2,713,268 of record NW_026125444.1, read on the forward strand.
CTAAGTTCATTAATTTAAGCCCTACAGGTCTTTTGCTTTACTGATTTTGTGGGTTTTTTTTTTTTTTTTTTTTTTTTTGGGGATTTCTATGTTTGCAAATATGTGTCTTTGAGTCTATATGTGTTTCTTTTACTTTTTCTTGGGCTCCTTTTTTCTGTTTACTTATTTGTTTTTTTATCTATTTATTATTTTATTTTAGACGTTTGTTTTCTAATAAGAGAGAGAGCAAAAAGGTGTGGACACACAGCTGAGTCTAGAGAAACAATTAGTTTTGTACTTTGTATCCTCTTTCACAACTCTTGTCCTTTTGCTTGAATTTCATCCTCTATCTTTGCATAATATTATCCTTTCATGGTTTCTTTCCTAAACGTTACATTACACCTACATCTACTTACATATAGGCTATGATCCACAGGAGGGAAAATGGGGAAATTTCCTTTGAAACTTACTGACCTAGCTCAATATACATTCTCAGTCCACTTTGTTACTGAAGATCTCATGACTTCATTTTCTTCTTTATAGCTGAGTAGTATTCCGTCTTGTATGCATACATTTTCATTACTGATTATTCTAGAGGGACATCTAGATTGTTGTATTTCCTTGCTATAGTAAATAGCAGAGCAATTAACACAGATGTGCAAATAACTCTGTAGGATAGGGAATACTCTGGGTAGATGTCTAAGAGTAGAAGAGTCAGGTTATGTGGCAGTTAATTTTAAATACATTTTTTGAGGGTTTTCCATAATGTCTGAATTAATTTGCAAACCCACCAGCAGTGAATGAGAATTCTTCTTTTCCTGTGTCCTAACACTGGGCAGATTACTTGATGATAGTTATTCTATTTGGGATGAGGTTAGTTCTGAGTAGATAAAATTCAGCCCTGCATGCAGTGTGGACCCATCAGGATCCAAAACACAGCTCCTACCTCAAGTCCACATAGATGACCCTGGTCATTCCCAGAAGAACACAAGGAAAACAAAAAGACAGAAAGGGCATGAATATGGGGTAAAGAATAAAAGCAAGGGACAGGGCAAACGGGAAGGAGGGAGAAGGAGAGTGGGGTGAAAACAATCAGAATGCATCATGCATTTGCATGAAATTATTAAAGAACAGATTTAATTAATAAAAAAATTTACAAAGGAAAGTGGTCCTCATGGGGAAATAAGTAGCTGATGATTAAGACTGTAACACTGTATCTTATTCTCTATCCATCCAATTCTGCAACCCACACAAACATCTGGACAGGAGCCTGATGGCTACTTTCTGTCTTACAATTTTGTTAATGTGATTATGTTAACATTAGAATATTTATTTAGGTGGTTCAGGGTAATGAAAAATCAGGTAACTATACACAATTACCATGTGCTGTAGTCAGCTGGGTAGATGTCTCAATCTGCACTTCCAGGTATTTTTCTCTTTTTCCAGCCACCATCACACTTGAAGATTATTATTAGTCTACTAGGAACCTCCCAATCCAAGTTCAAATCAATAAAATTTAGTAGTCACCCTTAAAATTGTACAAATATCTCAAGGTCAATGACATCTTAGTTGTTACAGCCAAGAATAGCCAATTAGTTACTGGCAAAAACAGCAATGTTATTTCAAAACAAAACACTTAAGACTCCATTCTTTAAATTATCTTTCTATAGTTTTGTATTAGGTCTCACTAGCTTTGTGTTTACATTAGATTAAGTTAAATTAACTTCCAATTACCAAAGTAATAATGACTTGTTTCAGGCAGTAATTCTAAATGACGCTGGGGACATAGTTCACAGAATTATATTAAAAAATCTTGTAACCTGAGATTAGCAAATTGTTTCAGTGATTTAAAACTCTTACTAAGAAGGCACATTTATTTAAATGTTCCTCTGAACAGAACCTATTTCAATAGAAAATACTTTGTAGTCATATAGTATTTTACAGAAGTTTGATCGGTTCTGGTCTCATGATGATTTCCCAACTGAGTTGTTACCCAAATGATATTTGAATCTTTATCATATTTACTCCATTCATTCTCAACAACCACCAATACTTTGAAAGGTCAGAGCATTGGGATTTTATATACTCCCATTTTTTAAAGAGTAGCTTGAAGGGTATATAGCATTAAGCCTTTTAAATATCTCTGTCCTTTGATGTACATACATTCATGCAATGTATTTTCATCATATCCCTTCTTCCATCTTGCCTCCGACCCTCATATTTGCTTTCCAATTTCATACGCTCGTCTTCTCTTTTAATTTATAGCCAACTGGTGGGTGGTGGCAGCACATGTCTTTAATCTCAGCACTAGGGAGGCAGAGGCAAGAGGATCTCTGTGAGTTCCAGACCAGTCTGGTCTACGAAGTGAATTTCAGGTGAGCCAGAGATATTATTCAGAGAAACCTTGTCTCAAAAAACCAACCAACCAACCAACCAACCAACCAACCAACCAACCAACCAACCAACCAACCAACCAAGAAAGCCTACCAACTTCAGTTACTGTTGCCAGTATGTGCACAGACATAGGGCCATGTACGGGGATATGGATAACCTAAGACTTGCCATGCCCTTTAAGAAAAACCGACTCTCTTTCCACCATCAATTAACTATCAATAGCTCTCAGGGAGAAGTGGGCTCTTGTGAGTGTCTCTTCCCACCCATGCTAGAATGCTGACTAGCTTAATCTGGTGCTGATCTTTTATAGGAAGCCATAGATGCTCTGAGTTTATGAGTACAAAGATCCTGTCACACAAAACATTCATAACAGTCCTTGACCTCTGGTTCTTAGAATCATTCTGCTCTATCTTCCATGATGTCCCTTAAGCCTTGTGGGTAGGGAGTGATCTAACAGAAACATCATTTGGGGCTCAGCACTCCACAGTCACAGTCACTCCACAGTTGTGAATCTCTGTGTCAACCACCACCCACTTTAATAAGAAGCTTCTCTGATGATGGGTGTGAAGCTCTGTGTTTGTCAACACAAGCTAGAGTTATTTGAGAAGAATCTCAATTGAGAAAAATCTGTTCATCAAATTTGTCTGGGGTTGGGGAGGGCATTTCTGGATTAATCATTTATATAGGCAGGCTCAGCTCTCTGGGGGTGGGGTGGGGTTCCTACTCCTGGACTGGTAGTCTTGGGTGTTACAGCAAGCAGGCTGAACAAGCCGTGAAAAGCAAGTCAGGAAGCCCCATCTCCCCACTGCCTCTGAATCAGTTCCTACCTCCAGGTTCCTGCCACAACTTCACTCAGTGATGGACTGTTACAGGGATGTTTAAACTAAATAAACCTTTTCTCTCCAAGTTGCTTTTGGTCATTTTGTTTTTTTTACCACAACAATAGAAAGCTAACTAAAAAGATTGTACTAATCTGTATGTATAAAGACAGTATTTGGAAGGCAGCTCAATGTTTTGTCTATTTATTCGGACTCAGTACATTAGATATTAACCAAGATTATCAACTAAGCAACTACTAAAATGAAGAAAACATTGTCTTCCCGACTGTTACGAACACAGTAAGTAAGTGTAATTATTTGCATTGTGCTTACATATAAAATCTGCAACATGTATTTTTAACCAAGATAAGTTGTGGAAGACAATAACATGGATTTCTATTTAAGTATTGTTTTGGCAAAACTGGCTTTAAATTTTATAAAATACAGTCATTTAATTCAGAACTGCTACCGTGATAATTTTGCTAAGCCTCCTGACTAGGTATTTACAAATTTACCAAATTAGCATACAGCAAACTAAATGAAAACTCTTACATTCAGGTTCAAGCGCACACATTTGCATTAATATTTTTACATATTAATACGAGGGACTGACAATTTATTCCAGTGTCATTATAGAAAAAACAAAAACATAAAAACACCTCATGCTGGTAAGTTTGGGCAAATGAACTCAATTCAACAATCACATGCAAGAGCCCAGAACCATCTACAATGATAGTACGTAGACAATTATATTAGTAAGAGATAATCATATAGAAAAGAGATTTGGATCATTGTATTGAAGGACATACAACAGAGAAATTTATATGAAGAATACTATGCAAAAATGAGTGTTTTATTAGCACAGAAAGCGTATACAAAGTTCTGAATGGACATAGTGTTTACTGCACAAAAAACTTCATGAATGCCTTACAGAAAGCCCCACTGCCATGCCTCCCCTAAGCAAGAGGATTGACTCTAACCTTGAACTTTGCCAAAATAAATCCTTCTTCATTACTCTTGCCAGGTATCTAATCACAGCAATGAGTAAAGTAACTAAACATATCAACAAATCTATTCTTCTAGAAGTAAATATAAGGTTGGACAAAGCCATGAAAAATAAACATTCCAAGGGGTTTAATGGAGAGGCAAGTAGAGTGAAGAATGTCTGTCATGAAAAGAAGTTGAATGTAGGTTAAGCATCTGTGCTATGCTACCTGGAGTTGTTCTTGTTTCTGCCCTACCTTGCTTTATCAAAGGAAAACTTCAGATTCCTCCAGGAGAAAGCTGGCTGCGAATCTGCAGCAACGTTACTGCTGGATGGGGAAGAAATGGTTTGGAGTGTGGAGTGGAAAATTTTATAGCATATTCTCAGTGAACAAAGTAAACTGGGTTGGAACAAACAGGGATAGTTAGCAGGCATGCTAGTCTTGGGTTGATATAGTAGTCTTGGTCAGGCTGAGCTTCAGACTAGAAGATAAACCAGAAATTTAGCAGCAAGATCCAGGAAAAGGAAATAAACATACAGGAACTAGATAAACTCTCCACAAGAACATGGCTTAACGGCAGAAAGTGAAAGGTGAGGCTGGTGTGCATACTGTTTACTTTTTAAATATCTTCCTCACTCAACACATACACTGACAAGCAGAAGATGGAAGTCATCCTGACCCAGAGGATTTGAAGACAACTTTTAATCTATCAGTGTTTAATGTAACATGATAAATAAATGACCCAGAGACTGGTACTGGGGTTCAAGCTGGAGATCAGAAAAACAAAGCAGCCAGCCACTAGCTCTTATCTGCACCTCAGCTCAAATCAAAGGGGTGATCCTCAAACTTCTCCCAACTTCACTGCTCCTCAGGTTCACTCAGACTGCTATGTTCTCCTCAACTTGGCTGGGGACTACTATCAGAATGCTGCCCTATCCTCAATGTGGCTGGAGAATGGATAGATGCCAGCTCTGAGACTCTGTTTAAATTTAAGACTCTGTCTTAAATACCTCCCTAATGCTGGGATTAAAGGTGTGTGACCCCAGCTGTTGAGATCACCTTTGTGTGAGCTGTTTCTTCCAGGACTGGATCACTTTGGTGTAGTCACTGTGGCCTTCAACTAACAGATCTGTGTTAATCCTGAGTCCTGGGATTAAAAGTATGTATCACCACTGCCAGATCTATACAGTTTGAGGCTGGCTTTGCTTTCTGAATCCTCAAGCGAGTTTTAAATAATATATCACCACAGTTTAATCAATAATCTATCAGTGTTTAATCATTCAGCTATGGAGATACAGGTACAAACCCTAGAAAACTAGCTTAAAACTATCAGCTAAAAAAGAGGCAACACAGACATCAGCATAAACAAACCACAGAACTTGAAGATCAATTATATTCAGGAGAAAAACGAGAGACAAAGGAAAGGAAGAGAGAAGGGAGAACAGGAGGGTATGAAGGAGGGAGGAAAGAGGAAAAGAGGGAAGGAGGGAGAGAAAAAGGGATGAAGGAAGGGAGGGAAGGGAGGAGAAGGAGAGGGAGAGAGAGAGACAGAGAGAGACAGAGAGACAGAGAGAGAAAGCTTATTTCTCGATCCCCTTAGGAAAAAACCCTCAATGACAAGTTTTATATTACATATGGGCAATGTTTAACTACCAACAAAACACTGTAAAATATGCAAAGAAAAATATAAAACTGTGGAATATAAAAATATGAAAGTGCAAAAAAAGCAGTAAATAGAAGCTTACTCTGAGTGAATAAAAATTTGAGATTCTGCAGATATAAATCTCAAAGCAATAATTATAAAAGGGCCAAATGGGTATTAAGTATAAACTTGTAGTCTCAGCTACATGACAGGATGAGGGAAGGATTGTTTGAACCCAGGAATTCAAAGCAAAATAACAAGATCCTACCTTAAAAACATAAATTTAGAGACTTAAAAAAAAAATCCTAAGTTTAAAGAATCAATAAAAAATATGGCAGAAGTATATAAGGGAATCTCGGAGCTAAAGAACTATACAGCTAGAACTATATAGTAGAGAACCATATAGTAGAGCTATGCTTTTCATAGCTACCTATTTTGAGGTAGCTATATGAGTGTTTATTCTTAGCAACATTTTATTTATTTGGCAGTGTTGGGGATTGAACCTAGAGCCTCACAGATGCTAGGTGAATACTCCTCTATCTCTAAGCTACAGCCTTAGCCAACAATTTAAAAATATTTTAGTTACTTCATGACATCTAAAGTACAAGATGTTTGGTAAGTCATTATAAGCTTTACAATAATCTTAAGGTAAAAATGACTTGTTCTTTCCTAGTGAACTAATCAATGACGTGTTGGTTTTATTTAGATAAAAGTACTCATAACTAGATAATACTTTTGACACAGAATAAGGTCAGAGTAACCAAAGATAATGCTATGCTGGCATCAACAATACTGAAATTATTTAAAAATTTAAGTTTGCTGTTATTAGTTTCCACCATTTATCAAAAATGTTTCCACAACTCTCAAGCAACTAAAATAATATTATATGACACCAAAATTTACTCTGACACTAAGACGCATACATAATTTTATACTAATGATTAACTGGACTATAATACTCATGAACTTGCAAAGTTTATACCTATATGCGTGTGCGTGCATGCGTGCACACACAGATACACACACACCACCAGGCACATTTTCAATTCAACAATAACATGATGATGGTTGATTGTTATTAATATTGTTTTTGTAATTTCTTAGTGGCTGAACATTTAAAACAATTTAATTGGCTTTCATTGTGATTCTTTGTATTGTCATAACCATCACAACAAGTAGTTGTCATTAATAACATTTAATAAACCACACTTTTTTCATTTTTATAAGGACAATATACTCTATAGAAACACTAAGTTTTCCTATACTTAATATACTTAACAATATTATAAATTTGTTTCTCAAACATACGTATACTAGAGTAGAAAATAAGTGGCCTACTCCTAAGTATTGGCTCTTCCAGTATTTTACACTGTGTAAACCATTCTATTCACACTAACACAGGTACCTAGGGAAATGTCGACTGAGACAGATAAAGCATACTTACTCAGTTATAAATTCAGGGCTTGTAAAGCTGAGGTTTGTTAAATGACCTTCAAGTTTAGAAGACTCGTGCACGGTTAAGGCTGGAGTGGTCTTAGTGGCGAGTACAGCTCTTTTTTCATCTTTCTCGAGTGCTTTTCTCTTCCCACCATTTTGGAAATACTCTCTGCATATACTAAAACCAAAAGAAAGTTGTGTTTTAAAACATTATATGTGATGAAGTAAAAAAGAAAGAAAATTCACCCTTCATTATTATTTTAGGTGGTAAACTTTCAAATTAAAAGGTTCCATGTTAAAAGGTCAACTATTACAGTCATGGCTATTTACAATTGTTAACATGACTACATCTGGACAAGTGACTGGGTATACCCATGAGATATTTTTCTTGGTTAGATCACTGAGGTAAGAAGACCCACCCAGAAATTCAGATCTTCTGAGGCAGGAGAACCACCTTAAATCTGGGCCCCTTCTGCTGGCAGCCTATATAAAGACCAGGGAAGAAAGAAGCACTTGTTCTTTGCCTGCTCATCCCTGGGCTCCCTGGCTCATTCCTTCATTGGTATTAAATCCTACTTCTTTGGGATCCTGACATATACTGAAGACTAGCTGAGACACCCAGCCTTGTGGACTGAACAACTACTGGATCTTGAACTTTTTGTTGGTAGAACAGCTATTGCTGGATTAACTCGACAACAGCCTGTAAAGCGCTATAATAAATCCTATTTATTTATTTAATTACTTACTTATTTATATGTTTAATAGATTGATTCATTCATTCTGTCAGTTCTGTTCCATTCGAGAACCCTAACTAGTACAATTACAATTTCAAAAAACATTATTATTAAAAAAGATGTTAAACAGGTTGGTTCCTGAGCCACATGCATTAGGTAAGTTCCGTCTCTATTTGCTATCCCTTCCACCATCTATTTGCCATCTGTATACAAGCCTAGCTCCAGACTTGCAAACTATGCTCCTTGACCCCTTTTGTTCAATCAAGTATCACCTTTGCTGGCTGGATGAGGAGATTCTGTCTTATACCATCATTCTCCCTACCTGTTCTCATTTACACACCCACAGCCTTAGTTCCAGTCTGCTTGTCAGGCTTTGAATCTGCTTTGGACTTGATCATCTTTGACTGGTAAGATATTCTTTAGCTATCCCAAGCTTCTATTTACCCACTGCAATCTCTATACCCATTGTTGTAACTCCAGACGTCATCTTTGCCTGGTCTAGTTCAACACCTGATCATCAGCTCTACCATGCCTAGTTCTAGTCATGCAGCTCCTGTAGTAACTCAATATAAGGCAGGCCCAATTCTCACATCAGTCACAAACCAATGAGAGTTCACATGCCTAGGTCAACTCACAAAAACACAAGCAATACAAATGGCCAAGACAATGTCATAAATCAAACTCACCAATCCTACAGAATTGTTCTAAGAACTACCTAGATGAATCCCAGGACAGAAATTAGAAGAATTATAAATTTTATCAAAAATGTCTGTAATTTAAAGAAGAATGAGCAAATATTTCATAGACTCCAAGAGGATAAAAATAAACACCAGAGTGATGCTTAAGAAAACACAAATACACTGCTAAACAGTGAAGGTAATTCAGAATTTGAAAACAGAAGTTAATGAAGAGATAAAAATACTGAAGAAAACACAAACTGAAATGAAGAGGGAATTGAAAAACTCAGCATTCCAATTAGAAAGCTTAGGGGAAAGCCTTACAAACAGAAAGAATCAAGCAGAATACAGAATACCAGTACACAAAGTTAGGGTAGAAGGTCCAGACCAAGTAAGTAAAGAATTAAAAAAATAAAGCACAGGAAAGGAACATGAAAGAAATGTGACTCTGTAGAGGGGACCACCGTGGGTTAATGGTGTAGATAAAAACTGTGGGTGAGGAAAGCACAGAATAAGAGAAATCTTACATAACAGGAACTAAGCAACACTGAAGCCTGAGAGAAGAACCTTGTTCCTTGATTTCATCTCTTTTCCTGTTGCTCTGATAAAATACTCTTGACAAAAGCAACTTAAGGAAGAAAGGGTTTATTCTATGTCACGACTCCACATAACTGTGGGAGCCTGACACAGCTGTTCCCCTTTCCTTCATACTTAAGAAACAGACACTAGAGCTGACTTAGTGTGTGAAAACAAGTAGACCAGGCCAAATGAATGAGAGAGCAAGAAATAAAACTTAATGTATTCAAACCCTATACAATAAAAGAACTTCAGGAGGCATCACCATTCCTGACTTCAAGCTCTACTACAGAGCTATAGTTCTGAAAACAGCCTGGTATTGGCATAAAAATAGACAGGTAGACCAATGGAATCGAATTGAAAATCCTGATATTAATCCACGCACCTATGAACACCTGATTTTCGACAAAACAGCTAAAATTATACAATGGGGCAAAGACAGCATCTTCAACAAATGGTGCTGGCACAATTGGATGAGGGTGTGTAGAAGACTGCAGATAGACCCATGTCTGTTGCCATGCACAAAACTCAAGTCCAAATGGATCAAAGACCTCAACATCAATCCAGCCACATTGAACCTCTTAGAAGAGAAAGTAGGAGGTACCCTTGAACAAATTGGTATAGGAGACTGCTTCTTGATCATAACTCCAGGGGCACAGACACTGAAAGAAACAATTAATAAATGGGACCTCTTCAAACTTAGAAGCTTCTGTAAGGCAAAGGACACAGTTGACAAGACCAAACGGCAGCCCACTGACTGGGAAAAGATTTTCACTAATCCTATATCCGACAAAGGGCTGATCTCCAAAATATACAAAGAACTCAAGAAACTAGTCAACAAAACACCAAATAACCCTATTAAAAAATGGGGTACAACACTGAAGAAAGAATTCTCAATGGAGGAAATCAAAAAGGCTGAAAAACACTTAAGAAAATGCTCCACATCCTTAGCTATCAGGGAAATGCAAATCAAAACAACTTTGAGATACCATCTTACCCCTGCCAGAATGGCTAAAATTAGAAACACCAGTGATGACTTATGTTGGAGAGGATGTGGAGAAAGTGGAACACTCCTCCACTGCTGGTGGGAGTGCAAACTCATACAGCCATTTTGGAGATCAGTATGGCGGTTCCTCAGGAAAATGGGAATTAGTTTACCACAGGACCCGGCAATCCCCCTCTTAGGCATATACCCAAAGGATTCACATCAATGCAACAAAGACATCTGTTCAACTATGTTCATAGCAGCACTATTTGTAATAGCAAGAACCTGGAAGCAACCTAGATGCCCTTCAATTGAAGAATGGTTAATGAAGATGTGGCACATCTACACAATGGAATACTACTCTGCAGAAAAAAATAATGGTATCTTGAAATTCGCAGGCAAGTGGATGGCACTTGAAGAAACCATCCTGAATGAGGTAACCCAGTCACAAAAAGAGAAACACAGTATGTACTCACTCATATATGGAATTTAGAACTAGATCAAATGATCACCAGCCTATAATTCACATCACCAGAGGAACTAGGATACAAGTTGTATTCTAAGAGATTCATATAAAGTCCCTCACAGAACTGGGAAGGGACAAGTCCCCCAGACCTCAGGTAAAGTGGGCGAAGACAGCTAATGGAGAGAGAAGTAAGAGAAAATGAGAGGGAGGAGAGGAAGGCATGTGCGACCAGGAGGATTGAGCCTGGTTAGGAATGGAAAATAGGAAAGAGAGAGAGAGAGAGAGAGACAGAGACAGAGAGAGAGAACATAAAAGAGGGAGCCAATATTGGTTTGAAGATAAAGTTGAACACAAAGAAAGGTCGAGGGAACTACAAGACTGCTCCCAACTAACAATCTCAGCTTCTGTGGAAAGGCTATCATAAATGCCCTTCCCGGAGAGTGAGATCAACAACTAACTTCTCCATGGAGTCCTCAACTAATGCCTGTTGAAAACAGGAGCAAACACCCATACATAAACACTGAGCCGAACTAGAACCCAGAAGCAGATGGAGAGGACAAGACCATGCGGTAGAAGTACATAGAGACAGCTTACCCGAACAAGGAGGAGCTAAGGGCCACTAGACTGATAGCTGGGAAGCCAACAGGGGACTGACTCGGACCCCCCTGAATATGGGTCTCAGCCAGAAGGTCTGAGCAGTCTAAGAGACCTCAGACAGTGGAGCCAGGATGTATCCCTGGTGCACAAAAGGACTTTGCAAACATATCCCCCATGGAGGGATAACTGCCTTATTCTAGAGATAGGAGAGAAGCCTTAGTCCCTACTTCACAGGACCTGCCAGATCTACATGACCCCAACTGGATGGCATTCCCCTACATATGGTATTGTGGTGGGGGGTTGGGAGGGGAGGGTGTTTAGAGTGCATGGGAGAGGGCAGAGAGGGCAAAAGGGAGGGAAGGAGGGAGGGAGGGCTTGGGGGGAGGGAGGGAGGGAGGGAGAGGGAACTGGGATCGACATGTAAAATAATAAATTAAAAAAAAAAAAAAAAAAAAAAAAAACCGCTTTGACTCCAAAATTTAAGTTGAAGAACAAGTTACTGGGGAAAAGTATTTCTATTTTTGTTTCCACAGAAAATGAAAAGATGTGGATTCCTTACAGACTAATGTGGTTTGATCATGCCAGACCGCCTGAAACAGAGTACAAGCTGATCCTACATTCCAAACAGCTGGACAAAACAGCCCTACAGACTACAGCTAGGATATCTGAATCTTCTTCGAATCCCCCAAGACAGCGCCCCTTACCAGCAGGAAGTAGTTTGGAAAGAACGACGCCCAAATTCCCAAATATTGTGTATAAATGTTTGTTTTCATTTAATTGGACTTTGTTATATAAAATTAAATAAAAAAATAAATAAATAAATAAAACTTAATGTATTCAGATGATACTGTGAATATCTGGACAGCCCAAGAAAATTAATCATGAACTAACACAAACATAATAAAATTATGTAAAATGGTAATATATGTAAAATACAAAAATGAGAAGTATCCACAAACATGTTCAAACAAGTACACACACTAGCTTCTTAAAATATGTAATGAAGGGTAGCTCATATTTATAATAGCAACAAGAGGTAAGTATAACCACTATAAAGAAAACCTTGAAATACTGATTAAAAAGTAGAAAAAAAAATCAAATGAAATATTTTTTTCATAGGCAAGATGATTCAGTTTGTGAAGTCATCAGTTTTTACAATTTATAATTTCATCTCAAACAATTAAAAAAATAGGAAAGCAGCTCATTCTAAGGTAATCATGAAAAAACAACCAAGACATTCTGAAAAAGTAAAAGGGTGGGTAGAATAGATGACATATAAGTCTATGATTAAAATAGTGACATTAGTCATAGATCAACAATACACAAAAGTGAAAGAAATTATAAAACAAAATCAACTATGAGGTAAATAGTAAAACATGAAAGTATTAAGCTATAATACTATGATCTAGTTTTTTGCAGAAATGGTATTGGAAAAATGGAAAAATCATATGCGGGAAGTTACTTTAGGGAGAAAAAGGAGAGCAATACTTCACAACAAACACCTGATAAACTCTGAACAGAAATACAAAAAACTGAATATGAATGATGAATAGGAATCACTATAGTCTGCAACTCAAGAGAATTTGCTAAATGTATTTTCACTGGCATTATAAGGAACATCATTTGCAAAGTATAGTATGACATTTGAATAAACTGATATTCTGTACAATAAACTTAACATTTCTACTTTGAGATATTTAAGAGTGATACAAGGTATGGGATATTGTTTATGTAGTGCTAGCCAAAAAGCCAATGATCTCAAAACCCAGGAAAAATCAGTTCAATTTGATCTAGAAGGCAGGAAAAAGCTGGACTTCTTTGAAGATAGAAGTTTTCTATTTTTTTTTAAAGGGAATTATTCTGTTCAGAATTTGAACTGGCTGGATGAGAGCAGAGGAAATTGGTTTTATTCACCTAAGAGTTCAAACAAAGATGTTAGGATATATCAGAGTTCACAATTTTATTGAGTCAGTTCTGCATAGACAATCTATTACTTTATATCCATACAGAAGTGCATAAAATCCTAGCAATATATAACATGCTATCACCTATAGTTAATAAAGAATAGATATTGGAGGGCAAATTAGTACAGATACTATGGAAATCAGTGTAGTGGCTCCTCAAAAACTTAAAGGCATCTACTAACATATTGAAAGGGCAGGAGGAGCCTGAAGCAGCAAAGCCTTTAAGGGATGATCACCACATGAACCAAACTACAGATATAATTGCTCTTATACTTGGGCAGCAGGAGCATGAGAGCCTGGGAATGGAGTGCAAAAGCAGAGAAGTACCTCTGTGCTCTTTCTTGTGCTAATATCTTAAGATATTAGCTCCTCTTCTCCAACAGCCGTCCCTCTGTATACACACACAGCGTTCATTCACTCACTCACTCTCAGAGCACCCAAAACCAAATGTGAACTGACGCTTTCTAAAGAGGTAATCTAGCTCCATTCCAGACCAATTACTACTGATGGATCTAAGGTTTCTTTCTCTCACCCTACCTCCTGTATCAGAGAAAACAGTCCTGTCCTTTTTGGGGAAAATATTTAAACCAGTGTCTTTAAAGCACAACAGTAGTATTACCAAACACCCATACACATAATGATGTAGGGAAAAAAAATGGCCTATAACCAAAAGAAACAGACTTGAAGCTAAACTATGTTAACAGGGAAAGTCTTAGTGTATTACAAACATAATAAGCAAAAGTAGAGAAAATAGTCAAAAGTAAATTTTATGAAATTTGAGAAAATTAATCTTATAACATTTCTCAGTTATTGATAACTGAGATACCAAAACAGGAAAATCTGTGAAGATATCTAAAATAGTTAAACAACAAAATTAGACACTTTTAAGTATCAATCAAAATTATTAAATTCTGTAAAGTTTTCGAAAAGAATGCATTTTTTGGCAAAAACTCAATGTTAGAAAAAAACAAAGTATAACCATAGAGATATAACTACAAAGGTCTAATGGCATTTGGAAAAAACTTAGAAACTCATCTTAGTTACAAAGCACTTTGTTACAAAGTAACAAAGCACCACAACCAAAGCAAATTACAAAAAAAGAAAGCATTAATTTAGAACTCAAGGTTCTAGAGCATTAGTCCATGAGCATCAAGGCCAAGAGCATGGCAGTAGCAGGCAGGCATACTGCTTACATGAGGAGACAACCACAGGCAGAGAACAAGAGACCTAGTTAGCAAGAGAGAGGGAGCATAAGCTTGCTAACTGGGAGTGACGACTTTTGAAACTTGCAAGCCCACCCCCACCAAGACAAACTTTCTCTATGAAAGGCCACACTTCCTATTCCTTTCCAAACAGTTCCACAGTATTCAAATATATGAGCCTATGGGAGCCATTCTAATTCAAACCACCACAAAAGTCTAAGAGGCATTCTGGAGACAGTAAGAAAAAAAAAAAAATCTAAAAATCTAAATTTATCAACTAGACATCTTTAGTAAATTAGAAGATTATTAATAATGACATTGTGATTACACAGAAGGATTTTCTCCTTAGGAGTTGTGAGTTCAGGCTATTTGTGAACTGCTTTCAAATTGTTCAAAAAAAGAATGTGTATATGCAACTTTGCACATATACATAAAAATGCTTTATTGAAATTATACCTATACCTGTATATGTATATTTTTCTGTTTTATTTCACATTACATTTGGAATCTAATTAGTCTTATAAAAGAAGTCTAACACTGAATTACTTCAACTAAGTGGCCAAAACAAATCTTAAGAAAGTAAACCAGTCAGCCTTATTTTACACATCAAATTTCTTTAAAATTTTAAGTACAACTAAATGGAAGCAAACTTGTGCCCAACTGGCATTGAGGCCTATATTATCTTTGAAAGTAATACTGTTCTAACTACCAAGAAGGAAAGAAACTACATACAATTTAAATTAAAATTATATATACTGCAAATTTAGTATTATTTTGCAGGCTTTAGGTTTAAACAACGACACTGTACAGTCTCTCTTACACACACCTTTTGTTCTGGATCAAGATCTCAGTGTATAACCCAGGCATGTTCAAACTGAGCTCTGTTGACCCTGCCTCCTAAGTGCAGTGTTTTAAAAGCATGAATCATCATGGTCGGCTCCAATCTTCTTGTTGTCTTTAAATCCGTATCTTGTACTTGACTATTGTTCTTCAGAAGTTTGAGTTAAATTCATATCAACTGTTTTTTAACAGTTTAACCTACAAATAATCTCTTTCTGAACACAAGAAGATACAATGCCTCTTGGAAAAAACAAATTCAAGGAAACAGAAAGAAGAGTGAATGCAAGGCAGAGTCATTACACAAGTGGAAGGCACTAATGTTTTTCTGAAACAATCAAAGTCTACATAAGTAAAACAGGCAGAGGGGTTGCCTCTCGGACTGTAATGATAATTTAATAGCCAAGGCCATGGAGTGAAGCAATGATGGTTCTGTTCCTGACTAGTTGACACTGGAACTTCGTATTAGCAGAGAGGTTTCTAGCCTAGTAGCACATTTCTTTTGTTTCTTAGTTGGGGAGCAGGGTGTAAACAGTCAACTCTACAGCCATTTTCTCTACAAAGCTAAGCAAATAAAACTAAGCAGTTAATTACAAACACCCTATTTTTCTTTTCAATCTTTTTGGCAGTGAGGGGGAAAGGTGATCCTTCCTTTATTTCCCCAATCGTACACTTCTTTGATCTTCAATCTACTGTTCTCATTTTCTCACTACTTTCACTGAAATTTTAGTTTTATGTGGAAGCCTTTTTGGCTAAACTAGTTTTAGGTTTAAATAAAGACATTGGTTGTATAACCTCTCTTACATACACATTTTGTTCTGCATATCTCTCTGTCTCTCTCATACATACACACACACACACACACTCCTCCTCCTCCTACTACTACTACTACTACTAATTATAGAAGGGGTCATGAAATTGAGAGCTAGAGGGGGGGAGGACATGGGAGGAACTGGAGTGGGGAGAAAGTGGCATAGACAGGGTATAAACAGAGTATTCAGGTAGAAGATTTTCAAAAAGCTAAGATGAAATCTCAAAGTATTAATTTGCATTTTCCTGATGGCTATGGATGATGACCCTCACTTGTGTGTTTCTCAGTCATGTATGTTTGGTCTTTTAAGAATACTCCTAGTTAAAAAACAAACAACAACAACAACAAACAAAAAAAAAAAAAACCCTCCTAGTTTCATGACTGATATTTTAATTGGATTATTATTATTTTGATGATTTACCATAGTCAGAATGGCTAGGATTAAAAAAAAGAAGAAAACAACAACAAAAACAACAGTCCAAATAAAGTAGATGACCTGGAGGCTGTAGAGAAAGACAATATTTACTCACTGATGGTGGGAGTGCAAACCAGTCAGCCACTATGGAAAACAGTGTGGAGATTGTTCAAGAAGACAAAAGTAGGTCTACCACAAGATGTAACTATACCCCTCTTCAACACATAAAGAAAAGACTGTCATCTTACTACAGAGATACTCATCCATGCTCACTGCCCTTCTACTCACAATAGTCAGGAAATAAAAACAGCCTAGATATCTACCAACTGAAGGATAACAAAAATGTGGTACACACACACACACACACACACACACACACACACACACACACACACACACACAGTAGAGGACTATTCATTTGTTAAGAAAAAAAGTGAAACTTACAGGCAACTATACCTGGAAACAATCATGATGAAGGAAATAACCCTTCCATTATGGTTAATCCAGAAAGATAAGCATTGCATGTTTCCTCTCCAAGTGATTTAAGCTTTAAAGCTTTATATATTTATGTTTTATTTGGAAATCCCAGAGGTGAGGTAACTGGTAAGGGCCATTGGGAAAGAGGGACCTTTCAAGGACTGGGTAACAGAAAATAGCATTATTGAGTGAGAAATGTGGGAAGTGAACAGGCAGGACTGGATAAGTGAAGGACAGAATATGGGGAGAGAGAACTAACACTGAAGGCCTTTTAGAAAGCAATATGGAAACCTGCTTTTTAAAATGTATATACAATATAAAAAATAGTCCCAAAGGAGTTACCCTACAATGGTGGTGGGAGACCACATGACACAATAACCCAACAGAAACAATATGCTACCAAATAAAAACCCCAGTAATCATAATAGGCTACCTTTTTTTGAGGTGTTAGCAAATTGAGTCCCACAGGCAGCCCACCCCATATGCCAAACACAGGCTACTGTCAATTCTATTTGTTACCCCAAGATCCTGCCGCTGAAAACACCACATGCTCAAGTCAAGAAAACAGAGAAATTTTAGCTAGTATTGGCCTGGAA
Organism: Phodopus roborovskii; assembly: GCF_943737965.1. NCBI lineage: Eukaryota > Metazoa > Chordata > Mammalia > Rodentia > Cricetidae > Phodopus > Phodopus roborovskii. The sequence goes on from NW_026125444.1 coordinate 2,730,861, forward strand.
GCTTCATCCTTACTAGCTAGTATTCACAGAGCTTGAAGATACCATTCACATGACCAGACACAAAAAGTAATCACCAACCTCACTCAGCTATGAACCCTACATGCTAAAATAGTGATTTTTCTGCAACTTATCTGCTCTGGTACAATAGTGGCACAGATGCTACAGATGTTACCAGTCGTTTTTTGATTGGCAGTGAAGTCCACTACTGGAGATGGAACCCATATATATCTGACACTGTCAATGAGGCTAAGAACCTGTGGCTGAATGGCTCATGAGTCCTAGGAGAAAACTTACCACTATTACTCTTTAAAAATGGATAGAAATTACTTCTAATAACTTACAGGTTTATTCCTTATCGGTGCATAACTCAATTTTCATCAGAGAAGCTTTTTATCCATAAGTCACAATCGAAAGGTACTCGGTCAACTTCCAAAAAATAACAAAATTCAGAGTACTTAATCTTAATGCAATGTAGTAAACCTCACCCCTCAAAGCTTAGGAAATGATGTGGAAGAGGGGTTGGAAAAACTGTAAGAGCAAGAGCTGACTAAGGACTCCAAAGAAACAATATGTTCATACACAAACAGAGTAGTTGCACATAACAGCTCACAATGATTGTTATAGCACACACCACAAGACCTACACAAGCTCAAACCAGACAGCAATCTCAGCATGAAGGAGGGAAAGAGGGCAGGAAGTCCTACCCCTTGCTTTAGAGCTACTGATTTTAGATTGCCGTAAGGAGAAGGGAAATCAGTTTTCTTCAATGGTGTGACAGCTGGTATCTCAATCTTATGTCAAGGGTATAGCCGACCAACACAAACTAGATTCAATTTTTATTTTATTTAAATAGCGGACAAGAAGGCCAGGTAGACAGAAAGACAGGCATAAAAATCATCAAGTTGAGTGGGCATAGAGGTAGGGAAAATCTGGGATGAGTTGGGAGAGAGGATGAATATAATGAAAATACACATCATGAAATTCTGCAGAATTACTAACGAAAACTTCTCATCTTAAGAATCATAAATCTTTGTGCATGAGGTGGCACACAGATCTTAAGAGCTAGAAATGATAACTTCAAGGAAACAGTATTTTTTTGGACATAATAAGACTGATATACACATGAACTCAGAGAGACTGTGGCAGGACACACAAGTCCTGCACAGGTTCAAGCCAGAGTTTTAGTACTGAGAGAAGGAAGTTGACACAGGGTCCCACCCCTAACCAAGAACTCATTTGTAGCTGATAGCTGTTGGAAAAAGGAAAATCAGTATGCCTGGCTATATCAATATGAACCAGGGAGTTCCTATGCCCAGAACAGCTTACCACCACAAAATGAACTCCATACTTTTTGGTATTGCTGTTATGTGTGTGTGTGTGTGTGGGGGGGGCGTCTTTTCATTTCATTTTGTGTTTTGGGAATACTTTTGTGAGCTATTGGCTGTTTGCTTTGATCTCACTGCATGTTTGGGAGAGACAGACAGACAGACTGGCCAAGCGACTATAATATTGAGAGGATATGGAGGTAGAGAAGATCTGGGAGGAGCTGGGAAAGAGAAAAACTTGACCAAACTATATGAAAAAAGTTTTACAAAGGACAAGCAGACTACAGGCCACAACCATAGGGAACCTAGATAACAAACAGGACCCTAAGAGAGCTATGCATGGATCCACCTAAAAGGGGAAAAAGACAAGATCTCCTGAGTAAATGCAACAAGCCACTGGGATTATGCAATGAGATCTCAGCTGATAAAATCACTAGGCTGACCCATGGGGATCATCATGCATTCCTTTGGAGGAAACCACATTTGCAAAGCCTTGGGAATATCAGGATAGTAATCTTTTGATTATTCACTCTCATCTCTGTGGAACCCTTGTCGAGCCATAGCACCCCTTTTCCACAGTAGGATTCCTTTCCCCCCCCAAACAAAAACAAAAACCCAGCAATGTATTAACCAATTATTCTACTTTAAGTCATCTTCAGACTTGTATTTATCCACAGTTTACACTGCCCAAGGAGAGAGATCTACACCCTTTTTAAAAAGTAAACTAAAAAGAGTGTGATGCTGGAAGCTTTTATTATTTATTATAGAAGCAGCAATTAATATTCCACATATCAACCCACCAGCATTAACTTCTGATGGAGAAAATATACTGGGTGCTTTGTATTCTCAAAACTGGCCCAGAGAAAGTAAATTCCTTCTCAAAGGGGTGTCAGTGGTAAGAGCTGCAGCCTCTAGAGCTCACACTACATACATAGCCTTAGCTTTCCCCTCTGATACAGCGCTGAGAAGTCTCCTTTACTCAGTTCAGCACTTTTTACAAGTCATGTCTCCTCTAAGAATTAGCTTGCCTGGACATTTTACAAGTCACGTCCCCCTCTGAAACATTAGGTACCCACCCGCTTTCCTCAAGATTTTATCTGCCTTCCTGGTTATGAGAGATATGCATGCCTGGTATTCTTGCTGTTGTCAGAGAGTTGTTAAGTTTATCTGTATTGGATATAAAAACTGGAAACCTCTGGGATCTATGAGAATTTTTAGAAAGAACTCTAAGGAGAATTTTAAGAACTTCTAAAGAGAACTTTAAGTGAGAACTTTCAAAGAAAGAACTTTTGAGGAGAAATCTTTAAGAGAACTTTTGAGAGAGAACTTTTGGGAAGAACATTTTTTTGAAGAATAAGGAATCATGAGTGAAATGTGTCTATGAACTGACTCATTTGCCCTCAGATCTTATTAGTCAGCCTCAACTTACCTGCTGTAAGCCTCCTGCCTGAACTCTTGTTAAGTTAAATGGGAGTGTGGGAGGCAGGGGGGAAAGGAAGGAGAGAGAGTAGGGGAAAGGGGAGAGAGTAGCTCAATAAAAAGAATTAGCAAAAAAAATTTAACAAGAGGAAAAAGAAATAAAACAATACAATACAAAAAAAAAAAATTGTTAACCTTAAAACAGGGAAGAATTCATATACTTGTTATGGTTAAATTGTTTCAAATGTTTGTCCATTAGAATGATTTATATTCTAATAATAATAATAAATGTTTTAAAAGAACAATATGATTTCAAAAATATTACTAAGGCAAAATTTGAATTAAATGGGCTGGATTTGGGGGGGGACAGAATATGAGAGTAGTTGGGATGAGGAAACTATAATCAGAATATATTTTATGAAACAATAGACCTTCAACAAAAAACAAACATTTTAAAGGGGTGGGGGCTGATGGTTGCTGTTAAGTCCACTAGCTGGCTGTTCTTCAGAGGACCAGTACCCAGGTATGTCAAGGTACTCACAAACACTTATGACTTTATCTTCAAGAAATCCAACACCCTCTCTGTCTTCTTCAGACTGCCCACGGATGGCAAACACACACACACACACACATACACATACCCCTTTAAGAAAACATAATTTAAAAAGGGAAAATTTTAATGAAAAAGGAAGTATAAATTGGAAGCTACCATATACTTATGGTTTACACAAAACAGAACTTTACTTCTGGGAATTAGTTTTAAAATTCAACCAACATATAAATAGCTCCTTCTAATTTTACTACATTTGATAGCATTAGTAGCAATAGCATTTCATTTTCTGACTTTCAACATTAGAAATTGTACTATTAGAAAATAAATACCCAAAGTCAATGTACATGCTGACACAACCCAAAATCGCACACCAAAAATTTAAGATTTTAAAACTGTTACCATGCTTTTAAGTTTAATATACTCACTTTTTACTTGAATCCAAAGGAGTTTATTTTTTTTTTAATTATGGGTAAATTAAGAATTCTTGAATGTAAAATATATTAATGTTTAAAGTACTTAAATTCATATATGTACATACATACATACATACATACATATCATCACTTTGGCCCATCATGTTTTTGTCTATCAATTAATGTTTTCCAGCCTGATCACAGCATCCTCTACCAACACTCCCAACTATTTACCCGTTTATAAAACACTCACCTACAACACCATTCAATTCGACCTTCACCCTCACAAGTTTTTGCCCAGTGATTATCTGCCAAATTTTTCATTGCAACAGCATATTCACAAAGTGTTTCAGCATCTTCACAGTGTTCTCTCCAGATCTTATCAAAATCTCCCACTGTATATAAAGAAAAGATGAACTGAGTTAACTATTTTTACTTGTGAGCTAATTTTAGGAAAATAAAGCTAGTTCATAAAATAAGAATACAAAAAAAAAATCACTAAAACTTAATGAAGTTTTACACATTTCTTTACAATCAATGGTCTGACAATTAAAATTTACCCTTTTAAACAGATTTGTAAAGTTGAACATCACTGATTGTATACACACACACAGATATACACATATGAACTACTAATACATAACGCAGATGCATCTTAGTAGGGAATATGTATGGCTTGAAGTTCAGCATTAGTTTCACATTATACAACCTTGTAAAGAAGAACATAACCACCTGTGTTTTGTGTTTAGTCTAGGTACATTGTATCTATAAAATCTCTCTCTCTCTCTCTCTCTGAAACAAAGCATGCTACAAGCCTTCCCAAAGTTTTGAGCTTGTGTTATTGTTCTGAATAAAGAGTATAAGCAAGTGGCTAGCAGGGACATGCTTTACTTGATAAAATGTCTGCTTTACAAACACAAAGACTTGGGGTTTCATTGACAGAAGCTACAAGCTTGTGATCCAAGGGTTGAAGAGGGAAAGACAGCTTACTGATCATGGCTAATAAGCCAACCGATTGGTCAGTTCAAGAGTAGGGATAGACATTGACTCCAAAAACAATAAAACTATAAGGTGGATGGTACCTGAGAATGACATCCAAGGTTGTCCTTTGTGTTATACACACATACAAACACATACACAGGAGGTTGTTATCTAACCATTACTTTTAAATCAGTCATTATCACATTTAAGACAGAATTTCAAACGTCATTGTGAAGGCTGATAAGGCTGGAGAATTATTTGACCAAATAATGGTCATTAGCACAACAGGGTAAAAAATTAAAAATTATCTGAGTGCTTTTCTTCAACATCTTTAAACAAAGGAATTGAGTTCTCTTGCACCATATATACATATAGGTATTCATGTAGTAACATATAGGTATTCATGTAGAAACAACTGTGGGGCTAATTACATTTAAATTCATTTCCTAAGCAAGATGAAGTCTTTTTCCCCCCTTTAACAGAAAAGGAATGACAATAGGTTATATTTAACAATCAACACATTTATTCAAAATTGAAGAACAGTCAACCAATTCTATTTGCTGACTACTTTCGTTCCAGTCTAGAAATACTGAGTTGAAAACCTATTTACTATGTCCATAAACACAAGTAAAGGTACAGCACACCTATACACACAGTTCCGTTAAAATCATCATGGTACCAGTGATTTATAGAATGAATACCAACTTTAATTCAAAGTAAATGGAAGCTTAACTAATGGTAAGAGGGTGTTGTACCCTTAATATACTAACATTTTCTTTAGTCAATAAGGGATTAGGCTCTTAATTTGTTACACATCATTAGCCATCTCTGTCTCCTAAAAAATCAAACAAAATCTTTCTAAATTCTCAAAAATTCCTTTTGTAGCAACATCTATCAGATGCAGTGATGTATTAAGACTGAAAAAGAATAGGTCTTCACAATAATACTCTGATTAGTGATCCCTTCATACACTCACAACACCATTCTTGAATTTACCCATCAGACTTGATACTAAATGACTCAGTGACGTATTACATAGTTGTAAAGCTCCTTTGATCTGAGTTTTGCATCAACTTTAGAAGGCCCCATGGACTTGTTTCACTATTCAATATAACATATACATTATTCAATTATACTTGAATGAGTTACATGTGTTTGTAAATGTGAGTCATTTGTATAAAAATTCTATAATCAAATTATTTCAAAGGACTTGTGTGTACTGAAAACTATTTCATTCCTGCAAGACTTAATTTAGATTCTACATGGTAGGTGAAACTTAAAACCTTGAATATTTGTACTTGATTTGGAAGAAAGCCCAACAACAGCAATAAGTGGATGGGGGTTGGGAGGAGCAGCTAGGAGGAAAAGGTAACAAACAGTAGAGGGGTTGTCAATGACATCGTTATTAAGGATGTCCTATCCACAGTGCTGCTGGATCTAAGGGGTGGAGGTTACAGCATAGCTTTCCTAGTTCCCATTAACTAGGAAAGATTATAACCCTTGGATTCTAGTCTGCACTTACTGAGAAAACACATTCAAAGTGGAACTCTTGTCATGGTGACTGTGAGTTCAGTGTTTGCCCATTACAGCTGAGAACTAAGGGTGGTTATGTGAGACACTTCTGTCCTCTAATAAAACTTCTTAGTGTCCTTACCATGTCATTCTGGACTCTAAAACTTGATCTGCTCTACAATTAACTACTGGCTAAAAGATGCAAAGATGATTATAACTACAGAAAAGCCTATTTCTGTATAGCTTTTTTAAAAGGTCTCTGTATTCTTCACATTCAACATTATCTGTTTATCTGATGTTTAAAGGATTCAAACATGTGTCTGTGTGTTTAATTGACTTTAATTGCAAACAACTTACTACTTTAACATTTTCATTAACAGTAGTTTACATACCCTCGAAGTGTGTTCACACCGAATGTTATTGTGAACACAGTGCACTTAGCTATATAACTGAAAAGAAACAATAAGTGTTACATTTGCATTCTTATACCCTATTTGCCAAAAGGGTTTTTCTTTTTTGAAGAATACGTTTTCAAGAACATGCGCACACACACAGAAGCCACCTCTGTGTAGGTGCCCATGAAAGCCAAAAGAAGGTGTAAAATCAACTGAGCTTAGGTTTATAGGCAGTTGCCAGCTACTTTACCTAAGATCTGAGAACCAAACTTGGATTCTCTGAAGAGTAGCAACTTCTCTTAATTGCCAAGTCATCTCTCCAGACCCGGAAGAAAAAATATATAGTGCTAAATGCCTACATGAAATAGTAAGGCCAACAAACAGGTAATAAAACAGAGGAGAGTACAACATATACAAATAAAATGTAAGTAAGACTGTAACAAAAGAGACATGAATTTAACACATTCCCTGTGTTCTTTGTAAACCACAAGTTTTAATTCAAGTCCTTACCCAACAAACATTTTCAGAACCTACTAAATATACATTACAGTAAATGTGTAATGATTAAAAATGGGCAAAACCATAGTTAATATTTAATTACGAGAAAATTTCACTTTCTACTATATTCCTGAAAGCTTATTAAGGGCACTATTTTAAATAAAGAGAAAAAAAGGGAAATTAATTTTTCATTGTATTCTGCCTTTATAGTGTTCAAAATACTGAATTTAACAAACGTTTAAACATATTATAGTGCTGAAAGAACTGCTCTTCATATTAATTTTTTAAAAAGATAGTTACCAAATGCCTGGCATGTATATTCAAATTTCTTCTGCACACTCAACCCGTACACATTAAAACATATTAAAAGTTGACTCTAAGGGCTTCTGACAGTCACAATTTTAACTACTGCTTCATTTAAAAGGACAATATACTCTGCTTCCTGGCCACCACCGAGATGTAAGCAAGCCCCTGCATGTTCCAACTACCGGGGGGGGGGGGGGCAGGAATTGCTCCTACTGTCATGAACTCTGCCATGATTTCCCTGTAAGAAACTATGAGCTAAAATAAAACTACTTCCTCAGAAAGTACAGCAACTTGGAGCTGGGGAAATGGCTCAATGGGTACAGTGCTTGCTAGGCACCCACTCAAAAGAAAAGCTCTAGTGTGACTGCCTAAAATCCCATTTTAGTGGTTAGTGCACAAAATTCTGAAAGTTCACTGGCCATCTAGTCTAGACAATCAGTGAGCTCCAGCTTCAGGGAGCCTGTCTTTTAAAAAAGAACAATAGATAGCAACTAAGGAAGACACCAAACTTTTATTCTTGCCCTTCACATGGGAATACTTGAGGGTATGTGCTTGCTTACACATGCATTGAACATGCACAAAACAAATGATAATGCTTTCACTATCAAAAGACAAATGAGAAATAGAAGATATGCTCAAAACTATAGTTCATTATAATATAATGAATATTTAAATATCCCAGCTCAAAGTTGGCAATGAGCTCACCTTATGATTTATTTAATATGTCATTTGTGAATAACTCAAAACCACTATGGTTAATAACCCATTTATTATTGTTTAAACATCTCATATACATGCATAATTTACCAATCTCACCCATTATTCCCTCCCCTCTATACCCTGGTCCTACCACTTTTCTCTCCCAACTTCATGTGCTCCCTAAAGAAACTGGATTCTTCCTCCTCACTTGCCACTGCCTGCCAATCAATGGCTCTTCAGTTAGGGGTGAAACTTCATGAGCTTTTTTCCCATCCGAGCTGAGACCTGCATAGGTCTCATGCACGCAATCCAAGCCACTGTGAGTACATGTGTGCAATAGTATTGCTGTGTCTCACTGCAGGTATCCACTACCCATGGCTCTTACAATCTTTCTCGCATCCTCTTCCATGATGATCTCTCAGCCTTGGTGGAGGGAGTGAGATATAGATGTCCTATTTGGAGCTAAACCCCCAACAGTCTGTCATTCTTTGCACACTGCTCAAGGGTTAGGTCTCTTTGTTAACTGCCATCTACTGCAAAAAGAAGCTTCCCTGATGAGGGCTGAAAGGGTCTCATGTACCTGAGCCTGTTCTCAAACTAGGATGATCTGAGCATCTCCTTCCGCCTCCAGCACCAGTGCTGGGATTAAAGGAGTGTGGTCCCATGCTCAATTTTATGCAGTTCTGGGAACTGAACTCATGATTTTGTGCATGCATTGCACTGCCAAGCTACAGGCCCAGTGCTTCACTTTTAAAACCCACTCCTTACAGGCATCCTAGAAAACCTGGATGTACTTTAAAGAGAGACTAAGCATGAATATATCCAACACATATACAATTCCACCTTTCCTAGTACAAGTTATATAAAAATTGCTTTTAGAAAGCTTCACCACACACACTTCATGATCAGATAAGAATAAACCTAGAGAATCAACTATAACTTGTTCAACTACATAGTTATAAAGTCAACGTAAAAGTCATATAAATTCTAGAACAAAGTTCATGATAACATGACTTATACTTTTTGTATTCTTATTATATTCACATTTTTAAAAACCCACAAAAACACAGTAACAAAAATAAACAACTAATTTACAGTGGAAGTAGAGTCATTATCTATTGAGTTCACTGGTCTTTTGGGAAAACCTTTAAGCTTAAGGAAAAGGAATTTGAGTAAAACAATGAATTATAATGAGTTTCTTATATTCCAGGGAAGTGAATCAGCACATTTTTCATGCTGGGATCATCTACTTAGAAATGATACTATATTGCTCAGTAACTATCCTAATTCTCATCCTATATTTTGTGGCAGTGATTTCACAGGTGCATATAATACTTCATAGTAATAGAATTCTGTACTTTAGAAGCTGTCTACTGTATATGAACTACATATACTTCAATAAACCTAAGCTTTAAAAAAGTATGAAGAAACTTTAAATACTGCTGTAGAACATGAAGAAATGAAGCTGATGACTGACTGGGAAAAAAATTATATTCCAATCACCAAACCACCCTGCCTTTCTTCATGAGTTTTGCATTTATGAATGTTCATGAACATAAACAAAGGTCTGCAACAAACAAACTACAATACTTCCCTAATCACAAACAAATGGGCTTTTGATAGTCAAATGCTGTGTTTAATCTCTGTAACTGCATTATCTTTAATCGTCTGGCAGTTGTTCTCATCTTTCGTTGCCAATTCTCAATGCACATGGTAACTGTCAACATTTCACTTAATGGATCTAGAGTTTGAACTGCTCATTTACCCCAATACTTCACAAACAAACCCGCTGTATATTCATGGCTCGAAACCAACAGCCTATACAGCAAGGTTGTAGAGTCCAACCCCAGTGAAACAATACAGAAAGCCATGAAGCTTGGGGCAAAGTAAAGTCAAATTAAACTTAAAAAAAGCAAATTAGTTTTTGCTTATAGTGTATCTGTATTAAGCAGCCTCTTATAAGAAGAATTTATGCTGGGCGTTGGTGGCGCAAGCCTTTAATCCTAGCACTTGGGAGGCAGAGGCAGAAGGATCTCTGTGAGTCCGAGGCCAGCCTGATCTACAGTGTGATTTCCAGGACAGGCTCCAAAGCAATACAGAGAAACCCGGTCTCGAAAAACAACAACAACAACAACAAAAAAAAAAAAAAAAAAAAGAGAAGCATTTATGATTAAGAAACTTCAACCAAAAACCATAATACAAAAGTTTTCAACAACTTCCTGTGAGAGAGAAAGGGTTTCTTCTTTGTGAAAGTAATTTATGCACATAGATATGATTACAATATGCAATATACAAGTAGAGATTACTACCTAGTTGGTGTAATACCAAACTTGCAAAGAAAAGGACTTATAGATAGCTTTCCAGGACTTAATTATATAAGTAGGGAACTGCTAAACAAATGGGAACTGGTGGTGTTATTACCACCATTGACATGAACAACTTATTCTAAACAGCCCCCAGGATGGACATGAGTAAAGCTGCATTTGAGGCACAAGAAAGCAGTTCACTAGTGGTTCTCAGATATTATTTATAAGTAGCATAACTTTAGCCTCCAAATTTTAGGAGACTATTACTGAGCCATATATTTTTTATCTGTAAATACAGGGTATGCAAATATAAATATATACAAATATACCAATGTTGTCATCCTTTTATATAAACAGAGATATTACAACCATCAAAATACCTTTAATTTTTACAGGCTGAAAAACACCTTAAAAATAAAGTTGAACTGAGTGGTGTGAAGAAGGAGCCAGTGGGCAGGGAGAGCAGAGTAGCGAAGAGGAGGAGGAAGAACAGAATTCATCACACAGTGTAAAGCAAAGCCACAGTGCAGTTTGCCAAATGTTACAGTATCTGTATTCTCCAATATTCACAATTTTAAGTATAAAAAAGTAGAGATGCTTAGAATAACTTGGATCACTAAAAACGGGGTAAAGCCACAATACACTCAACAAGTAACAATTAGCTTTTTTTTATTATATATGAATCTTCAATCTATGTGAAGAATCATATCAGGGATAGTTAGGCAAGCAGCATACTTCTACCGAAAGAACTAAGCTTAGTGGGAAAGAAATAAGAAATACACTAGCAATAGACATGATAAGGAAATGTTAACTGTAGTATGCACAAAGACAGGCAAATATTCATGTAAAATCCATGCTAAACATGACAAGGAATTAGCCTAAATGCCATCTGTAGTTTAAGAGGCTGAGTGAGTTCTAATTTTAAACCATACTATTTGGTAACATGATGAAGATTGCCTGATTTATCTATTTAGTTTTTGTTGCTGGGTACTGTTATTTTCTCTAGAGTAGTGTTATGTAGTTCAGGCTGGTCTCCAAATTGTCATCTTTGTGCTTCAGTTTTTTAAGTGCTGGAATTAAAGACTTATTCCACAATAATTGACTCATAACTTGAATTTCAAATCATCAAGAAAAACAATATATGGCTGTAAACAACACCTTTGGTATTTATGCAACTTGAAGATAGTTGGGATTGCACTGATTTTAGAAATTATAAAAACTAATAAAATGGAAAATCCAAAAGTATGTTTCATAATAAAAAAGGGACTTCTTAATACCACTGTCAATTGTTAAAATTTACAATGTGAGATTGCTCTTTTAACAGTAGAGTATGATTCTTTTAGGTAAATTTTGTTATATGACAATTTTCAATCTATGACATAAAGGGGTTTTCCAAGCACCAGATTGTTCTAAATTAATATAATTACTACAAAGAGGTTGATATGGAGGGGCTATATGAAGCATTTGCTTATATTATTTAGATAACAATAAAGGTGTGCTTATTTTAACTACAGAAATATGAAGGAAAAAAAGGAAGAAAAACACAATAAAATATATGAACTCAGTTTAACTATCAAAGCTATTCACAGAGAAATTTAAAGACAGAACTGCTGATATGTATATTGCAACTCTTTACATAGCACTGCAGCACAAGTACTAAAAAGTAGTAGGATAATCACTAACTTAGCTATCCCATCCCACACTTTGTTAGTATTCATGTATCTGCACTGGCTTGCCCTTGGGGTTCTGAGGAGTAAGCCCTCAGCTGCAGCCACGATGAGCACCTGTGTATATTCACTACATTCCCTTTGCAAGGGAGCCCTGCCCCTCTCCCATCTTTCTGTCTTTCTCTGTCTATCGGTCCCGCCCTCTCCCTTGGCCCTCCCTACCTGTCTTTTCTCTTCTGTGCTCCGGTCCCCCCAAAAGTCAGTCTCCCCACCCCCTCCCCCTTTTCCCATTCCCTTTCCTCTAATAAAAACTCCTCCATGTGAGCTCTGTCCCATGTCATCTTTCTTTCTCATGCTGCTTTTTTACATTTCAACACACTTCCCTCCTATATACTTTGCTTTTATTATAGAAATGAAGCATCATATAGGCAGACAAAGAATGAATTTCATTCTTTCTATCAAAGTATCTAGTTTTACAACAGAACAGTCTTAGTTCAGTGTTATTGCTCCCCACCCCCCAAGGGGTCCAACAATCACCTGCATCAGAAGCAAACAACAAATAGTTAAAAGTATTCTAATTTCCAACTCACATAATGGCTTTCTAGGGATCTAAGAATCAGCATTTTAAAATTAACAGAGTACTGGCATACACTAATACATAAGAAACATCATACTTGATGCTGGAAGCTAAAACCTGGGTATACACCAAAGCACCACACTTAGGCTAATGCTGACAACATCTCAGAATCAAAGCCAATCATGATTTTTTTAAAGAATGTAAGACTTCTAATTTTGTCCTTTCTTGAAGACTATAAATTGTCATTTTGAGTGCTTTTACTGTAAATGAAGCATAAATAGTAGGTACAGTTCTTCAGTGTTATAACCTAGCACAGAAGCTCAACTTCTGTGCTCTGAGAAGCCTCCACACTCTCCTTTATCCCCTAACTACTGGAATACCCAGGCATCGCTTACCACATCACCAGTTTTGTTTGTTGTTTGTCTTCCACATAGAGAGCTTCTGAGCTTTAACTTCCAAAGAAGACACCCACACTAAATCACCATCCCTGTCCCTATATCAAGCCAATCTGCCTGTCTACTATGTCCTCACTGCTCTCTTTCTCAACCATGGATGATGCACTTCTAAACTAGAGGTTTAATGGTTACTAACATTTTCCCAAAGAATCTTACAATATCATTGTCCTTTCTTCTTTATTTTAAATGAAAACTATTTATTCTACCCTTCAAACCACTCTTACTTTTCTCCATTGCAAAATCACGACTGTTACTTCTGTCTTTATCAACTTATATCAGATGAAAAACAAGAGCCACCTAACTGGTTTCTTCTCTTCTGGATACTTCTCATGCAGTCTTCTGTACTTTGACTTCAGTGTTCTGACTTTTCTGTCTACTGTATACTCCTCGGAGTTTCAAAGTACTGTAGACAGTTATATCCTATGAAGTTTTAAAGATAACACTTATAATGGACCCAGGGTTAAGAACCACAACATCTGGGTTTGTTTGTTGGTTTGTTTTGTTCCTGATAAGTCACCAAAGAATTTGCATTACTTTTGTTTTTAGGTTAGCATTTGAAATATAACCCCCTTGCAAAGATACCACAGAGAAACACAATGATAAAATAAAATAGGTAACATATACTGCATACCTACTGTGTGTCCTTCACTCAGACAACAGCAAGTGTTCCCTTTCTTTCCTGTTACTGATTATAATGCTCCTTTCATTTCTCCCTCTGCAAAATAAAAACAAGCCCCCCCGCCAAACAAACAAACTAAAAACCTTCTAGGGCCAAATTAACTAGATTTTCGGTGGATAGTCTACCTATTACATCAATTAAACAAAAATTCTTTCATATGCATATCAGTGTGTACACACACACACACTTTACTGACTGTATCAGAATGGGTGTTGACTAGGGAAAACATAAAAAGAAACCTCACTTGAAAAAGAATAAAAAAAAGAGAACATGTTTAAAAGGTGGCCATGCAATTGGTTAAGTTATTAACACAGCTGTGGAGGAAGTCTACTGAAAAAAACCAGTTCAAATTAAAGTGGTTTCCCCATAATCCTTTCATTTCAGGTGTTTGCTCAAAAAGAAGTGACAGCTGGAGAGAGGGCTCAGTCACTAAAGTGCTTGCCTAGCAAGCATGAGGACCTATGTCCAGATCCCCAACACCATAAAAAGGCACAGAGGCACAACACCATGCAACTAAATCCCACAATCTCTGGGGACAGGTGGACAGCCTGCCTAGCCTAATTGGTGGGCTCTAGGTTCAGATAGAGACCCTGTCTCAAAAAATGAAATGAACATCCAGAAGGAAAACACCTGAAGTTGACCTTTATAGGTATATGTACACATATACAGACACAACACAGACACATACTCACATACCAAAACTACAAAATAAATAAATAAATAAATAAATAAATAAATAAATAAGCAAAAACAAAACTGAAAATCCACCTGGCTCCAGTTCAGTTCTCAATCAAGTAAATCTGACCAAATCAACAAAGTCCTTGTTTAGAAAGCAAACTTAAACTATCTATTTCTTAAATAAGCTGTCTATAAAGCTTACAATCAATTTCAAATACTTTTAAGTTGCTGTGGAATTCAAATTTTATAGTTCTGTATATCAAAGATAGAAAGTACCAGTTTGCGCAAGCATACTTTCCTTCACATCAATTCAAATTATAACAGTTTCTTATCTACAAATGGCTGGACATCAAAGCATCCCTTTTCATCACCAAAGCTAGGAATTGTGCTCACATTTTCTTTTAGTAACTTATTAAGACACATAGTACTATCTCACACACTGCCCTTTATTAGTCAATCGCATTTCACTTATACAAACTGGCATAAGATCTTTGAGTGGTGATACAGGGCAAGCAGTAAAATTGAGCCAAGTAAAACTGTGGTAAGAGTACATTGAGTCCATCTTTTTGACCTTGTAACACTATTCGCCTTCCCAGCCAGAGCCTGCTCATCACTGCCAACATTTACCAGTTGGAAAGATTAGAGCAGGGAAGGAAAAAACCTTTTCTCATCACAGCAGGAAGATCCCATTTTCACATTCCTTCCTATTGCATTTCAAATCCTCCATCAGAGATAAAAGCAAGGAAAACTGCATTCTTCAACCCTACATCTTTTACCCCTGTGTTGCTAGTTTCAGTAACTGCTTTGTTTCCCTTTCCTTTCCACCACAGCACATTTCTGTCATTACCAGTATAGCTCTGAAAAAGCTGTCCTGTATATTGTCCCAATTCAAACACATACATCTCCCATAGCCCATACCAACAATCCATACCCTTCTTCCATGCCCAACTTTTAGTGTTGCTTCCTGCTCTCCGTGTTCTCTTCTTGTCTAACATTGGGGTAGAAACTTTTATTTCCCTTAAAATAGTATAGCACTAATGGTGAAGAATCTCAGCTTCATGCAAGTTACTTTGATCTTAGGACTGGGTCCACTTGTCTATAAAAATGAAAGAATTAATTTAGGTTATACATTAAATCTGGCTCTTATGTATCCTGTCCCTAATGATGGAGATGCAAAAACTATGGATCTGAGACAAAAGGTACACAATTCAAGTTGAGAATCATTCATGAAAACCATGGGTTCTTACAATCTTACATTCCACGATTTCAGGTGAGACTTTTCACTGCATTTCCTGGTGAGAAAATTATTAGGAGCCTGTAGAATACAAATATGACTGGAGACCACCTGTACTATAGTACTATGTTGTACTAATAAATAACAAGAATTATTAATTTGGTTATATATCCAGGCTTTCTCAGAAGGCATTCAAACTGAGACTAGCTAGACTCATAACAAAGGTGAATGTTGGAAATGGCACACTCATTCAGATCATCTGTTTTGCAAGTTAACTAATGGGGTATTATATATCACTAGAGCAAAGCCGAGAGAGGCCTAGATTGTCCATGGAATTCAGGCCACTAAAATGCCCAAAGAAAAGCTTCATTCAAATGCTTAGACTGTCCTGTTGGGACTTCTTCAACTGCCTAGCACTACATCAGATCATTCACTTCCGAACTACCTGCATTGCTTTCAGCTCTGGGAATTTCTAAGCACCAATCCTTATTATGAACTAAGTGTTCCCCTCGTTAGAATTTGGGTTTAAAGACATGTTTAAACATGTGGGACTAAGCATGCATAAACAGCAGCTTAAAGAGATAATGACACATTAGCAGTGTGTTAATTTAAGTGGAACCTATTGGCTTATGAATAATGAATAACAATGAAATTATCACAAAAAAGGTTAACAATAGGAACTGAATTTACCTACTAGTCATTTTCAAAGATGTTCCTTAAGTGTGTACAAAATGGCATGATAAATTGAAGAAAAGTGGGTCCACTTATTTCCTCATTTCTCCGAACAACATAAAAACCAACAGAGAATGCCATTATGTAAGTGCATTTTGTGACTATCAAGAATGATGCAACTGTTGCTATGGTAACCACTCATTTTATTGAATCGTAGTTGGGAACTAAAGCAATTTTAATAATAACAATAAAAAATCCAATACCTTAATATGCTTGCCAAGGTTCTTCTATTGGTATCTATCAAACAATAGCTATAAGCCATTTGTGGGGGATATCAAATGGCCACTATTAAAAGCCAGGATTGAGTTGTCAAGGAAAGAAACTTGGAATAGTTTTAAAAATAAAACAGCATCGACACTCAAAGGAAGAAGACTTGGACTCAACTTCTACAGTAATTGGAAGTGCATAACTGAAAAGCAACATGATCTCACAAGTCTTTGTTCCTTCACAGTCATAATTTCTCTTTTAACCTAAATTATTAACTGGTTAAAAGACTAACAGAAGAATATTGCTGAGTTTTCATTTTGCAATTATGCTAAAGCAAAAATCCGGTGAAAGCACCCCATTTTAATACTTAGGAGAATTGTTTTTTTCCCTGTGCATATAGAGAATAGGGCAAGTTTTCATCTTTGGAGTCTTTACAAAGTTTCTTTGTTTGAGAGGCTCCATTTACAAAATGCAAGAATAACTCGTAAAATCCAACTACAGACAATGTTCCGGCATAAGCAAAAGCCAATAAAGCTACTTCCATGGAGGGGGCTGCACCTATGGCCGGTTTCAATGGAATCCGTGTCTTTCAGAGTCTCTGTGGATAGACACTATTCCAAACTGCACAGAATCCTAAGAACCTGCCCCAGATCTCTTTCTTGCCTGCCTCCACAAACTCGAAGATGGAGCTGCGGTGGAGTAAAGAGCTCCCCGGTTAAACGACGTGAAGCACCTTGAGATCCTCTACCGGGCCTGCTGAGTGACTTCACAGCCCCGGGAGCCCAGGCAGGGGAGGCCTCCTCGGCACGGCCTTGCCAATGAGCGAAGAGGAAGAGGGGCTGTTGCCAAGCGAGCAGAACAACAGGCTGGTCCAGCGCAGAAGAGTGAGGGCAGCTTCGCTTCTGCCAGGCTCCTTCCTGGGTGGATCTTCCCTTGTCTTCGGGTCTTACCTGAAAGCCCGTCCTTCCCTGCCCCTCCGAGTGTGCGCTCGGTGACAGTGGCCTCAGCACAGGGCTGGGGACAGGGCCTGGGCCGGTGGCGACTGCCCATTAGGGTTCGGGGCACCGATCGCAGGAGGCCGGTCGCGGCCTGGGCAGACGTGCCGCCCCCGTGTGTGTCAATGGTGGCCTGTGGGGCTGGAGAGGGCTGACCCAGCCGGGGGACGCGCCGCGCCTCCCCTCCCCTCCCCCGCTGCCTGTTTACCTTCGCGGTACTTCTTGCGGAGCCGCCGGTGGACGCTCTTCACCACCCCGGACAGCTTCTCCTGCTCGAGCTTCCGCTCCTGCTCGCGGGGCTGCGCGCCGCTCGGGGGCCGCTGTCCGCGCGCTGCGCCTCGGCCGCCCGACCCGGGCTCCATCGCGCCGCCGCCGCCGCCGCCGCCGCCGCCCCTCGGGCCCCGCGGTCTCTCCTGGGACGGAGGAGGTGGGGAAGGAGCAGGCAGCAGCGGAGGCAGCAGCCGGAGGATGAGGCCGACCAGCCCTAGCCAAGGCCTCGGGGGCGGTGTCTTCCGCAGGCCGCGAGGTGATTGGTGGACTTCGGAGGGCTGGGCGGAAATGGAAAGGGCTGGGGGCCAATGGGCGGAGGGCAGCGGCGGAGCGCCGGTTTGTTTGGGAAGGAGCAGCTGGAGGAGGCGGAGGGAGCGCTGGGCCTCTTGCCAGGCCACGCCCCGGATGCTGTGCGGAGGAGCCCTGGCTGCCGGGGGGTGGGGGGCGGGGCGAGGGTCTGCGATGCGCGGTGCGCTTGCGCCTCCGAGTATGCTTACTTTGAGCTTCATTGTAAGGTCCTGCTTTGGCACGTCTCCCAACTTTCCGCTGTGTGTTATGATGTGATGCCACCATCTGAGTGCCGGTTGCACCTATGTAGATTCTCATCAACTAGATATCTTTCGAAGACTCGACTGCACAGGGCTTTACACTTCAAGAGTCCAAACTTCCATTTTTTTTGGGGGGGGGGGCGGGGTGGTCAAGGAGAGGTCAAGCTACCAAATCCGGATTTAATGCTCCAGCTAACAGTGGTGAATGGTAGACGAAAGGCTGCTGCATCAAAGACACCCAAATGGGGAAAAACTACAATAGAGGATGTGGAGCAACCAAGTTGGAAACATTAAAAGTCCACATCGCCTTCCCGTAGAACTTTTGTAGTCACCATTCGGTGGGGTTACTGGAAAACCTCCATTGACTGTAGGTCATTTCAGAACTCAGAAAAGTCTTCTCAGGTGTTCTCTCTCGCATGAGTTTGGAGACTTAGTCCTCTAGGGCATGCCAAGCTCGCGGATCAGCTTCCCCTTTCCTAACTCCTTTAGGCCTGGCATGGTGGCGCACAACTAATACCACCACTCAGGTAGCAGAGGCAAGTGCATCTCTGTACCTTCAAGGCCAGCCTGATCTACAGATCCAGTTCCAGACAGCTCGGCTGCTGGCGGTACTGCAGGCTAAGAATAAATTGTATCTGATTGTGCAGCTTTTGGTTACATTACATTGTATAGACATTGTTGCATTGAAACTTTCAGGTCAAACAATTTTGCAATATTAGTAACATTCTCTTTCTGTAATTGTCAGCTCCAAAGGAAACGCCATTTCCCCAAATTCCGAAGGTCAAACTTAAGCCAGCATTCCTCGGAACCCAGTGAAGCAGGTTCTACTCTACTAAAGGAACCATTTCTCTTACCATTGGCAGAAGGTACAAATGCTTATCTGTGGTACCTATTGGCGCACCAAAGTTTTTGCTGGCCTCCAGGCTCCCTCAGCATCTTAGAGTCCATACTGGCACCCCCCAACTTCCTCTACTCTGCAGCTTCCCTTCCCTCAGCTTCTCATTCTCTTTATAACCCCGTTATTTTGGCTGTGTGTACTCTTGATCCTCTTTTGGCCTTTCTCTCACCTTTGCAACCAAACCCCACCCCACACCCACACCCACCCCTGTGTTTCTCTCCTCTCTCTCTACTCTGCATCTGTTTTTCTCCTGGTCCGGGCCGGTCTTCTTTCTCTCCTCTCTGGACTCTTCCAGATGCCTCTGGCTGGTCTCTCCTTCACATCGACAATAAAAAAAAAAAACTCCCCTCAACCGTACAATAGACTGATGATATACTCAGTTTATATAGTAACCATTTCGTGTTATCTCTTGGGTTAAGATGACCCTGAAGAACAAAGCATTACACACGTTTTCCACATCACAGGAGCAGAGATATCACAGTGGATCAGGCACAGGCAGAGATAAATAAACTCCAGAAGAACTAACAAGGAAACATGTAATGTGGCCTTACATAGGGAAATTTTGTTTGGGAAAAAAAAAGGAGCTTGGGTGGTTTGTTTGTTTGTTTTTCCATATATGAAAGGCAAATAATTGTGAAAATATTTGAAAGCTACATAGTAGTTGGTAGTAAAGATAGGAACATATGTTATTTTTACTAAATATTAGGTGTTCAGTTGTTTCTCTCATTTGCTTTGTTTTAATATTAACCTTTTCTACTTCCATCTAGGAAAGTCTAATGATGTGCTTTTATTTAAACATTTTTAATTTAATTATGTGTTCATGTGTGGGTTTGTGCATGTACATGCTATATGCCCTCTGGGGCCATAGGACAGCTGGAGCTAGAGTCAGTTACAGGTAGTTGTGAGTCATGTGGGAGCTGGGAACTCAATTTGGGTTCTCTGCAAGAGCAATAAGCTCTCTTAGCTGCTGAGATATCTCTGTAGCCCAAGGTTTGTTTCTTTCTTTGTTTTGCCTTTCAAACTACTGGCAGATGAATTTTTAAAGAAAGGTTAAAAACATTGAAGTGAATTTGGAAAATACAGGAAGGATTGAAGAAGACAAAACTCAAAGTTTTACCAGTGAGAGGTAACATCATCATCATCATTGTCATCATCATCGTCATTATTATTGGCCTGTATGTACTAACTTCAAATGAGGTGTTTCTCTAATGGCTAGGTGGTAATTTATATTATGGTTAGCCTACCATTTTATTAGTTATGTTGTCTCCATTTTCCTCCATTATAAGCCATATTACATGTGATCGATAACTTTGATGGTTTTTATTTCATTATATATACCATTAAAGAAACCCCATTAAAGTCCAGTTTCTAATTCAAAGGGTTATACCTATTATACTTTTTGATACCTGTTATCAAGATGCCTTTCCAACATGGGCTAGGAGTTTACATCACCTCTGGCAATGAGGGTGGATATTTATTTCTTCGCATCATTAACACAGATAATAAGAACTACTATTTGCTGATTGTTCATAGGGGGGTCTGTCAAAATAACTATATTTCAAAAGTATGAGAAAACTTCTTGCCACTTCTTAAGTAGTTGCACTGTTTGTCATAATATTTAGTTTAACATATTACTATAAAAGAAACTGGATAAGCAGTCATTTTCCATGAAAATTGAAAAAAAAAAAAACCCATGTTGTAATTTGTTTTATAACTTCTGGCTTTCTTGAGAATCAGCTCAAGAACTGGAGATTCGATGGTTAAATTTTACTTAAAATTTTCATGAATTCAAAGTGAGCCTAGGCTTATACATCCTGAGAAAGACCAATATTGAGTTTTCTTTATAAGATATGACAAATGGCCACAGAACACACTATGAAGGATGTTTACAACTACCATCCCCCAGCCTAACTAGTCATACTGGGGAAAGCTGTACATCTGCTCTGGTAGAAAGGGAATGATAATGGGATTTTCCACCTCAGTGAACTAACTGTTCTTGTTGATGGAAAAAGGCATTCACTGTAGCATGTAGGTTTAGTGTTATACTGAACAAGCACACCTATGTCCTAGAAAATATCAGCACCTTTCCCTCATGTGGGAGAAGTTTTTGATTTGCTGTAAATACATTAGTTTTTAAAATTCTTCCAATATTAATTTAAATGTCTTCTGGAGACAGAGGTTGTTGGAATTCAACATTATACACTGAGAAGGACAAAGCAGCCTTGGAGAAAGTGCCATTTCTTAAGAGCATTCTCAACCCCTGGTCATTAATTTCTTGTCTTCACTTCTTGCAGCTTATCTGACCACTTTCTATACCTTCCCCCAGGCATGTCATAGCAAGGTTCACCTGTTGAAAAAAAAACCATCTCACACAGTGGTAAGGAAATGACTTGTCCTTTTTGTTTATAGTCACCCTATTTATAAGAAGAACAAAGTACTGTGGGTGATAAAGAGGGTTAATACAGTATAACAAAGTGGAAACTATATATATATATATATATATATATATATATATATATATATACTTGGTGAAGAAATCAAACTTTAAACATCTACATCACAGGTTCCCGCTGCGTTTGCAAAAGTGCAATCCATTTCCTTCTGCTTATATTGAGCATCTCTAAGGAACAGAGAACTGCTAATGTTAATTAGGAACATTTCAATGACCTAAAATAACATACTCTATTTTTCATTAATTCTGATGGTGCTGTCCACTTCATTTTGGCCTTCTTTATTACCAAACTTTAAATGTATTTTTAAAGTTGTATAGTAAAAAACCCTATATTAAATTTATATTTATAACTCATTAGCAGTTTGCATCAATAGTGCAAAAAGATTTGGTCATGTCAGAAACAAACAAAAAAATCATCTCATGACTTTAGGAAAAATTCAGTTAAAATGATGACTAGATGTGTGGCAGTTTCCTCCAAGGTTAAAACCTTCTATTTTGGAGGGAAACTTGTTAAGATGTAGCCATAAAATAAAGGTAAAACAATAGAATACTTTGTGATAGGATGTTTACAAGAAGGTGAAACAAATAACAGGGGAAGTTAAAGTTCTAAGGGGAAGTTAAACACTCTATGCTATAAGGAAGCTCTTAAGACAGGAAGAAAACAACTCAAGATAGCTTCAGGAAGTCCCTGAAAGTGGCCAGATTCACTAGTTCCCCTCCTTCCCCAAGAGTAAATAAATTGTGAAGACTGCTGAGAGTTCCAGGCAAGGCCAACCACCTGAAAGAAGCAGAGATTAGCGGAGCTGCCCAGATGAAACAAAGATCAGCTAAATCCCTGGAAGACCCTCAAGTCAGCTATGCTACCTGAAAATGATACTTTTCAGTCTGCTGAGCTTTGGGCAGGTGTCATGGGATGTTACTTTAACTAGGCAAATATGTGCTGCATTTGTTTAATTATATAAGGATGTTTTGCTGTTTCATCTTGGCTGCCTAAGATACCTCATTAGTCTAACAAAAAGCTGAATGGCCAATAGGTAGGTAGTAGAGGCACAGGCAGGACTGGCTGACAGAGAGAATAAGCAGAAGGAATCTAGCTTGGGAGGGGGGAGGGCAAGCAGACAAGGCAGAAAGAGAGGGAGATGCCTGGGGCCAGTCAGGCAGCCAACAGCCAGTCAGCCAGTCATGGAGTAGGACATACAGAATGAAATAAAGGTAAAAATCCCTGAGGCAAAATGTAGAAGAAGAGAAACAATTTAAATTAAGTTATAAGAGCTAGCTAGAAACAAGAATAAGATAAAGCCAAGCATGGTAAGACTCCATGTCATGATTTGGGAGCTGATTGGTAGCCCAAAAGCAAGCCTGTTACAGGTTTACAGCTTTTATGAGCTTTCACCCATTCTGGGATAGGCTTTGGTGATACAACTGTTATTTAGCCATTTCTGCCCTTGTAAGTAACCCCTTACCCATATTCCTGTAAGTAACCCAAGTAAAACTCACTGCTTTACCAAATTGAACTTTGGTGGTTTCTTAGGGTTACTTTTGCTGTTATAAAACACTATAATTTAAAGCTAGATTAGAACCTGGAGTCAGGAGATGATACAGAGGCCATGGAGGGGTACGGCTTATTGGTTTATTCCTCATTGCCTGCTCAGCCTGCTTCCTTATAGAATCAAGGACCAATGGCCCAGGGATGGCACCATCTACCCACAGTGGGCAGGGACCTCCTCCAGTCACTAATTGAAAATGCCCTACTGGTTGCCTACAGTCTCACTTTAAGGAGACATTTTCTCAGTTGAGGTTCTTTCCTCTCAAATGACTAACTTGTGTCAAGTTGACATAAAGCTAGCCAGCACAGATGGTATCCACACTTTGGTTTGTCATCAGTTCCTAATTGGAATGAGTCACATGTGTGTTAGGTACATCTCCCCAAAAGTAGTCTATCACATAACACTAGAAACATAAAATTTATATTACCTTGAAAATAACTGCTTATAGTTTGGACAGCTGTTAACCATTCATGCAAAAATACCAGAAGTATAAATCTTTTGTTTCATTTTAAATTGTAAAAGCATTTGTTAGGGCGGAATATTATAGAAAAACTGAAAAAAAGTGTATTTTATTCCAACTTATAGAAACTTTCTTTGGAAAAATATCCTTGATTTTTTAAAAATTTTTTTATACTTTGAAGGAAACTAATATAATGAAAGCACATGCAGGCAAGGAAAATACTGGTATGCTTCTATTTAGTAAGGCACATTACAACTTTGAAGTTCTATTGAGTAATTTTACTTAATGATTGTGGTTATAATTTATTCAGTTACCTCTTTTGAAATTAATTTTGTAAAGAATGTGTTTTTATTATTGTAAATGTTGAGTATGTGTAGCGGCCAGAAGGCCTCTGTCTCACTTAGACGCTCCTTGAACGTGGTGGCCTGGGGAGAAAGTCCAGATCTGCCTCCATGATTCTTTGGGATATGTGGAGTTGCTTAACATATTGTAATAAATGACATCTTAAAAT
Source organism: Phodopus roborovskii (assembly GCF_943737965.1). NCBI lineage: Eukaryota > Metazoa > Chordata > Mammalia > Rodentia > Cricetidae > Phodopus > Phodopus roborovskii. The sequence goes on from NW_026125444.1 coordinate 2,755,178, forward strand.
TGGAAATAGCTAGGACAGGTTCTCCATCTTGTATAGAAGGATCTAGTGAAGAGATACCAGGGAAGAAAATCACGTGAACTTGAAGGAGTTTTGCCTGTAACTCCAGGTGGATGGTTGTCTGCTGGGTTTTATCAGCTGATGCCTTATCACTGCTACACTGCAAAGATGTGTGCTTACAAAATGACCTTGGCTGTAATTACTTTGAAAAGTTAAAATATTGTAATAATTAATAATGAGATAGACACAAATGCGTCAAGGAACCTGAGAAACAAAAATTTTCATGGATGCAGAAAGCTAATTTATGCTTTGCCTTATTAAGCATACATCAATTTACTTTTACAGTTTAGTGATTTTACTGAGTCATTTTTGTCTTATTCTAAGAGTTAAGTAAGTCTTAGCATTAACTCCAAAAAATCTCAGAAATTACAAGGTTTCTTTTTTTATTTTATTTTATTTAATTTTATATAACAAAGTCCAATTAAATGAAAACAAACATTTATACACAATATTTGGGAATTTGGGCATCGTTCTTTCCAAGCTACTTCCTGCTGGTAAGGGGCGCTGTCATGGGGGATTCGAAGAAGATTCAGATATCCTGGCTGTAGTCTGTAGGGCCGTTTTGTACAGCTGTTTTGAATATAGGATCAGCTTGTACTCTGTTTCAGGCGGTCTGGCGTGATCAAACCACATTAGTCTGGAAGGAATCCACATCTTTTCATTTTCTGTGAAAACAAAAATAGAAATCCTTTTCCCCAGTAACTTGTCCTTCAACTTAAATTTTGGAGTCAAAGCATTTTTTTAAATTTAATTTATTATTTTACATGTCGATCCCAGTTCCCTCTCCCTCCCTCCCTCCTCCCTAGCCCTCCCTCCCTCCTTCCCTCCCTTTTACCCTCTCTGTCCTCTCACAAGCACTCTAAATATCCTCCCCTCCCATCCCCCCACCCCAACTCCACATGCAGGGGAATACCATCCAGTTGGGGTCATGCAGATCTGACAGGTCATGTGAAGTAGGGACTAGGGCTTCCCTCCTGTCCCCAGATCAAGGCAGTTTTCCCTCCATGGGGGATATGGACCTGTGCACCAGGGACACATCCTGGCTCCACCATCGGAGGTCTCCTAGACTGCCCAGTCCCTCTGGCTGAGACCCACACTCGGGGGCCTGAGTCAGTCCCATGCTGGCTTCCCAGCCATCAGTCTAGTGGCCTTTAGCTCCTCCCAATTACAAGGTTTCTTATGCCAAAACTACAGTCACCTTAACTTTCTTAAACTTTTTTTCTTGTAAAATAATTAGAATTTGTGCTGTTTTGAAAAGTTAAATTGAAGTTTACTATGCCAAGAAACATGGTATTTCCAACTTAATAGTTTCATAAAATTCTTGATTTCAAAACCAAACTCCCTCAAATTTATTTTACTCAATTAAAGAAATGTATTTAACCTATTGTTAACAATTTCAGTTCTCAACAGTCTATCTAAAGATACAGAAAAACCTAATTAAAAAAAAAAAAGCTAGCAAGGTCAGGCTCAATAGATGGCTGAGCAGAAGCCAACATTCTCATCTAGCCTCCAAATGTCCTTCACACAAAATTAAATAAAAAATACACAAAAATAAAATAAAGATTAAAAAAAAATATATGACAAAGTCCTACCAAGCGTTTTGTTGTTATTGTAGGAACTGACAAGTTTGTTCAAAAGCAGAAATGCAAATATAAGGACAATAGAAAGTCCAAAACAGTTTTGGCAAAGAAGGAAGAATAAAGCAGAGCATATGAATATTTAGTACCCAAGAACATTAATTAAGTCAGTGTAGTGTTGGCAAAGAAAATACAAGCATAGATGAATAGAGGGAGAGAGAGCAGGAGAGAGAAAGCAGGAATAATGGGTGTACACAGGTAAATTCCTGAATTTCTTACAAAAAATGCAAACACAATCTCAGTGGTGAAAGGATGGTCTATTTTAAAAAGCTAAGCCAAGCTAACTGAACAACCATTTGAAAAAAACACTTCAATTCGTACCTCTTGCTATGAAAGAGAAAGTATTTGAAACAAAGCTTAGGTTTTAATATTAAATTACAAAACCTCAAAAAAAAATGTTTTGGTACCTTACTGTCATGTGAATAGTATTTCTGGGTATAGCATAAGTAAAATTCATAAAAGAAAAAAATTATATCTCAGGCTCAATCAAAATTTAAGTCTTGTGTTGTTTGAACATTATACTGATGGAGTACATTGGTGAGGCCCTGAGTGTGAGAAAATGATTGATGTCATATATATTTTGCAAATAATTGTATCTAGGTTATAGAAAGAATTCTTATATACAACCATTAAAAAAAAATCACACTAGCCAGAGCAGTTGGTTGTACGTAGGGACATTTTGTGTTTGTTTATTTATTTAACTTATGCATTTATTTAAGTTTTGTCTTTGGGAAGATGCAAGACATTGTTATATACTCAGCACTAGAGTGCTGAGATTATACACACCTGCTACCATGTTCAGCTTAGCTTTTTTTTTTTTTTTAGATGTTTTCCACTTGAAGTGATATACACCTTGAACTTAAGTAGATGCTTAAAAAACAACAACAACAAACTATTAGAGGACATGTTTATTTGATATTGCATGGGAAATAAGATTCAGGGACACAATATAGGCTAATGATGTTTATTTGGGGAGAAATCACTTACACTAGAAACAGATGACTATTGTGGGTTCCCACTCCAAGGATGCCCCCGGATGCTCTCTCCAACACAACCAGGAAGTAAGAGAGTGAGCTGGGGTCTGAGACCCCAGACCTAGCCCCCACAGGTCCCCATGCACCAATGGTCATGGTCAGTGCAACAGGTGCGGGCAGGGTGGATATCTCACTACAATTCCTCTTTTAGTCTAAAGAAAAGATTTAGCCTTGATACAAAACTATATTCAAAGATGGTAAATATCAAGTATGCTCTGGGAGAAGGAAAATTAAGAACATATACACTTAAGACCTATTGTCATATTAAGGTAGTTGTCAATCTCATTATTGTGGAAGGACATCCTAGAGCCTGCGTCTAGTAGCTGATGGAAGCAGAAGACACCCACAGCTAAACACTAACCGAACGCCTGAAATCCAGTTACAGAGAGGTAGGAGTAATGAGCAAACGGGTCAAGACCAGGCTGGAGAAACTCACAGAATCAGCTTACCTGAACAAGGGGGAGCTCATGCACCCCCAGTCTGATAGCTGGGAAAACATTATTGGACTGATCAGACCTGAATGTGGGTGCTAGTTGGGAGAACTGTGCAGTCTATGGGGCCTTTAGTAATGGATCAGTATTTATCCCTAGTGTACAAGTGGACTTTGGGAGCCCATCCAACATGTAGTTCAGATGCATCAGGTTGAATAAAGTGGAATCAATAAAGTGGGGCCCCATCTTCTTCCAGAGACTTCAAAGATTGCTGTTAGGAATTGTTATTGTCCCTTGTGGAAAACTTAAACATTAATATCAACACAGAAAGGTCAACTTTTATAGGTATGCATATTGGGAAAGGCAACAGTAAGGATGAAAAGAAGTATGAGGGAAATTGGGATTTTAGAGAGAAAACCAAGTTTAGACAAATGACAGGCCTTAGATTTTGTGTTCTTTTGTCTTACACCAATTAGCTTCTTGATATAAGACAGAAACTCTGCATTTTACTTTAGCAATATGCTTGAATTTAGAGGAGGAAAGCCAAATCCAACTCCAAAGCCAGCATTGCTTTAGATGAATTTGGATTACAGAAATACTAGAACGTAAAGAGAAATAGGTTTTTGTATAGAAATAGTTCACCAGAATTAGATATTTGTGCCATACATCAGATTCTTCTTTGTTTGATGGTTCTTTCTGTATAGCTATCTTCTCTTCTTTAGGTACATATATGTTCAATGTATTTGACTGTTTGAAAATGTGTGTTTTCTGTTTTCCTGTAAAGACAAGACTAGAACACTTACCCTACCTATGAGAGGTCTCCATACAACTCATAAGTCATTGGTGGATGACTTGTCCTTTCTCCTCATTAAGTCCTTTCTCTTCTTCAAGTCGGATCTTGATCAACTTAGATGGTATCCACAGCCTTTCTTCTCCTGTAGACACAAAGGCAAAACCAGGTGTTTCTATACTATCCTTCTGTGGTATTTGATGGAGTTGAAGACAGATAGTTATGGTTATAGTTTTCTTAGTGTTAAAGGTAAGTTACATAGAAGACTTTAGACTCACAAAGGTAGGATAGTTGATAGAATAATTTAATTCTTGATAATGTTAAATAGACTAAATATTGTTAACTATAGTTCTTATTGTTAACTGTTTGTTATATATTTTACCATGTTAAAGTTAAAGCCTTTCTTTTTATTTAGACAGAAAAGAGGAGATGGCGGGAGATGTCATTCTGTAAATATGTTTGTCTTATTGGTTAATGGGAAAGCATTGTTGGCCAATAGAGAAACAAGATAGGTTGGACTAGGAGAGGTGGAGGATTCTCAGAACCGTAGGACAGAGTCAAGATGTGATCTCAGGAGAGGACGCAAGTCTGGCATTCTCAGTAAGATAAGACCATGTAGACATACATAGATTGGTAATTATGAGTTAGTATTTAAGACAGAGCTAGTCAGTAAGAAACGCTAGTAACAGGCCAATAGATTTATATCTAATACAGCATCTCTGAATGTTATTTGGAGCTGATGCAATTGTGGGACCAGGCTGGCAGGAAAGTGCTTGTAATGTATTTGGGTTACCAAAGAATTTAATTGTTAAGCATAATGGATTCAGAACACTTCCTTTATTATATCTTCATTTTTTTTTCCCCCAAAATGTCATGGTTCTTGGATTTTTTTTCCACTTAACAAAAGAAACACACTTTTAAGGATGTTTAAAATCCATGAGATCAGCCTATAAAGTTGAAAGATAAACAAGTTTTCATGGACAATGAATGGAAAAGTTCATTAAGCTAATTGTCTTCATCTGAAAAGAGAGCTCTAGGTGCCTTAATAGTATTCCTTTTCGAAAATGCGTTAGTACAGGTAGAGCTATGACCAGCACATTCACTGATCTTGTCCTCAATAAAGCCTGTGCTTACCAGGCACTGTTATGACATGATGAGTAGGAAATGTGCCCTTGCCATAAGGGAGGAAAAGAGGGGTCGAAACAGGGACTAGATTGGCTTACATTGGTTTTGTACATCAACAAATCCAATTTTAAAATTCTTGGCTCACAGACATACTTGCATCTTCAAAAATAGTTTGTTTTCAGGATACTGAAGTGATTTCAGTTAGAAAAAGTTTCTGAACTTTTAACTCAAGGTAATGAGCTAGTTAATGGAAGACTGAGTTTTGTGTAGGAAGCAATTACCTCGATTGATAGGAAACTTGAGAAAATGAGCACAAGCTTTAATGAGATTGGCAAAAAGGTCATGTGTCTGAGAGCTGAGACGGAGTAAAAAGGAAGGATAGTGGGAGAAATCATTAGAGACAATACCACAGAAACCAGCAGAAATAATGGTGAGATATTATACCATTGAATATACTTTTGTAAAAGGCCACAAAATTAATTTGCCTAAACATAAGGTGACCTCTGGAAATTTGTGAGTCAGTGGTCCATGGTTTAATTGGAGCTTTTCTAATGATCTACTTTATTCCTACCAATAGAGTGATAGGAATAGATTTGAAAAGAATAAATCATTATAAACTGATTGATAAGTATTCTAGCTAGTGCATGATTTGTGCAAAGATCATGCCCTAGGCCCTGTTTTTGCCTCCTCCCCACTTCTCAACTCCCAGTAAGACCTGACTTGCAAGCCCAGCACTCCATTTACACTGCTCTGAGAAAGGTCAGCAATGATGTGCTTGTCAAATGCTTCAGCCTCTTTGCAGCTTATATCCTATTTTGCTTCCCAGAAGAATTAGGCACTGTTCACTTTCTTCTCTATCTTATAGACTATATTGCCTTCCAAGACACAGCTATCTTCACTTATCCCTTCCACCATTTATCTCTTGCCTGCCCTTTTTTCAGTCCTGCTTATAGTTTCGTTTTTTTTCTGCCAGAATTTCCCCCAGAGACCTGCTTTCCTTTCTTTTGCTATATTATATTCCTGAATGCAAGCCTCAAGCTCCAACTATGATCTATGTCCTTCTCAAACATTGATTCATCAATTTTCCTTGAATTTCATAAATGTCAATGGGTACATCATAGTCCACTACATGTGAGATTGTCCTCCTCAGACCTTGTATTTTCTTTCTCATTTCCAATTCCTCAATTATCAGCAACCCTATGTATCCTCTTGATCAAATAGGCATATTTGAGCTATTGTTTCTTATTCATGTTCCTTACCATGTATACCCAGGCATCATTCTTTCAGTCTCCGCAATGGGTTTGTTATCTCTCCATGCCTTTCTACCATTGTTGCTATCAGAGCCCTAATATGGAATCTTATTGTTTTTTGCTTGAATTCTTCTTAATGGCTTTTTAGATGGACTTCACAAAATCTTGTAAATCTCTTTTCTTATTTTCCGTATTGCTACTGAGAGTTATCTTTCTTAAATGATAGATCTGATCATGTCATTTTCTTGAATACGAAAAGAAATTTAAATCTATGTGAGTATTTTCTCCCTAGCCTCTAACATATTATCTTCTATCCTCAGGTGCTAATCAATGACAAGTGGCCCACAGTACTCTTCCTAAATTACTTTCTACTTTCTAGCCATAGTTGACTGAAATAAGGATGGAAATGTGAATTAATGCTGTAGAAGAAACATACAGATTAGAAAGGGAAAGGAGAGATTAGTGAAAAGCTGTGGGCAATATTCTAGTCCCTTTCCAAGCTACCACTCCATTTATGCTGTTGAATTTTATAAGAGCTCTGTGTCTTTTTTTTTTTTTAATAAACAACACTCTCATTTGATTATTTACTTTAATGCTAAGTTCACCTAATTAATTTTTGCCATTTGCAACTCAAGAAAGTTATGACTATCAACAAACTGAGTTTAAAAATAATGAACTTTTCAAATTTTGTTTCATTGCTTATTCCTGTCTGTACTATCTACTACAGCTTCCGAAGACAATAAAACGTTTCATCATTCTTATATCTAGGTTTACATTTAAGTCTTTTATGGGTACTTCCAATAGACTATCATGCACTGGATAATAAAGATTTATTTATTAAAGCTCTGGAAGCTGGGATATTCATGATTGACAGGCTGTTGTTGAAACAAAAGCACAGCTCTATCACCAAAAGTAAATATAATTTATTTTGTAGCAAATATGAGTGACTGTGGCCCAGAAAGACAGATTTAGGTTCCCCAAATGCCATGTAACAGTTTCATAGTGACAGAAAAAAAAAAAAAAGAATAGCTAAAGATAATTTGGCTTTGGTCTTCAATATTTGGACTCTTCAAAACAAGTTTTAGTAATTTAGCCTTATTTAATGTTTAACAAAAATGGTGTCCCTTCTTTCTCTTTCACTTCCTCTGGGAAGTTCGTTTCACACTGGCAATCAGTCAAGAGCCTCATTACTGCGTCATGGCCAAAGGCAGAAATGCTGGAAAGGGAAGGAACGGAGGAGAGGAGAGAAGAAGGAGACAGAGAAAGGAGGATGGACAGGAGACTGAAAGTTTCCCTTCCTTTAAGAAAAGAACGCATTCCTAAGATGGTGAAGTCATTTCTGCATTGTAGCATAACTTGTTTGTGATGCCAATGGTCTGGTGACCTGCCCATTATTTTGACTGCTGTCATAATTTCTTAACACTATACAAAGGCCCCAAATGCTCTTTGGGGAACAGTGAAAAATAGCAGTATCCCTGTGATTATTGTCATTCCTCCCCAAGTATGCTTCTTTATAAAATGACTCATGGCTCTTCTTACATTGCCTGGCTGTTGCTCCGTATACCTGTGGTTACCTCTCACCCCTGCCACATTCTCTCTTCACCATTTCCAGCTTTCCCCACTTTGGCTGTCAATCTTTTGAGAATATCCCCATTTACCAGGCGACTTTCTGACTCCTTTGTTTTTATTCCCTTACTCGCTGTTATTATACCCTTACCTTCACCAAACTACAAGTATGCTTTGGAGTCTGCTCCTGACCCAAGATCGCCTCCATATCTTATTTGATTTTCTGCTTTTCTTCAAAACTACACATGAAAGACTTGTTTAGTACTGCTACCTCATTTTCCCTTCAGCGATCAGTCTTTTCAGTAAGAATGTTATTGCCCAAACTCTACTGGAATTGCTTAGCCAAAACGACTAGCAACTTTCACTTTGCTATGTGCTCTGGCTGATTACTTTTGGTCCCGACTCTAGCATTTTATCACTTCTTTTTCTTTCTTGGGTACTTTTCTAGTCAACAGTAAATATCGAAACTGATCTACTTTTCCCATCCATGCAGCTCTTTCCTCGGGCCTTTTATGTTGTAAGGTAGAAAACTTTGGTCAATGTTGACTTCTTTTTCCTTCATATACACATGGTCCTCTTGATCCTCTCTAGATATACTTACTCCTCACAATCCCATGTTCACAGTCACTGCTTCAAAGCATTGCCCTGTCATCAATGTCTATCTATCACCTAATCTTCAAAGGCATCTTTACTAGAGCCCAAACCTTTGTTGAGTTCACTATCTAGTCTATTGGACACCGGGGAAATGGAATAAAATTTTAAATATACAAAATGTATCATGCCACCCTCTTGCTCAAAACCATTAAATACATTAAAATTGCATTCAAATAGCCTAAACTCTGTTATTTTAATTATGAGTATATGTTTGTATAAAATAGTTTAACCTCTTCTAATGCTTTCCAAGTTGTGGACTTCATAATTCCACCTATTATTCTACTTTCAACTTTTTTATTTTGCATTTATGATCCAGCCATTTAATTTTCCCCTCAGGTCCTTAAACATGTCAAATTCTTTTTCCCCTTAAGTATTTTGAATACATAATTTCTTTTGCTAGGAGCTCTCTACAATTATCACTTTTATTTTAGCTTTTTTTCATTGTTAATATCTCAAGTGCAAATCCTTCCTCCCTATAGAGGGTTTTTCCAGTCACATAATATAAAACAGTAGCCACCAGCAAAATAAAAGTCCCCTTCAGATGACAATCATTTCCTCACAGCAATTATTATAGATAGCTCTCTTTCCTTTACTTGTGATCTTTCTCCTTCACCAGAGAATAAAGACTTAAGGATGTTTTATTTCTTCATTTTTAGTGGCAGGGTATCCTGGCATATATTTTCATGATGCAGAATGAGTGTTTACTAAATGTGTAGTAATGCAAAGTAATATTTCCCTTTAATAAACAAACACCTAATACTTGCAACTAGGTTGTATTCTAATACCCTAGAACACAACAGAGTTTCAAATTCAGGGCCATTAGGGAGCCACATTTGTGTGCCATCCTCTGAGCACAGAATCAGAACCCTAGGAAAGTTCCATAAAGGTGGAAATGCAATTTTTATCTCAAAGGAGTGCAAATTAGCAAATACTTTTGTAAAATAAGTGTTGTTACTTTGGTTTTCCACATCTATCAGAAGTTTGTGGGGTTGACAAGATATCTCAGTGGATAAAGATGTTTGCTGTCAGTCCCAATGGTCTGGGTTTAATCCCCAGAACACACACAATGAAAAGAAAGAGTAGACTCTCTTTTTTTTTAAATAAAGCTGTTGGCCTATTACTAGAGTTTATTATTGGCTAGCTCTGCCTTAAATATTAACCCATTTCTATCAATCTAAGTATATTCATGTGGTCTTATTTTACCGGAGGGAGGTTTTAGTCCTATGCTCTCTTGGTCCTACATGGTGAATCTGAGAACAGACTCCTGAAAAAAGTTCTCGACCGCCACATGCATGCCATGGTGTGGGTCTACATGCACACAATAAGTACAATATAATAGAGGGATTCTGCCATTATGTATAAAACCAAAATGTCTCATTAGTTAGTAACAGTTTATCCAACAATTATTCATCTATCCATCCCATTTTTATTACTAGTCTAGTACATATCAGGCACCAAGCTACAGAGATAGAGTTACAACAATGAACAACATAGGAAAAAAGTAAAACTACTCACCCTTCAGGAAATTTATAGTTCACTAAGATTAGTGCTCCCCCCAAATTCTGATTTAATTAATCAGCCTTAAACCTTAAAATACAATATTCCAAAAGTACTTTTGGTGATTCTAATACGTAGCTGAGAATCCTCAATACTGTGCTTATTTTTTTAACCCTGAAGTTCTAATGGCAACATATTTTCTTCTCTAAATGTGATTTATATTTTTATATGTACAACTTGTTTTCTTAATCAAAATCCAGTAGGTAGAACTGAATGTGAGAAGTGAACTCTTACATTATAGTCATCTACTTTCTTTTGCTAGAAGCCAGTCCAACCAAAACCATCTAAAATAGTAGAATTCTCTTCCACCTAAAACACAAACTTGAAACTTGATAAAAAGGAAGTTAAGAAGGAACAGAAAATATCATTGTAATTTCCCCTTTTCAAGTAAGTACATACTGCAATATTGGAAAATTCCTTGTTCCTTATGTGTTCTGATTGCTTTCTATATTTAGTATTTGTATTTATAGTATCTGAGTGCATGGGGAACTATTTATAGTGATGGCTTTCATATGTAATAATCATATATTCTCTAATGCTGCTCGAGAATTTAAATTCCATGTGAATATACTTTACATTTGTTCTCATACCATTTAATGATAAAACATAAATAGAACTTTTTTAAAACAACAATGGATGAATTTGAACATCAATTTTAAAATGATACAGAACATTTTACCACTCCAGAAAGTTACATTGTCCCCTTTTTTACATTCTTCCTTCTTTACATAGTAAACATTCTAATTGAATGTGTATAGGAGTAACTTGCTCATTAAAGAAACCTGTGTGTGTGTGTTGTGTCTGATTTCTTCCAGTCAACATGCTTTTTTTTTTTATTATTCATGTAGTGCAGTACTACTACATCATCTTTTTCTGTTGTTGAGTAGTACTTAATTATACTAATATATCTCAATTAATAAATGTCACGCCGATGGACTTACTTCTGCTGTTAACATTTGTGTGTAAGTAAGAGTGTGGACTCCCATTTTCACTTCTCTCTCAAAAAAAAAAAAAAAAATCTCAGAGTAGAGAACTCAGTCCTAGAACAGGGACATATTTTACTTGAGAAGAAAAGATATAAACTTTTTATGCACACTGCCTCTGCTTTACTGTCTTATATAATTCCAGTAACTGAGGAAAGTTCCTGTTGGTCTGCATCTCTTCCTACATTCATAATAGAACTTCGAACATTGAAGTGTTCTCAGGATGTATAATGGTTTTCTACAGTGTCTGTGTGTTGCATCTCCCTGATTATTAATGTACTAGAAATACTGTTTTATAATGTCCATAGTACTTTTTAGTTCTACAATTTCCATTTGGTTCTTTTATATAAAGTTCACTTTTCCACTGAGGTTTGTGTTTTTATTCTCTAATTTTGATCACCTTTGATCATGAACTTCTATCTATGTAATCATCTCTTTAACGTCCTTGACAGATAATTTTAACATGTAGGTCAGTTTGGGATCTTTAGTTGGCACATTTACCTTTTGACTAGGCGTTATGTATTTTTGTTTCTTGGCATTTCTAGTACTTTTTAAATTGCATAGTAGATATTTTGAATGATACATTGTTGAAATCTAAACTTTTGAATATTTTTCTTGAGAATTGTTGTTTTTTTATGTGGCCATCTATTTAAATTACCAGTGATTTACTCAAATACATGAAGGCTCAACTTGTGTTTTAATTTATACATTGTCATGTAAAATTTTCCCATAATTTAAAGGCTTAATTTTGACATTCATCTTGGGATACTAATGTATTCAAGAATCTTAGACTAATATTATCTAGTTTGTTGTCATTCGTAAAAAGAAAACCTTTTTGCATGATGAGTTTGTACAATAATTTAAAAATATATCAAGAATTTATAAAATGTCTGTGTTACAATGGATAGGAATTCTTTTAAAATGGGAATAGTTATATTCTTGTTTGAGTATTAATTTCATGGCTAGCCTGGGTTATAAGCTCTTCACTTCTAGCTTTAGAGTAAGATATAAAATACTAGTAACTACAAATGTGTGTGTGTGTTTGTGTGTGTGTGTGTGTGTGTGTGTGTGTGTGAGAGAGAGAGAGAGAAAGAGAGAGAGAGAGAGAGAGAGAGAGAGAGAGAGAGAGACTGCAAGTGTGAATGTCAGAAAAGATCTTGGAGGAGCTGGTTTGTTCACTTCACCATGTTGGTTCTGGGGATTGAAATCAAGACATCAGGCTTGGCAGCTCATTTCTTTATCCACTGAGCTATCCGGCCAACCTTGTTTCTTTTCTTCAAACCACCCAGGCTATAATATTTTTTTACCTGTAATTATCAAATAATTAATATATCATGTTTGAATTTTTTGATGATTCATTGTTGAATTTATTATGTTAATAACTAAGATTGAAAAATTATTACTGTTTTAGACTCTGATGAAAATCACATAAAATACAAACAATTTTTTTTTTCCTTAAAAAAAGTCAAATAATGCCATTTCAACCTTGGATTTTTCTTCTTCTTTACAATTTAACCATCTGTATTTAATTTAATTTAAACCAAGAAGGTAGCTTTAGGGTCACATCTGGAGGGACCAGTTCTCTAGATTTCTCAGTTGAGGGAAGATACCAATGGCATCACTCAAGCTTGTCTCCTGGAAAAGGAAGATGCCATGATGTCACTCAAGCTCATCTCCCAGCATGGGAAACACCAGTGACATCTGACATCTACACCTTCACAGACACTGTGGGACTATTTCATCATCACTGCTCATTTTCACTTTTGTAAGAGTGAGCAGGAAGTTTCCTTTTCTGGTGCAATTCCTAGAACCAGACAAATGTACAGAGAAGTAAAATAATGTCAATGTCACCATATGAATCTATAACCCAACTCTAAAATAGAATTATTTACAATTTCCTTTTTTTTGAGATGTTTATATCACTCTTCCCTTTTCTCCCTGAAAACTCTTTTGTATACCCCTCATTGCTCTCTTTCAATTTAATGTCCTCACATTTCATTAATTTTTATTGCATGCATTCATGTTTCATGTATTAATATTGTGTGGTAGTTTGCTTATTCAATATTCAGTTGCATGGTGTGACACAATACTGTTTTATATTTTTCTGTATTCTGTGTTAGAATTTTATTTAAAAAGTGTAATGGAAGGAAAAGGGCATTTTACTATAATAGACAACAATAACTTCAAAGAATGCCCCACCCCTCTTTTTATCTTTCAGATTCTGGGCACTCACAGCAAGCTAATTGAGTTTACCACCCTGTCTGTCATATCGTGTGCTATGACTTTAGAATTAGGGGGACTTTGACAGCCTGAGCCTTCTGTGGATCTACTACCAGGGTTAGAAAAATCTCATTTTTAAACCTCCCAGAAAGGTACGCCCAGTCCAGACATGAATGTAAGTGAAGTTGTACAGGATTGTATATATATGTTATAGATTTCTGTTGTTTAATCTTAGGCTATGTCTGTGTTTTAGAGTTTTTATTTTATAGATAGGCAAGGAAGGTTCATGGAAGCTGACCACAGAGGTAACTCGTCAAAGAAATAGAAACATAAAAAAAAAAAAAAAAAAAAAAAGAAAGTCTTTCATTACCCCCGTGTAGAGTTCAGTTTTAAAAATGCTTCTTTAATAGCCATTTCTCTAAGTGTGTCATGTTTCATGCATGTAGGAAAGTAAGAAGGCCTCCCTTAGCAAATGTCACATTTTACTGAACTTGAAAGGAAAGGGAACTTAGCCTATGAAAGCAAGAAATGAAATGTGCAGAAGGAGAAATGAGACTGCATTTACAATGCAGATTAGATGCCAAAAGTACCTCGAGGTTTCTCAGAGACAGGACTAAGAAGTTCAGTGCAAAGCATGCAGTCAAATCCAACAAGAAAATGCCAAGGTAAAACTTAAAAAATCTCGCCAGAAATACTCAACCAAGAAGTGAGGCATTTCTAAGTAGTCCATGTCTTCAGTGGCCAAGTTGAGTTGTAACAAAATCTTCTAAGCCCGACTTTTAATGGTTCTAAAAGATAACAGACAGGTTTTGTGCATAATTTGCTATATGTAAAATCATTGGATTTCCGGGATGACATGGGAGTCCCTAATTATTAACAATGTGGTGAAGTCAGCTACTTACTTGGTTGCAGTACTGGGTATGTTCATGGACAATTGTCAGAAAGCATTGAGCATGTGCAGTTGAAACACACAGTAGCAACACCTTGAATGGGGTTTGGGATACAAATAATCAACAATGTGGAAATACAGATTTTTATGGGCTTTTTAACTTTAATTAAAAATTAATTCATACAGTGTTTTTTTTTTGCTCCCGTTGTGATATCTGATTAACATTACACATGTTTAAGGCATTCACACAATACCAAAAGAAAACTTTCACAATATGTACCAAAGGCCAATGAACAAAGGACACAGATAATTCATACAATTATTAAATTAAAATTGTCTAAGAACCTAAGGAAGTTTCAATAGTAATCAAAATGCTAAATATTAAAACGTTTATTGATAAAATAATTTTTATAGTAACAATTAAAATATCATTCAATATCATTCAGTTGAAATGAACTAGGCATTCTCATCTACTAACATAATAGCTTTTAGAAAAAACTATAAATAAGCATCAGGGACCTTAAAAACAAATGTACATGTTCATTTATGTGTTTAGGATGCCTTAATGCATAACAAAATTCAAGGGATATTCATTTTTAAAAAATCATATAATTTAAGTTTCATAGACACTTAATATTAGGGAAATTAATCTGGCATCTTAATGAGGTGAAATATATCATTTTTGAAATTGTACTAATAAATTGTTTATAACACTAAAAATGTCTATAATAACATACTGGGAAATATATGAGATTGATTTTTAATGATATCAGCATCATAGAAAATGCATTTTATGAAGGTTTGTATTATTTTTAATTGTGTGTGCTGTGTGTGTGGAGGAGGTGCATCACATGAGTGCAGTTGTGGGAGGCCAGAGGAATGGGATTTCCCTAACGCTGTAAACCATCTGTGGTAGGTTCTGGAAACTGAACTCCAGTCCTCTGCAAAAGCAGAAGGCTCTAATTGCTGAGCCAGCTCTGCAGCCCATGCAAAATTGTTATCTGAATATTTTTCGTGTTTTATAAATTATCTTCTGTCATGCTAAAGAAGAGATTGTATATGCACATCATATATTTGCATAACACACACAATTTATTGTAGTAATGTATGATTTTGTACAGTCAATATGTTGTTTATATGTGTATAAATATATACAAATATCTAAATGGTAATAAAGGCCTCAATCTGAGATTAACTGTTGATTTTGCTTTAATAAATTTATTTACCACTGAGTTAGGGAGCTAATCATAAGTGAAAACATTAGTAAAAAGCCATAAGAATTTCACATAAGAAAATTTGATGGCAAAAAATTTAAAAGCAGAAGAAGAATTGCATAGGAAAAGAAAGACTGTCAATAAATTTACTAAATGCAGAAGAAGTGAAGCTCTTTAACTAAACACATGGAAGATTCTTCTCTTGATATTCTTGGAACATAAAATGCTCTCCAAGTAATATGGTTAGAGTTAGGACTTTTAGTTTACAATGGTAGGAAAGTAGTTATAAATCCATTCTGCTTTTCACATTCAGAATAGTTTTCAAGAACGTACATGAGAAAAATCAATGTTTTTTTTTTTTTTTAAATACAATAGGCTTAGGTTAGATACTTTGCCAAATTGTAGACTAATGTAAGTATTTAAAGCATACTAAATATAAGTTAAATTGACTGTGTTCAACAGGTTAAGTATATGCATTTTTATTTAGTAACATTTTTAAGTTACAAAGAACTTTTAGTACCTAACTGCATCACAAATCAAAGGTCATCCTTCTTCTCTTTGTGTATATGAAGTTATTACTTTATTGATTTACATAAATTCTTTCAGGATGAAAAAGTTTAAATGGATGAGATTTAAGAATTTCATGTAAGATTTCTGCATGTCACAATTTGTTTTCCAGAAGACCTGAATTAAGGAAACATTACAGGCTAGTGAGAATGCTCAGCAGGTAAACATGCCTACAATACAAATCTGAGCTTGGTCTCTGGATCCCTCTGTGAAAGCAGAGACCTGACTGAAAGTTGTTGTCTGACACACCACACACATGCACACAACACACACATAACACACACACACCACACACACACATAAGACACATACTACACACATAAGACACACACCACACACATTTGCACACATGACACACACATACACACACATAAGACACACACCACATAAGACACACACACACATGCACACATACACATAAGACACAATACACATATACCCACACATGAGACTCTCTCTCTCTGTCTCATACACACAGACACACACACACACACACACACACACACACGACACACACCACAACATATATACACACAACACACACCCACACACAAGTCACACACCCACACACAAATCAGAGGAAAATGATAGGTGACCTGTTGTAGTATTCTCTGCCTGCCTTGTTCTCTTGAGACTGAATCGCTCAGGGAATCTGGAGCTATGCTGGCTGTCAAGCCTTGGTGACCCTCTTGCGTTTATCCTGCACAAGCACTACCCAGTCACCAGTGGTCGTGATCATATTTTTAAAATCAGTGCTGGGAAATGCAGATATTCTCTATGACATTTTTATATTCTTAAAACAACTTGAAATTTCCATATCAAGCTATTTTTATAGTTGCTGTTAATATTTATATTAAATCTTAAAAGCAACAATTCATTCTTCAAATGAAACATTGTCTCTCATCTAAAATCTACTAAAATTACAGGCCAAATCAATGTGAAAGATTTATGTCAACAATGATACTTTATATTTATATCGGATTTATTCTTCTGCTTGAAATTATTAAATCATTCACACTTCAAGGTCGAATTTCATTTTTTAGGTGTCAAAGAAATAGTCCCTGTGAAACATTTTAAAGAACACATGATGAATCTTCTCTGCTTCCCTAGCAAGAGCCAGCCTACCTTCTTAATTCCACCATTTCTCTCCCCTGTCATTCGATTGTAGAGCAGAATGTGGCAGATATGTTTCACAATGGTAGAGTATACTTTTGCTTTCAGAAGTGTATGGACAGAATTTTATCATTTTGAAATGTAAGCCTGATCCCTAGCCAAAAAAAGAAAGAAAGAAAAAAATCTGAATTCTGGGGCATACTTAGAAGAATTTATTTATGTTCCGATGACTGTCACTTGTTTGACTGTGTCATCTGGAAGACAGAGGGTTCATGTTTGGCTGAGAATCTGCCCTCATTTCGACCTTTCTGTCCCAGATTGAAGACCCAATTCTTTTCCTTGGTGAAATCCAAAGAGTGAGGTTTGAAGGGTAGGTTGGGTTAAGATTCTCAGTGTATACACATTATTAATAGTTTAGAGTTTTGCAACAAAAGACTGTGCCTGTTTTCATGATACCCAAAGAATTCAGGCTTATAATGTCAGTAAGTTCAAAACATACTTTTCTCCATTATGGTATCTAATAAATTAATGTCACAGAAAGAAGAAAAATAACCTTAAATGTATTCCATGTAAGAAGTGATTAAATTCTCCTATCTGCTAGTTACTTAGTAAACAAAAACTAATGATAAATGTTCACATTCTGAGAGGAAATACACACACACACACACACACACACACACACACACACAACACACGCATGCATGCATGCACATACGCACACACACTTTCCTACACTATATGCTTCTCTTAGGACAAATTTTATAGTATTATTTATATTTTTTGAAATTATCTTTTAATTTTGAGATTATTGCACCATGTCCCCAATCCCTTTCTTCACTTCCAACTGTCTCGTATACCCCTCCTTGTACTCTTTGATTTCATGGTATGTTTCTCATTAATGGTTGTTATATGCATACACGTATTTGTGTATATACATATATACACATATAAATATATATTCCCAAGTACAACCTTCTTCGTCTATATAATGTTCCTTTTATGTAGATTTTCAGGGTTGACCATTTATTGTTGATAGCCAATTGGTGTACTCTTCTTAGGGGAAGACCAATTTTTCCATTTTCAGCATTCCTTAGTCACCTGTAGTTCTTTGTGAAGGTTTGAAACTTCTTGCCTTTCCCTGTCCACTTTGGCATGTCCATTGGTGGCATCCCTGTAGTGCACATGTTTAGGCAGTTGTGTTAGTGAGACTTGAGGGGTAGCTTCTGAGATTACTTGTGACTGGGTTTTTTTTTTTTTTTTTTTTTTGGTTCCTACAGTCTTTTTCTTGCACAGTTTTTACAGAAGAATAATCTCATGCTTCATTTACTTCTTTATTAAGATAAGGTCTTGGTATGCGTCCTCCTGGAACTTGTTATGGATTCTTCTGCCTCAACATCTGGAGAGCTAGGATTACAGGTTTGTGTTATCATAGTCTATAAACCTACCCTTTACATTTACAGCAGGCTATTAGGACAAATGAAAAACTGAAATGTATTCAAAAGATGATTGCTATGTTAGTAACTGAGTTGGAGAAACTGCTATATTGTGCAAATAGGCAGAAGGAGATTTAAAAAACAAATACTAACTTTATGCCTCATGAGCAGCGGTTGCAGCACATATATAATGGGTGTCAGAGGAACCTTGTTAATAATGCATCATGCAAAACACTGGCTCAGGGTATGCCAATAACATGGAATATATCTACCTGGCAAATATCAGAGTATCACATCTCTTGAGCACTTTCTATGCAGCAGAATGTTGTATATACTATTTGATACACTGGTTTGTTTCTAAGAACCACTGATGGTTGAAATAACACTGCTATGCAACCTAGACATAAAATTAGATGTATGAGGTGATTTTATTGACAGAAATACGAGAGTTAGAAAAAAAAGATGGCTAAATCTTGTGAATATTTTCTGTATGTCAAGGGTTTTTTTTCTTGGTATATGTTGCTAAGGGATTCTGAAAATAGCTTGTGAAATTAACATTAAATATTATTTGTGCTGATGCTTACTTCTGTCAGGTGTGTGTGTGTGTGTTTGTGTGTGTGTAACTAATTTACTTTCCATTCCAGGATTTCATAGGTTGCTTTCTTACAATATGTGGCCCAGTCTTCTCTTTTTATGTCTTTCTGTTTGTTATCCATATACCATCATTACCAGCCTCCATGGCAACAGCCAGTGATCTCTTGAGCACATCTCTTTGCACCCTCTGTTTGTGTTCCTTTCTATGTGCCCTCATGCACTCGTGGTATAAAACATCTGAGATCCTACATCCGCAGGCATCTGGCCTTATGCTTCTGGCAACCTCCTTATCCTTTACATCTGTCCTCAGAATGGCACCAGCTGAGGTTATCTGAAAAGATTTTTTACTTCCTTAACTTGTCCATTCTCACAGAGTGAGTTCCATAGATACATTTCAAAATGGAGGCTTCTTGGTAACATAGCCAATTATTGGCTAAGAACCCTAACTGCTAAACTACATGTCTGAGTACAGCCTTTGAAGTCTCACAGAACATTTTCAAAAACAATGTAATTTTAGTCATACATTTTGGTATTTCATGGTACTTCTTACTAGAATCTAAAACACTTTAGTTTGGGATTTTACTGCTTCAGAAACAATAACCATTTAAGTGATTTCTCTGCATGTGGTATTTAATTTTTCCCCTAAGGATAAAGGAAAGCATTAAACATGAAATCTGCTCCCACAAAACTTGATTATTTTGGCAAATAATCACTTACTGCACTCACCTTGATGAGATAATGCTAAAAGAAAATGAATAGAAAGCAATCTAAAAAATACACTTACCTAAAAATTAACAGGGCTATTTTTAAACATTCTAGCTATCAGAGCATGTAACTAGAAATGCATATTGATCTCTCCCTCCCCTTTATTTTTGTATAGGAAAGAGAATGAAAATGAATAACAGTTTGATCTAGTATATTTATGCAAGTATAAAACAGTGTTATCAGAATGTTGGGTAATTGCTGTGATTCTATTCAGGAAATGTATAGTTTGGATACATTTTTTGCACTGGCCTAAATTATTTATATTTACAGTTCAATTACTAAAATATCTTACACTGCTATCTTAATTTTATTAATTTGATTGAGATCAAATGACATCAGTCATAACATTTTATAGATTCAAATATTTGACTCAAAATAAATTTATGAACTAGTGTACAAGGAAGCCAAACTGTCATAAGTCATTCTCCAAATTCATTTCAACTAATTTCTTAGAAAACATTATTTCTCCATTCTCTATAACCCCCGTAATGGACAGAGAGATTGAAAACCTTTGGTATTTTCAACCTTGAATTAGTATTATAAATGTAGTTCCTTGTGATTAAAGCAAATGACACAAAGGTGGTTTCTTTTTATAAATTCAAGCCCAAATGAAAAGAAAGTAGGAAAATTTGAAGTTAAATCAACATATTTAATGTTTTTATTTGAAGATAAAAGAGACAAAACATTAACAAAATGGAAAGTTAGGTGAGTAGCCAAATATATAATGATACTTACATAGTTTACACTTACAAAATAACTATGAGTTTGAAGTAAAGTCAAGGCTATCCTGGCATTTAGAAGCTTATCTTATTTCAACTTTTTAAAAATTTATTCTCTCATATATTATATCCCAACCACAGTTGGCCCTCCCTTCCTCCCCCAAGTCTTTATCACCACCTCCTCTTTCCCTGCAATCCACCTCCTCTCTGCTTCCTATCAGAACAGAGCTGGCCTCCCGGGGACATCAACCAAACACTGCATAACAAGTTACAGTAAGACCAGGCACATACCATTGCATCAAGGCTGAACAAAGAAATCCAATAAGGGAGAAGGGGTCCCACAACTAGACAAGAGTCAGAGACAGGTCCTGTTTCCATTGTTATAAATGCAAGAATACCAATCTACTTACCATTAACATACATACGACTTAAGTTAGACCCCTACAGGCTCCCTGATCTCTGCAAGCCCCCATGAGTCCTAGTCAGTTCATTCTGTGGACCGTGTTCTCACCTTTAGTTTCTCCAATCCTTCTTCCTCCTCTGAAGGACTCTCCAAACTCCCCCAGTGTTTGGCTGTGGAACTCTGGGTGTGCTACTATCAGCTGCTGGATGAAGTCTCTCTGGTCCCTTTGATGACAGTTCTGCTAGGCTCTGGTCCCAGAACACTCTGTAGGCAGAACAAACTATAGGTAAAAGTGTCTAGGTTTGTGTCCTAATCCCTCCACTGGAGGCCTTGACACACTTCCTTCAATAAGTCCACACCTACTCCAACAAAGCCATATCTCTTTAGAGCCACTCCCTGTGGGGGCCATTTGCTTTCAAACCACCACAGATACAGTCGTTATAACATTTTCATGCATGTATATTATGTGTTCTGATATTTTTTTATCTTTAATTTTTAAAGTTTCTTATAAAGATATTTTAATTAAAATCTATAATATTTTAATACTGCATTTGAAATTCCTTGTTTAAGCCATTGAAGTCTCATACAATTCAGTTCAATTTGAAGTTCGAAACAGTTTAGAGAGACAATAAATGTGTCTATATTCACCGATTTTCATAATGCTATTATATATGTGTGTGTGTGTGTGTGTGTGTGTGTGTGTGTGTGTGTTTTCCTTTCAATCTTAGAATCAAATGGCAATGACATCCTTCTGATGAGATTAGTAAAAGAAAACATTGTCATGGAAAGTTGAAAAACTCATTCCATTATCGAGCTTGATCTCACCTATTGTGCAGAAAAGCAAACACCTGATTTTCATCAAATTTGTTCTTGTTTTATTTCATTTTTTAAAATAATTATGTTATTTTTTGTTGAGAAAATAATGGGGTTACATCATTTCCTTGTTCCCCTTCCTCCTTCCAAACCCTGCCATATACCCCTTCTTTCTATCTTTTGAAATCATGGCCTCTTTTTCCAATGTAGGGCAGTCATGGTCCCTTCTCTTTAGGCAAGAAACTTGATCTGGACATGGCATGGAGAGAGAAAGAGTGAAGAGCACGTGTGCAAGAGTAAATCTCAAGAGTGGAAGACCAATGATCCCAGGATCTACTAAGAAGTCAGCAATGACAGAACATCATAAATGATTACTTAGACTTTATAATTGCACCACACATTTTGGTCTTGTGAGGATAGCAAGAGAGATGTAAGTTGTAGTCTTTGCTACCATGTGGTGAAAAGATTACTCACGACAAGAAGTGGGTAGAAGTCTTGTGGATATTATTGAGGTCAATGTGAGAAACAAGACCTGCACGGGCCCATCTAGATGTTTTAAACCATGAGATGTTAATACACTCAGTTGGGATACACTCAGTTGGGGTGCTAAGGTCTCTAAAACTTTGTCAGTAACTTCTGATGGAATCTCAAGAGATTTAGTCATTGAAAACTTATTAAGAAGGTGGTCATCGTAAATGCCATCCTCAGGCATTCTATTTATTGTAATTTAAATTAGTCAATGCAGACAGATTTTTCTGTCCTATAAATAACACTAAAAGTAACATGACTGTTGTAATACATCTAAGTCCAGTTTGTTTGGGAAGTTTTGGATGCTATTAAAACAATTACTTCAAATTCTTATTCCACAGCTTTCAGTTTTCCTTACATGTCTACAACCTTTTTAAAGAGAATCTTTTCCCTTTATTACAGTGTCATGTTACCAGCTATGACACATCTGCATTCACTCTGGTTTTACATTTGCCAAGTGTCATTACATGCAACTGTTCAATATCCATTTCTCTTGATCTCTTTCTTAGCAGCAGGTGTTGGATCTGTTGCATTTTATGTGGGATATTAAGCTATCACATAAAATGAATAGTTTTTCTAGTGCCAGGACTCTGCTTTACTCGCAGAATAGTTTTCAGTCATGTCACCTCAGTTTTTCATATTTCAGATCTGCAATAACACCAGTTCTGAAAACAAGAGTGAAGTCTTATTTAGAATTAATATTCCTGGCTCAGGTCATCTACTTTGTGTCGTTACTGCAGCTTTCCCATCCTGACCCAGGAGTCCTTAGTAGCTAGACATCACTCTTTAATGGTCTCTAGTGCCTCCATGTTTGAGGCACATCTGGTCTAGGGATCCATCCTGAAGAATGTGCTGGAGGCACTCAGTGGCCTCATCAATGAGGCCTGCTGGGAAATCGTCTCAGTGGTATGAACCTACAGATCGTGGAATTTTTTCACATCTTAACTGTGCTCCAATGGCTTTCTCAGGTACCGCTGTGATCACAACCTGGCTGTGGGCATGAACCTTGTCAACATGTCTACAATACTAAACTGTGCTGAGAACAAGGACATCATTACATTAAGGACTAAAGATAACGAGGATACCTTAGTGCTGAGATTTGAATCATCAAATCTAGACAAAGCTTCAGATCATGATATGAAGTTAATGCATATAGATTTTGAACAACTTGGCATCCAGAACAGAAACCCTAGGGAATTTGTACCTATATGATGACACCTTAAGCCGTACTGGAGGTGCTATTGTAGTATTTTGTGCAAAGGAAATGGTGAAGGTTTTGCAAGTGTAGAGCATGGAAATGGAAACATTAAGTAGTCACAAACAAGTAATGTTGATAAAGAGTTAAAAGCTGCAGCCATGGAGGTGAGTGAGCCAGGTCAGCTAATTTTTGTAACGAGGTACCCAATTTTCTCACAAAGGTCACTATGTTGTCTCTCACAGTGATACTCAGTGTGGTGCAAATGTACTCCTTATTGTAGAGTCTAAAACTAGTAATGTGGGACACTATAGTATACTTAAGTGGCTCCCACGATGGAAGATGAAGAAGGATCTTAGGCATTGATAACATCTACAAAAAGTAAGCCTTTGAGAACTGTTTTTGAAATGCCAGTAAATATTTTGAAGTCTTTTGGGTTACCAAGTTTGTACCTGAATACAAATGTATTATCTTCTGTAAATAATCTATTCTTTTCTTTCAATTCTCCACAGTTAAAAAAAAACAAACATATTTTGTTAAACAAAACAAAACTATTTTTGTTAACTAGCAATATTTATAACAAGAGTCTTGGAGGTAATTGCAGTTTAAAGAAATCTTTTTCAATTTAGATAAAGTTAACTAAATTTTGAAAGTAAAAAAAAAATAGACTTAGTATTCACCCTATGACTTACTTGGTTAATGATAAAGGAAGTAGATTTGTCATCACTTCTCTCTAGTTTTCATGTTGACTGTAGGTGGACTGCTCTGCCCAACAGCCAGTTCCAAATAACCCCTCAGAGACTTGATATTAATTATAAATGCTTCACTGGCAGCTCAGGATTGTTGTTAACTACTCTTACATTTTAAATTAACCTACAGTTCTTATCTACCCTCTGCCACATGGCAGTACTTTTTTCAATATGGCATGTTCACTTTGCTTCTCTGCATCTCTCTCTACTCCTGAGACCACACCCTTCTTCTTCCCAGTGTCCTGTGTCTGCTGTCCTGCCTTTTTGCCTAGCTACTAGCCAGTCAGCTCTTTTATTAAAGCAATCTGAAGGTGCCTTGACAAAGACATACATTCACATGCAAAAAATTATTACATAACAGCCGACATGTTAATTTCATTGAAATGTGAAGTTTTGTTCATTGTATTTATAAAATTATATTATTAGAATACTCTTATTGAGTTCCATTCACAATCTTACAAAAATGAAACAAAAGTTAATTTTATCATTCCAGTACTACTGGTCAAATTTATTTAAACCTTTCTGTATTCTAAAAGTGTCCTAAGTACTTATATACACTTGTTCAGTTTATACAATCCTACAGTGACTGCCATTTTCATATCCCATTTTACAAATGAGAAGGATGGGATGTAGAAATGTCATGTAATTTTTCTAGTTGCATTTTTGATGAGAGAAAGAACTGGATTTTAATCTTGACAATCTGCTCGAGTTAACTTCTATTGTACATGCATGTGTGAGCATCAAGTATTTTTTCTAATCTTATTCCACTGTAGGACACAAATATAACCCCCTTCATTAGAATATACTAGGTGGAGAGTAACATTTCTGAACAGTAGAGTTAATTAAACTATAAAAATTGGGATAAAAATAGAAAATCTTGCAAGAGAAATGACAGTGCTCTGCAAAGCTTTCCTTTGCTTTTCTGAGTCATTCGTAATTGGGTTTATAAAAGCTGCCGCTTATTGTTTCATTGTTTGTTTTGGAGAGGTGACTATGTATCACTGCTTTCCATGAGGACTGTTTCCTGTGTATCCCCAGGATCTATAGCAGCAAGCAGAGTTATTTCCACAGCGCATGTGTTATCTCACTTCTTGCAGTGCTCCTGAAAAGCAAGAGAGACAGTTATTCCTAGCTGAGAAGAAACACTGGGAAACCAAGATGAAGCCTCTAATAAATGCCATACTTTTATTTAGCTGGTGTCCTTTGCCATTTTGGATAGTGTTTCTTATCTCTTGCTTTCCTGTTAGGATTTCACAGCCATGGTTTTACAAGGCAGTGCTAAATCAGTCTGCTCCTGCCAACTTGCTTTGTCTATAAGACACAAAGAAGGTATTGTAGAAATCGACAGGTCTGTTTGAGGAACCTCCATATTCTAGGCAGCTGCCTCTCCCTCTCTAATGCTCTTGTTCTCTCTAGGATGACCCTTTTTCTCTCTGTCTGTCCTCTTCACTCTCTCTCCATCTACTCCCTAACACATATACATGACATTAATCACTTATCTTGGAAAATATTATGTAAATATTTAAGACAATAATTTTGATTTTCAAAATTAGCTGAAAATATTACTGTGCAACCAGACTAGTCTGTCTATTTTGTTACCACACAAATATTTTATACAAGACAGTTTCCATGACATGGGATAACATCAGGTCATCCAAGAGGAGCTCCAGTGAGAGCTCATTATGAGTTTTATAGCAGAAACCAGAGGCCTGGATCCAGACCAATGACTGTGGCAATGACCCCTTAAAAGTAAAGATGAATGGACTAAAGAGTAAACTGTGTGTCTTAATGGACCACACTAGTTTCCACGGACAAGATTCTTTTTGTTGTGTCTTGTGTCATTGTTTTGTTTGGTTTTGGATTTTCTTTTAAATTTGGTTTTATTTATGGAGGAGGTTGCAAGAGCAGAGGAAGGAGGTGAGGGGACAGGGAGGTAAGTGGGATCAGAATGCATGATGTAAAATCCACAAAGAATCAATACAAGTAAAATAGAATGAACTGAATCAGCCATCTGATATTTGTCAGTTATGGCCCTCTGGAATGTAGTTTCACCATTTCCAATATACATTTCACAGCTGACAAAATACATGTCTGATTTACATGCTTCAGTGGGCTGTCTCTCCAAACTTGCTCTGTGTAGGACCCAAAGGTTTGTGCATAGGTTACTAGAGGCAGTGGGGAGTTTTCAGGGGAAGAAACTAGATGTGAAAAGAGAATGGGGGCACATAACCCATGCTTATTTGGGTCATGTGTAACTAACCTGTAGTTCAGTAGTGTCTCTTTATCCATGGAGGACACATGCAGAGATCCCCATGGAAGCGGAAAGTGCAGCCATTAATGATCCTTGCCTGAGTACACTATGTTTATTCCAATCAGACTAACAGGATAACCTAGACAGCAATGCTTCACAAGGGGCTAGATGCAGTGGAGTTGTAGTGAGATATCCACCCCACCTGCACCTGTTGCACTGACCACGCCCATTGGGGGTGGGGACAGAGGCAGATGTGTCAAGGAAGAACTAGGTCTGGGGAGCTCTCTCTTGCTTCCTGGATGGAGACAGAGGGGATCTGGAGGCATCCTTGGGACTGGAACCTGTTGACATTCATCTGTCTCTGTTGTAAGTTATTTCTCCCTGCGTAAACATCTATTCAGCCTATCTGATACCCCCAATCCTTATTTTTCCATATGGAGTGGTGTGAGATTTCACCACGCCCTTCAGAATGATGGGAAACATCTGGGTTTTTTATTTCTAGAGTATTTCACCAAGTAATCCAAGATGGTGATTCACTGTGGTGACTGGAACATGAGAAAGCAAAACTGGAAGTAAAAGAGAAGGAAGTAAAGAAGAAAAAGAGGAAGAATGAGTTTTTTTTTTTTTTTTTTTTTTTTTTTGCTGAGTACTTCCTACGAAGACCACAGAAGTACATACAGTCTTTCTTTATGGTCTTTTGTTATTGAAAAGATCTTTTAAGATATCCCCTAGAGTCATAGCTCCATCTCAACATCAAACAGCTTTCCTTTTCTCTCTTTAGCAAGGGTAATTTAATTTGGATGTTATCAGGACCCCCCCCCCCCACACACACACACAGACACTTACCAATATGTAATGGATAACATGGTACTCTTTCAATCCTTTGTTCTGTTTGTCATTGACAAATGCAAACTGCAAGATTTGGGTGTATGTGTGGAATCTTAGGGAATGTAACAACTGAAGTGCAAAATAGGAACTAAAATCAGGGATTGTTTAATTAAGGCCACTTTGGGAATTTGCATTGCATTTCTGGTTTGTTCATCCTTTCTACCATTTCCCTTATTCTCTCATTTAAATGCATAGATTGTTTAAAAACTATTCTATCTTCTGGGATTCATCTTCTGTTTTTCTACCTTGCATAGCCCAACAGGCCACAGATCTGAGAATTTTCTGTGAATATGGAGGTGTTGGTAATCTCAAAGATGGGAGGAGAAAGACCATGAACTCAAATCTCTTCGCCAAATAAATTAAAGCAAGCAATTAATTAAAACAATTAAGCATTTTTTTTAAATTTGTGTCCATGGACTGTCTCCTCCTTAGGCAGAATTTGAGAGGTCAGTGTTGGATGTGAGGAGGACAAGGGTTTTATAATTCAGGGGTAGGTAAGGGGTTTCTAAATGGGGGATATGGTGGTTAAAATACAGGAGCAGAACATTAGCAAAACAATTAATAAACCAAGATCATGAAACAAAGACATGGATGTAAGGTGAGCATAACAAGGTAGTCATAACAACAGGAAGTCATAACAAGGTTGTCATATAACCTTTTAAAACAAAGACATGATTTCCATTCCTGGAGCGAACAGTACAGAAACATTAGTTAAGGTTTCAGGTGGGGCATATCCTATCTTTGAGAAACAGAGGTTTAACAGTAAACAGACATGAACATGGTGTGTCTTTACGAAGATGACTTTTAAGCCTAAGATGGAGGCAGGCAGTTTCTTCATCCCCTCTGTCTTATGTTTCCCTGTTAAATCCTTGATAAAGTCTTAGAATTCTTTGTCTGGGGTATACAAAATTTATAATCCATCAAAAGATGCACTAGTCATTCATCAGTTATACCTGTTTGGTTGGTGTAGATAGAACATTAAGGAAACATAGTCATAGCTTCCCACTCAAGAATAGGCAACAGGAAGGGAAGTTTAGGCTGTTGATTAGCAGAAGTTCTTATCCGGAGTCTGTTTGATATTGAGAAATAGATATAAGCCTTAGGATTTTTTTTTGTTTTGTTTTACTCCTATAATCTTACATTACTGTTGAATGTAATTTGTATTGAAATCTGTTTTGTAGAATAAGCAGCTAATAGCTGTCTATAAAACAGCTGGAGTAGGCTCTCAGGTCTTTGAGTCATAGTAAAAATTATGGCTTTGGGTTAAAAAGTATGAACATTTTGTTTTTTGTTCAGATACCTTGATATATAAAGTTTTCAGCATGATGAGAAGCATCTTTAAATCTATGTTTTGAAAGCAACTAGAAGAAATTTTAAATCTTGAACTTGTGAGTGATAATAGTAGTCAGTACTCTATCAGTTTACCACAACTTCATTGATGAATGTTAAAATTAGGAACTTTAGAAATCTTAGTATAACAAGTGATTAGTATATATACACTTTAAGAAATTTTCTTAGATCTTCATAAATTTAGACTTTTTATATCCTCAGATGTTTGTAATTTAAATTATTTTTAGACCTTTGTAATTTATATAAACCTAAAACTTTTTTTCCAATTATTTATCATTAGACATACATAAGTAGTTGATTACTAAGGACAGTCTTTGCAAAGCAGCAAGTTTCTTTAAATAGTAAAAGTTACATCTGCAACCTGTTTATCCTTTAATGTATACCTGTTAATAAAACAAATCTGTCTTTGATTTTGCCTTTTTTTTAATAAGGCAACTGAGTAATTCTAGAAAAGTAAGGCCTGCCACCATTGACATTCCTGAAACTTGTAGCACAGAACCATGACCTTTGTTGCCACCAAGCCATGGATGGACCCTGAGTGTGGGCTGCTACCTGTTGCCATTGTGGTGTCTGTGAGCTGTGCCACCACTGGAGCCATTTGGTCTGCATGGACTGTGCTGCTTCCTGGGAAACATGATGACATTGGGCCTGTGTTGCTGCCAGGGTCCATGTCTGGGTTCAATCCCCTGCAGCAGGCAGAATCTGTGTTGATGTTCAGGACTTTGGTGATCACTGAAGGCCATTCGGATGACTGGGTTCTGGTCAAACATCTAAATCCATGTTGGTATTTAAGGGTTGTGCTTCCAGTAGGGCAATGCTAATCAGGATGGCCTATGCTGACAGCTGGGACCATGGTAACATCTGAACCCAGGCTCCACTGAGGCTCAGTGTCTAGGTCCATGGCCCTATCAAAGCCAGGGTGGGTCTGAGTAGATTTCCATGACTCCTGATACCATCAAAGGCCATGCTGAAGCCAGGAGACTGGGCCACCACCTTGGTCCATGGTGATATCTGAACCTGAGCATGGGGCCAAGTCTGGGTCTGTTGTCCTACCAGGGTCTGTCGCTGGTGGTGCCAACGAAGGCCATACAGATGCCTTGGATCTAACTTGTATCCTATGGTCATGTTGGTGTCCATGGGCCATATTGCCACAGGGGCCATGGTGTCTTCTGGGCCAGGGCTGCCATCAAAGGCCATGTATGGGTCTGTGGCTCTACAGCAATCAGGGTGTGTATTGCTGTTACAAGCACTTTCCTGAAAGCCTGGTCCCACAGCTTTGTCAGCCCCAAGATATAAAGCTATTGGCCTGATACTAGTGTTTCTTATTGGCTAGCCCTGTATTAAATATAACTCTCATTTCTATCTAAGTATTTCCATGTGGTCTTATCTTACCAGAGAGAGCATCCGGACCTATTATCCTTTCACCACCTACATCTTGACGTCTCTCTACTGCATCTCCCAGAATTCTCCTTGTTTCCTAGTCTTGCCTATCTTTCTTTCCTATTGGCCAACAGAGCTTTATTCATTAACCAATAGGCGAAACATATTTGCAGAATGTTATCTCCCATCATGTTGATATCCATGGCTCTTTATAACACTGAAGCCAATGCTAATGCTGGGGTGTGGACTACCATCGGTGGCCATGTTGGTATCCAAGGGCTTTGATACAATGGGGGTCAGACCAATCCTAGAAGCCTGCATGGCTGGTGCCATGAGCCATGTTTGAGTCTGTCATCCAAAAGCAGCCAGGGTCTGATGGCTCATGTTGCCATAGGGGGTCATAGAAATCAAACATGTTGAAATCCAAGGGCTGTGCTAAGCCAGCCTTGTCCTTCCCTGGCCCCAGAATAACTGGTCCTGCCCCTTGCTGGACACTATAACAAGAGTGCTGGCCTCAGCCCAGCTTCCATGTGAGAGCTGACCTCAGGACTTGTGAGAGATGGCCTCACCCCAAACCATGTGTGTAGGACAGCTTTCCCCAGTGGCATGAGCCTAGGAAAGCTGGCGGGCTGGAACATGCAAATGGGCTGGTCCTATAGAATGATAGCCACAGAATCTCAATGACTGGCGGGCATCAACAGGATACCTGAGAGGAGTTATGATGAGGTCCTAGGCCAGGGGTGATGATGAACAGAAAAAGATGAGTCATTGAAATGAACATTTTGCAGTGGGGAAGATTGGACAAAAGGGGTATACTGTGTGACACACCTTAGATCCTGATGCTACTAGAATGAATATGGAGGATTAAGGTCTGTTTTTATTGTTTTGTTTTTAATTAATTTTGGGGTGAGGGGTGGATTTGGAGGGGTTGGAGGATGAGCAGGACTGGGATGCATGATATGAAATTTCCAAAGATTCATTAAAGAATTATGTTAAAAAACCTTATTATTTCAGTATTAATTAATTAACTGATTTTAAAAATTCAGTCTTGGTATGTAGCCCCATCAGGCTCATATATTTTCTCCTCCCTGTCTTCTATTGGATTCCTAAAGTCTCCCATTATTAGTGTGTGGGGATTGATGTGTGATTTAAGCTTTAGTAATGTTTATTTTGCAAATGTGGATACCTTTGTATTTGGGGCATAGATATTTATGATTGAGACTTCTTCCTGATAAATTTTTCCTGGGATGAATAGAAAATGTCCTTAATCATCGCTTTTGGATTACCTTTAGTTTGAAGTCTATTTAGTTAGATATTAGAGTAGCTACACCAGCTGGCTTTTTAAGTTCATTTGCTTGGGAAGTCTTTTCCTAACCCTCTACTCTGAGGAATTGTCTGTCTGTGAAGTTGAGGTGAATTTCTTGTATTCATCACAAGGATAGTTCTTGTTTTTTTGTATCCATTCTGTTAGTCTGTGACTTTTTAATAGGTTAGTCTAGGTTAGTTGAGTCTATTGATACTAAGTGATTATTTTTGGTGGTGGTGTTTGTGTTTTTCCTTTTTTTTTTTTTTTTCTTATGATTTGCTAGTGTGGAATTTTCTATTGCCTGCACTTTCCTGGGTACCTCTAAATTTCTTTGGGTTGGAATTTTCCTTCTAGTCCTTTCTGTAGAGCTGGATTTGTGGTTAGGTATTGTTTAAATCTGGTTTTGTCATGGAATATCTTGTTTTCTCCCATCTATGGTGATTGAAAGTTTTGTTGGTTATAGGAGTCTAGGTTGGCATCTGCAGTCTCTTAGAATTTGCAGGACCTTCTGGCTTTGAGAGTCTCTAACAAGCTGGGTATCTGCCTTTGACCTCTTTTTTTTTTTTTTTTTTTTTTTTTTTTTTTTGCAGCTCTTAATATTCTTTCTTTAGTCTGTATATTTGTGTTTTTAATATTATGTGATGAGAGAGCTTTTTTTTTTATGCAGTCTATTTGGTGTTCTGTAAGCTTCTTGTATCTTCATAGGCATTTCCTTCTTTAGGTTGGGAAAGTTTTCTTTTATGCTTTTGTTGAATATATTTTCTGTGCCTTTGTGCAGGTATCCTTCTCCTTCTTCTATTCATATTATTCTTAGGTTTCCCCTTTTTATGATGTTCCAAATTTCCTGGAAATATTGCTATGACTTTGTTGGTTTTAATGCTTTCTTTGACCAATGAATCTACTTCCTCTAACTTCAATGCCTGAGAGTCTCTCTTTCATCTCTTGCTTTCTGTTGGTTATGCTTGCATCTGTAGTTCCTGTGTGTTTATGCTAATTTTCCATTTCAAGAATTCCCTCCATTTGTGTTTTCTTTATTGCCTCCATTTTAGTTTTCAAGTCTTGATCTTGTTTGATTGTTTTTTCTTGGTTTTCTTGGCTTTCTGTAAGGGGTTTTCTCCTCCTCCTTCTTCTTGAGTGAGAAGTTTTATTAGAAAGGGGAGGGAGGAGGATGGGAAGAGAGAAGTAGAGAATCACAGAGACAAAGAGAGGACAGAAGAGAAGAGGGAGACAGAGCAGAAAGAGAGGAAAGCAGAGAGAACAGAAAGAGCAGTGAGAGCAAACTGAGAGGGGAGAGAGAGAGAGAGAGAGAGAGAGAGAGGGAGAGGGAGAGGGAGAGAGAGAGATGGAGAGGGAGGAGCCAGAAAGATTGCGTACATCAGAGATTTAGTTATTTCTTCCAATTTTTTTTTTTTTATCTTTTCTTCCACTTCTTTAAATGAATTCTTCATTTCTTCTTTAAGGGCCTCTGTCCTCTTGATAAAGTTATTTTTAAGGTCATTTTTTTTTTCTGTTTCTTCTGCATTGAGCAGGTTTTCCTGATGGAGTACCATCAGGTTCTGGTGTTGCCACATTGCTTTTTAGGTTGTTGAATGCATTCTTGCCTGGATGTCTACCCCTCTCTTCTTCCAGCTGGTGCAGAGGTCTTTGCCTCTTGATCCAGTCCTCTGTCTCAGTCCTTTCTGTGCAGTAGATGTTTGTGTCTCAGGTAGCTGCTAAGGTTGGGGAGGGGGGGATCTGGGTGGATTTGAAGGCATAGTAGAGGGGCTGTTGGTGGAGCCTGCAGAGTCTTTCCTGCTAACCTGCTAGTACGGCTGAGATGGTGGGGGAAGGGCCTAGGGTTTTCCTCCAGGACATAGGAGGGAGAGGCTCTTTGGTCCCTTTGGGAAGCTGGCCACTCCAGAAATATACTGTTGTAACATTCCAGTATATCTTGAACCTATAATTGTTTCCCCCAGTTTTATTTTTATAATTGGATTAATTCAGATAATTTTCATTCTAGTTTGTTGTTATTCCAATAATTATTAACATGTTTCAAATATATCCAGAGAAGGACCTTTTAAATGTTGAATTTTTTCTCTTGGGAAGATTTTGGGTTTTGTTTTTTAACTTATGCCACATTTTGGAGTTGCTTTTTATTTTAATTTTTCACTTGGATTATATTGAATATGTGATTATTCAACACTTCAGATGACATTTTACAAGTGAAGGAATGAGAAAAAACAACAAAAGCTTAGTAATGAATAGAATATTCAGTGATTATGTTGGGAAAATATCAGTACACATGCTGGGAATGTTTGAGGGTCTTATCAGAAGCTAAACACAGAATAGTGTCATCTCAAAAGAAAAATTAGGCAATTTTCGTAATGACATCAAATTGTTTTCACATTGCATTTTAAAGGGTTAACAATGCAGGCTCTTAACATAAGTTAAACACACAATAGTGTCATCTCGAAAGGAAAATTAGGCAACTTTGGTAATAATATATCAAATTTATTCACAGTGTATTTTAAAGGGTTAAAAACGCAGCATAATTTTACTGTGGCGAATGGAAGTCTCCTTAATGACAGCCATGCATATTAATCTTGGAGATCTGTGAACTATTCAGCAACTTGAAGAAGATACCCCTTCTTCAAGAGAAGTATTTCTCTCTTCAAGAGAAAAATGTAACACAAAATGGGAAACAAATACATTATCTCATGAGTGTTGGTCCTTATGTAAAATCCTTTACTTCATATTGTAAGTTCTGTAATCCCTTTGCCTCATTGTCCTGCCTGGCATTCCTCTTAGGGCATCCTTCATCCATGTAAACCAAAGGCTCAAAATGGGATATGATTATCTCTCATGTCTCTTTCTCTGCTTTTTAATAAGCATTACCTTTTCCCCTCACATTCCCTCACAGATAGGCTGGCTGCTATCTACATTGTTGGTGCTATGATACATTGTTTCCCTCTTCCTGTAGTTTATTAGTGTTTCCACAATAGATGGCGAAAGGCTGGATGGAGGGCTGCTGAAGAAATACTCCTATCACCAGGGACAGTATTCTGTATACAATTTGTGTTTTGTAGGTAGTACTTATTTCGTTACCTTATTTTGTTACTATGGATTGAACCTACCCACCTTGTGCACTGTGCATGCTGGGCAAGCTGACAGTAGCTGAGATTAATCTTGCACCTCCTTCCCCTGGACATGCTCTGGATTCTGGACTTGATCCTTAAGCATGATGTCCTCCTGACTCAGACCCCTGAGTCACTGGGATTATAAACTAGATCCGTCAGCCTTGATATTAAGGCCAGAATTGGAAACTGCATGCAAAAGATTAATGAACAAAGCTAGCACTCAGTGTAGCTGAGCAGGCAGCTAATTACTTGGCATGATTGAAAGTACAGAAAACACTGTTTAGTTCCTTAATGGCACAGAGTAAAGTATTTAGATTCTTACCTTAGGTTTATACATATCTGGTGAATGACTTTTAAATGCTATTGTAAAATGGAAATTATTCAGAGAATACACCATGATCAGCCATTGTCTGTACTGTAAAATAAAAACAACAACAAAAGAAAAAAGGGAGAGAAGAAGAAGAAGAAGAAGAAGAAGAAGAAGAAGAAGAAGAAGAAGAAGAAGAAGAAGAAGAAGAAGAAGAAAATGGCTTTCTGTTGAATTTTCCAGAGAATGGTGACCATGACTGCTGTCAGAAACTAGAGAAGGAATGCTACTTCCTTGCCTTGACTTTTTACATTTTTTTTTTTTTAACTCTAAGATCCCCAGGGAAGCAAACGTAAGAAGGACTATGAGATGACAGAAACCATGCTTCTCCTGCATCCTCTGGAACCCTCACCATCCTCTCCAGTGTTGTCATCATTGCTGTGAGTTCTTTACACCTGAAGATGAGCGGCAGTGCTAGCTAGCAAGCACAAAAAGCCCCTGTCTCTAGTTCCTCAAATTTGCTCCTCATAGGAGTGCACTATTTGCTCTAAGTTCACTATAAATTCTCTTTTCCATTCACCCTTGTCTCCAGTGCCAGATTTAGGGCCAATTTAAGTGAAAACATGTTTGTAGCCTTCCTAAAACTTTACTGTGTTGTTTGACTATGGGAGAGCCAGACAGAGGAATGTAATAGCTACATCTTTTATTATGCCTTTAAAATTTATAGTTAGAGGATAGTTGAGTTACCAAATTGATACAGGATCCTTTGTTTCAAACAGTGTTGTTGTGTGTGGCAATTGTTTTTATTTTCATGGTTGTGGTATGAAGAGCATTAACGTTACTCTCATAACAGCCCTAAACAAACAGTTCACTTGGTTTTATGCATTCACATTGTCTAAAGAACTTTTCTGCTTTGTCAGTCAAAAAGTCTATACCCATTGAATAGAAACTCCCTATTTGTTTTTTTTTTTTTTTTTTTTTTGAGTTACACTTTCTCTAGTTCCTAACAAACAAAATTTTACTGCCCATTTAACTCAGTCTGAATGTTTTTGATACTTCAAATAAGGGAAGTCATAGATTTGCATTTTTGTGATTTGCTTGACTCAATTGGGGCAATTGGTGTTCTCGAGGTTCATTCATATATTGTATGTCAGAACTATCTAAAAATGCTGAATAATATTCCATTATATGCATATGCCACATTTATTTAATGATTAATTTGTTCACGGGCATTTGGGTTGTTTCCATATTTTCACCACTGTATACATTGCTGCTCTGAATATAGGTGCATATGTGCTATTTTGACTCTTCCTTCAATTCTTTTGGCTGTAGCTTGGAATTAGTGACGAGTATAGTAACTGCATTAATTGTCTGAGTAAGTGTCATACTGTTTTCCATGGTGGTTGCACCATTTTACATTCCTGTCAACAATGTATAAAGGTTGCAGGCTCTCCAGTTCTCTCTGTCAATTGTTTTCCCTCATCCTCCTTTTTGTATTTCTTTCTTTCTTTTCCTCTCCCTTTTATTTCTGTGATAGCATTTATAATAATTCACTTTTTGAAAGGCCACTTTGAAGAAGGGGTCATCTTTCCTTTACACGTGTGGAAACTATAATTCAAAGTGAGTCCCTACAGGTTTTTAGAGCCCAGTAATAAGGCATCCTTTGCGGTCACAGATTATTTACAACTTGTAAGAAAAACTATTAGAAACAGCAATCAAGAGGATCTTAAAATAAGACAGATCAAGTTTTAGAAGCATTGGTAGGGGAGCTTTCCATTCCTTAGTACTGTTTGGATACATAAGTATAAGCTCTGTTGGTAATAATATTGTTCAAGGCAGGAAATGAGATTTTTCTTTAGATTACCAGTGGGAACAGTAAAGCTTGACCTTCATTAATATGCACACATTAGCATAATGTGATTTACATAGGTGTTAGCCCAGGTGTTTGGAAAAGCAGTCAGGAGAATAACCTCAGATCATTACAAAAACTAAAGCTGTATCTTCTCTTTCTCTCTAAGGATCTTCAACTGAACATTAATTATAATAGCACCAATTTAAACATGGCTGATTACATAATTTTGGCAAACCTGTCATTACCCATGAATAGTACATGAAAAACAGAAATGCATATAGTGTTTTTCATAGCTTTATAGAGATTTTTTTCTTAGAGAAAAGAAAAATAGGGCTATGTTCCTCATTGATTTTTCATGTCAAACAGTTGATTCTTGGACCATAACACCTATGGTTTCAGATACTGAGACTAATATTCTTGGTTTTATATTTTGGCTACAGTGTCAAGTCTATTTACATTAAAAGCATACTTGATAGTCAACATCATGCCTTTCATCAATGAGGGAAACACGTGCTGTGAGGACATCTCCTGAGGCAGACATAGCAGCAGACCTGGATGTCTCGCAGGTCTTTGTTCCCTTCTTGATTACTATGTGGGTTATTTATGAGCATCCTGAGAAACCACTCATTGGAGAGAACTGGGCACCATGAGAATATCCTGCTGAGGAGATAGTGGCACAGTCCATTGAGAGTTTCATTTGTTCATACTTAATGTTTCATTACAGCAGCATCTGAGTTTTATGGAAGGGTTACACATCAGGAGAAAATAATGCTGAGCTAAACTTAGAGATGACTCACCATTCAGTAGATCTGCATCTGTTAGGTACGTGCAGATAAGGTACTGGGGATTCATGGAAGACATGCAAAGAGCTGCTTGAGGATGCTCAATTATTATCTCTATGACACAGTGGCACTCGAACATTGATGAAATTCAGGACTGTATGGGGGTGTGGGGAAGCACACAGGGCTGCTTAGGGCTGCTTCCATATCCTGTTTTGGCAGCTGTGGGAAAGGGAGCAGAAAGTATACTTAAGGCATTCCCAAAGGTACCCTCTTGGGTACAAACTATGAAAAGGGACTTTCTGAACTAACTTGGTGACACAGTTGTATTATTTCAATTCCTCAGAAGGTTGAAGCAAGAGGATGGGAATCTCTAGACTTTTCTAGGCTATTGAATGAGTTCCAGACCAGACTGAGCAACTTAGTGAAATTTTGTGAGAAATATTAATCAAAAGAGGTCTAGAGATATGCTTCTGTGATAGAATGCTTGCTTGCATCCACTGTGCTATAGGTTCAATCCCTGGCAACACACACACGCACACACACACACACACACACACATACACACACACGCACACACACACACAGACACACACACACACACACACACACACACACACACACGGGGAAAAAAAGGGCAGCAAACCAGTTTTTGGTAACATTTGACACTCTTACATTGACTCTTAAATTGAAAAAAAAATGTTGAAACTTGAGACAGTCACATGATATTGTCTTGTTAATATAGTTGTTACAAAAGGTGTTTAAAGGAATAGCTTATATTCCACAACTCATACACAGACACACACACACAAAGATACACACATGAAATCAGAGAGAGAGAGAGAGAGAAAGGAAGAGAGAGCGAGAGAGAATAAAACATGTTTGAATATAAAGGCTATTTATTTTATATACTGTTACAAAGAGACCGGGTAAGGAAAATATGGCAGAAGTATAAACTAAATTATAAACATCACATCTGAAATATGTAAAGTACAAGAGAATTATATATGACTTCTTGGTGACATTTAAAATAATATTTAAATAAAAATAGTTGATACAGATTTTATATACAATGATAGTTTTATTTGATTTTTGTAAATAGTAAGTTTTCCTGGGCCATGGTGACATCAGGGCAAAGCTACTGAATAGGACCATGTTTAGGTCCATTGTCCTGCAGCAGTGCAGGGTCTGAGTTGATCTTCATGACTCCTGTTATCACCAAGAGCTGTGCCAATGCCTGGGGTCTGGTCAGCCACCTGAGATCATGTTGGTGTCTGAGGGCCGTGCTGTCACTGGGGGTCATAGGAACCATACAAATTGAACTCTTAGGGCTGTGCTCTGGGATAATTGGCCCCGCCTTTTGCTGTAGCAGGAACATTGGTCCTGCTCCTCATAGGAGAACTGGTCTCCCAGAACTTGGAAGAGAAGGCTCAACTCCTCACCAAAGGCATGGGAGAACTGCCCCCTCTCCCATGGTATGGGTGTAGGAGAGCTGTCTATGCCCTTCCCGTGAAGGGGGTAGTCCTAGTAGCCTAGACTGACCAGCTCAGCTACCACCTAGGCCCACATCTGGGCCTTGGGTTGGCCCACCCTAACATCTACCCATTTATGACCTGCTGGAGCACATGAAGGGACTGGTCCTGATAACCACAGGACCTCCCTGACTGGGGCAACAGCAGGATTTCTGAAAGGAGTTTCAGTGAGGGCGCAGTGATGATGGTGTGCCAGAGATCTTGAACCAGACTAAGGACTCATTACAATGCACATTTGCCTGTGGGGCTGATTGAACAAGTGGGAATATATGCCGCTTGACACACTGCAGCTCCCAATGCCAGTAGGAAAAATGAAGAGATGTGGGAGAGATGGGAAGGACTGAGAAGTGAAGACATTTTTACTTTTTTGTTTTTAATTAGTTTGGGGGGAGTGATTTCTTTTCTGGGAGCGGATGCTGTGAGGGTGTGGGTGGCTATGGAGAGAGTGGGAGGTGAGCAGGATTGGCTGCATGATAGGAAATTCCTAGAAGGTCAAAAAATTATGTTATAAAAACAAAGAAACAAAGTGATGCATTTTCTATTGATGGCTTTTGATCGCATCTTCTCAATTGTTTGACTGTACAAGTGCTTTAATGTAAAAAGTGATGGCTGTGCTTCTTTATGTTGCTGTGAGTGTCCACAGTGTAAAGGACAAGCGGTGACTTACAAAATTAAAGAAGATCGTGAGCCTAGATATAGCAGGAATGCCTGAAAAGAAGTAGAAGGTGGGGCATGTTGTAGCCATTCATTTTTCTGAAAGTCTCAATAAATACTGAGAGTCAGAAGTCATTTACTTGCACTTAATGGAACCATTCATTAAACAGAGTAGCCAAGCATTATTACCTGAATTGCTCACATTGATAATGAATATGAAGAGAAACAAGGATTCTAGGTATCTCACAGAGTAATTCTTAGTGAAAGTGTTAGGATCAATGCAAATCAGAACACGTCAGTGGGGCAGGGTTGTTGGTTTGCTTGCCTCAAATTTTGTTTAGTTTTTAAACGCTGAGACACATTTCTGAGATAGCATCTTGCTGTGTAGCTCAGGCTGGCCTAAAACTTTTGCTCTTCCTGCCTCAGCTTCCTGAGTGCTGCGATTATAGATATGTGCTACCACATTATTTGTCTTTAATCATATGTAATAGCTTTGGATTTAAAAATAGTTTTATGTTTTAAGGTCTTCTTAGTTAATGTAGTACTAATTATGCAACTATAATTTAGTATTTCTGGAATTGAAAATGTTGGCTTTTTAATGATATTATTTTCATTAATAGATAAGATCTTACTCATTTCCCTTGGAATAGAGTTTGAAAACTATATATTATTTAGTATGGAACAGGGCTTTTGGAAGACTTTCAAAGATACCAACAAGCATACATAAGGTTGATAAAATATTGTTACAAATATTTTCAAATAAGTCTTAATGGATAGAACAATTTTACTTGTATAAAATCAATATAAATATTGTAATTCATTATTATCTTCATGAGTAATCAGTTTTCCTCAATTGCCTACTACTATGAGGTCTGTTGTACATTCCATTAAAATTAATACAAAACAACTGAATGTGAAATAGATACTCATTATTATTATTATTATTATTTAAAAAAAATAAAGGAATTTCAAGGAAATTAAATATGCTCATCTTTGCATGAGTCATTTCTCATGAATCGGGATGGCTATGAGTGGTTCTGGTATGATTCAGTTTTAGCACACAGTTATCATCATTATCCACTCTACCTTTTGGTGGGCTAGAATATCAACCTTAGTCCCATTCCCATTGGATAACCTGTTACCTGTAATGTCAATCTAGCAGAATGGTGACTTTTTTTTTGTTTTTGTTTTTGTTTTTTTCAAGATAGGATCTCTCTGTGGCTTTGGAGCCTGTCCTAGAACTGGCACTGTAGACCAGGCTGGCCTTGAACTCACAAAGATCCACCTGCCTCTGCCTCCCGAGTGCTGGGATCAAAGGCATGCCCCACCACTGCCCGGTTGAAATGATGACTTTAATGGGCACAGGATTTAACCTTTTATGCTTTAAATCTCAGCTCTGCCACTAATTAGGCTTTGACCTTGAGGAATACTCATCCTTTCTAAACCCATGTTCACTAACCTGTAAAAGCTGGATTCCCAGAAGCTGGATCTGGATTGATGGGAAGATCAGAAACCTGGAATAAATTGATTCTGGATCTAGATCAATCGATGAAGTTCTAGAAAGGATGACTCACTTCTGGAAAAACAGTTGGTTTTAAATAGGAAAGTGGATCAAATATAGACAAGTTTGTGTTAGCGAAAGCCTGAACATGCTTAGTTGGAAAGTCAGCCTCTGTTTTGCCACTTTGAAACTTCTTTGAATTGAGGACCCTCAATTCTACTGGAAGTCTGTTCATCTGTCTAGGTAACAGGTTTCTCAAACAGGCTTTTGTTCTGACCTAAGACGATTGGACTTACTAGTGGAGTTTTTAACTTATATAAGTATTTTGAAGTCAACTGGGTATTTGTTTCCCAATAGATTATTGGAAATGAATGACTCAGCTAATATTTAACCACCAAATAACAACAATTAGAAGTCATTTCAGTTTGGGTGGATTTTGCATGTGTGACCCTTAAAAAATACATGGTGGGTAACTGACCTTACGTGAAGGCCAGGTTTTTTGTGTGAATGGTGAAAATGTCAACCTAAAAGGGTTGTGGGAAATTTTTGTTTTATTTACCTTTTTTAAAGGATCTATTTATTTATTTATTTATTTATTTTTCTGTGTATGCATGTTTTGCCTGCATGTGTGTGTAATATGGCAATACATGTGTACCTGATGCATACAGAGTCCAGAAGAGGGTGTGAGATTCCCAGGGTCTGGGGTTACAAAAGTTCCGAGGCACTACTAAGTTTCTGATAACTAACTCCAGGGCTTCTACAAGAGCAGTGCGTGCCCTTAATTAATTAGCATCTCTTCAGCCTTCTTGTTTGTTTTTATATTGAAGAATGAAAATTTAAATGTCAGTCTAAATTATCACAGAAAGCTTAATTTATGTCCTAATTAAAAACATCTAGGTTAGAGTTTGCATACGATTGTGCTAATTCTAGGGATTTTGGATGAACAGAAAAATAAACCAAAGCTGTTGAAGGATTAACTTTACTGGTAAAATTATAAAAGAGAACAGTACAGCATCCATCATTTATCATTTGACTTTTGTAGCATGCTCTTAAAGGGGGTTAACGTGGCAAAATAGTAAAGTGCCCATTGAAAGCCTATTTTGAAGGATTTAATTTATTTCTGGACAGTTTTAACTGTTGTCCAGTTTCAGTTGTATGCACATCATGAAAGCCTATGCCTTCAAAAAGACTTATAACTTAACTGATACTCGTAGCCCGTCAAAGCTTCTTCCAAGAAAATGGCAAACACATTAAAACAATGTACAGGGTAAAAGCTAGTGCCAAGTTAAAAAAAAAAAAGGAATCTTTAAGGTTTTTAGTGGCTTTATGTCTGCTGGGTTCAACTTGAACCTTTGTAAGAATGGGGACGCTAATGACTGTTCTGATTTGTTTCTCTGCTGCTGTGATAAAAGACTGACCAAAACCAACTTGGTTCGGAAAGAGTTTTTTTCCCTCTACTTTTAAGTTACTGTCCATCATGAAGGGAAGCCAAGGCAGGAACTCAAAGCAGGGATTTGGAGGCAGGAACTGCATTAAAGGCCAAAGAGGAAGGCTGCTTACTGTCTTGCTCTCCGTGTCTTAACCTGTTGGCTCACTTCCAGGGATGGCAACCCCTACAGTATGCTGGGCCCTCCTGCATAAATCACTTATCAAGAAAATGGCCCAACAGACTTACCCGCAGGCCCATCTGAGGCAGAAACTCCACCCCCCCCACTTGAGGTTAATTCTTCTAAGGTGACTCTAGTTGGTTCAAATTGACAAAAACTAACCGGAACATTGATAAATATATGAGTAACCATCATGACCTGTATGATTTAACTGCATATCCAGAAAAGGCAGAAGTCCTATCTTTGTTAAATTGTCAATAAAAATAACCACATTATTTGTGTACTAGCCTCACCCTTGTAGTTTCATGGTTACTTTCTCAGACCAAATGCTTCTAAAATAAAAAGAGGCCTACCTAGGTAGAGCTTCTAGCTGTAATTCCTTGTCAAATACCTAGAGCTTAAAATGTCTTCTGGGTATGAGACCATGGAAATCCTGATTTGGCACACACTATATCAATTCCATAAAAATA
This sequence comes from Phodopus roborovskii, assembly GCF_943737965.1. NCBI lineage: Eukaryota > Metazoa > Chordata > Mammalia > Rodentia > Cricetidae > Phodopus > Phodopus roborovskii. The sequence goes on from NW_026125444.1 coordinate 2,798,457, forward strand.
CAAATATGTCCATTAGTTGTCCTGCTATGGTAAACAACCGAATTTCCACTTTCTTTTTTTTTTCTTGTGTTGTTCTACTAGGCATAACTTGAAGTTGTTTTCATGAATATAGTCTCCAGTGGCTCCTGTATTGGCTAGATATCTGATGTATAAGCCAAAGTCATTAGTTGCCTTCCTTCTGGACTCATTGGTAGGTAAAGATTTGAGGTCCATTGGAGGCTTGAGGAGGTCCATTGGAGAGGCTTGCATGTAACTTAGACAATGAGTCTACCAGCAAGACAACGGATTTTGCTGGTTTTTCTGTTCCCACAGCCATTTGAATAATAATTTTACCTGAGTGCTTCAGTTCTCATAGTTGGTTCTTCTGTAAGTTATAAGAGGGCATTCACAGGATGATGTACATAGGGTATGGTGAGTACAAAGTTTAAACCTCAGAATTACTAAAAGCTTATGGAAGTTGCCTTGCACAATGTGGGACTAACCTCTATCCACTATACCTATAGCATAGTCTATGGCTACTCAAAATGTCTCCAGGTATAGTACAATATCCCAGTGAGGTTAAATGGCCCTTATCCATGATTCAGTGTTGGATCTAGATCAAGACTGAGAATTCCTGTCATCTGTGACATCAAAACATGTTCAGATCCTAGTCTCCATTCATTTGCCACCACTTCCATTTTCTAGCTTTGTCCCAACCATAATCATTTCTTGTATTTTATGGTAGATTCCTAACTGGACTTTTGATAGCTGCTCACTTCTACTTTTTTCTTTTCAGTCTTCCTAATCTATCATCCAGAATTATTCATTCAAAACATGTAATTTATGGCATTCATTTGTTTATATTCTTCCTATGATTCCTGGTTTCCTTTGAAATAAAATGGCCCATGAAGAGAGGTGTATGACAACATTATACCACAACCTATGTCATATATCTTTATGTCTATCTGAAATGGGAATAGGAAAATTATCAAAAGATATGTGAACTAACAATTTCCCTTGGAGAAAGCTCAGAACTTTCTGGAAGTTATTATTAAGGTTGTTTTCAGAGTCAGTTTGGGAATATAAAAACATTGTACTGATTATCTATAGTCAGGCTTCTCTTCAATATTCTTCCAGTCAGATAATCAAATAGCTCATCAGATCATACAGACTTTTATTTCTTGCTGTAAATTAACTACTATTCTGTAAGAATGAGCGTTTACTTAAAGCAAAGTTCCAGGTTCTAGATGCAAATAAATGTGTTCTAAAAACTGCCTTTAAACAGCAATAATATCAGTAATAGTAGAAACTTCAGAGAGAGCTATACTGAGGCATCTTTATATTTGTGTAGTTTGAGGAGTCCTTTCATACAAGCTTTTCTGTAATACCCAAGATTATTTATTTAGACTATCAGTAACTTGGCACTTGCAAATAATACAATTTCATAATTTAAGATCACACTTTGGGAATATTAGGAATAGGTTTAAAAAGATTAAATAATGGAGAAAGCATTATTAGAAACAAGAAATATCCTTCCCCAAGATCACCATGTAATAAAATCCTATGAATATAGAAAGTATAAAGGACAGCTAAAGGTGGCAAAGATACAAAGACTTGTTACTTTCATAAACAACAACAAAAAAGTTAGCAATCTGTTAGAATACAGAAATGGCAGTGTCCCCTATCACAACTTGAAAGATCATTCATAGCTCTGCTAGTCTGCTCCTGTATCTCCATATGGAAAAGTATAAGTAGCTGGATAATTTTCAATCAGAAGAAAAGAATAAGTTGTTGGAAGTCTTATAAAGATGCTCAATATGTTCTAAATGGGAACGCAGATAAGAAAATACATAGTCAATTTCTTTTTTAAGCTATCTGTAATAGGATGAAATTAAGCAAAAGCAAAATATCCCAGAGAACATTTTGATGACAAATGGAAATATCTTATTGCATAGCAAGAGCCCTGGAAGAGAACAGAATATGAAAATAAGCTAAGAATATCCAGAAAGCTTCTCTAAGGTACAACATTTCCAACAGGAGAGAGATTGTTCCCTGGACTTGCTGGCATATCACACACTCCTATTTTTGCAAGAGTTTCGTGAAATGTCATTAATTTCTTTACTTTTACTATCTGTTTCTTGGACATCACACTTCTCTTGGGAGACAATATATGATAAGCTGACAGAGCATACTGGCACATCTACCCTTAATGTTAATCCCCTACTAAAAATCAAGCTTATTTTTTTTCTTAAGCTTTTGGCTGGTGATACCATTTTTGCAGCCATAAAAAATAATGCCATGTTTCACAGACAGTTGTAAAAGTAAACTTACTTCAATAACATTCTAGAAACTGGATTATTAAATTTAAAAATGTAATCTAATAAGAGGCATGGTCCAGAAAGACATTTGTTAAATGCATTCATTAATACAAACACATTTTCCTCACCCCAGAGATTTCATAAATGGTAGTATGGTCTCTGTCTAGCCTGCTGAAGTTATCCAATTCATGATGCAGTTGAAACTGAATGTTCTATAAATCAAATACATTATGGGGTAAGAGGGCCTTTGGGGAGACTGAGTTTGGAGGCAGTAAGAGGAATAGCCTGGCAATCTGATTGCTACTATATAAATTGTTTTGACAACTGATTTTCAAGTCAGGACTCAGGATGCCAAGGCTTTAACTGTGAGGTGTTCCAGGAAACTGGGAGACTGGAATAGAAAAAGGAAGGACATGGAAGTGGAATTTTCTAATCAGGTTGCAAACTCAATTCATTTATTAATCTACTGAGGGTGAAGAGGTTCTCTTCTCTCACACTGGGAAGTCACCAAATTCTCCCTATTTACTCTTCCAGAAATCCCTGGGTGATACTGTAGGCCCAGAGCCCTCTTCAGAGCTCCTGCAGTCAGGCCTGAAGTCTTGCATACAAGGTATAGATTGTTTTCTGTTCATAGTTATGTTTTCAAGGATGTTTGAAAGAGATTTGGAAGATACTTTGTCTCCCTCTGAGAAGTGGGTAGTGTGCCAATTGCCCTGGAAAATAGAGACTGGGTGTCCACCAAAGCTGGGGACAAGTATACACATTCAGGAGTCTTCATAACAACCCTATGGGAAGTGGGGCTTTGATTTCAAATGTATTACTCTCCTGGCTTGTGCTGTTATTCTGAGCAATAAACTTTTGTCTTCTACCATATTCGTTAGTGTAGCTGGCTAACTTGTTAATATTAGCTTACTGCTTTTTAACCAAGGCAGCCCATTTGATTCTGATTGTGATCTAGGCATATGCTACATTATAACACCCATTCCTTTATGGAAAATAGTTGCTCACATAAGTCCTAATTCATTTGGCATAAGTAACAATATTTTTGTGAAAAGAATACAGTCACTTCAGAAAAATAGGTTGGGAAGAATAAAAAAAAAAAACCTTAAACAACATTAAAAACCCATATACTCTAACAAAAAAAAAATGGAGGATTGACAAATGATCAACAAATATGGAGTAGGTTGAACCTATTGTCTCTAACTACCAAAAAGTACTCCTTAAAACTCTCTTCCCAGTTAGAACAGCTACTATCAACATAACAAAAAAGCAAATGCTATTGAGGAGATTGACTTAAAATAATGTAAATTTGTACAGGCATGGGTTCCTCTTAAAGCTAAAAATAGATCTGCCTAATTTGATGTAGTTATCACATTTATAAATAAAGACCCAAGGGAAAATGATAACAGCATAACCAAAAGGAAACTGGTCTCTTGTATTTATCATGTCACTGGTACCAATAACTAATATGTGAAATATCACTGGGTTCCCTTATTTTATGAATAAAAAAGTATATATAAATATGCAACAGTGCATTATTCAACTTTAAAGAATCTTGTCATTTGTAGCAAAATGGGTCATTATTGTAATAAGCCAAACACAGACAGTCATGAACCATATTTTTCTCTCATATATGGAAGCTAAAAATAAAAGCCAACAAGAATGTTAGGTAGTGATTAGTAGATGTGGGGGAGGGGTACAATAAAGGAGGGTAAATATTTTTAAGCATGGTTGTAGAGGTTTTTGGTAGCACAGGCTGTTATTTGTAATAACCTATTGCATATTTTATGAAGTTCTAGAGAAGAATTCAAAGGCAAGGGGAAATGCTTTATTTTAATTTGATCACTGGTTACTGTATGTATATTTTCATATACCACACTGAATCTCATTGATTTTTATAGTGTGTGTGTGTGTGTGTGTTTGCACGTGTGTGTGTGTGTGTGCTAGGTATTGAATGGAGATCCATACTCCCAGAACAATATACCATAATTAGAAAATAATAAAATGGGCTGGAAAGATGTGAGAGTACTGACTGCACTTCCAGAGGACCCAGGTTCATTTCCCAGCACCCACATAGTAGCTCACAACTATCTCTAACTCCAATTCCAGGGAATCAACAGCTTCACATAGATATACATGGAGGCAAACAATCAATGCACATAAAATAAAAAGAAATCATTTAAAAAGAAAACAATAATATAAAAATACTATGTTGAACTAGATGTATGACTTAGAAGAGTCTTAAATTTCCAACCCATCTTTTTCTTCCTAACGCCCTCTCCACTCACTGCCACTCCCACATTCCTGATATGTTCAAGAGATCTTGTCTTTTCCCCCTTCTGTGGGGAAACATGTATGTCTCTCTCTTACGGTCTTCCTTGTTTCCTACCTTCTCTAGCAGTGTGACTTGTAGGCTGGTGATCCTTTGTTCTCTGTCTAACATCCCTATATGAGTGCATACATACCATGTTCCTCTTTTTGTGACTGGGTTACCTCACTCAGGATGGTTTCTTCTAGTTCCGTCCATTTGCCTTCATATTTCAAGATTCCATTATTTTTTCCGCAGAGTAGTATTTCATTGTGTAAATGTACCACATCTTCTTTATCCATTCTTCAGTTAAGGGGCATCTAGGTTGTTTCCAGGTTCTAGCTATTACAAATAATGCTGCTATGGACATAGTTGAACAGATGTCTTTGTTGCATGGATGTGCATCTTTTGGGTATATACTTAAGAGTGGAATGGCTGGATCGTGTGGTAGACTGATTCCCAATTTCCTGAGGAACTGCCATACTGATCTCCAAAATGACTGTACTAGTTTGTACTCTCACCAGGAGTGGAGGAGTGTTCCCCTCTCTCAACATCCTCTGCAGCATAACCTGTCACTGGTGTTTCTAATTTTAGCCATTCTAACAGGAATATGCTGGTATCTCAGAGTTGCCTTGATTTGCATTTGCCTGATGGCTAAGGATGTGGAGCACTTTCTTAAGTGTTTTTCAGACATTTTGCATTCCTCTATTGAGAATTCTCTATTCAGTTCTGTACCTCACTTTTTATTTGGATTATTGGTGTTTTGGTGACTAGCTTCTTGAGTTCTTTGTATATTTTGCAGAACAGTCCTCTGTTAGATGTGGGGTTGGTAAAGAAGGGGAGAAGAGGAGGGGAGAGGAAGACATGAGGGAGCAGGAAGATTGAGTCATGGGAGAAATAGAGGAGAGCAAAAAAAAAAAAAAAATACCATAATAGATAGGTGTAAAATGTCCGGAGATCTACAAGGATGACCCCCAACTAACAATCTAAGCAATAGGGGAGAGGTTACCTTAAATGCCTTTCCCCAATAATGAGATTAATGATTACCTTATATGCCATCCTAGAGCCTTCATCCAGTAGTAGATGGAAGCAGAAGCAGACACCCATAGCTAAACACTGAATCCAGTTGCAGAGAAGGAGATGTGATGAGCAAATGGGTCAAGACCAGGCTGGAGAAACCCACAGAGACAGCTGACCTGAACAAGGGGGAGCTGGTGGACCCCAGACTGATAGTTGGGAAATTAGCATAGGATCGACCAAGACCCCCTGAACATGGGTCTCAGTTAGAAGGCTTAGGCAGTTTATGGCACCTCAGACAGTGGAACCAGGCTGTGTCCCTGGTGAACGAAAAGCCTTCAGGAGCACATTCTCCATGGAGGTATACTCCCTTAACCTAGAGACAAAAGGGATGCCCTAGGACCTGCCCCATATGATTTGATAGATTTTTGATGATCCCTCCTGGAAGAGCTCACCCTGCCTGGGGAGTGGATAGGGAATGGGGCCAGGGCGGGGGGTTGGGGGCATGAGAGGATAGGAGGGAGAGAGAATTGGGATCAATATGTAAAAATAAGAAAAAGATATAAAAATAAATAAATTAAAAAATTTTTAAATAGAGGTTGGAAATGAAGTGAGAATGATGATTGTTGTGCCATGTAAAAAATGCTTTTCGTATACTGATTCTGTTTTATGCATATGATTTCTCTGTTTTAAATGTGGTTTATTGTTTTTCATTTCTGAATGTGTAGAAGGAAAATAACTCCAGTTCTGTGATTCTAAATTTGTGCAGTATCTTGAAGGACAGCATGATGAACTTTGCTCTTAACCCAGCAGGTTCTTTGAATTTGCCCTGTTGCCAGGAGTGCACTGTTTCAACATCATACCTGATGTTTATCCCACAGTGGAGAATGGCCTAGTCCTGGTTAAGTGTGGTCCAAAGTCCAGCCTAACTCAACTTAAAGTGTCAAACATGTAAATAAGGCCTGTATTTTATGTCTTTTAAACATTTGATTATTAACTTTGAATATATATATATATATATTCATTATGTGAATATATTAATTGTTTGAATACATACATATTAGGTTTTGTTGTGAGATTTTTGTATATTTGCGCACATTCACTTTCCTGCCTTATGTTTAATGTAGACCTTGACAAATACGTTGTTGTTGAAACTCCCTTCTCTGCAGATGTTCCAGCTTTTAGCACAGATGAGCTGCATAGGAAACAGCTGCATCTCTGGTTTCCTGGAGACTAATCACATAGCATTAGTTCCCTCCACACAACAGTAGAGTAATGGGTCATAGGTTAAACCTTGATGCTCCTTATAAAGCACTTTTGAAGACTGTCTTACCAGCAAGATCCATATTTGATACTGTGTCTTTCAATCAATACAACAGCACTGGATTGTGCACTGTTTTGTTTTTTTTTTTTTAATTTATTTATTCTTTTTTATTTTATATAACCAAGTCCATTTAAATGAAAACAAACATTTATAGACACTCTTTGAGAAATTGGGCGTCGTTCTTTCTAAACTGCTTCCTGCTGGTAAGGAGCGCTGTCATGGCTGATTCTAAGAAGTTGCAGAAATCCTGTCTGTAGTCTGTAAGGCTGCTTTGTCCATCAGTTTTGAATGTAGGATCACCTGGTACTCTGTTTCAGGCGGTCTGGCTTGATCAAACCACATTAGTCTGGAAGGAATCCACCACTTTTCATTTTCTGTGGAAATAGAAATAGAAATCCTTTTCTCCAGTAACTTGTCCTTGAACTTAAATTTTGGAGTCAAAGCATTCTTTTTAATTTAATTTATTATTTTTCAGGTCGATCCAAGTTCCCTCTGCCTCCCTCCATCCATCCCTCTCTCTTTCCCTCCCTCCTTCCCTTTTACCCTCTCTGCCCTCTCACATGCACCCTAATCACCCTCCCCTCCCATCTCCCCACCCCAATTCCATATGTAGGGGAATGCCATCCAGTTGGGGTCATGCAGATCTGACAGGTCATGTGAAGTAGGGACTAGGGCTTCTCTCCTGTCTCCAGCTTAAGGCAGTTATCCCTCCATGGGGGATGTGTTAGCGAGGTCCTTTTGTGCACCAGGGATACATCCTGGCTCCACTGGTGAGGTCCCATAGATGGCTCAGACCTTCTGGCTGAGACCCATATTCAAGCGGGCCTGAGTCAGTCCCATGCTGGCTTCCCAGCTATCAGTCTGCTGGCCCGTTAGCTCCTCCTTGTTCAGGTAAGCCGTCTCTATGTGTTTCTGCTGCCAGGTCTTGTCCTCTCCATCTGCATCTGGGTTCTAGTTCGACTCAGTGTTTATGTATGGGTGTTTGCTCCTGTTTCCAACAGACATTAGATGAGGGCTCCATGGATAAGTTAGTTGTTGATCTCACTCTCCAGGAAGGGCATTTATGGTAGCCTTTCCACGGAATCTCAAATTGTTAGTTGGCAACAGTCTTGTAGTGCTCTACACCTTTCTTTGTGTTCAATTTTATCTTCAAACCAATATTGGCTCCCGCTTTTATGTTCTCTCTCTCTCTCTCTCTCTCTCTCTCTCTCTCTCTCTCTCTCTCTCTCTCTCTCTCTCTCTCTCTCTCTCTCTCTCTCCTGTCTTCTATTCCTAACCGGGCTCAATCTTCCTTGTCGCACTTGTTTTCCTTTCTTCCCCCTTGTTTTCTCCTACTTCTCTCTCCATTTGCTATCACCCCCCCCCACTTCCCCTGTGCTCTGGGGGACTTGTCCCTTCCCGGTTCTGTGAGGGAATTTATATGAATCTCTTAGAATACACCTTGTATCCTAGTTCTTCTGGTGGTGTGAATTATAGGCTGGTGATTCATTGTTCTATGTCTAAAATCCCTATATGAGTGCATACATACCATGTATCTCTTTTTGTGACTGGGTTACCTCATTCAGGATGATTACTTCAAGTGCCATCCACTTGCCTGCGAATTTCAAGATACCATTATTTTTTTTTTGCAGAGTAGTATTCCATTGTGTAAATGTGCCACATCTTCATCATCCATTCTTCAATTGAGGGGCATCTAGGTTGCTTCCAGGTTCTTGCTATTACAAATAGTGCTGCTATGAACATAGTTGAACAGATGTCTTTGTTGCATGGATGTGAATCCTTTGGGTATATGCCTAAGAGGGGGATTGCCGGGTCCTGTGGTAAACTAATTCCCATTTTCCTGAGGAACCGCCATACTGATCTCCACAATGGCTGTACGAGTTTGCATTCCCACCAGCAGTGGAGGAGTGTTCCCCTTTCTCCATATCCTCTCCAACATGAGTCATCATTGGTGTTTCTAATTTTAGCCATTCTGGCAGGGGTAAGATGGTATCTCAAAGTTGTTTTGATTTGCATTTCCCTGATAGCTAAGGATGTGGAGCTCTTTCTTGTCTTTCAGCCCTTTTGATTTCCTCTATCGAGAATTCTTTCTTCAGTTCTGTACCCCATTTTTTAAATAGGGTTATTTGGTGTTTTGTTGACTAGTGTCTTGAGTTCTTTGTATATTTTGGAGATCAGCTCTTTGTCCAATATAGGATTGGTGAACATCTTTTCCTAGTCTGCAGGCTGCCTTTGGTCTTGTCTACTGTGTCCTTTGCCTTACAGAAGCTTCTAAGTTTGAAGCGGTCCCATTTAGTAATTGTTGCTCTCAGTGTCTGTGCCCCTGGAGTTATGATCAAGAAGCAGTCTCCTATACCAATTTGTTCAAGGGTACCTCCTACTTTCTCTTCTAAGAGGTTCAATGTGGCTGGATTGATGTTGAGGACTTTGATCCATTTGGACTTAAGTTTTGTGCATGGCAACAGACATGGGTCTATCTGCAGTCTTCTACACACCATCATCCAATTGTGCTAGCACCATTTGTGAAGATGCTGTCTTTGCCCCATTGTATAATTTTAGCTGTTTTATCAAATCAAGTGTTCATAGGTGTGTGGGTTAATATCAGGATTTTCAATTCAATTCCATTGGTCTACCTGTCTATTTTTATGCCAATACCAGGCTGTTTTCAGAACTAAAGCTGTGTAGTAGAGCTTTAAGTCAGGAATAGTGATGCCTCCTGAAGTTATTTTATTGTATAGGGTTGTTCTGGCTATCCTGGGTCTTTTGTTTTTCCATAAAAAGTTGATTATTATCCTTTGAAGGTCAGTGAGGAATTGTGGTGGGATTTTAATGGGGATTGTATTGAATCTGTAGATTGCTTTTGGCAAGATTGCCATTTTTACTATGTTTATCCTACCTATCCAAGGGCATGGGAGACCTTTCCATTTTCTGGTATCTTCTTAATTTCTTTCTTTAGAGCCACAAAGTTCTTACTATATAGGTCTTTTACTTGTTTAGTAAGCACTATGCCAAGATACTTTATGTTGTTTGTGGTTATTGTAAAGGGTGATGTTTCTCTGATTTCTTTCTCTGTCTCTTTGTCATCTAAAAAAAGTAGGTGTACTGATTTTTTTGAGTTTATCTTGTATCCTGCTAGTTTGCTGAAGGTGTTTATCAGGTGTAGGAGTTTCCTGGTAGAGTTTATTGTGTCACTTATGTAAACTATCATCATCTGCAAATAGAGACAGTTTTACTTCTTTCTTCCTAATTTGGATCCCCTTGATCTCCTTTTGTTGTCTTATAGCTTTAGCTAGAACTTCCAGTATGATATTGAAGAGATATGGAGAGAGAGGGCAGCCTTGTCTTGTTCCTGATTTTAGAGAAATTGGCTTAAGTTTCTCTCCATTCAGTTTTGATGTTGGCAGTTGGTTTGCTGTATATTGCTCTTATTATGTTTAGGTATGTTCCTGTTATCCCTGACCTCTCCAAGACCTTTATCATGAAAGAATGTTGAATTTTGTCGAAGGTTTTTCCCGCATCTAGGGAGATAATCATATGGTTTTCTTTTTCTTTTTGTTTATATGGTGGATCACATTGATAGATTTTCATATGTTAAACCATCCCTGCATTCCAGGTATGAAGCCTATTTGGTCATGGTGGGTGATTTCTCTGATGTATTCTTGAATTCGGTTTGCCAGTATTTTATTGAGTATTTTTGCATCGATGTTCATCAGGGATATTGGTCTGTAGTTTTCTTTCTTAGTTGTGTCTTTGTGAGGTTTGGGTACGAAGGTTATTGTGGCCTCATAAAAAGAGTTTGGCAATGAACCTTCTGTTTCTATTTTGTGGGAGATTTTGAGGAATAGTGGTATTAGTTCTTCCTTGAATGTCTGGTAGAATTCTGCACTGAATCCATCTGGCCCTGGACTTTTTTGTTTGGAAGGCTTTCGATGACTGCTTCTATTTCATTGCGGGTTATAGGTCTATTTAAGTTGTTTGTCTGTTCTTGATTTAATTTTAGTAAGTTATAGTTATCCAGAAATTTTTCCATTTCCTTTGAATTTTCAGTTTTTGTGGAATACAGATTTTCAAAGTATGACCTGAAAATTGTCTGGATTTCCTCTGTGTCCATTGTTATATTATCCTTTTTGTTTCTGATTTTGTTAATTTGCATGTTCTGTCTCTGCTTTTTCGTTAATTTGGATAAAGGTTTGTCTATGTTGTTTATTTTCTCAAAAAACCAACTCTTCGTTGCATTGATTTTTTGTATTGTTTTCCTGGTTTCTATTTTGTTGATTTCAGCCCTCAAGTTGATTATTTCCTGGCGTCTACTCCTATGGGGTGAGTTCGCTTCTCTCTGTTCTAAGGCCTTCAGTTGTGCTGTTAATTCTCTTATGTGACTATCCTCTGTTTTCTTCATATGGGCACTTAGTGCAATGAACTTCCCTCTAGCACTGCTTTCAAGGTGTCCCATAAGTTTGGCTATGTTGTGTCCTCATTCCTGTTGAATATTAGAAAGTCCTTAATTTCTTTCTTTATTTCTTCTTTGACCCAGGAGTGGTGCAATTGCACATTGTTCAGTTTCCATGAGTTTGCAGGTTTTCTGCTATTTGTGTTGTTGTTGAATTTCAATTTTAAAGCATGGTGGCCTGATAAGATACAGGGGACTATTCCTATTCTCTTGTATCTGTTGAGGTTTGTTATGCCACCTAGTATGTGGTCGATTTTAGAGAAGGTTCTATGTGGAGCAGAGAAGAAGGTATATTCTTTTGTGTTTGGATAGAATATTCTATGGATGTCTGTTAACCCCAGTTGAGACATAACTTCTGTTAGTTCTTTTGTTTCTTTGTTGAGTTTTTGAGTTGTGGTCCTGTCTAGTGTTGAGAGTGGTGTATTGAAATCCCCCACCATAAGTGTGTGAGGTTTTTTTTTTTTTATATATATAAGCTTTGAGTTTAGTAGTGTCTCTTTTACGAATGTGGGTGCCTTTGTATTAGGGACATAGATGTTCAGAACTGAGACTTTGTGTTGATGGATTTCTCCTGCAATGAATACGAAATGATTGTCTTCATCTCTTTTTATTAATTTTGGTTTGAAGTCTAACTTGTTAGATATTAGGATAGCCACACCTGCTTGCTTCTTGGTTCCATTTGATTGGAAAATCTTTTCCCAATCCTTTACCTTGAGGTAATGTCTATCTTTGAAGCTTAGATGTGTTTCTTGAATGCAGCAGAAGGATGGATTCCTTCTTAGTATCCATTCTGTTAGCCTTTGTCTTTTTATAGGTGAGTTAAGACCATTAATGTTGAGGGTGAGTAAGGACCATTGATTGTTGATGCTTGTTTTTTTAGGTTTGTTGTTGGCAGTGGTATTGTGAATATATTTGTTCTGCTTTACCCTTGGTTTCTGGTGTAGTTGGATTATCTGTTGCCTACATTTTTGTGGTCATAGTTACCTTCCTTGGGTTGGAGTTTTCCTTCCAGAACTTTCTGTAGGGCCGCATTTGTAGATATTTATTGGGGGAAATCTGGTTTTGTCATTAAATACCTTGTTTTCTCCATCTATAGTGATTGAGAGTTTTGCTGGATATAGTAGCCTAGGCTGGCATCTGTGTTCTCTTAATACTTGTAGAACATCTATCCAGGACCTTCTGCCCTTGATGGTTTCCATAGAGAAGTCAGGTGTAATTTTGATAGGTCTGCCTTTATATGTTACCTGTCCTTTTTCCTTCATATTCTTAATATTCTTTCTTTATTCTGTATGCTAGGTGTTTTGATTATTATATGTCGAGGGGTCTTTTTTCTTTGGTCCAGCCTATTTGGGGTTCGGTATGCTTCTTGTACTTTCATGGGCATGTCCTTCTTCAGAATTGTAAAGTTTTCCTTGATGATTTTGTTGAATATGTTTTCGGTACCTTTGAGCTGGGCTTCCTCACATTCCTCTATGCCTATTATTCTTAGGTTTGGCCTTTTCACAGTGTCCCACATTTCCTGGATGTATTGTGTTAAGGATTTGTTGGATTTATGATTTTCTTTGGTCGATGAATCTATTTCTTCTAGTTTATCTTCTGTGCCTGAGATTCTCTCTTCCATCTCTTGAATTCTGTTGGTTATGCTTGCATCTGTAGTTCCTGATTTTTTGCCCACTTTTACTATTTCCAGCATTCCTTCAGTTTGTGTTGCCTTTATTATTCAGTTTTCCAGTCTTGGACTGTTTCCTTCACCTGCTTGATTGTTTTTTCTTGGCTTTCTGTACTTTCTTTACTTTCCTTAAGGATTTTGTTCATTTCTTCCACTGTTTTGTTTCTTTTTTCCTCCATTTCTTTAAGGGATTTTCTCACATCTTCTTTGAGGGCCTCTATCATTTTTATGATGGTAATTTTTAAGTCGTTCCCTTCTGCTTTCTCTGCTTTGTTGTTGTGTTCTGTTTTAGTTGGTGTAGATTCCCTAGATTCTGGTAGTGTCATGCTTGTCTTTCTGTTGTTAGGTGTTTTCATGTATTGCTGTCTTCCCATATCTTCTTCCAGTATGTGTTGTTGGGGTCTCCCCCTCTCTCTATGTTACTTCCCTGGTGGGCTTATGTGGGTAGACATTCAATATCTGTAGCTCTGGGTGGTCGAAGCTCTATAGGAGATCCCTCCGCAGACAGGGATGGCGTCAGGGCTAGGATCCAGTAGAAGATGCCTCTAGCCAATGGCTCTAGCCAATGGTTTGCGGAAGAGGACAAAGGCTGATCTGAAACTTGGGAAATTTTTGCGGGATAGTCGGATCTCCCTGGAAACTGGTACTCTCCAGCTGAGGCCTCTTTCTTTACCAGAGGCCCTGCTTTTGGGGTTGGGAACTCTTGCTGGTGGGAACTCTGAGTGGACCCGCAGAGATAGGCGGATCTCTGGGAGGGGCCTGGTCCTCCAACAGTGGACAGGATTGGGGTCACAGACCAAGCAGGTGGAAATTACTGGTGGTTCTGCGTGGATAGGCAGGTCTCCTTTTTCCTGTGCACAGTTTTCTTATGAAAATATAAGTGAGTATCTTAACAAGTGAGCCACACTTTAACCAATTAAAACTCTTCAAAAAAAAAAAAAAAGGATTATAATGAATAATAACTCATCAGGATTTTTAAAGGATTTTGATGGTTGAAGATGTCAAGTTAATTATCACTTCATTTCATGGGGTTGTCGGAGTTATCTTTGAAACCCAGAAGTTACAGAAAACAACTTGGAAAAATCATTTAAAAATATATGCCTTTGCTTAAGCTTTGGTGTGCAAATCTGGTCCTATAAATCAAGTGTGCACATTCAGGGCTGTAATATCACTCTGTTTTAGAGTGATGGATTATCATATGCAACGCTTCAGATTTGATACTGAGCATCAAACATACAGACACTCTCAAACCACATAAATATAATTATTATATTGGAGGATAAGTCAATACTCACAATGTCTAACAACAATAAAACTACATCCAATAACAACAAAACTGGATGGAATATTTAAAGTTACCAAACACATGCTAAATATATATTTTATAGTCCAGTAGTCACAACTGTCATTTATGTGTTACTCACAGATGAAGTAATTGAGTAACTTGCTCAGGTTCATATAGTTAATGTGTAATGGAATTTTAATACAGTATGCTTGACCCTTACAATTAGAAAATGGTAGCAATTTTCAATGTAAATGGAGGCTTTCTTGTTTTCAGAAAAAAATGTAAATTTTTCTGCTCTGGTCCTTGAAATTATCTGAGAAACCCAACCTAAAGGAGACATTTGTATTTCTATTTCATCTATTCAACCTGCACTAACCATGGGGTGAAAACAAATTATGCATATGCTGGGAATTGGCTTGTTAGAACCCCATTAACTTTTAATTTTTAACTATGAGGATTTTAACCACTGATGTTATTAGGTTAAATCTATTGCTTAAGAAATTATAAATACTTCCTTTGGGACGAAATCAATTCTATGACGCTAAGACTACAAGCACTAATTAATTAAAATGTACTATTGAAACAGGATGCTGGCCCTTCCAAATAGGCCTCATCAGTTGACACCTATGGCTCTAACCAAGATAGATACTCCTTGTGGTTGTTAGCCTAGGCAACATGGAGAATGCTATTGTTCCTTGCTGGTTTGCAGGCATGGGTGTAATCGCAGGATTCCAGATTTTTCAGGTGTGTGATCTAATGAGTATTGACCAGAAGATGACATCTTGGTCTTGGTCCTGCTTTCTTCTTTCTCTGTGCACTTCTGCAAGACTGATAAACTCTCTAAACTGTGATCAATGCATTTAGCTAATCTGAACTAGAGGTGGCCTTACATATGTAAAATAAAAAAGATGGTTTCTATGCTGTGATTTATAAGCTTTCATCTGAAGGACTCTGATATACGTTGCTTCTTATGCTTGCTCCTCAACCACAACAAGAAAACAAAACAAAACACCAACCAACCAAACAAAAACCATTAGAGGAATGGGGCCAGATAACAGGTTCCTCCCACTTTTATGTTCTAATGTTACAATTCGCCAATTTATAGAACATACATAAAGTTTTAATAACTTTACCTTCTAATTACATTTATTTCATCTTATAGAATTAAAATTATTTATTATTACCACTAAACTATTGGAGGATTCTGCATTTGATTATATTCTTACCTAAACAGTTTTATACTTTTGTATATTTTCAGACTGTTTTCTAGTGTGTTTTTTCACATCTGTCAGGTTATTAACAATGCTCCTTTAGGTTTCTATGTCTGGAAATGTTCTTCATTTATGAAAGCAATCTTGTCAGATAATTACTCTCGGTGAGTAGGGTAGTTTCTTCTCTCTCTGATTTTTTTCTCTCAGCATTTTGTATATACTTTCTCCTCTGATGTTTCTGCTGAGAAATCCACTGGTAGATGTTATGTATCATTTCTCTTCCTGTTTCCAAAATCCTTTCTCTCTTAACTTCAGAATTTTAATATGTGAAGTGAAAATCTATTTATATTTTCTGAGTTTTGGTTTTGTTATGCTTCCTGCATCTGCATGCTTGTTTCTTTTTTCAGAATTTGAGACATTTTATGTCAATAAGCTCTGTGTTCCTTTCTCTTTCTCTGTTCCTTTTGGACACTCATAGTGTATATATTATTTTCTTGGTGGTGACACACATATTCTGTAGACTCTTTCATCTTTTTTCCCCTTTCCTTTGACTGAGAAATTTCAAAGAACTTATCTTTGAGATAATTTATTCTTTCTCCTACCTTTTTTGAGTTTGTTTAGACCCACCACAGTATATATTCTTTTAATCATTACATTTTCAGTTCTACAATTTAAATAACTTGTACCTTATCGTTAAACTTCTCATTTTGTTTGATAGTGTTTTCTCTATTACATGTTTTTAGTCTAAATTCTCTTATAAATCACTAAGCTTCTTGTTGACAATTATTTGAATTCTTTGTCTGAAAGTTTATAAATTTTTGTTTCTTTGTAATCTGTTATTGATGTCTTATTTTGTGCTTTCATTTTGAATTTTGAGAGACTGGCTTTGGCTTGTCTTACCTTGTTGAGGTTCTAAGCAGACTGTCTTGTGAGGCTGATGGGCAGGCTTCAGGTAGAGGCTCTAAGCAGGCTGACATGCAACCTCAAAGTCCCCAAGGACAGTTGGAGTCTTGAGTTCATCTAGATGAGCCTGAAACTTGCATCTGTTAAAGCTGGCCTAGAATCCACCATGATAATTCCATTTTTCATTTTTTGTAGACTTGGCTCTGTAGAGTGTTGAGATGTGCTGTCTTAGCAACCAACTCTAAATGGTCCAATATGGCTTTAGACCCTGAATAGTTTGAGGCAGACTATTACTGGGGCAAGCATGGCAGCATCAACTTTGTAATTCTCTTTTATTCAAATTATTAATTAGGAATAAAATCCACAACAATAGACAGCACTTTTATTAATATGGTGTTAGGCTTTAAATTGTCCTGTTTAATAATCATCAGTGATTCTTAAGGCAGTATTTTGTTTTTTGGGTAAAATAATCACCTTTCACAAAAGTTTGGTAACTTGACTTGGGTTACTCCTCCACTAGGTGGCAGAGGTAGAATTACATTAATCTCTGAGTGACTTGTGTATATTAAACTTCCAGGATATTGTCTGAATGCTGACACAAGCCTTAGACAATGTTATATTTGATTGAACATGGGCTTTGTTAAGAAGGTTTGAGACTGGGTTTGGAGAAATTATTTTCTTTAGTTAATTGCTTTGATTATTGTTTGATTGGTAAAAGGCAGTATAAACGATTTGATATTTTCCATACTGATTTTTGACAAAGAAATTTAATGTATTATTATATTGACTCAGTTGATAATTTTTTTCAGCTTCCAGTGGTCACATTGGATTGTATCATTAAGAGAGAAAGGACAATTTCCCACAAAAAAAGAAAAAAACAATCATTAGCTTTCCATTAATAGGAATGTATACATCCATATGTCTCTAAAAATAAATTAGTATTCATGCTATATTTGCCACCAGAGGGAGTCATGTGAATACCTTAGTAGATAGGTGGAGGAAAATGAACTCCTTTCTTGCCCTACTCATTCTTTAACGAGGCTTCAAATTTTGGTAAAGCTGATATGTTTCTTGGAAAGAACTTAAATGTCTCATTTGTTTCATCATTTAATTAAATTGATTATGCATTGCAGATATGAAAAACAGAAGACACAAGTTATTTAAGCTAATGATATGTACAGAGATAAGGGTCACAACAAACATTTTTCTTTTTTTTTTTTAATTTAAATTTGAAACAAGGTTGTTTTACAAGTCAATCTCAGTTTTTTCACCCTCCCTTCCTTCCCTATCATCCTCACAAAACCCCAGCCCATCCACTTTCTGTTTCCCAGGGAGGGTGAGGCCTTCCATGTGGAGTCTTCAAAGTCTGTCATAACATTTGGGGCAGGGCTTAGGCCCTCCCCCCATGTGTCTAGGCTGAGAAAGAATCCCTCTATGAAGGATAGGCTCCCAAAGTCCATTTATATTCTAGGAATAAATACTGATCCATTACTAGAGGTCCCATAGATTACCCAGTTCTCCTAACTAACACCCACATTCAGGGGGTCTGAGTCAGTCTTATGCTGATTTCCCAGCTATCAGACTGGGGTGCATGAGCTCCCCCTTGTTCAGGTCAGCTGATTCTGTAATCAGTATGGCAGTTCCTCAGGCAAACAGGAATTAGTCTACCTCAAGATCCAGAAATTCCACTCTTAGGCATGTACCCAAAAGGTGCACATTCATGCAACAAGGACATCTGTTCAACTATGTTCATAGCAGCATTATTTGTAATAGCTAGAACCTGGAAGCAACCTAGATGCCCCTCAACTGAAGAATGGATGGAGAAAATGTGGTACATTTGCACAATGGAGTACTACTCAGTGGAAAAACACATTGGAATCCTGAAATTCGCAGGGAAATGGATGGAACTAGAAGAAACCATCCTGAATGAGGTAACCCAGTCACAAAAAGACAAACATGAGCCTTTATCTAGTAGCTGATGGAAGCAGAAGCAGACACCCACAGCTAAACACTAGCCAAACTCCTGGAATTCAGTTACAGAGAGTTAAGAGTGATGAGCAAAGGGGTCAAGACCAGGTTGGAGAAACCCACAGCAAACTTAAGACCTGGGAGAATGGTCTCCTTAGGTTAAAAAATTTCAATACTTAGTCCCAATTAGCTGTTTCCTTTTCCTTTTTGCCACGGTGGGGAGGTTGGGACAATTAGGCATGGCCTTGTTGCAGATGAATGTCACGGAAGGCTGATTCTGTGGTTTTCAAAGCCCATGCCCCAGTTAGCTATCTTTGCCTCATGGATTAAGATGTGAGCCCTCAAGTATAGCTACTGTGCCAGACCTGCCTGTCATGCTTCCCACAGTGATGGTCATAGATTCTTAACCTATGAAACTGTGAGCCCCGAATTTTAATTCTTTCTTCCATAAGTTGACTTGATCATGATGTTTCATTGTGGAGTTTAAAAAAGTAACTCAGATATCATGGAAGCTTGAAGACTTGAGTTCAGATCTGTGTAGCTGAATGGGTACCAGATGTCTGCACTATAGTCTCAGCACTACAGCATTGGAGATGGAGATAGGACAATCTTTGGAAGCTTGCATGCTCGCTAGCATGATGTATATAGTAGCAATCATCAAGAAACTCAGTGTCCGGGGGGAGGGAGGGAGAGAGGAAGGGAGAGGGAACTGGGATCGACATGTAAAATAACAAATTAAATTAAAAAAAATGCTTTGACTTCAAAATTTAAGTTGAAGGACAAGTGACTGGGGAAAAGGATTTCTATTTTTGTTTCCACAGAAAACGAAAAGATGTGGATTCCTTCCAGACTAATGTGGTTTGATCACGCCAGACCGCCTGAAACAGAGTACAAGCTGATCCTACATTCAAAACAGCTGGACAAAACAGCCCTACAGACTACAACCAGGATATCTGAATCATCTTAGAATCCCCCATGACAGCGTCCCTTACCAGCAGGAAGTAGTTTGGAAAGAACGACGCCTAAATTCCCAAATATTATGTATAAATGTTTGTTTTCATTTAATTGAACTTTGTTATATAAAATAAAATAATAATAATAAAAAAAGAAACATGAATTTAGTAATAGTCTGAAAGGAAAGCTAGTGAGCCATGTTCAATTTATTACAAACACCCTTGTCTATTAGTATCAAAATAATTAAAAATTATGAAATCAGTAATTACACAGATGCTTTATTAAGTATACTTGATCATGAAATTTCCTTTGCCAGGATGACTGTGATTATTTGTAGCAAATACAAAACCAAATAAAATCAAAGTGAATTGAAAAGAAACTTCACAGCAGTAAGCTCCCATAACCCAAACCTACTTTATGCACTGATGCTCTCTGAGCAGAGGCTGATCTGAACTGGTAAATTGGGGGGTGGGTGGAGAGATCACATAACTAAAGAAATTATAATGCAATTTGTTTGATTCCTATTTTTAGAACCAAATGGGCAAAAACATTTTCTGAAACCCACTATGTTCAGAGCATTAAGTTTCCATTAAGTTCAAGATGTAATGACCATCTTAAGAAGATGAGTCTTAAATGCTAATTAGAACACGTCATAAAGATCTGTGGTTTTCATAAGCAGTCAGTTGGCCAGCTTCACCATGGTTGCCTAGAAACATGTTCTAAATATAAATGCTTAGAGTGAACTCTGACACTATTGATTGTGACAGTTAAGGGATGAGATCCAGGCTTCTCTATTTTCATAGGTTCAGGGAGAGTATGGTTCATGTCTAGAGCTTGAGAATCAATTAGAATGATAGTCTCTTGAAACCAAGTCTAAAGAAATAATTTAGAGTATGTGTCTTTTTATGCATAATTATACTTAATGGGCAAATCTTAAATTTATTAAAGGAAGATTGGATGGTCATGAAAAAAGTATTCCAAAAATTGCCACTTTGCAACAGGATGATGGCGGCACATGTCTTTAATTCCAGAATTTGGGAGGCAGAGACAAGTGGATCTCTGTGAGTTCTAGGCCAGCCTAGGTCTATAGAGCAAGCTCCAGGACAGTCAGGGCTACACAGAGAAACTCTGTCTCGAACCCCCACCTCCTCCAAATAAAAGTGACCCCATAACATCAATCTGTAGGTAATCATGTAAGACATTTTTCTTTTCTTTGTTTTTTCTTATTTTACATATGGACCCCAGTTCCCTCTCCCTCCTAGCCTTCCATGCCCCCTGACCCCCATCCCTGGTCCCATTCCCCATCCACTCCCCAGGCAGGGTGAGCCCTTCCAGGAGGGATCATTAAAGTCTGTCAAGTCATTTGGGGTAGGGCCTAGGCCCTCCCTCATGTCTCTAGGCTAAGGGAGTATACCTCCACGGGGAATGTGCTTCTGAAGTCCTTTAGTGCACCAGGGATATATCTTGGTTCCATTGTCAGAGGTCCCATAGACTGCCCAGGCCTCTGAGACTCACATTCAAGGGGTCTGGGTTGGTCCTATGCTGGTTCCCCAACCATCAGTCTAGTGTCCATCAGCTCCCCCTTGTTCAGGTCACCTGTCTCTGTGGGTTTCTGCGGCCTGTTCCTGACCCCTTTGCGCATCACATTTCCCTCTCTGCAATTGGATTCCAGTGTTTAGCTATGGGTATTTGCTTCTGCTTCCATCAGCTACTGGATGAAGGCTCTAGGGTGACATATAAGGTAGTCATCAATCTCATTATAGGGGAAGGACATTTAATGTAGCCTTTCTACTATTACTTAGATTGTTAGTTAGGGTCATCCTTGTAGGCCTCTGGATATTTTCCTAGTGGCAGATGTCTCTTCAAACCTATAATGGCTCCCTTTATTATGATATCTCTCTTAATTTATGATTCATGTAAGGAGGTCCAGCCCACTGTGGGTAGAGCCACCCTTGAGCATGTGTTCTTAGGTTCTATAAGAAACTAGGCTGAGCAAACCATGGGGAGCAAGTAAGTCACACCCCTCCATGGCCTCTGTATCAGCTCCTGCTTCCAGGTCCCTGCCCTGTTTGAGTTCCTCTGATCAAAGATGTGGAAGTTTAAGCCAAATAAGTCCTTTCCTTCCCTAGTTGCTTTCAATCATGCTGTTTTTTTCTCAGCAATAATAACCCCAACTAAGACAATATTATAGGATGACATTTACTTTATACTCCATGTATATTTTATTATCTGAATTTTCCCTAGATGCATACATTGGGTCTTCACAAATGAATATATACACATTTATATTTGCATGTATAAGTATATGTGTATATGTGTATGTATGTATGCATGTATGTGTATGTGTGTGTGTGTTCATGGTGGAGGTGTTGTGTGACACTACTCTTGGGAAGATGTGAACTTCTCTGACACTCATCCTAGACAGAGTATAAATGACAGAGCAAAGTAAGAATATCTCTAAAGTTCAACATGATGGACGAATGGATTTATTGGATGACTTACAGCGAATATATATAGTTGAGTGGTTAGTTATACAAGTTGCGTTAACTTAAGGACAGCTGCATCGCCAAAAGTTCATCCTAATGCCAATGACAGTTCCTGAAAACTGTGACCCTCGACCTCAGCACACCACTGTTAGGAAGCTCAATAGGTCGGTGCTTTCTTTTTCAGTCAGCTCAGCTGATCTGTATCTTCCAGGAAGCTTGGTGGGGGGGGGAGTCCTAGTGTGTCTCTTAATCAGTCCTTATTTATTATGTAAGCTTCAGGAGAGAAGGGCCTAGTGCATCTGGTCAGCTTCAGGGACTTACTTTGTATTCTGTGTTGTTTACCTCCTGAGTCTTAAGGCTCTTTGCTAAAAGACTGAATGTTTCACCTCCCTTTGGAAGATTCTGGAGCTTCAGGAGCATTCCTGCAGGACTGAATGTGTCAACTCTGGAGGAAGCTGGAATACAACTTTGGGTATGCATGGGTATGGGTTCGTCAGGAGAGCCTGAGGTGTCACACTGCTGACTATAGTTGCTTCATTTGAGACAGGCTTTCTGACGGACTTCACCAAATAGGCTAGACTAGCTGGCAGTAAGGCCTCTGGATCCTTTTATCTCTGCCTTCCTAATGCTGGAACAAAAAGCATACACCATCATGCCTAGATTCTTGTGTGACTCTGGGGACTTTATGGATTGCAAATGCAAGTATTTGAACAAATGTCTCCCTAGGTATAAGAAAAAAAATATTTTTTATTGAACAAATTGTGTCTTAACTTTCTTACTTAGTCTTGGAATTTCATGCATGTTGAAAACGTATCTTGATTATATCTGTCCCGCTCCATTCTCCCAGCTCCCCCTTGGTTCCTCCCCAATACATCTCTCTTCTAATGTCCGTATCCTCTTTTTTAAACCCACTGAGTTCACTTTGCATTGTCTATGTGTGCGTGAGGGGAGAGTCTGGGATGTATTGATCATTGGTAGATTGATTACCAGTGGCAAGCAAGTAACTTGGACATGGCCTTAAATAAATCTGACATTATTTTGGTTTATTCAGTAAGCACTAAAAAGCTGATATTAGTTTCTACCATGTTGGTTATTTTAGATATTGTTAGGCAGAATGCTGTCAATTTAATTTTAAGTATATGTTTTGAGACATTCTTTGTGTCTGGCCTGCATATAGGCAACAGGTGTCACTAACCAGGTAAAAGTGACATTGGAGATGGATTTGGATCTGACTAGTATAGTGAATAAAAGTCACAGAATAATAACAAAACTATACCAGCATAGATAAATCTGGAAGATGGCTCCATGGTTAAGCACTTGTCACATGAGGGTGAAAATCAGACTACAAATTCCCAGAACCCATGTGAATGCTAGGTGTGTATGATGTGTGGTCTATAATTCAGCAGCAGAAGTTAGAGATTGGATTCCCCAGTGCAAGCTAGTTGGCAACACTAATTAGCTATGGCAGTGAGCTATGGGTTTGATTGAGACACTACATCTCACTGAATAAGGCGTAAGAATGAAAGAGGATATTTACAGACATCAATTTTAGGTCTTCGTGTGCCCTCTCACAGTTATTCACCTTCCAACAGACATATGCCTCCATATAAAACATGTAAACACACTTGCATAGCACACAGACACACACATAAAAGTGGAAAACAAAGTAAAATATGGCTGCAAAGGTTTTAGTGGATGCTCTTTGATTAGATTGGTACAGGAAACAAATAGCTCACTTGAATTATTCACCTTCTCTTATGTAGAAAAGAAGCTGTTAAGATGAAGTCTTTTTCACTCTAACAAGGAAAAGAAAAATTGTGTAGAGTTTTATGGACTACAGAGTGGCTGAACTTTTCTGTGGGAAGTAAGGAAAGGTCTAAGTTCTTTTTACTGTTTTTGAAATTGATCATTTCATATGCTAGAAAGTAACATATTGGTCTGGCAACTATGATTTTATAGAAATCTGAACTCTTCCATCTTTATGTCTGGACATGCTCACTGGCTGGTTAAAAGAAGTGCAAACTGAGAGGGCCACATACTTTCCCAATGAGAAGCCCTGGCCTTCTGCATACAATTTAATACACGTTCTAGGCATGTTACTTTCAAGGAAGTTTAAAAATTAAAATTCAGATTGGAAATTCAGAATCTCACATAATTATGTTTGAAAGCTTTATAAATGATAACACATGTGTAAATTGTCATTATCTGTAGGAGCTCTGACTTTTATATGAACTCTTATAGCATCCAAGAAAAAGTTTCAAAACTCCCTAGCAGCTTCCCGGTAGAAATTGTATATCCTGGCAATGACACACATGGTTTTCTGAGCCATGTTTGCTTGAAATATCTACAATGTATAACTTATTAGTATCAGATAATTGAAATTGGATTTGTCTTCCCCTTCTATGGACCCATCCAGAAAAATGGGAAGAGCAATGACTACCTCCTCATATGGAAAATATAAGTGACCTTCCAAGAATGATACAGTTATGGCTTACTAAGTGTGCCCAGGCCTCTTTTGTTATTACTCCAAATGAAAAGAAATAGACAAAGTTAAGTTAATCACTTATGAGAATAATTATGCCTGGAGGACAGCTTTTGAACACAGAGGATTTTTATTATTCATCTTAATTACTATTATTGCTCATTGCCAAGAATCTTCCAATCTTGTGATGAAACAAACATATTCCAATACTGAAGAAATTATGATTCAATTGAAAATATTTATGCTGTTTTTTAAGGGATCTCAATGCTACTGTCATATTTGTAATTAATTTTGAAGATTTTTAAATCAATAATGTATACCAGGTAAACAGGGGGGGTGTCATGCCTACTTTTCTATTTTTACATTGATTGGAATTGTGCCATTTTCTTTATTTTTATCTTTAATAAATACATTTTGGTAGCTAATGAATTATTATCATGAAAGTTTGTATTGACCTAAGTCTTATTTAATCTGTGAAATTAAAAATTGTACAAGAGAGATATTTACAGCAAATAGGAATCTTTGCTTGCTAAGTTATACCTGACAATAATTAAGAGCTGTAAGTTTCAGGTAATAAACAGCTTCCTTAAGAAAAGAATAACAATATGAAACTATTGAGGATGATTAGGATGTAGCCTTATTCACTTCTCCTTAATAAGAAAAGAAAGGAAAAAAAAAAACATCCTGAGAATAGAGAAGTTACCCCTTCATACAGTTTGAATAGAGAACTTTGGCATTCTGGTTACTAAAAGCATATTCTTTGATGTAAAAAAAATCTGTTGAAAATGAGAAGAGTTGATATGCTATAACAATCTTGATTTTGCATTTCATTATTTTAAGTAGTGCCTTAGCTTCTTTTCCTGCTGCTGTGATAAAATACCTTGATAAAATCAAGGGAGAAATAAGAATATTGGGAAGGTAGACTTAGAGTCTGCTTTCTCTTGAAACCTATAATGGCTCCATCTTTTTTTTTTTTTTTTTAAGGGTTGATCTGATCCCTAAGTTAAGTTCAGCTACAGATATGAGATATAGGATTGTATCTAGGGAAAACAACAGGTGAGGGGATGGTTGATAGCTCTACTAGGTGAAATGAACAATGGGACTAAAGTGAGCTAAAGTAACACAATTGGACTCAAGCTTATAAAACATTGAATGGCTCCATCTTTTATGGTATCTCTCTCTCTCTCTCTCTGTGTCTGTCTTTTTCAGTCATCTATTCCTCTCCTGACTCAATCTTCCTAGTCCCATGTGCATTCCTCACCTCCCCTTCTCTTTCTCCTAGGCCCCTCTCCACTCACTGCCCCCTCCCTATATGCTCAGGAGATCTTGTTCCTTTCCCCTTCTGTGAGGGACCTTATATGAATCTCTTAGAATCCTCCATGTATTCTAGTTCCTCTGGCGGTGTGAATTATAGGCTGGTGATCCTTTGCTCTATGTCTAAAATCCATATATGAGCAAGCACATACCTTGTTCGTCTTTTTGTGATTGGGTTACCTTATTCAGCATGGTTTCTTCAAGTTCCATCCATTTGCCTTCGAATTTCAAGATTCCATTCCCCTCCCCGCCCTCGCAGAGTAGTATTCCATTGTGTAAATGTACCACATCATCTTTATCCATTCTTCAGTTGAGGGGCATCTAGGCTGCTTCCAGGTTCTTGCTATTACAAATAATGCTTCTACGAACATAGTTGAACACATGCCTTTGTTGCATGATTGTGGATCATTTGGGTATATGCCTAAGAGTGGTCGACTGATTCCCATTTTCTTGAGGAACTGCCATACTGATCCCCAGAATGGCTGTACAAGCTTGCACTCCCAGCAGCAGTGGAGGAGTGTTCCCCTTTCTCAACATCCTCTCCAGCATAATTTGTCATTGGTGTTCCGAATTTTAGTTTTTTTTATTTTAAAATTAAATTTATTCATACTTTCTCATCTTTGCAAAGGTTTGAAGTAAATAAGAACAAACCATCAGGTTATTAATGAAATGTAAAATTATTTCTCTAGTGTAGCTCCTCATTTACTGTGCTCAGTTAATGTTTATATTACTGAATATGCCATATCAATTTTCTTTGGGGCTTGAGCAGTTTTCATTTTTTTCTCTGTATAAAAGAAATATCTTTTATTTTTAATTTATTTATTTTTCTTATTTTTACATATTGATTCCAGTTTTCTCTCTGTCCCTCCCTCCCTCTCTTCCACCCTCCCATGCCCCCCAAATAATGTGATTTCTTAGTAATGTATTAAGTTCTTTTAGTATAATTGGCTGTTAATAGAGGCAAGCTACGCCTAATCTAATCCTGTTACACATCGTCATCACATTATTTATCTCTCCTTAAGACCTCATTTTTGTTTTCAGTTCAAATTGGAAATTCAAGGAAAAATACAATAATCTTTGCAATTTCTTTCGACTACATAGTGATGCAAAACAGTGATGAGGTTAATGCAATAAGAACTTTGCTGTAAATATTTTCTTAGTATTTGAAAACAGCTTCTACTAATGTTTGGAAAAAAATCTTATCTCCAATTTGATTTATACTTCACATTTCTTTAATTAGGGGAATAAATGATTAAAGAAAATAGATATGAATAATGTATGAAATCTCTCGGATCAGCAATTGGGTTTGCTGCCCAGTTTGACACTCACTGAATTAGGATGCCTTTAATGGATAATCTTAAGATGAACTGACTTTCTCCATGGTCATAGACACATGTGTTTACACGAGGATCACAGATGAGAGTGACATAACATGGTGACCTTGGTTAGCTCAAACCAGAATGACAACTTTTCAGTTCTCTAAAATGTTCCCTTTGTTTTACTTGTATATGCCTTAACAACACATTAGTTATATAACTGCATCTATTCTCTTCCAATTTTCTTTACTTAATTAATTATAATTTCTCAGTGATAGATTATTCTTTTAGTATAATTGGCTATTTGTTTATAGAGGCAAGACATGAACATTATTTCTAGTCTAACTTTCAACTGAAACAATGACTTCTGTTTGTTATGCTGCCTTTTATAACTGTCTCTAGCTTTGTTTTCATATTTACAATAAATAAGTAGAATTTTGAAAGTGCATGCTTGAAAATATAAAGATAATTATTCAGTCATATTTGAAAAGGAACATATATATATATATATATGCTTTCATGTTCATATTATTATTCTTTTATACCTATTACATCCCATTATTCCTACTTTTGACTTGATGTATATATACATGTATATATATATATATATATACATATATATGTGTGTGTACATATATAACATATATATACATATAGATATATATACTTTTATAGATAAACATAGAAAGAATGATATAAAGCCATACTGATATGTTTATTCATATAATCTTGCAGGATGTCTTTCTTTTTAAAATTAATGAGTTCATTTATTTATTCATTTTACATGCTACCACAGTTTCCCCTCCCTCCTCTCCCCCCAAGTACCTCTCCCGCACACCCTCTGTTCCCATTCATCAATCCACACCTCTGTTTCTGTTTAGGAAAGGGCATATCAAGTTGCAATAAGACTAAGTACCTCCCCATGTAATAAGTCTGGACAAGGTGACTCAGTATGAGGAATATGTAATGAAAGCCAGCAAAAGAGTGGGAATCCACCCCTACTCCCACTGTTAAAGTCCCACAAGGAAACCAAGATGCACACCTGTAAAATATCTGCAGAATGCCTAGGTCAGTCCCATGCAGGTTCCCTGGTTGTTGGTTCAGTCTCTGTGACCCCCAGGTTAGTTGATACTGTGGGGTTTTTGTGTTGTCCTTAAGTCCTCTGGCTTGTATGATCCTTTCTTCCCCCCTCTTCATGATTCCTTGAGCTCCAACAAATTTGACTGTGGGTTTCTGCTTCTATCTGTTTCTATCATTGGCTGGATGAAGTCTCTTTGATGACAATTAGACTAGGTTCCAATAAATCTATGAGTATTGCAGAATATTGTTAGGCACCATTAAATTGCAATTTTCCCCTACAGTCATGTTTGGTTTTATCCTAGTTCTCTGAGCCATCCAACCTGTGGGTTGTGGTTCTTATGGCAGTGTCAGGAGTAAGTTTACTCTCTTGGCATGGCTTTTAGGCTAGAGCAGTAACTGATTGGCCACAGCTCAACCTCTAGGCCACCCTTACCTCAGCATATCCTATAGGCAGGAAAGACTGTAGGTAGAAGGCTATTTGACAGGGTTGGTGTCCCGATCCCTTCACTTGAAGTCTTGCCTAATCACAGGAGATGGCCAGTTCAAGCTACATACCCTCTACTGCTAGGAGTCATCTTGCAATAGGAGATTCCCTTGCACCAGGTTTCTACCTAACCTTGAAATGCAACTCCCCTTTCCAGTAGTCTCTTTTTGTATTCACCCCAACCCCCATTGCCTCCAGACCAGATCACTCATGTTCTCATCCCCACCCACCTCCAGTGTACTCCCGAAATCCCTTCCATTTCTGCTTCCCAAGGAGATCCTTCCCAATTCCACCCCTTGAATTCCCTTGTTAACTAGGGAAGATGTTTTTCCTGTTCTTAGCATAGAGCTAAAATACCATGACTAAGGTCCATTAGGAAACAACACCTAAAATAATTTCATATTTAATAACCCCATTCTTTTCTTTTGTTTTATTCTGTTAACTTTTAAAAGTAGAAATAATTATAATTGGTGATATGTTCAAATATATTCTTAAGATTTTCATGACATTAATACTCTACCAAAACTGATTTCAACTACCTACCTATTATCATTAAATGGAGAGTGAGGTGAAATAAACATAATTAATATACTCAGACCAGTAGAAAGCTGTTCTAGCCTACCTCTGGCTTTAATTCCCTGTATCAGCAGTCGTTTAATTTAATAAAAGAAAAATGATTAGATTGTTTTAAATGAAGTTCTTTTTAAAACACTTCTAATAGACTGTTACTCAGAACATTACTTGAATTCATCTTTTTGCTTGATAGGTATGACTAAGAGAGTGTTTACACATAAATTATTGCAGTAGAAAACCCACTGTTAGATGAAATCTTGTCTATTGGAAATAACTATATAGCCAGAGACAAAAATTTCCACAATCTCCTTTACATTCGCAGATTCAACACTATCTTTTTTGTTGCTACTTCTAATATCTGGGTCTACAGTGGTGAGTTGACATCAAACCTTTATAGTGAATTTAAAATTTTGAAAATATGAACATTTATTTTACTTATAGAAAGTACAGTCTAGAATAGAACTCAAACTTATATTTCTATCTGGTTATTATTCTGTCATGAAAAAGGAGCTAAGACAGAAATAAGGGTTTTCAAGCATTCCTCCAATTCAACATTGATGTTATCATCTGTGGAGGTTTCTATGAGAATAGATACCTTAAATTCATATGTTTTGATGCTTTGTCCCTAGTTGGTAGAACTGTTTGGGAAGGATTGAGAGGTGTGGTCTTGTTGGAGGAGGTGTGTCACTGGGACTGCTTTTGAGGTTTCAAAAGCCTACGCCATTCCCAATTAGCTCTCTGTGCTTCATCCTTGTGTATCAGATGTGGGCTCTCTACTACTGCTCCAGAGTCATGCCTGCCTGCCTGTTGCTATGCTCCCTGTTGTGATGGTCATGGACTCTAACCCTTTGAAATCATGATCCAAAAATTCAGTACTTTCTTTTATAAGTTGCTTAGGTCTTAAGACAGCATCCAAGGTCATGATCAGCAGATTCCTTTTGTGGATCTATACGTGTATTCTATACTCAAGAAAGAAACAAGACCTGTTTAAGTTTTAGCAGTACTCCCCAAAACTTAATTATTAGAAGTGGTTATGATGAAGGACTGAAGATGACTCTTGAAAATATAACTGGCTTCATTTCATATAATAGGTAAAAGTGAATAACCTGAACTCGCCAAAATTGTTTTAAAGTCTTTGCATTATTCCTATCAATGGATATATATAGAATGTTATAAAGTAGAACAGAGACCATTTAGAAACACATAACCTCCTACATGTAGCATTATTACCAATTCTACTTTGGTTACATCATTTAATAATCAAGAAAGAACTTAATTTATTTTACTAAAACCTTGAAATATAGATATATCTATGTTGGTTTAAAGTGTGCGAAATCCATGCATTCGACATGGATGGAAATGGTGATACACATCTGTTTTCCTAACATGCAGGAAGAAGAGGAAGGATGCTTGCCAGGTATTCCAGCTCATTTGTCTATACAGAACATTGTAGGCTAGAGTTCTACACAAAGGGAAACCCTATTTCAAATGCCAAGACAAAAGAAATTGAACAGGTAATTAGTATAGTAAATTACTATGTCTCTTCACACATGTTACCTAAAAGTGTGGAGTGGTACAAGATACAAATATTTGGAAAATATCTATGGCAATTGCATATGTACATACTTGCAAAAAGCTTGTACTGTTTTGTAATTTATTATAATATCTCCCTTCTTTGATTGTGCTTCTTTTAATCATAAATATTTTAATTTTAATATGATTAGTTTTAACACTAACAAATTAAAGCTATATCTTTTGTTTAAATCTAAGTTTTCTATTGATTTGTATGAAAATATTAATTTAAAAAGAATTGAAGGAAAAAGCAAAATGGGATTCTTTACTACAGACAGTTTGAAAAGAATTAGGTAGAGGCATGATTGCTACAGAGAAGTTTGTGAGCCATGATGTGTTGACTGTAGACAAGTGTAGAAGGTAGAACTTCTGAAGGTAATTACATAATCAAAGCTTCATGAGTTCTCACATTTATAAAAAGTGTGAGTAATATATCTTCACATCTTCAAAAAGCATATACTGTTTAGGATAGCTTGTTTTGTTGAGGTTTAGCAGTATAAATTTACACACATTTGACCTGAATGGAAATTATCTGTGTTCTATTGTAACTGTTTGATGAAGGCATCAACAGACAAAACAGTCTTTTAAAAATACATATTAGTAACTGACAAGATTGCTAAGGAGTTTATGCTGTTTCTATGAAGCTTGAAGACCTGTATTCTATTCCAGGACCCACATGATGAAGGAGAGCCAATTTCCTCAAGTTGTTATCTGACCTTTATATATATGCATTGTGGACCTTAACCAAACAGAAACAATGGTGTAAAAGGTGTGTGTGTGTGTGTGTTTGTGTGTGTGTGCACGTGCGCACGCGAGCATATATATGTATATGTGTGTGTTTGTCTGAGCTTAAACTCCTTATCAGTTTCCTGTCACATTTGTAATAAAACTCACCTCGTTCTCAAAACCTGCACTCAGTCTCCCTCTAACTTTTTCTTACTCTTGGTGTACTCTGTGTTTTATGCTCTGTGGGCTGATCCTGTCTGCTCATGTCTTTCCACTGCCAGCTTTCTCACTTTTTTGAGGTTTCAGGTTAAACCACACTCTACCTTTCCCCCTCCTGTTGTAGTAACTTACAGGATGTCCTGTTATAGCATTCATGGCATCTACCTACCACTACCTGCAATTTCACTGTTTTGGGTTGGTTGGTTGGTTGCTTGCTTGCTTTTTGTCTCCTTTCCTTTTAAATAAAGCGAGAATTTGATGAATGTGGAGATCTTGCACCTCCTGCTTGTATTTATATTCTCAAAGTATAATGTTCTTGGAATGATGTAACACATAACAGATGCTAGGTAATGATGCTCAATGAAAGGATGCCCGGAAGGAGAAAACCATTTTACTTAGACTAGTAATGCTGAGCCATTTGAACTGGTAATTAAGGGAGACCTGGAGAAGACACCTCATTGAGGAGATGTACATGTCAGTGAAGGCTATTTTTGTTGTTATAAAAACACCCATTTGTAAAACTGAAATCTGCTTCTTGTTTGGCAGATAAAGTTCTACTTTTACTGCCATATTCAATCAAAACCCTTAAAATATCCAATTATGTACATTGATATGACTGAAATGCATAGAGTACATTTAAGGTTAAACAAAGTCAGAGGGATGCTGAGTGCAGATTGTGTGGAATCTTTGTGAGAAAAAAAATGAGTTTTAATCTTACTGTAAATGTGACAGTAAGTTGATAAACATTTCAAGTATATATATCATTCATTTTCCTATGAGAAGTACATGAAATTTTTATACATATTAGTGTCATCCTAAATCAAATATTACTTTGCATCTGTATTCAAGATATGTGGTGTCTTCAACAATAGGGCCTTTTTAACTACTTCTGATAAATCACCTTGGGGAATGGCAAGGGCTTTTATTGTTATGGGAGACTCTGGGGTTTCTCTAACCTATAGTTCATATGCAGATATCCCACACATTTTACTGGAACTTTTGTTTAATTACCAGGGGACCAATACAGTCCATCTCTGCAGGATATCTCCTTTCCATCTCTCGTTTTTATGTGGACAGCTAACAAAGTAGGAGATGTCCATGGGGATTTTCATACATACTTTGTTTAGGTTAGTCTTGGCCTCTCCACTTAACTATACATCCTCTATTTCTAAGTCCTACATACCCTATCTGTGGTTGAACACTCCACTCTGGTATCCCCCCTCTCTGTTTTCATGTTACCCCTGCTCTGCTAGTCCTCCCCCTAAAGGCACTCACCCACTCAATGGCCTTTTTCTATATTTTTGCATTCTATTGGTGCTCCAAGTTAAGCACACAAATCAGTGTTAGAATTCATATGTGACAGGAACATGATGTTTTTGTTTTCTGTGTCTAGATCACTTTACTCAATATTGCTTTCCAGTCATACCCATTTCCTTGAGTCATTCATAGTGTTTCATTTTTCTTTGTGGTTGAATAAAACTCTGTAGGTACCAAATTTCATTATCCATTCATCAAGAAATGTTTTGCACAAACGCTAAAAACACAGCCAAAGCAGGGCCAGAAATAGTATGAAGTCTATATGTTTTAGAACCAGGTTATAATACCTAAAGGTAACAATAGAAACATCTAAAAATATTTAGCTCTGTTTAAGTATTTTAGGGTAAATACTGGATGAAATTCCCTGTCATTGATTGATGAGGAAAGTTAAGAGATTGGCTCTGTGAAAACAAAACACATTCTCCAATTAATTATTCCTGTACAACACAATAGTGTATAAAGCTTAGTTTATTTTACATAAAGCAAAAGGTATCAATTAAAATCACATGGAATAGTTTCCTTTGTATGTCAAAAATTGTCTCAACTGTTCTACTAGTTCTAATAGAGACTACTAGTGGACTTCCCTCACATTTGGCTTTCAATCTACTCTGACACTAATCAACAGATTTTCTTATTTGGATTTTTAAAACACAGAGCCCGAAAATAAGATTTATTGCTGCATTCCACTATTCTGTTTTTAAGGAAGGATGAATTAATTAGATTCCTATATAGACGTCACCCTAATTTAGTTAGCAGAGACACTTTTGTTTAATGCCATATAGAATACTATCGGTTTTAATCTATTTCTGGTTATAAGCCAATCTGTTATCTCATTTTAACTTTAGTGATTGTAATATAACTGCTTTGAGTATTTACTTTTATCTTGTACCTACAAAATGAATGTGAACAGGCTTGAAATAATTGTCCTAAGCATTACTGGTAAATGGATGAATATGAAAGCAAATATTTATTTTAGTGTTTTAAAAATATATATAACATGTGTATATGTCTGATACATTTGTTCAAGGTATGTTGAAAGATAAATTTTAGCTGTTATGAACTCATAATCAACATTACACTATTGATTATTTGTTTAAGTATAAAGCATTCTAAACTTTAAGACTTCTTATTTTGATTTCCAGGGATTTTCTTGCCATCTATCAATCTAGGGTGGAGCCAAATTTTATAAAAGATGAATCTATGAAAGACAGAAAAATTCATGGATTTCTACATATTTGAGACATAATATAAATGAAAAAGATAATGATGCATTTAGAATGTCTAATGTCTTTTATCATATAATCAGTTACTTTTTCCAAAATACGTAAAACCAGATATATCTTTTCAAGGAACAAGATCATCTTTAAGCTTTTTACTCTCCCATCTTTTCTGTTTCTTTTTCCCTCTCTCTCTCTCTCCCTCCCTCCCTCTCTCCTTTCCTCCCTTCCTTTTCTTTTGAGATAAGTTCTCTCCATGTAGCCTATGCTTGCCTTGAAATTGTGGCTATTCTCGCTCAGCTTCCCTCCAAATTGAATATTTCAACCAGAGAAAGGACTATAATATGGTGAGATTTCATAAAAATCTTAAATAATGTCTAGGGCAGGTAATGGGGTCAATTTTCTGCTTTAGTCAACTCTAGATCATGTTAGCTTTAACATTCTTCTTTTGTAGTATTAGGGAATTCTGAGAGCTGGTCATTGTTGAAAAAAACAGACTGCCTCTTGGGCATTTGAGAGTCAGCCCTTGGTATCTGGTATCTGAGGCTTCTATATCGATGGATTGAACCAACTGCAGGTAAAATTTTTTTTCTACTAAAAATGTACAGATAGTTTTTTTCTCTTTAGTCTTTGAAACCTCAGAAAACCAGCAATTTTTAGCAGTAGGTCTAGGTGGGATTTTAAGCATACAGGATCACATGCACAGTTTTTGTGCAAACGCAATGGAATTTGATTATATTTGGATTTTGTATCTGGGAAACTGGCCTCAGTGGATCCTGATCATGAGTTGTATTTGTCTTAAAGCAAAGAGCAAAATAAAAAAAAAACAAACAACAACAACAAAAAAACACAACAACAACAAAAAACGCAACAACAAACCTACTTTGGAAGCATCCTTAGAAGATCTCTGGGTTACAATGTATGTTTTCCACATAAAGAAACAGAGCAAGCATCAGAATTGACTAGGAGATTGGTCTCCATCTTCATGTCAGAGCCTTCAGTGCTGCCTTAGTAGTCTGTGTAGGTTTATCAGAGCAGATCAAATTGGGCATGCTTCTCAGCTGGCCTGAACTGTGTCTACAACACAAGATTGCAGTAAGATGAATGGATAGGCAAACAAACTCTGATATTCCTGAAGGGAAAGCATGAAATATATTTCTTTTGAGCTGGACTTTATTTATTCTCAACCTTATCATTGGCAAAAAAGAGACCTGTTTGACAATGGACTCACAGTGTAAAAAGCCAAATTCATACACAGTCATAGCAGTAAGACAACTCTGTGCATATTAATCACATGCAGTTACCATTAGTAGCCATCTGCTTCATTTAGATGAATATGGAAAACATTTTCTTTCATGTGTTTCCTTTTAGACATTACTGCTAACTCTTCAGAATGTTCCAAAACCTTATAAATATTTATTATATTTGGATAATTACATGAAATTTGTGGATAGAAAATATAAGACTGCAAAAATTTAATATATGCCAGTAAATATATCTGCTAATTTCCAATGTGTTTATTTTGAATATCACAGGACTTTGAGCATTT
The DNA here is from genome assembly GCF_943737965.1 of Phodopus roborovskii. Taxonomy (NCBI): domain Eukaryota; kingdom Metazoa; phylum Chordata; class Mammalia; order Rodentia; family Cricetidae; genus Phodopus; species Phodopus roborovskii. Next base: position 2,834,178 of record NW_026125444.1, read on the forward strand.
CCAAGAATCACACATTTTTAGCATTATCATATGTTAGCAATCAAATCAAATTGGCTTTTCCTATATGATTGAATTTGAACTTTATAGATTTCTGCTGGAGAAGGCAGCTAGGGAACCAATGAATTGGTTTTCAGAGAAGGAAGGTCTTTGTTTTTCATTTTCTAGTTAAAAACAAATAAACAAACCTATTTCTAATGTATAATAGTACCTCCACTTGCAAATAATCTTGGAAATGATTAAATGTCATTTACTCATTGTAGTCAAGATACATAATAGGGAGATTTTAAATATGGGAAAGGCTTTGCTAAAATGAATCTGTTACTTATAACCATGCAACCTCCTAACAGCTTTTTTCATATAAAACAAACAGTGGACTGGCTGATAGGAAATTAAGCTGGCCTTAGAGTCATCATTTTATTTTGAACTAGTAAATTCAGATCCATCAAATCTAATTGGCCATCCTAATCATATCAGATATTCTCAGTTTGAATTTATTGGTTCCCAATTCTTCACACACACAAAGGGAGAGGTTTTGGAAGGTGACTAGATAATTTCACTATTATAGTTGATTAACACATGTATTTCTATACTGCTCTATATTACTTGGAGGCCTGCAATTATTTACATTTCTGTTTCTGTTACTACATCCTCAGCTTACCTTGTGAACAGGCACAACAGGAATCATGCCAAACTGAAGGCCGCCGTTCTTCATATGTATAGTCGGTGAAATGGGCAAAACTTACTTCATATTTGTATTAGGTATTTTATTTGGCTGAGATAAAACACCATAACCAAAGTCACTTACAAAATGTTGGGTTTATTTGGGATTGTAGTCCTAGAGGAATAAGACTCCATTGCCATCAAAGTAGGGAAGCATGTTGTCATGCAGACATGGCAACTGGAAGGATTAAGAGCTCATGCCTCAAATTGCAAGGAAAGAGCACAAGAGGACTAACTAGGAATGGTATGAGACTCAAAGCCTACCTCTCCCAATCCCTAATGACGCACTCCTTCCAGCAAATCCATACCTCCTCAATGACCCAGACAGTATATCAGTAGGGACCAAGTATTCAAATATCTGAGACTACAGCAGACATCTCCATAAAACAACCATAACATTGAAATGCACATAGCAGTCCAGAAGTACCTTTTAAAAAGTTAAAAAATTTATTTTAAGTAAAGACATGTTCTTAATTCATTTAACAAATAAATACTTACTAGGCTTTGATCAGTTTTTCTAATTGTAGATTCTGAGCTATAGTAATAACTAAAATAGGAATGTGTATCATAAACACAAGTGTAAAATAGAAGGAAAAAATAAAGTAGGGCTGAAGGATGGTTCAGTAGTTATGAGCACTTGCAGCTCATAACCATCAATAACTCTGAATCCAGGGGATCTAAGACCTTCTTCTGGTGTTCTAGGTACTACACTCACATAGTGCACTTACATGCATTCAGGAAAAAACATTCATATACATAAAATAAAAAGAATCTGTTTTTGTGGTTGTTGGTTTTTGAGACAAGGTTTCTCTGTGTAGCTTTGTAGACCGGGCTTAACTTGAACTCATGGCTAACAGCCTTCCTCTGCCTCCTGAGTGCTGGGTTTAAAGGCATGCGCCACCACTGCCTGGAAAGAATCTATTTTTAAAAAGAATTTTAAAAAATAAAATGAGACATTGGAGACATAACTCCATCATTAAGAGAGCTAACTTCTCTTGTGAAAGACCTGGGTCCAGTTCCTAGCACCTACATGGTAGTTTACAACCATCTGTAATCTTAGTTTCTTCTGACCTCTTTGGGCTACTGAATGCACTCAGTACATATGCATAGACCTAAGCATGAGCATATACATGTAAATATTTTTTTAACCAAGAGAAAATTAAAGTAGGTTAAAGGGAGGTGGGGAGCACAGTGAGTGTTATGTGTTCTGTTATGATGATACATTCACAGAGACTCTGAGGAGGTTATGGGAAGATGACATCAGCATAGACTTGAAAGAAATCAAGTAGATCAAAATAGAAATATGATCTAAGCAGTAGTTATTGGACAAAGTGAACACGAGGAGTAAAAGCCTAAGTATGTGGTCTTATATTCATTTGTATAAAACAAGACATTAGGAAAGAATGGGTAGGTAACCATGACAGTCACAGAACTGATAAAAAATGCTGATAAGCAGGCTCAATTTGATTCATGGTTTGAAGATAGTTACAGGAAGATAAGACTACTTACCTATATTTAAGGATCCTTTTAGAAAATCCTGAAATAGGGATATAGGAAACGAGTAGGAGGTGGCAAAGCCCAAGGAGCAACATTGATGGAGCTTGGGAAGGATATAGGATGTAGAGTCATTAAGGCTATTTGAATGTCTTTATCATTCAGTCTAAGAGTGGGCTTTGGGAAGAAAGTAGTATTATCAATTATATTTTGCAAAGACACTCTGGTTGCTCTCCGGAGACTTAGACTATATTATAAAGGCAGCAAGGATACAAACAGGAGAACTATTTACAGGGTGCTGCAATTTTACAGACCAGAGAGGAAAGTTATTGCAGCCTGTTCTAAGATGGACTGGGAGAATATTGTCTGACTTCAGTCAAGTACCTGTATATGGCAGGTGTAATAAAGACTATGCAAAAATATAGCGGCTCACTCCAGTATTATCTATCAGATCAGGAACTAGGAGAAAGAAGGCCAAGTCCCAATGGGACATATGGTTTGGTTAGTGACAAAAAGGACTTTCCAAAGCTCATGTTTAGAAACCTTGGTCCCTGATACAGCAGGGTACAGGCGTGAGATTTTTGGGAAGAGATTAGATCATGAAGATTATTTCATAAGTGGTTAACCTGCCAATGAGTTCATAATTTAATTGGTTATTGAGAGGTGATGGACACTTCAGGAGTGGAAATCCAATTGAAGAAAATAGTTCGATGGAGGTATACACTAGTGACTCTATCTTGTCCTAGTTCTCTCCCTTTCACATCTACTATGAGGTAAGAAGTTTTTGTTTCTCTTCACAATTTCCTGTCTCATTGTCTGCATTGTGCCATGGGGTATGGGACCAAGGACTGGAATCTCTGAAACCATGAGACAAAAAGAAAATCTTTCCCCCTCCAACCTAAATGTATTATTTTGTCAGAGATATAAGTATGACAGCAGAGGAGAAACAGACTATTTTTTTTATAGAAGAAAGTAAAAGAAATGTTGAATAGCCAGAGCTATGTGTAACCACTATTATTATCTATGCGTGTATAAGACTCCAACGTTTGTGAATCAAGTGACATTTAGGATGAGTGCATGACTCAAAATCTTGTCCCGGGCTTCATCCTGCTTTCTTTTAAAGACTGTGTCCTCTGGTCTAATTTCCCTTCTTCTCTCAAATTTATCATTAGAATTTCATATGTAAGTACCATGTTTACATAATTTCCTCCTCTCCTTTCTCAAATTCCTTTGATGCCCCTCCTGCTCCTCAAATTCTTAATTTCTTATTCTTTAATATACTGTTACATTTGTGTATATAAACACATTACATATACACATATGTACATGCACAATATGTACACATATATGTATGCATATGTAACAACAATTAATGAAAAATTCCATAAATTTAAAAATGAGCAATGAGAAGTATATGAGATGGTTTAGAGAGAGGAAAAGGATGGGAGAAATGATATAATTATAATCTCAAAAGTAAAAGGGTAATTAAGTAAAATCTACTTTAGAATTAGGTTATAGACTTATGTAATAACATTTCTTTTACTTATCTAGACCACTGTCTGGTTCTAGGCACTGAAGTTAAAGCAGTTACTAGAGGTACATTAAGCTGAAGAAAACTTGGGAGTTGTCAACCTAAGATTAACAAATTGTATTTGAAGAATGAGACAGGAAAGTTTGTTATATATGAACATTGCCTCATATAGTCTAAGACCTGAAGATAAAGTTGGAATGGACACTGGTTTGTAAATTTAAAACTTCCTTTAAAGTCCTGGAACATACAGGAATTCTGGGAATGGGTGTAGAGAATAGTGCAACCTGTGGATCAGAGGGGGCTACTGAGGTCCCAGACTCAGCTGGGGAGCTGTTGGCAATTGAAGGCTACTTAGAGACACATTTGAGGGTGGTAGTAACAGACAGGCTGCCCAAGTCCAATGGATGACCCCACACACTTGTACATATGGGCAGTAGTAATTGGTATCTATGGGTTAAAATTAAATAAATTCAATTTTAAAAGATGACCTGAATTTGGGAGACAGATGGGTTATTAGATTCTAGGTAGAAATTTTCAAGATGCATTGTATACATACATGAAAATTTCAAATCATAAATATAAAATAATACATTAAAAATGAAAGGAACTACAATTACAATAACAAATTGTGCCTGGTGTAGTGTAGTCCTTTGAAGTGTCTAGTTGTCAATGAAGTAAGGAATTAATTCATTAGGATCAATCCAGTTAGGCAGAAGATGATATTAAGAAATGTGGTACCAGGTCTTTAACAAGATGGTGTCACTGGGAGGCGAAAGATGAGACAGTTTCAGTGAACTCAGGAACAAATTGTTCAGAAAGTAAAGTTAGGATATAGGCAACTCTTTCTAGAAGTTTGAGGAAGACAAATTTGTGGTAAACAGGAGAATGGGAGTTATTAATATAAGGTGTGGATATTGTATACCAATCCCAGAGAGTCCAAGGCACGGAAAGCAGTGATAGAAGCTAACTGTTCAGCAAAGCCCGTGCTGAAGTCTACATGGGAGACAAGGCAGGCTTTGTAGGAGAAAGCATCTTCCTTTGAGAGAGAAACAAAACAGGTGTGTGTAGAATGGACTGGAAAAAGAAGTTGCCTGTGTTCAGAGCTAACAATTTCATCTTATATTCTTGTTTGTTTTTGGCTCTGATGTTATCTGTGCTACACTTCTATAATGGTAATAAAAACACGTTATCTCAAAACAATTAATTGAATTTTCTGCTCTTTATCCCAACCACCCCAAGATAAATATGTATCATTTTGGAGAGTTTTCCCATGGGATTTTAGCTTTATGGTGTTAACACATGAAGATGGTCAGAAAGTTGGCATAATAAACAGAAGAATACAAGCATGGTTATTCTGCACTGGCGCAGAAGGGAAGGTTGGAAGCAAGCATAGCCAGACCATCTTTATTTCACTTTGAAATATTATTACATTGAAAAACCAAAAAAATTATATATATATATATATATATATATATATATATATATATATATATATTAATATTACATTGAGAAGAAAATTTTATTTTCAAGCAAGGACACCAGTATTGAATTCACTAGGAAATTGCATTTCAGTAAAGTAGGTCACAGTAATTTCCGGTTTTACTGAGAAACCCCTGAAACATTTGAAAGACTGGTATCTCTTTCCAGAAACTTCTAGCTGATCGCAGGCCTGAAGTCAAACTAAACTCATTTCTTTCCCTAGTTGAATCATCCAGACATACAAGAGGCATGGGCAGTCTTACTGACATAGTAGGCAGGATATACATTCTTCACTGAGCAGAATTTTAGCAGCTGGCTGTTTTAGTAAGTGATAACTCATTGCTATTTCACTATTGATTTATTGTGCTCATGAAAAACCACTTCAGAATGCTTGGTGAAAGGCAGAAACTATATCGTCCAGACTGGACTCTGCCTTCCTGTTTATTTCTTTTTTAGTCAAAGGAAGTGCACAGCTAAGTTACATAGTGAAAAAAAAAATGAGAAAGGAATGAACTGTATGTAGGCCAAATAGGATTATCCTCTTAATGATGTTAATGTGAATTACTTTTAATAGGATTAAATCCCCTGGGTTTAGAGTAATAGAGGGAATCATCTTAGCTATTTCAACAGAATGTGCCTAAGTGCTGTAGACGGGTTCTAAATATTAGCAATCTATAGGTAAAGTGGACCCTGGACATAATTAAAACCCATCATTAAAAAACTGGAAATTGTGTTCATATTTAATATTTAATTTATTTATTTTGTGTCAAACCATTCTTTTTGAGAAAGAAGAGGAAACTGGCTAACATATTTATGCACAGCACTATCCTTTGCATATGAAGTGTGATATTCCAGAAAAACAGTTGTTTTCCAGTAGGGACCCTAAAAATGGATTAAATTCCTTTGGCAATTAGTAAAATAAAAATTTATGACACAATAAAAGTTGAACTCTAAAACATCAGAGAAAATAAAGAATTTGGTTAATGGTATTATAAAAATTGACTATGGAAAACTTATCACCCTACCTTAGCTATTCCTTGAATTTACCAACAAATTAAAATTTGTGCATGCAAATACTAGAAAAATGCAGGTCAGTGTTGCTAGAATCTTGGGGAAAAGAAGATTATTTTAATCATGTTTCCTCTGCCTTTCAAGCCAGAAACCATAAAGAAACAAAGATTTTGAGAATATGAACTAAACGTTTCTGCTGCCACATGTCACAAAGAATGTGAATGAAAATATTTCAGACTAAGAACACTGGCATGTTTTACAAGAAGTCTTTTATCTTACTCTCTAAATAGCTCTCAAAAAGTAGCTAGACCAACATTGCCCTTGGCAAATCACTGTAATAAGAAAATAGGTCAATATCATGAGGCAATTTATTTAAAAATGCAAGTTGCTAAGGAAGAAGACACATTATTCACTTTTTAAATTGCAAAAAGTGAAACCACTAATGATAAGAAGAGATGTGAAAATGAGGGAAGCCAGGCAAACTCATAACTGGTACTGGTAACATTAGTGTGGAGGGCACGGTGCTATGTAGTCTATGCCTTCCTTTAATGGACATTTAGTGATCTGGTTCAGGGGTTGTCCCACTACAGAGACTCAGGAGTAAATTCAGTAGCAAGAAAGCCTTTATGTAACTGATGTACACATCAGTTCCTTATGTGGCTCACAGCCAGTGATTGGCCTATGTGGAGATAAAGTATCCAGTCTAACACAACTAACAAACATCATAGTAAGCTAACCATCACTGCTGGGTCATATTGGAGATTCATTGCTGCTTCTTCCCAATTCTCCCTTCTGTACAAACTGGTCCCAAGGGCAGTTCTTGGGCATTCAGTAGCTTAACCTTGAATTCTGAGTTTTTTGCTTAGGGTCAATCAATCTACTCGTCTTAATTTCTAGACTTTTAAAGAGAAAATTGCTTATGGGCATCAATAGACTTAAATATAACTTGCTGTTTCATTTAGTGATTTCATTTCTATAAAGATAGCCATGAACAGTATCTGTCACTGTGTATGAGCAAAATGACCTCTGTATTTTCCACAAGACGGGACTAGGATGAAGGACTTGGGCATCTGCGGGTCCTTCTTTGTTCTGAGTGGCTGTGTTTCGGTGTTTTTCATTTTTAGTTCCGAGGACATTTGGACATTTTCCTTTGGTTGAAAACAGTTTAAATGCCTGTTTTCCATGTTCTTTTAGTTATAGTTCTTGGAGTAACTTAGATCACTCAAAAGTATTTGGACTGCTTATCTGCTCTTAGAAGTGCTTTATGTGAATTTCACTTGAGTATTTAGTTTATATGAGGTAAAATCTGAAAAAAAAAAAAAAAAACCAGTACAAATCATGTTTGTAATTGTCAAAACCACTTTGGAAAACATCATTTTGTTATTCTTGATAGTCCTCTTGCATAAGAAAGCATGAAAAATGTCTGCTAAAAGCTGTATTAAGAAAGATCTCCCCCATATAACTGGCATAAAATTTTTAACAAGGAGCACTAAATAACCAGTTACATTTCTATTTTACATTGCTCACAGACACCCCCAAGTTGTATTCTGTTTTAAGCACTTATCTTAATTTTAATTTCAATTTTGAAAGTATGTTTTATTTTCATGGTTGATGACCTCTGTTTTCATACTTAATGACCTGTGAGACTTTAATCCATTTCTATTATAAGCTATCTAATGTCATTTGACAATTAAAAGTATATACATAATGAATGATGTTTTTGTCATATCCTATTAATACTTTATCAACCTGACTGATTAATAATTTTAACAAGCATGTGTTCATTATACAAAGGTATTGATATGAATTGCTAGAATGTTTTTAGTTTTACATATTAGATTATTCTCCCTGTATATGTGCCCCCCACACGTGAACACATGTACATTAATTTTCTTAAACTACAGAAATCTTGCCTCCATTGAATGCAGACTGCTCATTCTTGAAGAATTAAGCATTTGGTTTTTCTTCTCAAGGACAAACCACTGGGAAAAACAGTTCTACATATATCTATGTGTATGTGACATTAGAAAAACACAATACAACAAAACAAAAACACTAAAAAAAAACCCAAAATATTATTTTCTTCAATTTCCAAATTTTAATGTATAATAAAAAAGTTTGAGTGTGTGTGTGTGTGGGGGAGGGGTTGGATGAATGTTACAAATCAATTTTAAATTTGTGCACTTATAGAACATTAATCTTTTGAAATTCACTGTGAATTCAATCTGAAGTATAAGATGCTTCCACGGTAAATGAATGATTCTTTTCAGTTATAGAAAATGGTGTTTCATTTCAGTTAAAACCCATCCAGCCAGGAATGGCATGAATCTATCCAGAGATTTTCTAGTTTGTACTTACTTCAACTTGTAAAGCAAAAGCTTGTTTTCCAATAGATCAGCTGTTGGAAATGTGTTCTTTGTAGATTTAGTGGGCAGCCTCTCTGAAACCTATTAGGGACCAAGATTGAGATATTTGCTCCTTTTTTTGTCCCATTCCTGGGATATCACAATGTTTTGTGGGTTGTGTGTGGAAAGTCTTCAATGGATGTTTGCATGGAATTCTTGGCTCAGATTGAGTGAGGGATAGTGAGATGCCAAGTAACCTCCGTAGGCCTACTGTGGACATTTCTTTCCCTTGAGGAATGTAAGGCCTGGGAGTGATGAGAAATGGGCAAATGTAGGTGATTAGAAAAACATAACATGTTTGCTAATATCTTTCCTGGGTTATCAATATTAGTCAAACAATTTAGAGTACACTTTCTGTAACACTGAGTATTTCAGTCTTGAAGTTTTCATTCATGTATTCTATACAATTAGGCTTACCCATTTGAGCAGAGGATAAAGTAGTAAATGTAAAAGTCATTTTCTTGCTTGGGAGATGTTTGGAACTCAGGGTGAAAGAGGATGAATTAAAGAATTTTCACAAATGTGTGTAAGCCAAAATGTCAAGACTTAGAAGGAAAAGTGAAAGAAAACTTCCTTTCATTGAAGGCAAACACGTTTGTGGAAGTCAGTTCAGACCTGAACGTGAATCTGTGCTAGGTGAGCAGGGCCAACTGGACTATTTTAGACTTCCTCTAATATAGGCATCTTTTGAATTATTGCAAAGATATAGAATGGTCATTTCCAAAATTAAAATAAAAATTCAACGTAATATGTATGTTTGACATCCTGGCAATGACAGCTTCAAAGGTCAGGACATTTTATATGATTTTTTACTTTAGTCCTCTTATTATTAATTTTTTTTTGGAAAGCTATAGAGCAACTCTCCTTATCATTAAATTTTTAAGTATTGGTTTGGGAAATTCCTCAACAAATCAAAAGTATAAAGGTGAGTATTTTCCTAATGAAGTTGGCATTCTTAATGTTGTCAGCTTTTCTAAGCCATTATTCAGCTAAGATTTCTTGAGGACTGAAGTTTGGTTTCCTGGGACTGCCATTTGTTCTATCGTCAATAAGGGACCGTTATCAACAATTAATTTTGGATCTTGATGTGTCTTAATTGTGGTTAATCAGCCTGGTATTGAGTCTTCTCTCAGTCTGAATCCCCTTTCAGTGTTTCATGGCGAAGTACGGCAAGAATTTAGAATAGAGCTGGGCAGTGGTGGAGCACGCCTTTAATTCCAGTACTCTGGGGTAGGAGGCAGGCAGATCTCTGTGAGTTTGAGACCATCCTTGTCTATAAACCTACTCAGAGAAACCTTATCTTGAAAAGTCAAAAAAAAAAAAATTAGAATAGAGTGGCAATGTTAGTTGTGAAGATTATTGTTTCTGCAAAGTTGCCACCTTTTGCATGATTCCTGTTTCTGCATTCTTTGTGTAAATGGTGAGCATACAGTTGATTGACCAGATAATTATATGCCCACACAAAATGGACAGTCTACAGTCAATTACACACAAGGCTTGATAGAATGGGGCTATACATATAGATGTTCACTGAGTCTGCTTTCTGCCTGAAACCGAGAGGACATCAAGATCAAAATTACTGCCTAGGGACACTACCCCACTTAATTCTAATTCTACCATGTTTTCCTGTACTAACTTATGGTCTACATTTTACCCTGCCCCTTTCTCATTGTATATGCCAAAGCGTTAGCCTCAGTAGCTGAAAATGCAGCCTTACTTGAAGAAACAGTACTCAAAATGAGATCATGACCAAGTACAGTGGATTGTCTAACATGACTGGTATCCTTACAAAATGAATACATTTAGAAACACACACACACACACACACACACACACACACACACACAGAGAGAGAGAGAGAGAGAGAGAGAGAAAGAGAGAGAGAGAGAGAGAGAGACATAATCACACTCACACCCACTCCCCCAGTAACCCTGTGAACTCCCCCAGAAAACATCCTGTGAAGATGAAGGCAAAGAGGAAGTGGCATGTTTATAGACTACAACACTCCAAGAATGCCCATAAGTTCTCAGAAACAAGGTAGAGCATAGGACCAGTTCTCCATAGTCTTCAGGAGGAAATAACTCACAGGTACTATGACATCTACTGCTTAGTACACTCAGTTTGTGGTCCTCTGTTGGGCCACGTTTCAGTGCCTCAGTTGGCCCACCAGGATTAGTCAAGTCTTCAAATACTTATTGAGATGGTCTGCTGGGGTGGGTTACCCCATGTACAGTCCCCAGGCCTCAGGAGGCTCCAAGCAGGACCCCAGAAGGTGGGCCTGGGAACAGGCCCAGGCTTACCTCCTGTGGGTGGAGATGAGACTAGGACACTGACAGACTCTAGATAGGGTGGCCCACTGGGACGGGCTCCCCCCATGTGCAGTCTCCAGTCCTCACGGGCATCTGACAATTTGGATTTTTTGAATAAAAACAATATCATAGCATTTTTTTTTGTCACCTGACAATAACATGAGGGCATTAACACAATAAGAGTAAATGTTTCAGACTGTGCTCCCAGGAGAAGACACCTTTAAAAGCTTCTAAACTTTCCTCAAAGAAAGAGTCATTGTATAGGAAGAGAGGAACGGTTGGGAGCCAGATCCATTCCTGCAAAGAACTAAGGGTACAGAGGTCTTCAAAGATTTGAACCTGACCTTAGGCTGCAGGGCAAACCCTGTGCCCCTCTCCCACCCATCCCAGCTACACCGTGCTTCCTTTTCATCTTCTCAATTGTTGACAGTTTCTAGTTGGAAAAACTTTGGAGCAGAGTAGTATTATCTCCTTTTAGCATGATTATGACCCAATTGTTTCCTTGCCTTTGTGTTAGAGTGAATCTCCTCTGCATCATCTAATACAAGGTTTATGTACTCATCAAAACTTGCTTATACAGCCATACATGAATCTGAGATCAATTTTGCAAGTATCTGAAGATGAGGGTGATGGGTTCCACCATCACTTCCTGCACATTCTTGTTCTGGCTACAGTGTGGCATGGTGGAAGTCACAAAGACCACATGAGTAGCAAGGCCACCTCAGAAAGTGACTTCCAGAAGTTCAGATTTGGATTTTTAAAGCTTCATTTAAATTATCTGTGTGTGTGAGTATGTGTCTGTGTGTGTGTTGGGGGGCGGGCGGTTGCAGTGCCTGTGGACACCCAGGACAGGGAGATAGATCTCATGAACTGCAGTTACAAGTTATTGTGACCCATCTGATATGGATATTGGGAATTGAAGTTAGCTCCCCCAAAAGTGCATCAAGTGCACCTAAGGAATGAGCCATCTTTCTAGCTGGCCCCTTCCTTTTGTGCTCAGTCAGGCAGCTAGAGGTGAGAAAGGCTGTTCTAGTTGGAAGAGCTATCAACAAATTTGAGGTAGGTACAGAAGCAGAGAGAAGCTAAGGCTGTGGATGACAGCATATGAGAAAAAGAGATGTGCATGAAGAGGTTAATGGTTGGGTGCTAGATCCATTCCTGCAAAGGTCTAAGAGTACAGAGGTCTTCAAAGGTGTGAACCTTCTGGAGGTAAAATGATGCTGAGGCCAGATTCCATAGCTCAAGATTAACCTCTTGAAGCCCTCGGAGCAGGGGTCTCCTCTCCAGTTTTCTACCACCTTCCTAGATGATCATACTTGCTTATCATTAAGACCATGGTTGAATTGCCCAAAGTGCTTCACAGGATTTATACCTAGCAAAATGAACTCTTGGACCTACAAAGTGATGAGACAATAATACCTTGTCCATGGGTGCCTTTGGCCTTTGTTTAAATAATTAAGATGGGTTATTATAAAAATTGCCATTAAAATGCCATGTTCTTGTCATGGAAATATGATTCAGCTTAATGATATTTGCATAACTAATAATCCTGAAATGAAACCATACATGAACCAGAAAGACAAAGAGCAAAGGGTAATAATGTATATTGCTCAGTTGACTGTTTAGATTTGTTATGATACATAAGAGATTTAGGGAGTTTTCTTTTTTTTTTTTTTCTGTTAGTTTTCACAAAATGGAACTTTGATAATGTTTTAATAATGAGCAGAGATTTTTATTTTTGTTCTAGAAAAATGTCACAGCTCATTATGTTGATTGTATATGTTCATTTGAACTATTTGTATTTGAATGAATATGTAGTGTTTCTGTTTCCTGATTGTCTCTAATTATGAAGGCTGTCAAGGCTATGGACTTAGCTCCATTCAGTTTTTATATTTTTGAGAGGGTAATTGGCTATTACCTTATGTATTTGATAATGCACAACTTATTCTTATGCATCCAAGTCAATAATAAATTCTTGTTTTGTTTTTGGAGCTTTATGTTCCAATAACAATTTAACATTATAATGTATTTCAAGTTACTGCTCTCTCAAAAATAGACTGAATACTCTTAGTATTATTTTACCTTGATTCAAAAATTTAAATTGTTATTTTTGTAATTTGTTTTGAAGCATATTCAAAAAATTAGTTATCCAAATTTTGAAGTTTGCTTAATGGAATTAAGTGACTCTAACTAGTTATGGAAAAATCTGCTGCTTTCATTCATGCTGAGCTTCTGATCAGTAAGTATGAAATTTGTTTTAGATAAGAGTCAGTGAATTTAGAAGCCATGAATGATGCCAGGTTGGCAACCTCTGAGTGGTGCCAGATGGACATGGGAGATGTTGGTTTTTATTTTAATGAACAGAATAGAGAAGCAGGTGCTACACGAGGTGTGTGAGTTGTTGCAGGGATTTTTGACTTGCATTTCCAATCCAGCATTTAGTCTCTGTTTTGAAACAGATAAGGACTATGTATGGATGGACAGCTGAGAGAAGCTTTTCCTCATTGAGAATTCCTGAGATAAGAATTGCTACTGTAACCAAGGCTCAGCAAAGCTAAACATGAAGATTTCAGTACTCAGATGCTGTGTGTATTAGACCTATTAGGACCAACTCACTTAGCATCACATCTCAGAACTGAGGAGATACTAGCAGTCCTTGATCCTCATACCCTATTTTCACAGGTTGGGAGAGTTACTACTAATCACATGGCTAATAGTACTATAATCTCAACTCTTACATATATCTATATTATTTGTTTGTTTGTTTATTATTTGACACAGGGTCTTATGTGGCCCTGGCTAGCCTCCAACTCATGATATAGCTGAAAATAGCCTTGAACTTCTGTCCTTCTTGCCTTCACCTTTTGAGCTCTGTGATTACAGACTTGCACAACCAAACTGGTTTATGGTTCTAGGGACTGAACCCTGGGCTACAGGCATGCTTGCCAAGTGCTCCACCAACTAGACAACAGCCAAGTCCCAATCTTACTCTTTGTTCTTGACATTGAATGTGTCACAGTTACTGACATCATCACATTGATTGTTAAAATCACCTTTTAATAATTTTATTTATTTTATGTGTGTGCCTGGGTGTATGTATGTGAGATGTGTGTGTGTGTGTGTGTGTGTGTGTGTGTGTGCGTGTGTGTGTGTTTATTGTGTCTGTGGAGGCCAGAAGAAGAGTGTTGGAGCTCCTGGAACTGCAGATGCCTGATGTAAGTGCGGATTGTTAAAATCTTTTTTTAAATTTTTCTTATTTTACATATCGATCCCGGTCCCTCCCTCCCTCACTCCCACCCTCCTATTCCCCTCCAACCACCCTCCCATCCCCCGCCCCCCACTGCATAGGGAGGATGATGGGGTCAACAAAATCGTACAGCATTCCCTAGACAGAGATTTGGGGACTGTATAATAGTAGAAAATGAACTGAACACTATGTATTCCTGAGTTTATTCTCTTTGCTCTTTACTGTATATAGGATATGACTAGTTGCTTCAAGTTTCTATTGCTTTGACTACCCTATCCTCAAAATGGACTATATAGCCTGATATTATGGACTGAAATAAACTCTTTCTCTCCTAAGACAAACAAACACAAACATCCTGTTGGCTTATTTTCTCCACAGTAGGTACTTGTGAAGCAAGCAAAGCAATTCACTATTTCCTGGTATATTTTTCCAAAGGGAATTTTAACATTTAAAATTTTATTTATTTATTATTTATTATTATTGTTGTTGTTGCATGTGTGTGCGTGAATATGTGTGTGTGTGTGTGTGTGTGTGTGTGTGTGTGTGTGTGTGTGTGTGTGTGCAGTATTGTATTTGTCAGACAAGTGTAGACATCAGAGGATAATTTTCTGAGGTTGGAAGTTTCCTTCTAGCATGGTTTCTGGGTATTCAACTCAAGTAATCAAATGCATTTCTCATACAGGCATCTCATTGTTCAGTTGCTGGTACTTTTGAACTGAGGCTGAACATTAGAAGGCCCTCCACTTGTATTTCCAGCTATATTTTTCCCCTTTGTCACTTTGCATGTCAAAAGTGAAACATATTTTCAATCTAAATTAGTTCTAATTAACACTCATTATATTATTTTTAATATAATCTGATTGCATTACAAACATTGTCGAAAATAATTAAAGCATGCTGAGAAAGAATTGTCACAATCACAACACACTAATCTCTTCTAGATTATTCCATGTTTTCCTGTAGTCAAAAATATCACCCTATAGTCCAGTTGGGTGGCCTCTGAATATGTCCACGTAAATGTGATGAAAGTCTTTTAAATATTTTAGGAGTAAAAATCCTGCCTTATCATGACATAGCAGAAAGACCAAGTCACAGGATGTAATTTAAGGTGAACAGAAAAACAAACAAACAAAACAATGCTTGTGTGGAACTCTATTTAGGTTTATAGCTAGAGGTTTTGTTGAACAAATGAATTCATATTTTTGTTTTAGTCTTAGAGGTTCCTCAGTGGCTCCTCTATTTAAGGGTTGGTCCCTAATGTACCAATGTTCATGATGGAGCATTGAGGAAATTATTAGATCATGAATTCTCCCTTCACCAATAGATTAATCCACTAATGAGTTCCTAACTTGATTGGCCATTGGGAGTGATAGAAATTAAGTAGAAAAATTAGACTTGGTAAGTAAAAAAAAAAAATTAGATTTTCCTTTAATCCAATGGGAATAAAAACTGAAGTTCAGTTTTGAACATGGGTCTTTTTGTCTCCAGGAAGTGGGTCTACAGGTTGTACCTTTTGAAAATGTAATCTGTCACATGCCTATTTCTTTTCTCTCTGCTTCCAGGCTTCCATACGGTACACAGATTTGTTCTGCCAGGTACCCCCTGACAAAATATTCTGCCTCACAAAGTCCCAGAAATCTCAGAGCCAAGACACCATGGATGCCTGTCTCTGAACTTGTAAATCAAAATAATCATTTCCTTCTTCAAACTGTTTAGCGTGGTGATATATTACTTGTGATTTAATAAAGTTTGCCCGAGGGTTCAGGAAGCAAAGCCAGCCACAAGCTATAGAGGTCAGACAATGGTGATACACACCTTTAATCCCAGAAACCACACTAGTTAGCCATAGAAGCTGGACAGTGGTGGCACACACCTTTAACCCCAGGAGTCAGGAGACAGAGGTAGAAGAATCTTTCTGTGAGTTCAAGGCCATGCAGATCTATACAAGACTGAATCAGTCTAAAAGAAATAGAGCGCACGTCTTTAATCCCAGCCTTAGAAGAGTATACAAAAGACAGAAGCCCAGTGTCTCAGGCTGTGTTCTGAGATTTAGTCTCCAGCCACATTGAAGAAAGTCTGAGGTTTGGTGGAGAGCTCGTGGAGACAGGATCACCCTTTCAGTTTGAGGTAGAGGTAAGAGCTAGTGGCTGGCTACTTTGCTTATCTGACCCTCAGCTTGAACCCAAATATCAGTCCCTGGATTTTTATTGTTCATGTAACAGTTTAGCTCAGTGAATTTGTTTTCATATTGGTAGGAAGTTGATTGGCATGAGTAGTTAATATGATTTTATATTGTTTTCTCTATGGTCCCTCTCTCCTTCTCCCTCAATACTTCTCTCAGAAGGCCATCATTCTCAGCTTGCTATTTAACTTGCTTTGTCGTCAATTATGCTTCACTGGAACCATGTGGATCTCGGTACAGGTTATATCCTATTTGCCTACACCTGTCCTTCCTCTCCATTCTTATATACTTCATCCCGGAACAATGAGGCTCTAGGATTCATCATGGTCAGATATGGAAACAACACACACACACACACACACACACACACACACACACACACACACACACACAAATACTTCAGCTCTTCTTAGTTCAGTATATGGGGGACTGTTTTAACTTACACCTTTTGGTTATGTGGCTCTATTCCTGGACCTCTCTTATGATGGTGATAAGTTTTAGAAAGCAGGATAAGCAACAGAAGGTAAGAAATTTTGAAAACAGGAAGATCTAGGTTTAAAATTCAGCTTCAGTTTTTATTTCCTATTCGACACATTTTCTTTCTAAGGATTCTATTTCTGAGAGCCATGGGGAGGCCTAGGTAGATAATTCATGCAAAGGACCTGGCAGAAAGCAAGCTCTAATACATGATGTAGATTACATTGGGAGGCTGGGGAGTATAGGGGCTAGAGCTTGGGCCTGGGAGGCAAGAAGACAGATGTTTGGATACTGGTAGGAAACATCACTACCAAGCCATTTTTCTTCAGAGATTTAATTTTCTCAACTGCAATAGTACCTGTTTTGCAGAAAACTTAGTAAAATAATTGATCAGCTGTCACTCTAGGTCTTGGTCCAGGAAAAGAGTTCACAAACCCACACTCTATTATATTGCCTCCTTTTCCTCTTCAGGGCTGTGTTTGCTTTTCCTCTGGGAGTTATTGCTTTGGTGGCTCAGGAACCTCCTGAAACTGTGTGTGTTTTCCAGGGGACTGGAAGAAATCTACCCTCATTCGTCCACCCACTTACTTATTCATGCGTGTCACAAATATCTATTAATAGCTATGTCTGTCATTTCTTTGACCTCTGTGTGTTGGACTTCCTCTCAGAACTGACAGCAAGGCCTGCCTCTGAAGCACCCTGCTTAACAGCTCTCACTTTTCCTTGTTCTGCTGTGGACACCGAGCTCCTGTCTCATGGCCACTTAATCCCTAAGCTTATCTTTTTCATTTCCACATAATTCACTCTAGTTTCAGTCCAGAAATTACCACTCTGACCCAAGTTTATCTGGTAGATCTCATCTAATTCCCCTTCCCTGGGTGATCCATGTTAGGGTCCCCCTTGTTACCTAGCTTCTCCAGGGCTGTGCATTGTAGTATGGTTTACATCTAATATCCACTTATGAGTGAGTCCATACCATCTTTGTCTTTCTGAGTCTGGGTTACCTCATTCAGTATTTTTTTTCTAGTTCTGCCCATTTGCCTGATCATTTTTTTTTAACCTATGAATAGTATTCCATTATGTAAATGTACTACAATTTCCTTAGCCATTCTTTGGTTGAGGGGTATCTAGGTGGTTTCCAAGTTCTGGCTATTATGAATAATGCTGCTATGAACATTGTTGAGTCAAATGTCTTGGTGGAATGAGATGGCCTAGATGGGAAGGGATACAGAAAAAAAAAAAAAAAAAAAAAAAAAAAAAAAAAAAGAAAGAAAGGAAGGAAGGAAGGAAGGAAGGAAGGAAAGAGATATCTTAATAAACATAGCTATGATGGGCTTATGGAGAAACCTGGTGCTCAAGTAAATCCCAAGAACCCATAAGGAGGACCCCAGCTAAGACTCATAGCAGTAGTAATGAGGGTGCCTGGACTGGAATACCCTGTAATTAGACTGATGAATACACCAACTGTCATCATGGAGTCATCATCCAGTAATTGATGAAACCAAATGCAGATATCCACAACCTTGAACCAGGCTAAGCTCTGGGAATCCAATTGAAGAGAGGGTAGAGGGAATATATAAGCAAGGGAGGTCAAGATTGTGATGTTGAAATCTACAGAGACAGCTGAACCAAGCTCATGAAAATTCATGGACTCTAGACCTACAACTTTGGAGCTCCAGGGGACCAAACTAGGTCCTCTGAATGTAGGAGACAATTGTGAAGCTTGGCCTATCAGTATAGGTAAAACTATGACACAAGCCTGGTACATGAGCTAGTTTGTATGAACCCATTACTTAGGGTGAGATGCCATGCTCAGAGGCAGTAGGACTACCATATAATTCTGGTACATGAGCTAGCTTGTTGGAGTCCACTCCCTATGGTGGACTGTCTCAGTTTCAATGCATGGGAGAGGGGCCTGGCTCTGCCTCAAACTATTGCACCAGACTATATTGACTCCTCATGGGAATCCTTACCCATGAGCAGCAGTGGATTGGGTGTAGGCTAGGTAATAGGTAAGGGGTGATGGAAGGAGTTGAGGTGGATAGGAGGGGGAGTGAGAGGGAGAACTGTGTTTGGAATGTAAAATTAAATTTAAAAACATAAAAAGAGAAAAATGAACTACTTCGGTAAACTATTATGAAAAGACATAAATAGTTTTAGCACATTATTCATACTGCCTATATATTACAAGAAATTACTAGGTGTTAGGCATTGTATGAGACTTCATGAATGTCATAGTGAATCAGGTATAAGTAATCTGCATAAATCTTAAAGTCTAGAATGGAAGAGAGTAAAGTAAATTGACAATTAAAATGCCATGTGGTGATAATTGCTGTGGCAAACGAAAAATGCAGGCTGGGTGTCAAATCCACACCTGATCTATTCAGGTATGGCTTCCTGGAAGGAACAGTATCTTATCCAAGTGAATGGCCCAGATGAAAAATCAGCATTCCAATCCAAAGAGACTGCACATACTCTCGTGAAGGAGGGCATAATTTGTTCATGGTAACAGGCAATACCGTGGGTTGTTGAAGAGTAAACAGTCAGTGAAAACAGATAAGGTGTTAGGGTGCATACGGTCTGGACTACAAGTGGCTTTGTGAGTTATAGGGAAGCAATTTTATTCAAAGACCATTAGTGAGCCATCCAAGGGTTGTAAACAAGACAGAGACGTTGTCAAGTTTGGTCTTATAAGGCCAATTTTGGCAAAAGAACATACATTGATGTGGAAGGAGGGCAATACTGGATACAGTCCATCTTGTTAGGAGGATTCTGCAATGATGTGGGTAAACAATATATCGGCTTGAGCCAGAACATAGAGGAAATTGGTAATGACCTTCATGGATCCATTTCTGAGTTTGTGCAGTAATTACATATTGATGCCGTGATAGACATTGTGTTATGTGCTGAGCTTAAATGATAAACAGAAGAAGCTGTTTGAGGATAATGCTCAGAATATGCCAAGGCATTGCAGGGCAGGAATCTGATAAGGACATGAAGAAGTCAGCTAAAAGTCAAGTGAAATACATAAAAGGCAAACTCAGAGGAAAATCCCATGTTCATCTTTACTAAGTGTCCCCAACTCCTCACAGTATGTAAGAAGGAGCCACCAAAACAGAAACATCCTCAGGTTGCAGTGGAAAGTGTCCTTACTCATCTTGACTCATGATTGTCAACAGGAGGCTAGGGTCAGAGATGACAATAGAACGGTGAAATAAACCAGTATCTAAACAATTTGGGAAGATAAGCAAGCTTGAAGTGATGAACTTGGTTGTATAAAAGCTGAGAATGTTATCCCAAAAGATGTCAGTCAAGAAAGCTTCAGTGATTAGTACTGTATTGTGACATACTCCTGTACTCTGAACAGAGATTGCCTAGGTTCAAAGACTGATGCCTACATATATAAACTCCATTACTTTAGAAAAATTGATTTCTTAACAAAAGATTCACTTCATAGTATTTGTTTTTTTTTAAGGGACTTTATGTAGCCCAGGCTTGCCTTGAACATCTGTTTTCCCTGTCCCGATGTCTTGAGTGCTGGGATCACAAAAATGCACTGTCATGATGCAGTGCTGGGGGTCAGACACAGGACTCAGTGCATGCTAGGCAATCACCATATGAAGTGAGCTATGTCCTTAGCCTGGACAAATTATTTAACCTTCATGTACCTCAGTTGTGTCACCTGTGTAAAGGTGGTGACACCACCTATATTTATGAGTGTTATGAGGATGAGATGAGCTAATACACACATTAAGAGCTTAGAAACAAAGTCCTAGGAAGGTTTAACTGTTGTTACATCGGGAACTAGGGTACATATTAGGGAATTCTGTATTTGTTGCGCAAGTGGACAATACACAAAAGTGTCATATCTTCGACAAATGTAACATCATAGATGTTGTGGACATATGCATATTTATCACACAATTGCCTGGAAGAAGTTAAGGAAGGAATATCTTCAGTAGTTTTTACTAAGGTAATAGCATAGGAAATGAATGATGGAGGAGACAGAGTCATCATGTATGGAGGGAGGAGGAGAAGATGTTTAATTGTGAAGAGGGGAGTGGCGGGGGAGCTGGGCAGAGATGGAGAATTGAACATTTTATCTCTTTATTTGAAACAAGAAAATCATGAGTAACTTCAAATGTTGATTACAATGAAGAAAAAATAGTACGATATCAAGTTCCTAGACCAGGATGAGGAAAATGAATAAAAATGTCTTTCTGAAGTCTGGGAGAAGGTTGGATGGGACATAGGATTTCAGAATTAAATTGTAATATGGGAAACTGGCAATTTGACTGCTTCTTCTGACAGTGATCCTTCTAGTAGAACAATTTTGGCTCCACTAAGAGAGAATAAAATGTATGTGGGAAGAATCTGATGGCCCTTCAAATATTAATTGTAAGTGGTCATCTGTTGTTTGTAGGTTGAGTGTAGCTAAATTTTGTCCATCACAAGCAGGCTCAATCATTATGGTGGCACTGTTTCATGGGCTTACTACACAGAGAACATGATGCTTTAATACAGCTCACAGGGATTTTGAGCAGTAAGTCTTGTAGAATTTTCTTGATATTACACTGCACATTGTTGGTTTCTACCATTGTTTGGGTCTTATAACCATAACTAAAATAGAATAGTATGGGGTTTCCTTTCCCCATATCACAATAAGAACTGAATCCAGATGCATCTCTGTTTTGTAATTTCTAATGTGCTATTTCAGTCACTCTCTACTATCTTCTTAAAAGTACAAAAATGATATGACTCACAATCTTTCTTCAAACATCCAAAATGTACTTTCCTGTCATTTCACAGAATGCAGGATTTTAGAGTATATGTATATGTGTCTGTATGTGATTAAAGCTTGCTTCAAGTTCTTTTCAACAAACTGAAGACTTACTAGGGAAGGTAGATTCCTTATACCCATTTAAAATCTCCATCATGCTTTCGTTCATTTGGGTACCATTTATGAAGCAGAACATATTTTAATCATGAGTCCATCTTTCTTCAGTATAGTTAAATGAAAAAGTTATAGGGGGGAGTGCATTTGGGAGGAGAGAAGATTGTGGGAGCTAGGAGGAGCGGAAAGAGGGCAAACTGTGGTTGGTTGGGATGTGTTTATGAGAGAAGACCTATAGTTCCAATAAAAAAGATACAGTTATAAATAGAAGTGACACTTTCACCTTGATAATCATAGATTAAAACTAAAAATTAAAACCGTGCTGTCACATACCTGTAACTGCAAGCACTTAGCCAGCTGAGGCAGGAGGACTGAGAGATCTGAGCAAGTCTGAACTATAGCAAGATACTGAAAAAAAGAGAAAGACAGAAAGAAAGGGAGAAAGAGAAGAAGAAAGAAAGAAAGGAGGAAGAGAAAGAAATGAAAAATAAAGAAAAGAAGGAATGAAGGAAGACAGGTTTAATGGAATGGGTGTCAGTCTATTTAGAGTTTTTAGAGAGCCTTTGCTTTAATCTTAAAACTGAGGCAGAGAAAAAGTATGTGACATTTGTTTAGCAGCATCACAGTTAAAATACTGTGATATGTAGAAAACTTTTTTTTTAAAGTATGCCATTCCATTTAAATGTGAAAACATATGCTATATATTCATATGCTGGATCATATAGTTCCTATTACTAGACTAAGTTCTTGAAGTTCCTTCTAAGCAAACTGAAGTTACTTATATGCATTGGTAATGTCTGGGAATCGGTGACACACATATTTCTAGAGAAGTCTTTCAGGGTGGCCAAAACTCTTTCTTACTCCTCTGAAATTTCACTCTAACCAATGACTTTGCAGTTCTTTTATTTTACCGAAACAATGTGATGTGCTATAATAAGAATTCAATCTGTTCTGATATTATTGCATAGGAATATTCATCAGACTCATAAGCTTAGACACGACTAGGTCTATTCTCTTTGGAGCCTTTCACACTGCTCTTTCCTATGAACTCATTCCTGGTATAGCTTTGTCCCCTAGAAATGCCTTTTAAGTTCTACAGAGGCAAAACAGCTGCTTACTTTATTCATCCATGCATTTTGTCAACAGGAATTAAGCTCTCTGCTTTATTTTCTCTCCCATTACTTTGGTTGTTATTGAGCTCCTGGGACACTGTGAGCAAATTACTTTGGTTTTGTGACCATGATTTGCTCCTCTGTAGGCACCTGTGATGTTTAGGTCTATTTAAATTCCTTACATTAAAATAACATAGCCTATTGTTGTGAGACATGCCTATTAACCAGCAATCAGGAAGCTGAAGCAGGACGGATATCTCAAATTCAAGACCAGCCTGAACTATGAAGTGATTATCAGGATAGTCAGGGTTGCACAGAAAGAGTCTCTTGAAAGTTCTCTTGAAAAAAAAAATTAGTCTTGAAAACATGATTTCAGGGTGTATCTTTTACAAGTAAGAGGTACCTAGCAAATTCAAGTCTCTTTGATGAGGTGGAAAGTGGGAAAGGAAGCTGCACTTTCACATTTCTCCGTTGAAAATGAATGTGATTGGATCTGAATTCTAAACCTGTTCAGTAAAAATTCAAAGGCAATGGCAGAAATTCAAAGTGTAAGCAACATAAATTTTGGCAAAAAAAAAAGAGAGAGAGAGAGAGAGAGAGAGAGAGAGAGAGAGAGAGAGAGAGAGAGAGCATTTTGAAAACAAAAGTAGTGTAGAAATCCTGGTATTTGAAATGATCATTCAGAACATCATTGTATCTCTTGATCTGAAAGAAAGTTCTAGTATTGCTGTTTTGTTTAGCATTGTCCAGATGGGGCCAGGCTAAACAGCCTTCAGACATTACATTAAAAGATAGAGAGTAAATTGCAGGATGAAGAGCTAAGTCTGAGTACAGAAAATGAACAGGTGTCTGCAATGTATATTCTGCAATATTTTACTACCATGTCAATCTTGGTTAGCTAAAGTTTCAAAAATTAAAACTAATTTGGAAATTGACTAGGAGTGACACCATGAGATCTCTCCCAGTCTTTCCAGACCCATAATGTGACACCATAAAACAGTGTTCAGGAACTCGCCCAAAAACCACTCCAGTTGCACATCTGTCCCTCTGTCATGCTTTCCCATCACAGCCCATATCCATTGACAAAGGGCTTTCAGGGTAGATATTTCAAAGTTACAAAGGACACTCAAGGCAGACTTCAATTTTAGGCACCTTTCATTGTCATTTAAAAACCATTGTTACCCATGTCAATAGCAATTTAATTGCTTCCTACTAAAGAAAGACTATGCCAAATCATGCAGCCCTCTCATGGAATGTGTTGTTCCTACTTTACTTTCATGAGTGTGTCTGAGGAGCTGTCCAGGACAGCATCTGCACTGAGTCATTGCAGAAAACTCCATATACATCCCTGTCAGAAACTACTCCAGGGTTATGAGTGAGTGCTCCCTCCCCCCCCCACAAATGCCTGCTATTTAGGAATATTGTTTCCTGACCCACCTGATTTGCTGAAGTTAAGACACCAAAATTCATTTTTCACAAGTCAGAGCACTTGCTTTCTTGATTTAGAAAGCAACTGTTTCATGTATGAGTCTACGGGATAATTCCCTCATAAATTTTTAATGACTAAAATCTAAAAGTGGGTGAAAACCTTAATAATAGCAATGCTTTTTAAATGATAAAATTCCTTGTTGGAGTTGAGGTATTCAACTGTTCAGATTTTTTAAAAAATCTACATAACAAAGCTTTATATGAATCAGATATTGTGTTTCATTTACTATCATTTGTCCTGAACATTACTATGAACATTACATAGCAAAACATTACTATGTAATATATATGTAGGTTTAATTTAAATTTTGCGTGAATGCATGCATAAAAGGAGATTTATATTAAACAGTCTCCTTAGGCTGGAGAAATGGCTAAAGAGGTTGTACTCTTCCTAAAGAGGATCTGCATTTAACCCATAGACCACACATTAGATGGCTTACAACCATTTGTAATGCCAGCTCCTGAGGATCCAATGCTCTCTTCTGGCCTCTTCTGATGCCTACATATATATGAACAGGTAACCCCCACACACACACACAAACACAGAAATACACAGACAGATAGACAGAAACACAGATTCACATATACAGACATACAAAGAGACCCACACACAGATAGACACACACACACTGACACACACACACAAACTTACAAATATATTTTTTTAAAAATTATGATCTTTCTTTCAGAAACAAACCATAACAAGTTCAGCTAGTTGAATAAAGAATGACAATATTTTCAATATTAATATATTAATAAGATAAAAATTCAAAAGCTGTCCTTGATATCTAAAATTATTTAAGTCTCAAGAGATCTCTTGGCTGATTTGTGTGTAAAAATAAATTTCAACTGTAAAATTAGGCTTACGAGTCCATAATTTTAAATTTTCTATTTTAAAAAAATAATTATAAGATTAAGTAATACAACCATCCAGTTTTACTTATCACCAATAAAACCCGTTCATTTTTCTATAAAACTGAGTTTGTAAATCTTTCTCATGTATATTCAACTGACATTCTGTTTCCATTAATTAAATTTATAGTAACTATGGCCATGAACAATGACAAAACAATAATTCCTTCATGTATGAAAATTATTACTTAGAGTCTATTTAAGTAAACATACTGATGAGAAGATATTATTTGTTTGTTCTTCATAAGCTTAACTCATATGTTGGTCTTATTCTTCAAAATCTAAAAGATGACATTGTGAATTTTAAGAAACGTTGACTATAGTTTAACTCATTTCTAATTTTTTTCCACTGATTAAAATATAATATGGGTCCTTACTGAAGCATAGATAAAAGAGCTGTCCTTGATTAATATAACATACCCATATATGAATGTTGCAAACTATTAGTTTAATATATTATAACAAAATATTCCAAGATACTGGTACATAATTATGAGAATTATAGTTATTATAAATCATCACACTGCTTTTATGACCACCCAGATCATTTGTCCAAAACCACAAAGGAGAAAATAAGGTGTGAACAGTTCAAACTTTATCACCCTTAAACTTTTAGCCGCAGCCTGGGGAAATGACTGAGTGGGTGGAGAACTTTCAGGGAAAGCATGTGGACTTGAGTTGGAACCTGGAATCCTATGATAAAAGCTTGTCGTGGTAGCATGCACATATAACCCAGCACTGGAGGAGAGGTATAGAGAGGAAGATCCTGAAGGCTCACTGGCCAACCAGTTTGGTCTGAAATGGCGAGCTCAGGTTCAGTGCTAGACCCTGTCTCCGAAATATGTTGGAGAGAGAGACAGACACCTTCATGTCAGTTCCTCCAGGTGGGCACACCTATATAATATGTTCATACATATTCATAGCACACACACACACACACACACACACACACACACACACAGAGACAAAGAGAATGTGAGAGAGGAACACACACAAACACACATGCCTACACCTTTAGCAGATAATATTTGAGTTACTATCTCAGTTTTGACAAGACCAAAGTGAGTACTCATTTTTCAGAACACAATATGGGGCACTGAAGGGTTGGCTCAGATATTAGAGCATCTGCTGCCTTTCCAGAGGACTCAAATTCAGTTTCCAGCACCTGTGTTAAGCACAAATACCTGTAACTACAGCTCCATGCAGGTTTGTGCTAATTTCTAACCTTCCTAGCCTCCTCTACTCATCTGCACAGGTCTGGCATGGAAGCACACATACATAATTATGATACACAGAAAATACAAAATAAAATGCATCTTTAAGACAATAGGTAGATACAATTCCTAACATGCATGCACACACATTTATATATATTTGCGCTTCTGCCCTAATATGTTAACAGTACTTCTGCTTGTTAAACCTTTATTGCCTAAGTATTTTGTGTGGGAGAGATAGTATTTAAGTGCAAGATATGGCAACTTAACTTAAAATTTTTCTAAATTTTCTTCAATCTAAATGAATTTAGATTTCACTTCAACGGAAATCTGAAGGAATTGAAGAACACCATCAGGTTATATAAAACAGATGACATACTGCATAGATGTTCAGAAAATTGCAAAATATATGTGAGTCAAATCAATGACCATTAAAATCAGTCTATAGACTGGAGCTGGAGAGCTCAGTGGGGGAAAAAACCCATGGCTGTATGGTGCAGGAAGGGAAAAGAGTGATATGGAATGGGGAAATGACAAATGAGCAAAGAATCTAGGTAGATGAGAAGGCACCTATCTCACAAAGCCTTTAGTCAATGCACTTTGGATTTCATCCCATGTACAGATGAAACCCAAGGTGGTCCTTCTAGACAGTGAAGTTAAATCCAAAACCATGCATGAAACGGTTTCAAACTTCCTTGCTAGTAAGTATTTTTATTTTCTCCATAGTATCATCAGGTCTTATCATTAGAATGGCCAATGAATTCCTTCTCATTTTTTCTGTATCTTTTCTTGGTGACTACTGAGACACTACATCTTAAGTGATAGTAATGGTGAATATTTCCTGTCTTCTGCCATGGATACATATCTAAGACACAAAATTAGACAAATAATGTGCCTTATGTTAAACACACCATATTTGATTATTGTTTTCAATGGAAATATAATTTTTGTTGGTTGAATATTTGAGAAAGTATTTTGTAATGTAAATATAATTTAATGGACCTTTCAGGTTTTTTGTTGTTGTTCATATAGTGGTGTGTGTGTGTGTGTGTGTGTGTGTGTGTGTGTGTGTGTGTGTGTGTGTAGTATATGTGTGTGTGTGTAGTGTATGTATGTATGGTATATGTGCACGTGTGTATGCATGCATGCAGATGACACAGGAGGATGCCAGTGCCCTGATCTGTCACTCTCAATTATATTCCTTTGAGACAGTTTCTTTTACTGAGCTTGGAGTGAGACTAGCAGTTTGCAGTGATCCTCCTGTGTCTCCCCCAAACAATGCTAGGTTTACAAATCCCGTTGCAGCTAAGCCCAACTACTTATGTAGTTGCTGGGATCTGAACTCAGGTCCTCTTGCTTGCATAGCCAGCAGCCTTACTCACTGAGCCATATTTTCAGTTACTAAATTGATGATAACAGAGAAAATTTTTCTTAGCAAGCTCAATACAATGGGAAATGCCTCTTTTATTTTTTTGTAGTTTCTGAAAATGACAGATTTTCATGCTCACAATGGAAATACAAAACACTCAAACTCATCCACTGCAGAAATGCTCAAATGCTCAAGACCTTCCAGGCATAACAAATAATAGCACCACAGAGAAGTACACAGCTTCTTTCTGCATCAAGGAACTGAGTTGCATCATGTCTAGAGGCATTGGTGCAATAATTGTGCAGAATTTTCAATGCACTGCAGTGTTTGAGGGCCATGTAAAAATAGAAACATTTATTCTCTTGAATTATGAATCCTTGGTTGCATAAACATTTTCTCATTCAATCTACCAAAGCAGTACCTAAAATAATTACCATGCTACAACTAAGAACTTTTTCTACTTCGTCTTAAAAGTTAAAAATTCATAATATTCCCCAACATAAAATGGCATTTTATAACAATTAAATTGCTTTGTTGCTCCAAATAAGAGTGTAAATTTAAAAAGTCATAATTATTTCTAGACATTTGAACCAGTGCTTGAACCTGCAACTTGGGAGGCAGAGGCAGGCGGATCTATGTGAGTTTGAGGCCAGCCTGGTCTACAAAGTGAGTGTCAGGAGAGGCTCCAAAGCTTGAGAGAAACCCTGTCTCAAAAAACCAAAACCAAAACAAAACAAAACAGAAGGGAAAAAATCATAATAAAACACCTTTGCACTGGATTGCATTTGAACGTCAAGGTCTTCATGGAAGTTTGACACAGCAAACACAGATATAAAAGACAAGTTGATCTATGTTCATTTTATACATCTGAAGACTAAAACCCAAGCCAATACCAGATTTAATGAAAGAATTTATTAAGTACTTTGTACAACTTTCAGTACACAGTAGGCGCTAATGAAGTATTTGTTCAAAGGTGGGTGGGTTCTGAAATCACAAAGTGTGGAAGTATTAAAATATCTCCCTAGATTTTAGTCCTTATATATTGGAATAGAAATTGAAGCAGGTTTCGCTCCCTGTAAAAGAAATCCATGAATTATTTATAATTGAAGACAAACCATGAGAAGGAATAACAGGGCACAAATATCCATAATTTGGTCATTTGCAATGGAAGTGGAGCATCAGATCTGTCTGATTAAAATTAAAAGTGCTGTTATGAAGTTAGTACATGAATAAAGCAAAGGCCTAGTGAGTGCTAATGTGCTATATATAGATATTCGCCAGTGTTGATATCAATAAGCTAGGATCAGCTTGGGCCTTCTGCTGCTTAGGTAGGGACCTAGTTAGTTCAAGTATCATACACAGGAAGTGACTCTCAGTGGACCACTGCCAGTTGTAGGAAGTTCTGTTGGATAGGAATAACCATGACATTAATTTCCTGGGAACATCCATGACCCAGATAGATAACTATAGATTTTTTTTCCAAGCCAGAGGAATTTCATTATACAGTGAGAGAACCAAGAGGTCAAGAAAATTGATCATAGCTTGTAGCTGACCAGCAAACCAACTCCTGAGACTCACTCTGACCCTTCTTTCCCAAATCATGGGATGATGAAATAATAGCAATGCTTCCTGAAACCACAGAGGTCAGTGTGTGGAGACAGGCAGAAGACAGTACCTATCATTTCAGAAGATGGACTCACCTTGACAATTACTTCTGAAGAGAGCAAATGGAAAGAATGAAACACACTGCTTATGGAAAGCAGTTAGAGAAAATCGGCAAATCAACATATTAAAAGAGGCAGCAAAGGGTAGCTAGATGTGTAAGCAATTGTCCATAAGTAAGTAGATGAAAATGTATGGGAATTACGTGGCTTCATGAATACCATAGAAACAATATGACAAGGTAATTCTACCACACTGATATGAACTATCCCCTCACTAAATGAGCTGTGGAAGATCTGAGGACAAGAAAATAAATATCATTAGTTGGCACAGGGACTAGGAATGGTGTTTCTGGCAGGTAGATCATTAAGACTGAATGCATAGACTGAATGACAAGATTTTATCCAGCCTGCAACAGTCCCACTATATTAAACCTTTCCTTTTGAGAATGTGACAAAACTTGTATAGTACCAAAAAATAGCCAGATGTAGGGAAAACTGTCCACCTGGTGTGAGCTGTGTAACCCACTTTTCAAATCTGAGCAGTGTCCTTCTGAAAAGTCATCTGAAAAAAAAAATTGTGACGGATTCTCCTTTCTGCAGTAGCAGGATCCTACATGAAAGCAGAGATGGTTTAGTGACTGATCTCTCTTTCTTTCTGAGTCTCTGTGGGAAAGGAAGGCAGGCAAGCAAGGTAGAGCTGAATTCCAAAGGCCTGGAGCTCCGCTTCTGCTGTGCTCCTTCTGTTCTCATAGTTCCTAACCTTCAACAATGATGTTCTTAACACCACCAGCAGCAGCAGTAGAAACAACAATCATAGCCATCACTTATAAGCATCCAGTGAGGCTGGATAGTGCATGAATGAATGTTTAGCTGGGCTGGATACTGCATGAATGAATGTTTAGCTGGGCTGGATATTCATCACGAATGAATGTCTGGTTTAGCTGAGTATTGCATGATGTGCTTGACAGCCACCCTCATCTCTGCTAACTTGTGCAGGGTACTTAATTCTCTGTTGCGGCTTTACAAAATATAAACATTAATAACATCGACTTTTGATTGTCAAATGAGTTAATAACAGGAACACTTTCAGAATATTCCTGGGCATGTTGTAGCAAACTCTTGTCATTTCACATAATTTTCAAAGCAAAATTTTAAAACTAGTAGTTGTACATTTACTCATCAGTTTACAGATAAGCACATTTAGAGACTCAAAACAATTAACATGTTTACGATGTAGCGCTAGCAAGAGACAGAATGCGGGCATAGACCTTCTAATGTTTTGCTTTTAGCCTTTCCACCATGCTGGCTCTCCTCCTCTGCTCTAGCCACATCACATAAACCTCTTTGATTAGGTTTCTGTGAACACATCAGGGGGTTTCCCATGTCCTTTTCTTTGGCCCATCTTGTTACGCCTCTATCTACATAGGTGATATTACAATTATCCGGCAAGGCCTGCTGGGTTGCCACTTCTTCTCTCTCGCCTCCCTTCTCCCACCTTCACAGAGTTAATCGCTTGCCTGTGTTGTTTTAACACTTACCTCACCTATCCCCCTTACAGCATTTATCACATTGTCTCATCCTCTGTTGATGGCTTCAGTGTGAGATGATGAACTTCTTTGGAGCACAGAGTTTGTTTAAACCGGTCGCCTCTCTGCCAGGGCCTCACAGGGATGCACTCACTCAGTCTTCTCAACAGCTCTAGACCTCATACGTTCCTGTGGTCCCATTTCTGTTGCTAAGGCAGAAAGGCAAAGCCATTTGACAAAGACTCTATCTAAAATGGGGGGCATAATGAATTGTTTTCACATTAAAGTTATGTTTCACCGAACAACAAGAACAAAAGGACAGAAAAGAAATTATCATGGGAAAATATCGACATTCAATTCAACATTTTTTGATGGAAGACAAAGGAACAAACTCTGCTTCATCTATTTAATTGTTTTTCCTTTTCTTACGTCTACAAGAAGAAACAGCTGATTAGTTGTGGCTGGTTCAAGCCCAATTCTTAATCCCTCTTGAACATTTCTGGGAGTTCAACCCCTCGCTTATGGTACAATGGATACCTTACTTTCTCATCCTGTGATCTCAAGAACCCACATAAGTTTAATGCTTCAGTGTTTTATTATCTACCCGAACATCTCATAAAACATGGCCTGAATTACAGAATAGGCTTTCATATTTGTGAGAAGAATCTAACACTCTCCATACTCAGAGGATGATCTGTCCTTTGGCATCAGGAGGAGCGGGGAGCTGCCCTTGAGGGTCAGGTGTGAACCCCTTCAACTTCCAACTGACCTGTGGCTTCCTGGAGGTATGTTTATACAGCCACTTTTAGGGAAACACATTCTCTTGGATTTCCTCTGGAGCATTAGGTGATCTGCTGCTTCCTGAGTTGGGGAGAGGAAACTGGCTTTAAAAGCCTTTTAACCCAAAGGGTTTAAACAGCTAATGGACAACATCCCCTTGGCAAAAGGAGACAATGCAAAGCTCCTTCTCTTGTTTGAAAATAAGGCTTTACTTATGTAACATTTTTATGAAGTTAAAGGCTTTTGGTTTTACTATTTATTTTTAGAATCTGTTACATTGAATTTTAAGGCAAACTATTTATTAGTCTGGTTCACCCCAAATCTCCAATATGTTGCTCCTCTTTGTTTGTTTGTGTGTTTGTTTACTATACTTTAAACTTACTTGCCATTTTCAAATGGCATCTTCACTTTATGCACTGTGCAAGCTGTGGATGCTCAATATTGAGCAATTCTATCATTTTAATGTGAGGTAAATAAAGTTCCTGCAGGTTTAGAAAAGTCACAAAATCAATGGCATGTCTATAATTGAGGAGGGCAATAAAATTTCATTAATAAACAGATAATAGAACTTATAATTTCCATTCAAAATATTCATAAGCTCTCACCAAACACAAATGTGATTAACTTTTTTTTTCCATGGGAAAACAAACTTACAAGACTCCGGGATAGTAAATAACTCCCAGACTCACAGACTTTATCTTGATTTTAGTATCATTAGCCAGTGTTTGAAACATGTCATTATTTAGAGCCCTTTTATTTTCTTTTTAGTATGGACTCAATATAAGGTGGAATTTTGTGTGTAAACAAGCTATAGTCTCTGCTATTCAAGGGATAAGATAGAATAAAAACTCAAATTTGTCTAAGGGTGAATATGGAGAAGTGAGGAGTTTGGGTTTCATTTACAACTTCCCAGTAGTAATCCCAGGGTCAGCACAGATCAGCACTTAAGTAACTTAGATGAAAAGTGTGTATCCGCGTAATTATGAATATATTTCACTATAGAAATAACTGTTGGAGGCCAAACCAAATTTTCAGCTATAGGACACTCAGAAGTTGTATTTTTCACCCCAATAAGGAACAGTAGGAATCTTAAAGGGGCAGAACATTTTAATAATAATACACCTCATTTCATATATTATTTCTATTTTTGGTTGGTACCAGGAAAGACCCCCCTGATAGTAATGACTGAGATGCACAGGGGCAAGTCTGTCCTTTGAATGTACTTTACCTAGACATTTTCATGGTAACCTGAGAGAAGTATGACTCTAGCAGAAGAGAGTCACCTTCAAGTCTCTTGAAGGGACTGAATTATCTCTTGTGGAAGTGAACAGTTAGGACCCAGTGGAGTGGGGAGAGACTGGACATGTAAGTTTCTTTGTGACTTTATGCAAACTGTTAACAACATGGGGACTATTTGCAAAACACAGCACAGTAATTCATATAAGTATGGAGGGTGCTGACACTTTCCTTAGAATGTAGCAAAAGGTTCCCCATAGTTGAGGGCATATGATATATAAAAGATTCCAAGTCAAACCAGGAGATAAGGCATTAGAGAGAAAGTGGAACCAAACTTAATTTGTAGTCATTAATTCCGGCCCTACCCTAGGAGTATTTATTATCTTAGCATGCACAACTCACTGTTACCCCATGTCTGTTGATTCTTTCCCACTTGACGAAGCTCAAGGACAGCTCATTCTGTCATGTGTTCCACAATACTCAAAGCATGAAGCCAGAGCCTAGGATGAATTTACTGAACAAATGAATAAACGAACCAACTACTCAGGTGAGCATCCATAGAAATGTAGATGAGTGGGAAAGAGGCCATACCCAAGTGCTAACAATAATAAATCAGTTAATTCTATAGAAATGATGGTGTCGAAACTCAATTAGCTAACATCTGGGGAAGATAGTCATTTGATTTTCCTATTTACAATTAATGTTCTTCAACAGCAATTAGTTTTGTTATTCAAGTCAAGCCTATGTAGAAAACCAGGCAACTACTCACCTCTGTCTGCCTTAGTTAATATCTGTCTGCATGGAATTCCACAGTCACAAACATATAAATCCATTGTTCATAAAAGGAGCCAGATGACCAAGTACAGGCATATCCACTGAAAAACATTACCACTCTGACAGAAAGGAATGTAAAGACTGTTCAGCTATGTAATATAATTAGTCCAAGAGGAACCCATAGTTTATTGATGATGAGTCTTTCACAATGGGAAGTTGTATTCCCCACTGAGGATGTATTTTTGTGGATTGAAAATTAGTAAAAATTTCAAGTGGAATTAATGTATGACCAACTGTTTTTTTTTAATGACTATTGAAATCATTGACAAAATAGATAATATGTTTTGGTCACAAAAACACTGGAGAAGACTTTTAGTTTTTATGATTACTATTATTCCGAGTTGACTTACAAATTTGATTGATAACTGGGGCTGTGTCTGGCTCATTGACTCAGTGCTTTAGACTTCACCTCCAAGTGCCAAGTAGGCCAAGAATGACAGTCCCTTGACAGTCACTAGAGTTAGCTGTATTCACTAACCCCAGGGACTAGTCACTTATACAAAATGAGTCATTAGTTTGAGTAACTAGGTGGGATCAGGCAAACTGATCTGCCTTTCTCTTTGTTCCTATGCCCTGGCCCCAACTTAATTCACATTTATTTACTTATCTACATAATAGAAGTATACATTAGTGAAACCTGTGTTCCCTGGCCTCAAGATCATTGCTGAAATTTCTGATTGATATTTGAAACTATAAGCAAACTTTTCCCAGAAAATAATAAATGCCACGTCTCGCCTATAAATTTTGAGATGGAAACATGTTAGCAGCCCATGTTTGGGTAACATTGTCTTTACTGTGTTTTAGATAACAGTTTTAGTATGAACAAGAAGATTTTATTGCTAGATCCATCTCACTGCTGTGCATTAAACTTTTTCTCAGAGCAAATAAGCTTTGGTGTAGAAATGAGGTTAGAATGCTCACTAATCATGGCTTGAGCAAAACTGAATAGTTGCATAGACGATTGAAAAATTTCAGTTTTTGTTTTTTCTACTTATATTAAAAATTCTGTTTATAGAAGTATTATATTATTAAGAAGTTCTGTTTCACTAGGATCTTAACATTATTTTTCAAATAGAAGTCTAAAACAAAACAAACAAAAAAAATCCCCCCAGAAACAAATAAAATAGTGGAAAGCCAATAGAACCAGTAACAACTTTCTCTGGCTATGTCATACTCTTTCTGTACCCATCTGACAAGTAATAAATTTAGAGCTCAAATTCTACTGTACACTAAAGTGTAATAATTACATTAAAACTCCAAACCAAACAATTAAGCATGTATTTGTTTGTAAATACTACTACTATATAAGAATAAAAAATGTGATGGATTTGAAAAGTTACCCCAAAATGCTTTAGAAATATTAAGTCAACTTTATGCTATCAATCATATACTTCAGTTTCAGAATATGTTACTACAAAAAATTAAAAAAATCATAATAAAACTAATTTTTCTAGTTTGTGCTTGTTTGCGAGATTAAAGAAAACTATATGCCAAAAATGTAAAATTTATTCCACGAAAATTAACAGGCTACACAGATAAATTTTGGCAAATGCAACTTTATATTGAAGTTCACACATCTGTATCTTAAAGAATGAGACTCACAGAATCTAATGTATTTCTAAAATACCAGAAATCATATTGTAAGCTTTCACAAGTTAAAACTGAAATAATTTAAACGACCAATACACTGAATGTGCAGAAAGTATAAACAAGACTGTGCCTTCCATAGAATAAATGCTTCACAAATTGTGCCAGGTGTCATCCTAAGGCTGTGGGCTCCCCTTGATGGCTGACTTACAATATAAACACACATCAACTGTCCATTTCTTAGAACAAACTAGAATGGGTAGCACACCTCAGAAGAAAATCTCATTACCCGAGTGATGTGCACCTTAGTTTCCAAACCATGTGAGGAAAACTGGAAAAGTATTCAATGCTCTTCCATGTACTTCCTGATGAACAGCCAGGGCCAGTCACTGATTCAATGCCTTTTGACCATTTTCTCCACTGCTAATGAATATGAAAGATACTAGATAACCCTTTAAGGCAACACGTGTTTATTCTGCATCATTAGAACTGCTCATCTGTGGTTAGTTGATACCAATCATGTTGCCTCCCAGACAGATATCTAGCATTTGTAAAATAGAAATGAATTGGAAACTTGTTTACTGAATGAACAGAAAACACATAATACAGTTCAATGCTAGCAATTTCACTGGTAGGGAAGGAGAGTGGCATTTAGAAATAGCAATATATTAATACAAAAAAGGTAAACTCTAATTGGAACCAAATACTGCTTTGGAATGCTCCCCCAAACGTACAAGGCATGTTTAAAGTGTTGTACCCCAATAATTCATGGCACATCTTTAGAAGATTACAGTACTATTTAGTCCCCAAGTAGTGAAGTCTTTGCAAAACAAAAATAGTATGAAATGTTTTAAAGTCTCCAAACTTCTAAAATTAGCTTTTATCAACACATTTACCTCATGTCAACTTAATTTATTAAAATGTCCAATGCTAATTGTAAGTTTTTTTTCATATGTAATGATATACACAGCATTTAGCACTGATACTTAGCACCTGCTACTTTCATTATCTAGTGTTCAACCACAGAAAGAAACTTAGGGCAGTGGTTCTGTCCTTTCTTAATTACAAACCTTCGAAGGCAGTCAGCAGGATCACTCTGAGATTTAAAATAGGATTATAGGTGAACTATTGCAAAGACTGCAGAATGTTGCCCAAATCCTTATAACTGCTGCTCCCATCCTTGGTTTTCTTCTCAAGACATGGCTACAGGCCACAATTGCTTAGCAGAGAGGGTGAGTGTTTCACAAGGCTAAAGATTTACAGATGCTCCCTCATATAACACAGTAAGGTTCCCTTGGTAACCTGGATTTTCTGCAGTAAAGAAGGGTTGTGCTGAAACAGCGCCTCAGCTCCCTGTTGGAGAAAATGCAGACAAAGGGATTGATTCCTGCTTGGGCAAAACTCATCCAGACAGCGGCCGTTAGAAATCCCCCTGGTACTACAGGCCCTCTTGCAAAAACTCTCCAATAGCAGGCCACCAGGTAGGGGCCCCACAAGGTTAGAAAGAGAAAAGTCATTATATAGAACATTCTGCTGATTCGCTTCTCCATTTTGAACTCATCTAAGACCAACAGCCGTCTTCTGCCTGTGGTGTTTGCATTTTGCCTGATGCCCAGCAAGGTGGGTGGTGTGGGCCCCCTTCCAAATCCCGCTAGCCAATTGGCAGCTGCCTGGCCGCTGGCTCCAGGGCCATGGAAGGTCCAGTTCTGGCTGACTGCTGCTACAAACTGGACTGGCTTCATTTTCCTTCGATCGTGGACAAAAAATATCAGCTTGAGGTAGACAAGCTGTGTGGCTAGGAGGATGAGAGCAAGGAGCAGCATAAATCCTAGGGAATCGTTAGCCCTGAAGGAGCGGTGTTGGAAGGTGCACTGATCCTCCTCCCTAATGAACGAGTATGTGCCCACGTCTAAAACTGGGGGGAATGCCATGGCCACAGACAGAGTCCACACCATGCAGATCACAGCCAAACACGTCCAAAAGGTCAGCCTCTTTGTATAGAAGCGGTGATGGGCGATAGCTAAGTACCTGGTGACACTGATGCAGAAAAGCATGAAAGCAGTGTGGAAACAGGACAAAACCCCCAGGAAGGCAATCACTTTGCAAGTCAGAGTCCCGTAAGTCCAGCTAGAGCCATTTTTGACAGAGTTGAACACAAACGGAAAACAAATTGCAGACCTGAGGATGTCTGAACAGCACAGATCCAGCAGGAAGTAGTAGGGAGCTCTGTGCAAGGTCTTATCTTTCACTAGCAAAATGGAGATCAGAAGGTTGCCCACCACGCTGACTCCTATTATGAAACCCAAAGAAGTCAGTTTCAGAAAAGCTGTTAGAGGCGAGAGATTTTGCAAAATGTTGTCAGCTGCATGGCTATAGTTCGCCATAGATGGATGGAGGATAAGGAAACAGCCTCAGTCAAGTCTCATGATCTAGATATTTGAACAAGGAAAAGATAGATCCATACATTTTACTGAAAATGTAATCCACAAAAAGATCAGATCCAATCTGTGGTCATGCTTCCTCTTTCCTTCCGTTTGATTTGCCATCAGAATATCTGAAGAAGAAGAAAGAAAACTATCAGTTCTTAAGTTAACAAGCCATTATGTCAGTGCTAGCATATAGCTGCTCCTTTCTGATGAAGCAAATAAAGTTTCCATTTTAAACACTAGTGTTTGCTTCAGCAGTTGTTGGAGATGTCAGGGTACTGGGTATTTTCCTGCTCTAAGCTAGGTGGACTTAACAGTGCCCTTACTGTAAACACCATATAGTTAGATTTGGGCACCTTCAGGAGGGAAGGGAATAAATTGTACCACAGTTGTAAAATATGCCAACCCAAGAGTTAATCACTAGCTTTGCAATGGAATCTGCAAGATTGCTGATAGGAGACAGAAAGGAGGCTACCCATAATTATGTTGAGCTCTTTTAGTACCATCAGTATTTTAAAGGAAGCAGCTCTGCTCATATGCATCCAAGAACCTCTACAAAATATATCTTTTAAGTCAAGTGTCATTGTTCATGCTGCATAAGAGTATTTATTGATTCATCTTGAGGCATAATTTCAACACCACACTTCAAAATTAATAGAAATCTGTCCCAAGATTTGATGTGGTTTAATCTTTTGTCTTTCTCTCCCTACCCCACCCCCCTTTTGGCAAATCTTGTCTCTTTTAAGCCTACATGATTATTAAAAATGGTTAATGTAAATATTGGCCAGGGAAACACACCCAGAGGAATAATGCACTTCCATTTGTCAACCTTGGCTGCCTGGATTCGAATGAATATAACATGAACCGGTATTTCTTAGGTAATTAAGCCTTTCTCATTTACACTGATAACCTGTGTTGCAAATCACAAGTGGCTTTATTTTCAAACAAAATGCACATTGTCTCCTAGGTGCCTGGGAGCCACACCAGGGAAATCAGATTCCTCTGTTATTCCCACGAAGCGAGTTTCCTTTGCCACTTCTCACTTGCCTGGAATATGCTGATGGAAGCCCAGGCGGAACTGCATCCGATGATGTTAATTTCCCAACCGGTGCATCCCCGGGTAAATACCCATCACATCATGCAACATTACGAAACCTGAAATCCACCACCCCTGGATTTATAACAGGGGTGGGGGAGGGGGGAACGAGAGAGAGAGAGAGAGAGAGAGAGAGAGAGAGAGAGAGAGAGAGAGAGAGAGAGAGAGAGATGCATTACATACTCGAAGATGGGGAGAGATTGCTTCTATGCTGCAAGGGAAGGGTTCCTGGTGATTCGCCGTCTGATATTCTTCAGCTTTGCAAAGCTTTCCCGAAACCGAACTCTCAATAAGCCTTCCAGAAGATGCATTGTCTGAATGTACTTCCATTATGCAGTTTATTGTCAAAAAAAAAAAAAAAAAAAAAAAAAAAACCCTCTGGGAGGGCTGCATCCTGGTGAACCTGCAGTTTCATCAACACGGTGCAATCCCCCTCCCCCAAACTTAACCGAGAGTATATCCTCCTACCTGTTGGTGTTGGATATCCCGGCAGACTATAGCTTCTTCTTTCTATAAATTGCTGATTTTTTTTTTTTCCTGAGTGCCTTGACTGAGCATCCAGGCAGGGCTCGGCGGCGCCTGCGCGGTGGAGCCTCCTTCAGCTCCAGCCGCGTCCTCCCCTGTCGCAGCGGCACCGTCTCCCCCAGTAACGCAGGGGCCGCGGCGGCGGCGCGGTGGCGAGGGCGGCGGCAAGGGTTGCTCCAGCCTCCGCCGAGCCAGCGGGAGCCCCTGCCTGTCCCCGGAGCAGACTGGCTTGCTTTAAGGTCCTGTCCAGTTCAGCCGGCCCCGAATCAAGCTTTTGTTCCCTCGAGGCTGCTTCGGAACTTTTCCCTCCCCGCATTGGAAGTGGGGGGCTCGGGAAGGCTCTTCCCGGACCTCAGGCCCATCCTCTTCCCCTAGGGCAGCGCACGAAGCCACCGAGCCGCGGACCGCCGCCTCCGCCCCAGCTGCCCCGAACCCTCGCCTTCCCGAAACATCCTCTTCCTTTCTCTGTCAGGGTGGTCCTGCTAAGCATTGGATGCGCCTTGGAGATTTCTTCTCAAAAGATTGTTTTTCCCCTGCTGATCTTTGATTTGGTACGGTAGCTGGGGAAAGAAAAAAGAAAGAATGAAAAAAAAAAAAAAAAATCTTGTCAGTGGGGGGAAGAAGGGAAGCGGGTTAGGGCAGCCCTGTCTTTGTTAGCCGTCATCTGTTCTCGAAGGCACGCAGATCTGCGTTTAAGGAAGGAGAAGCTAAGTTCAGGCGACAAGTGCAAAAGCCATCTACACTCATTCTACCTTCTAGAACGTGACTAACAGATCAGGAGTACAGAGATTTTACATGGCTGTTCCTCACATCCCACCCCACCAAGCAACAAGCCTCTCCTTTCTCCAAGCTGGGCTGACCAATAGGTTGCTGATGTCAAAGCAGTGGTGTGTATGAATCCCTCCTTGCCTCTCCTTCGTTATTAGACATTAAAAAAAAATACCAGGAATATGATGAATATCAGAAACTTACACCAGTCCACAAACACCACATAGTCTGACACCTGGTGATTAGGAACTCCTTTAGAATCATCCACGTCCCGATTCTCCCATTTCCAAAGAGTTTTTTATGAGGGTGGGGTAAGATTTTAAACAACTACCCACTTTCCACCCCTTAAAAGCTAGCAGGCACGCTTTCGTTAATTCCCAAGGTAAACCGCCCGCTTGTCTTGCTGCAAGCTTATTGCTTTATAATAATCTGTTAATGAAACAGAAATAAAAAATCTTTCTAGTGTAATAATTTGATCTCGAGACAGCAGTAAAATACCTCATCGCTGGGTGGTGAGATTGTGACATTCAGGGGAAGTCAAGCCAATCAGCATACAGATAATATAGGTTAATTTACATATTGTATTTCTATTGGACACACAGAGGTAAAATGTTTAAGGCTTAAATACTTCACTGTCATGATGTCACAGTTGTTACACAAAGACCAATGTTAGTAATGCTGAAATAAGGTTAATTGCCCTGATTTGATTGGAGATTTTCTTAGCCAATTAAAAAAAAAGTATTGATTAGCTCTGCGTGTGTGTGCGTGTGTGTGTGTGTGTGTGTGTGTGTGTGTGTGTGTTTGTGTGTGTGTGTGTATTCTTTTGGATATCCATAAGACACTCATTTTAGGCATTCCCTTTACTTAGGAGAATCAACCCTGCAACAATACTGGAAGTAACTTGAAGGTATTTCCACCCAAGTATGACATCCCAGTTTTTGGAGAAGACGATTCTGAAGAACTCAAAACTATATGACAGGGAAAAACTTTTAAGTGAAATTTCTAACTAGTTTTTTTTTAGAGACAACATATTGATTTTCTACTTCTTAAATTATATCTCAATGCATTTTGCAAAGAATGAGAACTAAAGCAGATTCCCTGAATGTGGTGTTAGTTGGGAGGACTGGGCAGTCTATGGGGTCTCTGGTAGTGGATCAGTATTTATCCCTAGTATATGAATGGACTTTAGGAGCCCATTCCACATAGAGGGATACTCCCTCAGCCTAGCCACATGGGGGAGGGCCTGGACCCTGCTTCAAATGATGTGACAGACTTTGAAGATCCTCTATGGAAGGCCTCACCCTCCCTGGGGAGCAGAAGGGGGATGGGATAGGGGTTGGTGGGGATAACAAGGGAGGTGCAGGAACTGGGATTTGACATGTAAAACAAACTTGTTTCAAATTTAAATTTAAAAGTTATTTAAAAAGAGAATGATTATTTCTTGAACTTTTAAGATTAAAAAAAAAATACTTTAAATAGAGTAAGAGATTCAATTAAGTTTGCTGAACACCCAACATTGACCCAGGTGTTAGGCTGTACAGATTAAAAAGTTTAAAAGCAAATGAAAGGGGGAACATACACTGGGGGCGCACAGGGCAATAATGCACTCTGGGAAACGTACAGCGCTAGGATCCAAGGGTTGAACTAGGTAATAGAAGAGGATATGTAGAATCTTTGGTATCAACTTCCCAGCATATTAGAACTACTGTTCTTTCGTAATTGGGCACAGTTGCGTTCACTTCCGTGTTTCCCCAGCTGTTAGATTAGAACGCCATTCTCTTGCCTTGCAAGGGGGCTCAAAAACCGATGTAATAATTCTCAATTTAGTTCATTAACACTACAGGAGAAACATGCTGGATTTTGCATCTTTCAACAACGGGCTTTAAGGATATGTTTAATAGCCCAACAAAGTTTAATATTATCAACAGGTTCTTAAACATATAGCTGCTGTGGCAGATTTATGTTCCCATTGTAGGGTGACTTGACCTCAGCTAATTTCTTTTTTGATTCCTTGTATCACCAAACCTAGAAAAATTGATTTTCAGATTAAGAATGAAGGAACAAAGCAAATGCATCAAGGTACTTTCTATCCTAATCCTTGGGTTTAAGGATTTTAAAGAGTTTCAGCATTTGACATATTACATTTGGTATTTTGCTTTGTGTTTAGTAAGACTGAGGTAATTTGCTCAACTTGGTCTTTATACTAAATAACAACAATTTTATTTTAAAAAGTTAATTACCTTCTTTTTGAAGTTAATCTAGTTTAGATTTTTGTCCTGTGATGCTCAACTTCATTATGGGTGTAGTGGTCTTATTCTACACATTGGCATTGCTTATATGAAAACCCATCAGAATTTGAATTCATAAAATAGACTGAAATAAAATATTCTAAAATGATATCTGTAGCATGAATAATAAAATCCCAGAGACAGATATTGGGGTTCAAGCTGAAGATCTGAAATGCAAAGCAGCCACTAGTGAGTTCTTGCCTCTACCATGCTGGGGTGATCCTGTCCTCAGCATGACTGCAGACACTGCACTCCTGTCTCCACCTGCTGATGGGAGATGTCATTCTGTAAATATGTTTCTCTTACTGGCTAATGAATAAAGCACTGTTAGCCAATAGGAAAGCAAGACAGGTGGGACTAGGAGACAAGGAGAGAGGAAGTAGTAAGGAGGAGTCAGCATGGGGAGATGGGAAAGAACAGAGGTCCGGGCCCACTCTCTGGTAAGAGGAGACCACGTGGAAATACTTACATTAACAGAAATGGGTTCATAATTAAGACAGAGCTAGCCGATAAGAAACTAGTACCTGGCCAACAGCATTATATCAAATACAGAGTCTCTGTGTGTTATTTGGGGCAGGCATGGTGGTGGGATTGGCAGCGGGGAAAACTTACTTGTAACAACCTGCCTTATATTCTCTCTAGTGCTGGTATTAGAGTGCACCACCATTTCCCAGCTTCTATGGCTAACTAGTATGGCTGATGGGATTAAAGGTGTGTGACACTCCTGCCTGACCTGTATGGCTGACAAGTGTAGCTAGCTTTGTACTCTGATCTTCAGGCAAGATCTATTTGTTAGATCATAAACAACATTTACCATCGATATCTAGTTTTTCATTTAAAATATCACTTTTTCTGCTTATAGCTTGTCATTAAAGCTTTAGAAAACATGAACGTTTGGAGTTCTAAACAAGCAACTTCTGAAATATTTATTGATAAGAAAGGTTTCCACTGAGCCCTTTTGCACAGAAACATTTTCTGCTAGATTATTGAGAAATAAGAGATAACATTGTGTAAGTAATTAATAGATAGAGAAGATAATACATTTATATTTTAATAATATTTTTCAAAGAAGCAAACTTTTTTCAAATTGATACAAGTAGTTAAAAGTTTGTAGGGCATTGCATTTAAGTGCTTGAAAACTAGAATGATGGATTCTAGACCTAAAAAATAACCATCAGATTTTAAAATTGTGCCTCAGGAGTTTGGAATAACCATAAGGAATTATATTTCTTCAGAATTTTAATAGGTTTTTAAAAGATTAAGAATCTGGTATATTTCTTTCCACATTGCTAAGAGGTTCATCTGTCAGATTTTTCTTTCTGTTCTGCTACAAAACAGG
Organism: Phodopus roborovskii; assembly: GCF_943737965.1. NCBI lineage: Eukaryota > Metazoa > Chordata > Mammalia > Rodentia > Cricetidae > Phodopus > Phodopus roborovskii. The sequence goes on from NW_026125444.1 coordinate 2,878,091, forward strand.
GCCCAAAATCCTACTGTAATTCACTTTTAATTTTAGAGCTAGCATCTTCTTTCTCAGTTTAAGATACAGGCTTTTGAAAGCTCAGCAATTTACTTTCTGTGACCTTTACAAAGAAAAATCTCTTCTCTGTAAAACTTAATTCATCCAATAAACCTTTAGTTGGGAGGATTCTCTCTGAAATGCAGGAGTCGATCTTGAATACAATGAATGGCCAGGTGGTGGGACTAGTTTAGAGGCATCTGCAGCATTTTAAAGAAAACCAGAAGAGGTGGCAAAGGGTGGGTTGGTATGATATGAGGAACCATAGTGCTTGACAAGTGATAAGAAGGAAGCAAAAGGAGTTTGAAAAGTAAGAGTTAATTCTCGTATGGAATCACTGTGAGACAAAAGAACTATGAACGGAGGGTGGCAAAAGTAAAAATGGAAAGGGCTCATCCAATAATGAAAATAGTGAGATATTTTAGATATATGAATGTGAAATGCTGGTGGGTATTTCAAGTGTTGATATTTTTTGTGCAGTCAAAAGTGAAGACCTAATTCAGGACGAGTAACATGAACTGATGGGTGGCATTGCCAGTTAGAAACTGTCAAGAGAGTGCCTTATTCCCTCTGCACTTAGTTCAAAAATGGGGGAAGGAGTGGTTACACACACACACACACACACACACACACACACACACACACACACACCAGATAAATGGAAAGATGAGCAACATTAATGTCAGGAGTACCTTGTGATAGAGACTTTCATTGAGGAATGGTCATCATCCAATCAAATTGTGACTTAGAACTTTAGACAGATGGTGAAAGAGAAGATACCCTGGGGTCTAGTGGTAAGATTAGCAACTTATGAGAGATGAGTTTGTGTAGTGACAAGCAAGGACACAGTCTTGGCTTCTAAGATTAGACTAAGATATTATTGTGCTGTTAGCCACACCACTGTCTGGGTGACTTAGGTTTTAATGAGTTCTTTTGATACTGCTGAATTTGTTTATGAACAAAGTGGCAGTTACTTAAATGAATACAGCATGTCTTCTTTAAGAAGTCTTGAGAACTTTAAATTGCACATTAAATTATGTACTGTGGATGACAATGAGAACAGAAGTTCCATGTTCCTTACTAATGGCTGCTACAACTTCAAAGCTCAAAGAAAAGCCCCTGTTACTTTATTATTCTCAAAATTGTCCCATTAATTCGCATTTTCCAACCCCACTTCCTTTTTCAGATGTAGTTAATCTCAAGGAAAACTAAAATGGAATTTCAGGAAGACAGGACATGTATCTAGAGGACAGGCCAGAAGAGGACCCCACATGTTGGTAAAATGACTAAGAATGAGAAGCTAAGTTAATAATAAAGTTAATAGAAAGTCATGCATATCTTACATGGATTATAAACAATCACGAAATAAAAATGCAATGTTGATCTGAAATCTCTTAGAAGTATAAGGACATTTTTGTTTCATTTTTCAGAGGTTACCTCAATCTTTCAAGTCATTAAGGACATAATTATGGGTACCAGTTCAGTGATAATGTAAGCAGTTAATGATTACTTGAGTTTCTCTGGTGTTTAGTTTTGTGACAAATGGGCATAGTTAAAATGTACTGAAAGTAAAGAATAGTACTTTCAGATCTAGAACCCTGCCTGCCCAGACCTGTGCTCTGATTTTCTGGTTAGTCTTTCTTTTACATTACTCTTAAAATATTTAACTTTATATTTTCTCTTTACATAAGTATAACTTCATAACACGAAGCCAATTCTGTCTTTTAGATTAAAAATGTATGAGTGCCATTTATAAATACTATAAATATTGGTTGTATTTTAATTTCATTAACATTTGTTAAAGGGGAAATATGGGAAATGTGCTCTTATCTACTTAATTTTGCATCAAAAATGACTTTTTTAACACTAAGTCTCAGAGGCACCCAATTTTATTCATTTGACAAACACTCAAGGCTTCACTAGAACTATAAACTCTGATGTGTTGGCATTTTTCTTCCCTGATGCCCAAAGAATCTGGCCCTGGGAAGGCAAGAGATACACATTTGTTGAATGGATGTTTATGAACCTACTGCACGAAAGATGCTTTTAGGTCTTGTGGGTAGGGATGTAAAGGGAGGAAATAGGTAATGACATAAGCTCCAAGGTAGCTCCATGTTTTTCTTAATTGAATGGAACTGGGGTACTTATTTGCTTTTGGGATAGACAGTTGTCTTGGCCAAGATTTCACTCTGGATTTGGTGTTTAGTTTGCTTTCTAACTTTATTCCATGAGCATCTAAATGATTACTTACTTGCACTAGAATTCAGTAATTTCATACCATTTTCTAATGCCTCTTGTGTCAATTATAAGACAAGAGTAGATACTTTATTCTTTAATCACTAACCTGGTGATCAAGTATAGAAATATACATAGTCTTATAAAAAGATATATTAATACATAATAAATATAATCATAGCCTTTGTAAATATACATACTTATAGTCTCACTTTGCCTTTGTATATATGATCATTAATCTTTTAATGACAGTGAATGATAAAAAGCAGGCAAAGAAACAAAGACGCATAAAAAAATCAAATCTAATAAATCAGCACAGAAGTAAAAAGCTCTATAATATAAAATATTTAAATGGTCATCACTATAATATAAAACATTCAACTAAATGTGACCTGTGACCTGATGCTATCTCTGTATTACAACGAAGTGCAACATGACTTAATATGTAAATAAGTCTAAACAAGTCTAAGCCTACGTTAGTATAACAAGATGCCAAGTCTCCCCCAGTGTCTGAAGTTGAGCTTCTGCCAATCACAGGCTGCCAACTGCTCAGAGTACATTCAGACAGGTAAATGCCTCACTACACCCTGAAAAATACTGATCCACAGCCATCCAAAACAGGTGCTTACGGCACTTCTTCTTCTTCTTCTTTTTTTTTTTACACATATAAATTTTATTTAAATTAGAAACAATCTTATTTTACATATCAAGCCCAGTTCCCTGTCCCTCCCATCTTCCCATGTCCCCCACCGACCTCCATCGCATCCCCCTTTCACTCCCCAGAAAGGGTGAGGCCTTCCATGAGGGATCAACAAAATCTGTCAAGTCATTTGGAGCAGGGCCTAGGCCCTCCCCTGTGTCTCTAGGCTAAGGGAGTATCCGTCCATGGGAAATGGACTCCCGAAGTGGGTTCCTGCACTAGGGGTACATCCTAGTTCCACCGCCAGAGGCCCCATAGACCACTCAGTCCTCCTAGCTGACACCCACATTAAGGGGGCCTGGGTGGGTTCCATGCTGGTTCAGACTGGGATCCATGAGTTCCCACTTGCTCAGGTCAGCTGATTCTGTGGGTTTTCACAGCGTGGCGTTGACCCCTTTGTTGCTTCACTGAAACCCCTCTTGTTAGAAACATGGCCCAGTTCATGATGTGTTTTTTTCTCTGTGTAGACGAATTTTCCTAACTTAACTTTGTAATGCCTTTCTTTTAATAATGACTTCTTTTCTTTTCTTTTCTTTTTGTGTGTGTATTTCTCATAGTTATTTACAGGACAAGAAGGAAAAGTATCTAAAGGAGAAATTGCTTAGATAAAGACTTATTATAAGGACGGTATGCCTCTCAGGTAAGGGGCAGAGTAATATTTTGTTTTGTTTTTTTTTCCTTGTGGAAAGTACTCTCGTTTCTTTACCAAGCATAATTTGAGCCAAACATAAAGCTCTTATATAAAATAGTACTAATTCATTTTATTAATTAAATATAATATTGGAAAGTCGTCATCCAAATCACTCTTTAAGTCATCCTAGTTTGAACAAGGGACAAAGCCAATTATAGTCTATATTTGCAGCAAGGGAGCACAGGGACATGTTCCCAACTGAAAATAGAGCAGCAGGTCACATTGAAAAGACCCCAAAGACTAAAAATGTGGTGCATAAATTTCACTGTGTGATATTTCTGGCATTGCCTGTTTTCTTTATCTGATCTAGAATCACAACATCCAGTATTGGCAGCTGGTATGTGATTTACAACAGCTGTTTTCTGGCATGGTTGTAGCTAACGGGTCGTTAATCATTCCCATAGGGTTTCTGGAATCATGTTACATGCATAAAAATTATATATATATATATATATATATATATATATATATATATATATAAAAGTGTCATGTGTGTAGAGAATTGAAATGCAAAATGTGTTACGTCCACAAACTCTAGAATCTGTACTTCTCTAGGCTAGTCATGATCTCTTTGATGTCTGTGCTGTAGAAGGGTGGGTCACTGGATCAGGCTTAGAAGAGGAAGGTGGGCAGGGCATCTACATATTTGTATAGCTTTCAGTTTAGTATTTAGGATGAAACCCCCAAGTGTGCGGACAAGTGTGTCTCTCATTCTCGTGCTTTCTTTTGGGCCCTTTTCCTTATGTTGGCTTGCTGTGTTCAACTTCAATGTGATGATTTTTGTTTTATTTTATTATTTTTCTATGTTTTATTTTATCTCTTAGAAGCATGTTCTTTCTAATGAAAGAGAGGAAGGGAGTAGATGCAGATAAGAGTGGAGGTAGGGAGGAATTAGGAGAAGTAGCAGGAGGGAAAACTGTAATTAGAGTATATTATGTGATAAAATAATCTATTCTCAATAAAGGTAGAAAATGGAGATGGGGATGGTCTTATGTCAAGAGTTCAAATTTTATATACTTCCGTGTCAATTAAGACATAAAACAGTTCTCCTTATCTCAGTTTTAGAACTAGTTTGAATTTAGATGTCTGAACAATTATCTAGGACATGAAGAGGACTAGATCAATGAAAGGCATCCTGGTAAACAGTTTGTACTCCCGTGAGAATTCTGAATGTGGACATTAAGGCTGTTTTAGGAAGTGTGGTATTTTATCCAGTAACTATGGGATTGTGTAGTACAGATCCAGGACCACTGTTAATTTGTTCCACTGGAATACAGAGAAGTCTTTGTAAGGGCCAATTTGCTCCAATAATCATATTACTTTTGAAGGAACATTGTCCTCTTGCATTTTATTTATAGTAGGTAGTAAATCATTGAACTAAAAACAACCCCAGAATATAAAGTTCCCTCTCCACTAGGCATTCACTAATCCAAGTATACACGGCATTAGATGCAGGTGTATGTATTGCTTAGCAGTATATAAAGCCCTTTTACACCCACTGACTTCTGTTGCACCCAAAACATTAGCTAGCTCTTGGTTTGGGGACTTAACTTGTTCCCATAATGACTTAGTCCAGAAAGCATCTGTCTGTTAAGATTTATAATGCTTACTTGCCCTTAAATCAAGTTATCAAATTGCCTAATGTGCTCCATTCTTGCAATCTAAACAATTCTAAAATTGTATTTTATAGCACACTTATGGTAAATATCTGTAAAATCCACACAAAAGTCTTAGAGCGCAAGACTTTACTTTCCAGTTAAGGATGTGTTTGTTCTCATTCATGCACTGTTAATTCCTGTAAATTCTAATGGGAATTAAGAACATAAATCCTTGGCACTTGGTTGAGAGACCAGGAACCCTGCAGAGACAGTGCTTTTGTATGTAGCCTGCTTATAATCCACTTTATAAATGGTTTGGTTTTCCTGCCATCTGGCACCTCATAGGTGAGAGGTGCTTTCTGGGGTTTCATGATGGGTCTCATTACTGTACTGCAGAAGAACATACATAAATTGGCAGTTGATGGGTGGATGGACTGAGTGTTTTAGTCACAGAGCTATATTCAAGATGATTTTTTATAAAATATCAACCTGTATGTATACAAATGCTGGACATTTAAATAGCGTTTTGAAAAAAATTGATGCAGAATAGTTCCCAAGAGTAAGATCTCTGTGTTGATTGTCTTTATTTCCTTGGTGCCTAGAATAGTGCCTGCCATATGGTAGGTAGGCACTTGAGAAATGATTAGTGTCATGAGTGAATCAATGTTTCCATTTTTTAAAATTCATCAAAATTAAGAATTAAATTACTTAGATGGGTCATCCTCGTGTGTGGATGTTTCCCTGGCACAAGGTTTCTCCCTAACCCTGAAATGACCTCTCCATCAAGACATTTCTTTCACTACTTCCCTGCCCCATCCTGTACCCAAACCATCCAACCTGTTCCCTCACATTCCCATGTACTCAAGACCAGTTTACTCTTCTATTTCCCCTTCCCAGGGAAATCCATGTGTTCTTCTTTGGGCCCTCCTTGTTATCTAGCCTTCCTGGGGCTGTGACCTGTAACCTGATTATCCTTTACTTTACAGCTAATACCCACTTATGAGTGAGTACATACCATGTTTGTTTTTCTGCGTCTGGGTTACCTCACTCAGGATGGCATCTCTCTCTCTCTCTTTCTGTCTCTCTCTCTGTGTGTGTATGGGTATGTGTGTTCTATATATTTGCCTGTAAATATCGTGATGCCACTGTTTTTTAACATCTGACTAATATGCCATTGTGTAAATGTACCACATTTTCTTTATCCATTTTTTGATTGAGGGACATCTAGAGTAATTCCAGGTTCTGGCTATAAGCTGCTAAGAAAGTAGTTGAGCAAGTGTCTCTGTGGTATGATTGAGCATCATTTGGGTATGTGGCCAAGATTGGTTTAACTGGATCTTGAGGTAGATTGGTTCCCAATTTTCTGAGAAAACACCATATTGATTTGCAAAGTGGCTGTACAAGTTTGCATTCCCATCAGCAATGGAGGAATATTCACCTTACTCCACATACTCTGCAACATAAGCTGTCAGTAATGGTTTGCCATAGAGGAAAGAGTGCCTGAACTGGCCATTTTCTGTAACCAGATAGTGAGTACCATAATTGTCATCAGAGAGACTTCATCCAGTAACTGATGGAAGCAGATGCAGAGATTCATACCTAAGCACTGGAGGGAGCTTGAAGAGAGGATGGAGGGATTGTATGAGCCAGGGAGCTCATGGTCATAACAAGGTAACCTGCAGATAGCTGACCTGGGCTCATAGGAGCTCATAGACACTGAACCAACAGCTAGGGAGTCTACATGGGACTGACCTAGACCCTCTGCATATGTGTGACAGTTGTGTGGCTTGATCTGCCTGTGGGGCTTCTATCAGTGAGATTAAGGCCTGTCCCTGACACTTGAACTAACTTTTGGGAACTTATTCCCCATGCTATGTTGCCTCACCCAGCCAAACTTGAGGCAGGGAGAAGCTTGATCCTGCCTCAACTTGATGTACCATGCTTTGTTGACACCCATGGGAGGCCTGCCCCTTTCTGAATGGAAACAGGATGAGTGGCAGTTCAGGAGGAGAGGAGGGGGAAATTTGGTTGGGATGTAAAATAAATGAAAACAAAATCATTAATGTAAAAAAAAATTAAATTACTTTCTTTTTCATCTATTTCTCATAATCTTCAGCCATTTTAAAATAAAACCAACTTTGAAATAAAAATAATGGGCTATCTGTACTCAGTACTTATACCAGATAATTATGGTTAAAATCATTTTCTTATAGTATATCCAGATTAATCCTGCAAAATTTAACATGGCTCTTATAACATGTATGATTCATCTTAATTCATATTGCAATGACTGAGGTAATGCTGTCCTAATTGTACTCTGTTGTGTGTTGCTTAGACAATTTTCTCCCTTCTACCCTTCTCCAATGGTCATGTCAGCTTTGTCAATACATTTGTGATTACCATGGCCTCAAGTATGATTCAAATGTATTAACCAAAATTATTAAAGTAAACTAAAATAACTAGAAAAGATATGTAAAACACGGAGCTTGTTTCAAATTTAAATAAAAAAATTATAAACAAAACAAAACAAACATGCTGTCATGCTATGTCTAACATTAAGCTGCCAGAAAAGAATATCTCAAGGTCACTCTGACCTCATCTAACTTTGATATAAATCATGGCCTTTGTGATTTTTGCCTTTAGAGACTTCATACCTTTGATCTTGGCCACCAAGAGACTTTTCAGAGGCATGGACCTGCTCTTAGTCTGGCCATTAATCATCAGATTGGTTTCTGGTAACCATCTAATGTGGATCACTTCAATATTCCCAATGTTCAATACAACTCTACCTCATTAAGTGCTTATATGCTAATAATGAAGCTTCTAGAAACAAATTTCTATTGTCTTAGAGTTAATTAGATGCATCAAAATCAAGCGGGTGAACAGATTTAAAAAAAAAAAGTCAGTTCCAAGGCCTGAGCCATAGGTGATGTTTCAGCTAGCCTGCTGACTCTGAGACCTTTCTATGCCACTTCTCAGCAGCTCATCATCTATAGACCCTGGTAACCCCACCTCATGCTTGGGTATAGGGCCTGGTAACCACAACTCATACTGATGTAGTAAAACTCCTTCACCAAGAAGCCCTACTGGCTGTTTTCACATGCCAGGGCAATAAGCATCATTTACTTATTTAGTTTTGAAAAGTTGGAAAAATCATGAAGCAAAAATCAAATCAAATTTCATGAGATACAGGAGCCTAGAAACTCCTCCTCCTCACAGATTATCTTTTTAAAATGTATATGGGCTGTGGAAAGCTCATTAACTTAATGGCTTCTGTTTGGGAAAAAGCTGAGGTCTATAACTTCAGGAAGTTTTTTTTTTTTTTTTTTTTTTTTTTTTTTTTTTATAACAAAGTTTTGACTTCTTTACTGATACCCTGAACTCTTACAGACTTCTATTACCTTCTGGGAAACTTGATCGGAATTTTACATTGTTACGTCAAATTCCTTCCAAACCTTTAGGTTGCCAGAGCCTGGATCTACCGAACATGCATATAAGTAGAAGCCTAAATTAGTAGTTCTCTCCAGTACTATTTTCATAATTCTATTTCTTTAGTCCACGGGGCTTTAATTTTAGAAAGAAGAAGGACCTTGCAGGCTTCACTGTCACAGTTTTGAATTTTTTTTTTTTGAGGTGGCTACACTTCTTTATTTACACTTATTATACTTAGACATCTAATGTAAAAGAAGTAGGAGTGCAGGAGCTGTTAGTACAGTGGGACTGAAGCTGGGGGCTGACACCACTCTCTATTCATCTTCTCTTTGATCTGGCAGCTCGCAAGGCATCCTATAGTGCCTGGGTGTAGATCGACACAGTTATGATGCACTGAGTTAGTGTTCATCTCTCCACCCACCCCCACTAGATCAAAGCCAGAGACTTTTATAATTTTAACGTGTTTGAGCTTGTGAACAGAACGTCTAGGAGTCAGCACTACTACAATGAGAACAAACGAACGATGAACTATACAGAGAAAGGACCTATATAGGTCAGAATCCTAGCCTGGATATGGGATTAGAATAAGTTCAAGATTGGTTAGCTAGGAGATTGATGGTCACACACACCCACATGAGGACATTAGAAAAAACATTCAGTGTTGACTGATGAGTTTAATTTTAGCAATTGAGCATGAATTAACAATCATCCAGTCACATGAGAAGTCTACAAATAGCAGCAAATATAAAACTTGAACTTGGAGAGCCAGGGTTGGCTACATTTTATCTGCTCATAGTGGAACCTTAGGACCATGCTATCAGAGAGGCGATAATGAGAAATTCTACAAGGGAGACCATGTAAGAAGAGAAAATTAAGGTGCTTGTGTATACCCATCCTTCAGCAGACCATAGATCTTTACTTCCTTTAGATGTCCGCTTATGTATCCACTCATTAGATGGCATCCCTGACTACACCCTGTAAAAAACTAGCACTGCTCACAAATCCATTTCTTTTCAGTTAGGGTGTGTTATTAACAGCACTATTGGGCTGGAGAGATGGCTCGGCCGTTAAAGGCTAGGCTCACAACTAAAAACAGCATTATCACCAACTAATATGTATTTATTTATTTATTAACATCAGTCTTGCCCAAGACTATGCTTCTCTGGCACTGCACAATTTCTTAGCACATACTCACTATATAAATGAATAAGTGGATGTTGCTCTAAAAACAAACAAACAAACAAACAAAAACAACAACTAAGAGAATATAATGTTGCAAGAGGGTAATCAACAGAGTAAACTACATGAGATATCCCATAAAGAAATTAGAGAAAGGCCATAGCAATTAATTTTAGGTTAGGTTACTTGTTCCCTGTGATAAAGAAACTGATTTTATTCACTTTTCGAATAAAATAACCACTTGCTTATCAGTACTTGAGATGTGTTCATGTACTTTCTGGCCATACATTATGCTTTGTAGATGCTATGATTGTCATTGCCAACCTCCAGGCTGTAAGTACTGTTTTTGACATGTTTCAAATCATGATATCCCTATCATTAGTTCATTAACACAGCTAAATTAATGAAGAGTAGAAGCCATGAATATTAGGAGAGAGGACTGAGCAGGAAGTGTATTAACAGTGGTTCTCACCACATGAAGGAAAAAAAATAGAATATGCTTCAACTGGATGCTGGAAGCAGGACAGACTTTCTTCCCCATCTATAGGCTGAATCCTGTGAGAAAGATTCAGGGGGTGTGGTCATAGTCTGGCTTTGACTCTTTCTCTACTGTTTACTAGCTCTGTGATACTGGGAAAGTTAGATCCGCTTTTTGAGTTTTCTATGGGTATTAAGGAAGCAAAGTAATGACTATCTAATGAGTTTGTGCTGAAATTACTTATATTTATAAACATTAAACACAATATTGCAGATGGTTAGTGCTCAGTAAATGTTAGGTATGGTTATTATCACACAGGAGAACAAAGTACTCCTGTGTCCATGTGGGTACATGTATGTGTTGGAATAGGGCAGTCAGGACAGCTGGATGGCTTAAACTTCTGAATGTGATAAGAAAGGGATGTATTATCCATTTTGGGCTGCTATAACAGAATAGTATAGCCTGAGTGGCATAAACAATGGAAGTTTGTTTCTTATAGTTCTCTAGTCCAGAAATTGATCAACATGTCAGGTCACCTGGTGTCTATTGAAAGCCCTTTTCCTGGTTTGGAGAGGCCATCTTGTATGTATTCTTACATGGCAGAGAGAAGAGAGGCAGGGGCAGGGTAGGTGAAGGAGAGAAGAGTATGGAAGAAATAGAGAGGAAATAGAGGGAAGTGAGAGCAACCCTGTATTTCTCTTCTCAGAAGGTCACTAATGAAATTTGTGAGGCATACACTCCCATGACCAAATTATTTCCCACAATATATCAGTTGGGATAAAACTGTCCAGAGCAAGCACCAAAGATATGAAAGGGATTCAGACTGCTGGGGTGGGTTGTAAGGGCTAAGTAACTTGCTCTACCTGGGGTCCCAAGGGTAAAATGCTTCTCAGAAGTGAAGGAGTACGTAAGAGATTTCTATAGTAACTTCACATATAATCTGAGAGTCATGATGTTTATTGTTCTGTTTCTACTCTAATAATTCTGTGCTACTTCTAACCTCTCCATGCTTCTTCATCTTCTACCTTCTTCTATTCTAAAATGCTCTTCTCCTTTAGGAGGCTTGAAGTGATAAAGAAAATTCTCTCATTGGTCAAAAGCACATTCCTAGAGCAAGTGATAAGGAGCTGAGGTGTTTACCTTGGCAACACACAAGCAAAACCATGACCAGACAGGGAGGGTACAGTGCCTAATGACAACTTTAAGACACAGATCTATTGTTAGTAGACTGATGCATGAAGAAAAATCCTGCTTTAAGGTTAATGAGAGGTTTGCTTGGGACAACACTTCCCATCTGCAGGCAGAGAGAATCCGGGACACTCTTATTCTCTTTCTCTCTCTGAGAGCTATGGCTCAATAACTTTAGATGTGCTATTATTCTTTTCCTTTGGCATCTGTGAGTGTATCAATTGAGGTCTCTGATTGGACAGTAACACTGACCAATTGTCTGACACAGAAGATAATTGATGAGGGATAGTCTTCTAAGTTTATACAAAAACTTGGTTGAGAGAGCAAGGGTATTGACTATGATTACTTTAATTTTTTGCTAGAATCATGCATTGCTGTGGGGAGTCATCCAGTACACCAATGCATAGAGGGAAATGTGCCCAGTAAATGATCAATATACTGCTGTAGTTTTTGGGATGAATCCCACCATAGAAAGGGAACACTATGGCTTCACAGGGAATTTACAGTAAGGACAGTGACTATCCATAAAGCAAATACTCCCTCTGCCCTGCATGTGGGTCTCCTCAATCAAAATAATCCCAGTGGGTTAGTTCTGTGATTTTGTCAGCTGAGCTCTCACTGCATAACTCTGTGGTTTCTTCTAGTTCCATCCATTTGCCTGGGAATTTCAAGATTCCTTTTTTTTTTTTTTTTTTTTTTTTTTTTTTCTGCTGAGTAGTACTTAATTGTGTAAATGTTCCACATTTTCTCCATCCATTCTTCAGTTGAGGGGCATTTAGGTTGCTTCTAGGTTCTGACTATTACAAATAATGCTGCTAAGAACATAGTTGAACAAATGTCTTTGCTGTATGTATGTGCACCCTTTGGGTATATGCTTAAGAGTAGAATTGCTGGATCTTGTGGTAGACTGATTCCCATTTTCCATAGGAACCACCATACTGATTCTAAAGTGCCTGTACAAGTTTGTACTCCCACCAGCAGTGGAGGAGGGTTGCCCTTTATCCACATCCTCTTCAGCATAAACTGTCTTTGGTGTTTTTTATTTTAGCCACTCTGACGGGAATAAGATAATATCTGAGTTATTTTGATTTGCAGTTCCATGATGGCTAAAAGAATCCCAGTTGGAAGTCTCACTTCAGGGTATTCCCCGATAATGAGACTGATGACTACCTTATGGCCTACATCCAATAGCTGATTGAATCAGAAGCAGACACCCACAGCTAAACACTGAGCTGAACTCCTGGAATCCAATTGCAGACAGGGATTGCAGTGGAAAACAGTTTTCCTCAAGGAAGTTGTCAGCCTTTCCAATAGCCAATTTCTACTTTTCAAAGGTGGACTAGGTGATGTCTACAACAATGGCAGCTGACACCACAAAGAGAGAGTCCCATGTAGCACTATTCAGTTTCATTTGTTTGTGATTTGGACTCATTTTGATGCATTCCAAGCTCTCACTTCTCAGGAGAGTCAAAATGAGTGGCTTCCTTCTGCCTGGCCCTCTGCTGAAGGCCCTGCCTTTGTGATCCTACTTGTCCATACTATGGAGTGAAAAGAGAAAAGTGGTGTGCAAGGTAAGAACAGGGACAAAGGAGATACCATAATAGAGGGAGCCATTATAGATTTCAGGAGAAATCTGGCACTAGGGAAATGTCCAGAGATCTACAAGGAAGACCCCAACTAACAATCTAAGCAATAGTGGAGAGGCTGCCTTAAATGCCCTTCCCCAACAATGAGATTGACCACTACCTTATATGCCATCCTAGAGCCTTCATCTAGTAGCTGATAGAAGCAGAAACAGACACCAACACTAGCTGAACTCCTGGGACCAGTTATAGAGAGGGAGGAGTGATGAGCAAAGGTCAAGACCAGGCTGGAGAAACCCACATAATCAGCTGACCTGAGCAAGGCAGAGCTCATGCACCCCAGTGTGATAACTGAGAAACCAGCATAGGACTGACCTAGACCCTCTGAATGTGGGTGTTAGTTAGGAGGACTGGGCAGTCTATGGGGCCTGTAGTAATGGATCCGTATTTATCCCTATAATAGGAATGGACTTTGGGAGCTCATTCCGCATAGAGAGATACTCTCTCAGCCTAGACATATGGGGAGGGCCTAGACCCTGCTCCAAATGATATGACAGACTTTGAAGACTCTTTGGAAGGGCTCACTTTCCCTGGGAAGCAGAAAGGGGATGGGTTGGGGGTTGGGGGCAGGGAGGACAAGGGAGTGGGGAGGGTGAAGGGACTGGGATTGACATGTAAAACAAGCTTGTTTCAAATTTAAATAAAGAATATTATCATTTTAAAAAAAAAAAGAATCCCAGTTGGAAGTCTCACTTGAAGGAATTGCTTTCAGTTTAAGGTAAAGCCAGGAAGGCATACTAGCACTAAGAAGGGAGGGGCCAAGACACTTAGAGGTATGGAAGTCCCAGAAGGGCATGATGAATGGTAGAACTGTTTGAACCTTGGAAGTACCAATGGGTATACAGCATGTAGATAACTGACATGGGTAGTTCCTATTAGCTTTTTAAAAATCATATCACCTGTTAAGTAATTATGTCTGCTAAGTTTTGTTTTTTTTGTTTTGTTTTGTTTTTTGTTTTTTGAGGCAGGGTTTCTCTGTAGCTTTGGAGCCTGTCCTGGAACTCACTCTGTAGATCAGGCTGACCTTGAACTCACATAGATCCTCCTGCCTCTGCCTCCTGAGTGCTGGGGTTAATGGCATGTGCCACCACTGCCCAGCTTTCCACTTGCTCTTTTAAAGAGTGATTGTTTGTGTTCTGGGCCTGACAGAAGACTGCGTGTTTGGCTAGAGTATTTCTATTTATAGTTTCCTTTAATAAAACGAGGTCCACGGCAATTTGTAGGTTGCTCATTGACTTGCAGCCTATTTGCAGAGTAGTCAGAACTGGGATGAATAAATACTGACACAAACACATGGACATTTATGTAGCAATGCTCTTGTAAAAATCTGACCCATGGACTCCTCCTCTAGTGCTCCTTTCATTACAGCCTTCCTTAACCATAAACTACCTTCCCTTAGCAGCACCACCGGGGAAAGAAACTCCTGGATGGTTAGCATGGGGCATTGTAACAATGATCACATTAATAGTATTTCTGGACAGTTACCATTACTGTTGACCTCCCAGAATTAAAAAAAAATAGATATCATTGGGCAACTAATGCTTATTTCAATTATGGAAACAATAAGAACAATCTTAAAAATGACAGACAGTTCAAGAGTATGTGATGATTCTTACTTCATTTCTGTGTTGACTTTTGACCCCTCTTACAAACTGCCTATTATAAAAGCACATAGTGATTCGTTCTGGCCCTTCTTTCTAATACAAGCTTTATCTTCACTCTGGATAAAAACCTCTCCTTCTACACCTGGAATTCAGACTACCATTTCTAAATCCAGACCGGTAGTGCTTCTCATTCAGGGATGTGTAGTCCCCTCAAGTTTCTTCCACTTTGGGAGAAATCAGATGGACAGTTTAGACATATACTATGCACACATTTGTAGCTATTGAATTATAACCTAAAAGTAATACTTAAAAGACAATATCTAGGCTGGAGCCATAGTCTCAAACCATATGTCTGGCTTTTTTCTCTTTGACACTTAGTGAGAATTGTCTGTTTTTCTTATTATAGAGTTGTCAATAATGGCAAGGTGGTAGATGTCACTGACATTGTTAAAGAAATGGCTTTTGAAGAAGCAATAGGAAATGGAATTGTATAGCCTGGAATAGTGCTTGAGTTAAACTATCCATAACACACTGGAAAATAGAAAAAAAACGAAAGCGAATATTCTAATGTGGTTTAATTAACTTTTACATATAAAGGGCAGTGTGCAATATGGTTGTTTCTTGGGGATGAAAATAAGATATAGGTTTCTTTTGTTTGTTTCTTAAAGACAGGTCATGTCTTTAGCCTATCATGTCTTACAATTTACTGATTCCCTGTCTTGGTCTTCTGAGTTCTGAAATAGTGGGGATGCATCTCTAAACCTTGCTCATTTCCTTATACATTTCATTATTTAATGAAATTAATATTGTTGGTATAATTTTCTTATCTGTAAAAGAATATCTTACATAATGTGGTGTTATGGTTAGTCCCCATTATTGACTAGAGCTGGAATCTAGGAGACACACCAATAGTCATGTTTGTGTGGGTGTTTCCAGAGGAAGGAAGACACACTCTAAGTGTGTTGGTTGTCATCCCAGCTGACATTCAGTCACCATGGATGGAATGAAAAGGGGTAAAAAAGGAGAATGCAAGCTTAGTACCAGAATTCATCTTTCTGCCTCTGGACTACAGACTAATAGTGAAGACCTCCCTCACACTCTCTTCACGGGTCTTCCCAGTCATGATCGACTATCCTTAACCATGAACCAAAATAAGAAGCATAAATATACATATTAATCAGCTAATATGGTTTATAAATTAGAGAAAAATGCTGATTGCATTACTGTGACATTATCACCCATTCTATCACTCTGTGTAAACATACTGCTCTAAGTAACTGAACATATCCAAGACTAAGTATTATCATGTGTAGAGAAGGAATGAGCTCTGTGCTCTTGCTCAGTTGGTAAATAACTCACCAACTGGTGTTGCTTGTTTCTGTTCCCCTGCCTCACAAGACTTAACAATTGTTTGTTTTGGGCTCTTTCTAAAAGCTAGATACTTAAGAAAATCTTTTCTTCATTGGCAGTTACTCGAAAAAGCATGCCATAGCTTACATGTAAATATTAAACATTGCTCGAGTGCTAGCCCCATCAACAAAGTTCCTACTTCTATAAGAGAACTGGTATAGAGTGGTCTAAGTATGTTCATAGCAAGATATTTTACAGGTGAATTTTGATGGTTTTTGTATATTAATTATGCCATGCTATTGGCTCAGAAAGTCCTAGTACCTGGATGAGAGTCCAGCAGGATGATCAAGCAAGCAGCTCTTCAGAAATTCATTCATTGTGAATGAAGGTAAGCAGTGGAATGCTATTGAAGGCCATTCATTTGAGAGACTTGGAAATATAGAACTTTGGCTCTTAGTAGCTTCTCTTCCCTTTTTTTTTTTTTTTTTTTTTTTTTTGACACAGTCTTCTCATTTGCATGGAATGTGAAATTTGGCCTCCCTTCTGGTAGTGTCATTTAAAACTACCATGTGTTGTCAACTGTCTTATGAATACATAATAGAGAAAAACAAAATATTAATATACAATTGTTATCAAGTGGTCATACATTTGCCCATAAATGGAAAAGTCCCAATATGCTATGTTATTGAAGAAATTAGTATCAGTTTTGATCTTGTACTCTAACTATAAAAATCAAGGTTTAATGTAATACATATGTGTATATACATATACACATATATAGTATATATTATATAGAAAAAATTGCATCATGAATTCTGAAGGATGGCTATCACTAACCCCTTTTAGGGAAAGCTTCAGGGAGGGAAATAGAATGTGTAAAGTTTACTGTAGTGACTCTGGGGGGGGACAAGGAAGCATTTGGTATCTGTGACAACTTGCCTTTGCTGGTAAATGGCATCAATAGGGAAAAAGGAGCAATGTTCAGTGGCTTAACAGTTAAAACATTTTCTTATCCCAATTACATGGTACATAGAACATTAAAGAATTCAGAAAATGCAACAAAATTTTAAGAAGTAATAGTTAGATCCTGTAGGTTATCTATTGAAAATTGTTAAAGTCATCTTTTCCAATTATGAATGCTAAAGACTGTGGTATAAAAAAAGTGAATCTTAAGACTCTTCTTCTTTTTCTTTTCCGAGGCAGGGTTTTTCTGTATTGCTTTGGAGCCTGTCCTGGAACTCACTTTGTAAACCAGGCTGGACTCGAACACACAGAGATCTGCCTGCCTCTGCCACCTGAGTGCTGGGATTAAAGGCATGTGCCACCATGCCAAGCAAATCTTAGACTTTTCTATGCAAGATTTCAATGGTTAGCAGAGTCACACTGAGACAATAACAGTATAGCTCAGCAAGAGGACCTGGTTATCTACCATGTATCCCTGTGCTCTATTATCTTTGATTGAGTAAGGATGCACTAACTTTTATGCTGGAAAACCCTAAATGTGTACGTTTTAGACATGGCTCTTTCTCTCACAGAGTTTATCATTCTGAAATAGAGTTTTAGATGGTTGAAGTGAAGATAAGTAGACAGATTAAGGCTCAGTGTGGTCTGTGCTTGGTAGATATCAAAAAGCCTTATGAACAAAAAGAGAAATGGGGTAAATGTATATGCATATACATACACATGTATACATACATACACATACATACATACATACATACATACATACATACATACATATTGATTATTTTCACACACCTCTGTAAGAATACAATCCAAGAATGGAGTCATGCAAGGGTAATTCTAAGTACTTCCTGAGAAAACTCAAAGGCAACAACCTTGTGACCTTAGTTTTTTTTTTTTTTTTTTTTTTTTTAAATTGCTTTGTGTGCCACTCTTGGGTGTAAAGTATAGGAGGTTGCTTTAGATCATTCATGCAACTTGCTATTATTTGTTTCTATGTCCCAATGGAAAAACATGCTTTTGCTATGTGTGACTTGCCTGCAATGTGTAGCTTGCCCTTGTGATTGTGCACTTAACTTATGTGACAATTAATCCTCCAAGTATAAATTGTCTGATGCTCTGAATAAAATTGACCATTTATAAGACTTTTGTGTGCCTTATTTTTAGACTCCATTTTCCCAGGTTCACAGTGCAAACTAGAGCAGTAAACACACCCCTATTATTCCCTCTTGTCTTCTTTTCATTCCCATTGATCACCTTCCTCTCTCCAAACAAGGGATTCCATTTCTTAAAAGTATTTTACAGTTGGGCTTGGAAAAAATTGCAGATGAATAAAATGGAAAGTCAGAAGACCAGCAAGGAGGTGTTGTTCATGTAGTTAATCTTAATTACATCAGACAATTCTTGGAAATGATCTTGGTAGGACCATGGAAATAGACATGGGTGGATACTATAGAAAATTTGAGTAGGATCTAGTGACAGATCGAGTTTGGATTGAGGTGTCTCACATCCCATCAACTGTCTTAGCTACTGGGAAGATTTGGTTAACATACCTTTCCAGTGGCAGTATGTGAGACTGAAACTGGAAGATTCCTTATCCCTGAATGCTGCTAAGCCTCTAGTAGTTAGTCACCTTGTGGACTGCTGGCTTTGAGTGGGAGTGCCAGGGCAAGGCTTTCTTTTCATTCTTCCTTCTTGAGATAATCCCTAATCACCTTCATTCAGGTAAGAAAATAAACTGTCCACACACTGCTGAACTGGATCCAACATGTGCCAAAGGACTAAACTGCCATTGTCAGCGAGGAGTTGAAAGAACCAACTCCTCATCGCTTTTGACTGAAATGGGTAACTGAAATATTATCAACACATTAGTAATACTGTTTTTAGGAATAAGGAAAATAAAACCACAAGGCCACAGAATCCTACCAAAAAGGAAGCCTTATAGAGACTTCTTAACATAATGTAGGCAAAAACCAAACCAAACCCAGCAAACAAATAAAAATACCCAAGTGTAGAGGTGAGAGGTGCTGTCTGCCTAAGCATTTCAGACATGTGGAAGCAAGTGCATACCATACAAAGACTCATAGAATTGTTTTACATTGGTGTCAATGCTATGAAATAAAATATGAGAAAGTTCCCATTTCTGATGAACATCCATTCTAAATTCTTTTAAGTGATTATGAACATTTAATTAGAGCATAATTATCTTGACTAATATTGTGAAATAGGGTATTTATAATCCCAGTGTTTAACAAAGTGCTTCATGATTAGCCCTTTGCAAATACTTAACCTTCTTATTCATAACATTTCACAATATCATTTCAGACTATGAAGAATCAACTAATATTTTCAATTCAACCATTCATAAATAATATTCAATGGAAAAATAAGTATTATAGATTGTACTTTGCCAGTGAGAAAATAAAACATATTTTTATAGTACATTTTTATATCAATTATACTTTTTTGAAGAAAATATTTAGTTACTAAAAATTCAAAAACCTAAATATTCTATCCTGCAGATTTTTATAGATTTAAGTATGTTATCATCTAAGTATGAAGATCATGTATAGGGCTAGTCAATCAAGCTAGGAGCTTCTTTTCTACACAGTATCATGGGAAACACAGTAAGTTTTAGTTTGCTTATATACTTAAAATTTTTATTTTTTATGTATAAATCTTTTGCATGCAAATATGTCTGTGGACCTCATAGTACCTTAGAGGCTGGATGATGGCAGTTGGGTCCCCTGGAACTGGAGTTCTGGATAGCAGAGAGTCATAATGTAGGTGACAGAATGGAACCTAGGTCCTCTGAAGAGTAGCAAATGCTCTTAACTTCTGAGCTCCCTCTCCAGTCCCAGTTTGCTTATATCTGTATGGCTTCTGTGAATTAAGAACGAAGTATTTTTCCTGGTGGATCATGAACCAAACCAGTTCTTTTTTTTTTTTTTTTTTTTCTGAACAGGCAAAACCAAATTCCACGTACCATCATACCATCTTAAAGAATCTAGGCAGTTACTGCTAAGCATTTGTCATGCTACCATTGAGCACATTCAGTGCTTATCACTCAAGTGACACAAATGCTTGCATCATATAACATGGACACTAAAGTCACCGGGAAGATGCTTCAATAAGCACTAAAGTAGAACCTCAGCAGTGGATAGAAGATACAAAGAAAAAGCAAATGAAAAATTTTGAACTGAAAAAAAAAATACAATTGTAGGATTACTGAATCTGAGACTGTATCACTAGAAACTACACAACCCGAATAACAGGGAAAAAGCTAACAAATTACTAGTTCTACAACAAACCATCTAACATTGGGTCAATGGAGTCCAAAAATAAAAGGAGAAATGGTCAGGCTAAGGAAGTATTTAAAGAAATAATGGAGGGAATTTTCCTAAATCTGGGAAAAACAAACAACAACCAAAAAAATCAAAAGCAAAAAACCACCCTGAAACTTAGAAAGCCCCATCTAGAATAAACTGAGGATCCCCAGGCTGAGATACATTATAACCCATCCTCTGAAAAAAAAAAAAAACCAAAAAAAAACCAAAATCTTGAAAGCAATGAGAAACAAAAATATTGGCAAGGACCTTAACTTCTTTATTGTTTCTGCTTTTTAATTGAACTCAGCCCATCTAACTAGCAGACCATTTATTAGACATAAAACATTGTGCCCATCACCAGAGGGACACGGGTCAATCCTACTCTTCTAACTGCAGCCCTAACAGCCATGCTCTTTCCTAGCAATGTGATGACTTGTACAATTGGAAAAGAATCTGAACCCGAGAACAAACGAACAAACCAGAAGACTGTAATTGTTGATTCGTAGATGGGCTCTAGTCCTGCAAATTTTGTGAAACTGATCTGAAAATGTTAGTGTGTGAAAATGTTAGGTATTATTTAGGAAAAAAAAAAAAAAACATCAAAAACATTTATCAGCTTCTGAAAGGAGATGATGATTAAGATACATCATAAGGCTTTCT
This sequence comes from Phodopus roborovskii, assembly GCF_943737965.1. Classification (NCBI taxonomy): domain Eukaryota; kingdom Metazoa; phylum Chordata; class Mammalia; order Rodentia; family Cricetidae; genus Phodopus; species Phodopus roborovskii. The sequence continues at coordinate 2,899,180 of NW_026125444.1, forward strand.
TTGTTATTGTATGTGTGTATGGTATGTACACGTGTGCACAGAGGGCAGAGCACTGGGTTTTCTCAGTTGCTCTTATTTTTGGAGGCTGGGCCACTCGTTGAACCTAGATCTCAATTGAACCTATATCTCAATGAATTGGCTAAAGCAGCTGTCTACCCAGCAAGCCTCAGGGATCCACCTGCCTCTATACCTGGGGAGGGGATTTTTGGCACTGCTGCACCAGGTTCTTTTGTGGGCGTTAAGTCTTCACACTTGTGTAACCATCACTGTTCTCAATGAAGCCATCTGCCATCTCCCCAGCCCAGGTTTCTGTTTTCAGGCAATGAAGCTGCAGTTTTTTCCCCTTACATTAAACAATAATTATTTAGTGATATGTTATGGAGACAATGTTGTCACTTGTGGGAGTTGGTTCTCTCCTTCCACTATGTGGATACTGAGGATCCAGGCTCAGGTCATCAGTAAATGCAAGCACCTTTACCCAATGAGTCATGTCCTTGGCCCAGAGAAGCTATATTTTAGCCATCCCTTCCTTCCCACCCCCACACACACAAACACACCTCTGCTTTTAAGGATAAAATAGGAAATGGCAGTCAGTTTTTTAAAACATTCTTTGGAGTACTTTTGGAAACATACTGTCAATAAAGATGGTTTTCCTGTAGTCATATTTTGAATATGCTAAAAATAGTACCTGGAGGTAACTGAGTGGGACTTAAAACATGCTTTATATTAGATTTTTTCCCCCTATCTGGTGGAAAAGCTAAGACCTGCAGGGAAGAGAGCAGGCTCTCTAAATCAGCTCCAATGAGCCAGTGTAAAAGGATGACAATGGCCCCTGGCACTGGTAGCATTCCTTTTTACTGAACACACACACAGGCTCAAACAAGTTTCAGTAACTGCCAATTTACCCAGGTAAAGACTGCTGAGTCTTCTCTGGTGAAAAATAAAGCACATTCAAAACAGTACACCTCTCTGGCTTCCATATCTCTGTAATGTAAGCACTTCTCACTATCTTTTACTGTTAACTAAAACTCCCAGGGAAGCCACATCTTTTACTTGCACAGAGTTTCTATATTTGCCACAGCCCATTTCCTGACAGAGGTCAAGGCTCGCAAGATTATCTGGAGATTAGACAATGCATTTTTTGGGAACAACTTGATTATCAACTTTCATTGAAAGCACCAATTAGTTTGATTTCCTGAGACTACTTCATCCCAGCAGAATCTTCCAAATCAAATGAAGGCCCGAAGACCTTTGACAAGCATGGAGTGTACGCTCTGCTCTCCCTCTTGCTATGCAGTACAAACAGACTCAGGAACTGAAATTCCAATTGAAACATAAGGACCTGAAGTGAGCGATTGCTGAGTTCTAACAGGTTGGAGCAGGTTTTCTTGAACCTATAACAACATTCAAAATATAGATTTTTTAAACCCAAATATTTGTCTAGGGTCCAATAGTATGTATTTAATTTGTAATTTGTTGGCTTTGGGGAATTTTTCAATTATTAGGGCAAAGAAGGTATGTCAATTCAGCTGGTGTATAAATCAATGCAGGCCAATACATTTCCTTTTGTATTTGTAGATTTTCTATCAGAGGCCTTTTCCTATCTAAAAGGTGCCCACTGTGATCTGTTAAGGTAAGGTAACCAGGCTCTCTCTATCTTGTAAATAACTAGTCCACACATAGATACAATCAGACCAAAATAAACAGATTAATTTATGGCATAATGGATATGTATTTGATACAGTACTTCTCACAAAGGAGATGTTACTCAATTAATATAAAGTTTTTTTTTCTTTTTTTAAACAAATATTTTCTCCGTTTTGGTATTAGGTTGACTACATTTTAGTTAAACTTTTTCTCAGACATGGAAAGTTTCAATTTTTGGCTATTTAATATCTAAGTACAATATCAACCAGGGAGATAAAACAGAAGTAGAACACAAAACATGGAGAAAAAAATTCCCCCAGAATTCAAGAGGCAGTGATTAATACAGCAACAATGTCGATTTACTAGATTCTGGGCAAATACTTCCTTCTTCCAATTTTACATGCTTTGACAATTTAGAAAGTATGAAATAATACTTAGGCAAATTTAAGCTCTCTTGGACCCTCCCCTCCTAAGCAGCAAATAGAAATTATAAGCCACGTTATTAATGCACTCTTTGTTGTAAAGAGCTCCCACTCCCACCCCATCCCGTCTATTCCCATCCTATGAGAAACATCTAAGAATGTGAAACCATCCTCTTCTTGCTGGGGACAGGAGAGATCAAACCTTGGGTTTGGCCTCAATAGCACAATGGTTTTCAGTGTGGACTGTGTGAAGTCTAGTTCCGAAGAGTCCTTCGGAGTCACATCTGTCCGTTTCTCTTTCTTGCATATATCCCCAAGCAAGCACAAATGCCGGTAACACTGAGAACCACACCTAACAAGAGCGCAATTGCATCTCCAGCTTCTACGGCTTCAACACCAGGCACAATCAGAAGCAGTGAAGCAAGGACCAACATCAACTGTGTTGAAACTGAATGCATCATGTTGGGATCTTGAGGGCTGAATTTTCCTAGACATTAAACACAGAAACGGGAGAAACTGTTAAAAGGCCTTACTTTTTGGAATGACAGTATAAACATATAGCCATCTTTTAAACTGGAGTTGTGAATCATTTCAGAGTTTGCCATTTTACACATGACAACTAAAAAAGTGTACTTAATGACAGTCATTTTAGGTTAATCTCATGACAACACCTCTAGCTCCAGCAATTTCAACAGTAATTCGATCAGGATATGCATCCGCCAAACTGAAACAGTACAGCTGTGCATCATTAAGAAAAGAGAAAAAGATGAACATAGCACTTGTAAATGTAAAATACACTAACAAGTTAAAAAAAAAATCACATTATTTTTTAGCCTGTCTCCTTTCTAGAAAATGTAGACAAATCTGATAAAAGTCAAATAGCAAAACACCTAACTCTGCGAAGTCGCCAGGAATTAATAAGTCTTACCTAATCAAGGGTGTAGGCAAAATTCTATCCAGTGTGCAAACAGTCCCTCTTTGCAGCTCTGGTTCCCGAGGCTAAGAGGTTTCCCGTGACACCCCTATTAGGGTGAGGAATAAAATGTAAACATTATTTTAGAGAGGAAGCTACAGTCGATGAGGAACGGCTACAAGGACAGGAACGCGCAAATGAGTACATCAAACACTCCTAACAGTTGGTTCAAAAAGAGACTACTAAATTTAAAGTTAGTTCTCACACAGAGAAACCTAAACGAAACAGATCTGAGAAGCAAACCTGTCCCGGTATTTGACATAAAGACCTGAAAAAATGTTCATTTGTCCTGGAAGGGTTCAAATTTGCAGCGTTTTACAACTACACTCGGGTAATCAAACCGGATTCCCGGGAGTGGAGTTCGTAACCTACCTGACCGGAAAGCAGCCATTACAGGAATGGCGAGCAGGGCGGCGTCGCCAGACTACACTTCCCACAATCCCCGCTGCCTACTCCCGTCATGCACGGCTCTCCGATCGCTGGCGGAGGGACAGACGCCCCAGCCTTGAGAGCTGTGCAGCTTGTCCCTGTGTTTTGCTGTTAATGAGAGGTTGAGTGCTTGTCCAAGAAAAGGTTTAGTGAGTTCGTGGTAAGACTAAAGCAACAACAGCGCGTGTTTTCTGCCCTATTTAGAATGCCTAGATGCATAAATATGTCTTTTGGGTCCTCTGAAATGAAGAGGTAACTGGAGAGGTAGCTGAGTACAGCCATCTGTTTGGGATGCTTTCAAACCGCGGGCCTTCCAACATTTATGCAACATAAAAATCCCTATTCTCATATTCCAAATGCGCCTAACGACATTTGCTGTTTTTTTTTTTTTTTTAATCAATGGGGAAAATAAGAAACTTTGGAAAATATTGAATCATTCGCGGTGCGAAATAAGTTTAGAAAATATGGTTTCTGCCCCTATTCCCAGATCTTTTCTGATTGGAATTCATGTCTCTCAGAGTGCTCCTTCTCAACCCCCCCCCCCAGTATTTTAAAATGTCAATTAGTACTTTAATTACAAGAATTATATGTTTGCATCTGTAATCATTAACTTTGAAAGGTGTTAAAACTCTGTTATCTGTGATACCCTTACTAAATGTTTCTACTCTGGCCTGAACTCTTTCATACTTAGTGACAATTTGTCACCTTCCTACTGTGAGTTAGTAACAATGCAGAATTAGAAGTGATTGTACTGGCCCTGATAAAACCATGAAGATACTATGGACACATTCAGTTCAGTGTTGATAGCCAAGCATGTATTCTTGTGATGTGGAATCTGTTTAAACACAGTTGTATCTTCTATAGACAGCAAAGATTTATACTTCTGGCTCCTGATACCCATCTGGCAGCTGCCTTAGTAACAGTAGTTAATAATAATCACTTGATAAAATAAATATGTCAAGATTTTACAGGAGACACAGAAGTGTCAAACACACTTAACGTAAGGTGTCTGACGGGTTAGGGTTAGGGTTATGACAATGCTGTTTCTTTAAACTTGATTAACAAATTCTTTCTAATTGCATTTGTCTTACGCTGCATTTGGCTATATATATCTCTTTCTTATCCATTAGTTTTGGAATAGAATCTATTTTTGTGGCTTTCAAATTATCCTCCTATATTCCAATGCTTTCATTTGGGAGCTTTTATTTTTCCTTGTGTGTTTATTTCAGCTAGTAGAAGTCTGCAGACTAAAGTTAGTTTTGTTACACTCATTGTTCCTGAGTTTGATAATGTTTCTTGATTAAATTTTAAGTTTGAAGAGTCTATGAATTAAGCTGTTATAGTCAGGAATTAACTAATGATTTGGCCTGTCTGTGAAAGAATGGTGTGTAGGGATATTTTGGGAAAGTGCTTAAACGTTTCTAGTAGTTCCCATCCATACCAGGAAATTTAAGGCAATTTTTGGTACATCACTTTAAGATTAGATGCTGTTGGAATTCTATCTTTTCCTCTTTGCACTCGAAGTAGTCTGTTTTTCTTTTAATGGCAATTTACTCCTTTGCTTAAAGAATGGATTAGATGCATTTCCATCATGTTAGACAAAAGCCCAAGTGACTCGTCAAGACACAAACACCAGCACTACTCCACTTGCCTTTGATGCCAGCCCACCACTCCCACCCTCTTTCCATTCCGCTCACATTTAATGTTTCGCTGTTTTATAAAGAAGCTAGTTTGTTTCCCCCTATTGACATTTTGTCCTTCTTGTTTTCTCTGCCAGTAATATTTTCCAACAGATTTTTCATAGTTATTGTTAACATCATTCAGGGCCCAGAGTTTTGTTGAAGCTTCACTTCCATCTCCAATGATCTCACTGAAAACAAAACCCACAACTAAACAAAATGCCCCATTATATTATGCAGGTAAACACATACACTCAAGTCAAAATTCCAGGAAAGGTAGATGTATTTTCACATTGTTCCTGATTAAGTTTTCAGCAATAGCATAGTTCCCTGTGTAGTAGATACTTAGTAAGTATTTTGTGAACGAATGAATGAATACATAAGGATACTATAACAACAAAATGCTATTAATATGTAGTCACCTTTTCTGTTTATTATAGAAAGTATCATACAAGTAAGAAGATTGCATTTGGACTAATCTATGATGATGCTTACGCTGATGTTATTTTAAATCTTCATTCAAAATTTGTTTTCCTATGGCTTTTCTACATATCCTTATTAATAATAAGATTTCTCTGTGACTATATAATCTATAACAGGAGCTTAAATATAATGGTCTATACTACATTCTTTGGCCATATTCTTAAAATATATTCATAGAGGGTACCTAGATCACTACATTAAACATTTAGAGTGACAAAATTCAGAATTTAGTCTTTCAGTTTGAGAAATCCAAGCTAATATCATTCCTACTAACATAGAGAACACTGGTATCCAGTGATAGGGAAAAAGAACATTGCACAAACGACTTATCTCAGCAGTATGAAGTAAATTTCCTAATCAGCCATTACTAAGAAACAATATTAAAGAAGAAAGGAGAAGTGGTTTCTGCTTATTTTATAACCATTAGAAATGAGTCACTGATAGGCCCTGAAGGGAAAGAGCCTCTGGGATCCATCGTTGGAGGCAGAATGTGCCTACACGAGGATTTTGCAGTGAATCGTGGGTGTCAGGGAATTCATAAAACCCAGACTTCCTCATTAGCAGTTGAGCCAGACCAACTGAGTGGAAACATGTTAGTGAAATTTCACAAGTAAAAAGGACTAACCCAGAGCTAGTCAGTGTTTCTTATCAATAATGGCTATTTGTAGCTGAGAACTTTGTGTTAGAATAATTAAGCATTAGAGTAACCAGAGAGAATAAGTTACATTTCTAAAGCTATGCAGTTGGTCAAAACAAAACAAAATGTAATGAACCAACTGCAGAACCTGCAGAGTCTCAATTCCTCTTGTAGGAGTGGTTTACAGAGACATATATAAAGCTAGATAGTCATTTTGTAAGTTGGTTCAGGTATCATCTAGAGTCCTGTTTCATCAATGAATTATGGCAATATTGGAATCAAGTTGTCAACATGATGTAATCAGCATTCACCTGCGAAGGGAATGTTCAATGAGGGATTGTACAAATCAGGTTGTAGGTGGGCATGCCTCTGAAAGATATTAACTGGGTTACAGATGAGAATACTCATCTTATTGAGAATGACATTCATGGGAATGTCAATGCTGAGTAATGGAAGTGGCATGTAAAATGCCTTCATGTAGTTAGTGCCTAAGTATTATTATTAACAACAGAACAGAACTATTGGAGATTTCCTTAGTAGAATGGTTTTATACTATCTGGGATGTATCAGTCAGGTATTAGTTGCTGTAATGAAGTGGTTAGAGCAGCTAACTTTATAAAGAGAAAATACTTATTTGTGTCCCAATTTTGTAGGTTTACTGACATAGAGCTGGAACTTCAGTTCTGATGAAGGTCCTCTCTCTTGGTTGTGTCACATGATAGCACGTGAGACTGGAGCTCCACATCTTCTTCATTGTGCTGGATGGTTTTATATCATGACACACAATCAAGTGGCCAGAGGCCACAGAAGAGAGAATCTCAATAGAGAAAAATCCTCCATAAGACCTGGCTGTAAGCAAGCCCATAGGGCATTTTATTAATTAATAAGTAATGGAACCCATTGTGGGTGTGCCATTCCAGAGCTAATGGCCCTGGGTTTTATAAGAAAGAAAGATGAGCAAACTATGGGGAGGAAGCCAGTGAGCAGCACTCTTCCATAGTCTCTGCACAAGTCCTGCCTCCAGGTTCCTGCTCTGTTTTATTTAGTTCCTGCTCTCACTCATTTTGATGATGAACTGTTAGTGAAATAAAAACCTTTCCTTTCCAAGTTTCTTATGGCATTTCATCACAGCAATAATAACCCTTACTACGACATCTTCCAAGGAGATATCCCCCTTGACCTAACAAAGGCCCAAAGGTTCCAGCATCCTCCAAGAGCACAACCTAGAACCAGCTCTTTATTTAAAAAAATCTACCCACACACATAAACTGTATTTAAACTGCATGTGGTAAGATTGTTTGACATTTATCCTTAACAAACTCTTGAAATGATGACTAATATGTACCAGATCTATTTTCATACATTAACAAATATTAACTCTTTTACTCTCTAGATAATCCAGTGACAGAGATACTATTAGTATCCTATTCCAGATATGAGACTGGAGTAATGCTTAATCAATTTGCTTATGGTCATAGAACCTGTGAACAACAGTATTTGGATTTTTATGAGTTAGGAAACCCAACAAAAATATTTCTTTTTTGAGACAGTAACCAACTCACTATGCAGGCAGGGATGACCTTGAACTTTTCCTAAGGCTCCTTTCTCCAGCTCCAGATTACTGGGAGTTGGCCCTCCTGTTTTTTTTTTTTTTTTTTTTTTTTTTCTGAGGTTTTGATATTGGGAATTAAACCTTGGACTTTGTGAACGATACATAAAATCTCAATCAATTCAGCTATATGCACAGATCTATACATATTTTTAATTTTATATTTTCTTTTTAAAATTGGAAATACATATTTTTGTTGGTCTGTTTCTTTTCTTTCTTTCTTTTTATTTTTGTGAGATGGAATTTCTCTTAGCTATCAAACTCCTTTTGTAGACTAGGCTGGCCTTAAACTCACAGAGATCCACCTGCCTTTGTCTCCTGAGTGCTTTGATTAAATCTGTGCACCACTATTAATTAACAAGGAAATATATTTTTTTTTCATAGAACATAGTCTGATCATAGTTTCTTCTCTCTTGACTCCCCGTAGATCCTCTCCATCTTCCCAGTCACACAAATCCATACTGTTTCCTTCTCTCTCTCTTTCATTAGAAAGCAATCAGGCAGCCATAGTAACAAAAAATAAAAGAGAAAGAAACAAACCAGAATAGGGCAAAACAAGAAACTTAACAGAAAAAAAAAAAAAACAAAAAACAAAGATAAAGCACACACACACATACACACACAACAACAACAACAACAACAACAACATCAACAAAAACCCATACAGATGTAGAGACACATTCACACATATAGAAATCAGCCAATAAAAAGCCTCCAAATATACTATTGAGTCATGTATTGCTAGGCATGGGGTCTGTCCTTAAGAGTACTTTGTATATCCAGTGAGACTGTTGAAAAGAATTAATTTTGCCTTTGTGAACAGTTTTCTACTTCTTGGTTAAGGATGGGGGCATGTGTTTACTTACCCCCTTAGCAATGGGACCCCACCTGACTTAGATCTGTGCAGGCCCTGTGCATGATGCCACAGACTCTGTGAGTTCATATGTGAGTCAGCCCTGTTGTGTGTAGAAGTCCTTGTTTCCTTGGTGTCCACCTTCTCTTCTGCAAAGTTTCCTGTGCCCTGAGGAAAGGGATTTGATGAAAACATAATGTTTTGGACTGAGTGTTCAAGGTTAACTACTGTCTGCACATTGTCCAGTTATGGACCTCTGTATTTCTTCCCATCTATTCCAAAAGGATAGTTTTGTGATGATGACCAAGGAAGACACTGAGATATGTGAGTATAGCAGAAAGTCATTAGGAACCATTTTATTGCTGTCTTTTAGAATAACAGTAATATTTGGTTTTCCATTATTTTCCTGGGCTATGTATTCTCAGGTTGTTGTCCTCCAATGCAGTGTCAGTCATGAGTTCTGTCTCATGGAGTGGGCTTTAAATCTATTATCAGATAGTAATTGTTTACTTCCTCAATGTGCCACGGTGGCACCAGTGTATTATACAAGCAGGTCACCATTGTAGACCAAAGGGTTTGTAGCTGGGTTGGGTGTTTACCTTTCTCCTTTAATAATATGCCAATTAGCTTCCAGTACCATGAACAATAATCAGTAGTGCTGAAGGCTCTAGGTAGGTACCATTTCAACCTGTCTGTGTCCCATGAGTTATGTAGATTTTTTTCAGCAATAGGCTTTAACATCAGTTTGTTGAAAAACACCATTGAACTTTACATTATCCTGGTTCTTTAGGGGTTACTCTTTGGCCAAGAACTCAGATAGACATAACCCATCCTGCCATTGCAAGTTTCATTTAGTAGCAAGAGATACCTAGTTGGGGCTTTGTCTCCCCTGTTATTTGATGATAAATTTAATTTCACATACATATATACATGTACATATACATATGTATATGAGTGCCAAGTGAGTCAATATTAGCATTCACCTAATTATTTTGAGTAAAATTTAACAAATAAGTATAAAAATGGTTTAAAAATTAGATATGTCTAAATTGGACATGAATAAATGCACTAAAACATGGATTGTGACTGGTTTCCAATTCTTAACTGCCATAAAATTGCCACATTTATGTATGATACAGAATTCATAAAGGTATAAAAACCCTTTAGAAAGCTTTGCTGGTGGACTGGAGCTACAGCTAGTCTCTGCAAAAATAGGAGGCTGTGAGCAATTTAGTATGTGCAGTTCATAAAGAAATATTAATTCTTTAGTATAGACCAGGTGCTCATTATGATTAAGAGCTGGTAACTATGGAGACATACAGCATGAAATTTATAAAATTAAAAACATACAAGATAGAAAATGCAAATAGCATAGGATAGTGAATCATGACCAAATGGTCTTGATTTCCTTATCTCCAAAGACCCATGAAATCTGACTGTCCATTTTCTGAGGAAAAATTTTCAGCTTTGAAACACCACTTTGGGGATCGTCTCTTTGGTTATAACATGTCACCCACTTGATCCATGCTTCATTTGGACCCAATTCTGATATGATGAAATTCATAATGACAATGAAGATGACCTTAGATGTGCTAAGCTCATATTATGTGAATTTAAAACAGTTATGATTAAAAAGTTACCTTCTTGGAAAACAGTTTTCCTCAAGGAAGTTGTCAGCCTTTCCAATAGCCAATTTCTACATTTCAAAGGTGGACTAGGTGATGTCTACAAAAATGGCAGCTGACACCACAAAGAGAAAGTCCCATGTAGCACTATTCAGTTTCATTTGTTTGTGATTTGGACTCATTTTGATGCATTCCAAGCTCTCACTTTTCAGGAGAGTCAAAATGAGTGGCTGCCTTCTGCCTGGCCCTCTGCTGAAGGCCCTGCCTTTGTGATCCTACTTGTCCACATTGCGGAATGAAAAGAAATGGTGTGCAAGGTAAGAACAGGGACAAAGGAGATACCATAATAGAGGGAGCCATTATAGATTTCAGGAGAAATCTGGCACTAGGGAAATGTCCAGAGATCTACAAGGATGACCCCAACTAACAATCTAAGCAATAGTGGAGAGGCTGCCTTAAATGCCCTTCCCCAACAATGAGATTGACCACACTACCTTATATGCCATCCTAGAGCCTTCATCTAGTAGCTGATAGAAACAAAGAGACACCTACACTAGCTGAACTCCTGGAATCTAGCTTCAGAAAGGGAGGAGTGATGAGCAAAGAGGCCAAGACCTGGCTAGAGAAACCCACATAATCAGCTGACCTGAACAAGGCAGAGCTCCTGCACCCCAGTGTGATAGCTGAGAAAAGAGCGTAGGACTGACCCAGACCCCCTGAATGTGGGTGTTAGTTAGGAGGACTGAGCAATCTATAGGTCCTCTGGTAATGGATCCATATTTATCCCTATAATAGGAATGGACTTTGGGAGCTCATCCCACATAGAAGGATACTCTCTCAGCCTAGACACATGGGAAGGGCCTAGGCCCTGCTCCAAATGATTTGACAGACTTTGAAGACTCCCCATGGAAGGCCTCACCCTCCCTGGGGAGCAGAAAGGGAATGGGATGGGGTTTGATGGGGGGGAGGAGATAGGTGAGGATGGGAGGGTGTGGGACCTGGGATTCACACATTAAAACAAACAAACAAACAAACAAACAAACAAAAAAACAGGGACATGATCTTTTCATCTATTCAATGGGACCCTTGGTGAGATATTTTGTCTACGTTTATTCACAAGGCATGAGCTACAAGGAAGAATGACAGAGTCTATTCAAGGTATCCACAATTTGTGTGTTTTGGTGTATTCTGCGATCTTTTGTATCTTAGTTATTAGTTATAAGGGGAGCTCATCTTTATTTTATTTTATTTTATTTTTTGATGTAGAACTTTATACAGCATATATTCTCTAAGGAGTTTTCACATTCAACTGGTATTTGAAATTTTGCAATTGGGGAAATTCAATTTACCCAGGGAGACTTTTTTAGGAAGTAGGTGTCTAGAAACAACTGAATGGTGTTTATTAGCTTATTAACCATAAACTTTTGGTAAGGCCATTAACCACCTAACTCCAAGGACCACTTTTTTAGTTGATGAAGTACCAAATACAAATGCTTCATACTGACTTGTACAGCCATAAAATAACATGACATTTTCCTGTTTCCATCCTTCGACTTTCTTCTGTGAGGCTTGCTTTTTATAAGTCTGAAGCCATTCTGATGCCTTCCATCATTAGAGATGTACCAAGTATCACATGAGAAAAAAAAAAAAAAAAAAAAAAAAAAAAAAAAAAAAGATCCAGTGACTGATAATTGGAGTCCAAACTTCAAGCTGAATACCAGAAAAGCAAAGCAGCCAGCCACTAGCTCTTATCACTACCTCAGGCTGAAAGTGCTGATCTATGCAGGAGATTGTCACCAAGTCTCTAACTGCTGCCTCTCCTCAGGGTGACTGGAGAATGAATGCCTCTAAGACCTTGCTTCTGTTTTATATTCTTCCCTAATGTTGGGATTAAAGGGGTGTGCTATAATTCTCTTTTAGACTTATTCACTCTTGTGTAGGTATGGGTGGCCTTGACCTCACAGAGATCCACCTGTCTCTTAACCCTGAGTCCAAGGCTCATAACAAACAGGCAACATCTTCATTGGTTAGAAGTAACAGTGATTGCTTGAATGTGATGGTTCATTACTATAATCCTAGTTCTTAGGAGACTGAGATAAGTCTAGGCAGCATAGCAAGACCTTACCTCACAGAAACAAAAGATAAGGACGAAGTAACAGTACTGTTTTAAATTTTGTATGGTTACTTCTTATAGTAACTTTCTATCACACTTAGTACAATACATTAATGGCAACTTAGTAGAGGTAATGGACAGGTGTCATGTGGTGTCCAAATAGATACCTTTCTTGTGAGAGTGTTAAACAAACACTGAATTTAGAAGGCCTTGGGCTTAGCTTCAGTGAACATTTCCCTCTCAGTAGGATTTTGGAAGGAGGTAGATAACCTGGAGTGTTGACATTCTAAACTACTGGCTGAGGGCCCATCCATATGCTTTGAAACTGAGATCAGCAAGTAGCAAGCTAGTTATCCTATTATGAAAAATCAAGTAGCTCTAACAAGTGTTCTTGTCACACAGCTAGTGGCAGCTAAAGTAATGCTGGAGCCCATAAATGCTTACTAAATAGTTACGGAATATCTTAACTTCTAAGAAGTTAAATTTTTAGTCACTATAAAGCTCAATTTGAATTAGTATGTGTGACATACCCTTAAAAGTAATGAGTGTGATTCCTGGCTTTAGAAATAGATGTGTAATACTAGAATAGGGAAAGAATGTTTGGTTTGTTTTCCTAAACTGGCCTATGCCCGACAGTATGGTACTTTTATGGGTTCTCCATGCTAATACAAACAGTAAAAACTAGACATCAGCTAGGAATATGATGTAACTCAAAGTCTTAATGCAGGTGTAATTAGAAAAAATGACCAGAAAGAAACATAAAAACTCAATGAGATCAGTGTCTCTATGTATAGGAGTAGTGGTCCCAAACGAGAAAAATTGAATTTGTTCAAGTAAGATCATTGGTAAGAATAATATGTGTGCTTTAAATTCAACAAAAAGTATAAATGATTCTAAGAGTCTAAAATAGAATTGGTTGTCATGGTGAGTCACAGTGAATTGTCCAGTCAGAAGGTTGGATTGGTGAACATGTGGCTGAGATGTGAAAAGTATCAGACCCTAAAAACATTTTTGAAATAGATGTTCTTGCTGAGTTCTCTGAACCTGATGTTCCCCCATTGTCTTATCACCCCCTCTCACCCATCCTAAAGTCTTGAGATAGTCGTTTCATTACAAAGAATTATTTCTGTTGATGTAATGATACATGTTTACAATTCTGGAACTGGGGAGAATAAATAAGGCAGGAAGACTTTTTCTCCAGTGTTGAGGATGGAACCCAAGGCTTTGATCATACTAAGTTTTACCCTCACTGTATCTTTTAGCTACACCATTTAACTATGCTCAGCCTGATCTTTATTTTAAATTATGGAGAGAACTGAACTTTTTCTCTATCTTTGAAGAGAATTTTTAAAAATATTTTTATATATGTGAGCAGACATTGTTAATATCATTCGTATTTTATCTGTAGCCTATGTGATTGTTTCTTTGTAAAGTAGCATGGAGACCAAGGTAAATAGATTAATATCCTGTGTGTTTTGTTTATACTACTCAAAACCTTATAGAATGAGGAACAAAGCATAGAGTGATTATGATTTAGAATGTAGAAAATCCTAAAAATTGATTTTTGGACAATATCTATTTATTTTATGTATGTTTGTGTGTGCATTACTTGCTTGTAGGTGACCTCAGAAGTCAGAAGAGGGCTTCTAATCTGGAACTGAAATTAGCAGTGGTTGAGACTATCATGTGGGTGCTGATAATCGCACCCACATTTTCTACAATAGCATCATCTTCTCCTAAGTGTTGAGCCATGTCCCCAGACCATAAAAATGGATTTCTTATGGATACCCATAATATTTTGTGTGCAGCAAATAAAAAAATGACTTAAACAGACTTGTGAACATCAAGTCATTTGTAGATAGTAAAATCTTAGATCATTGTAGATTTTCATATTTTTCTGTCTTCTAAATTTCAGATTGTGCTTCTCTGAGAAGTGGGGAACTTTGATTTAGTTTCTGAATGATTGAATTCCTTGTACGTGAAAGTATGTTTGACTTTTGGACATATCAATAGCAAAAACATGTCAATGCTTTTTATGTAATCCACTACTTGCTTAGCTATTCAAGGAATAAAAAATCTGAAGGAGCACAAAGCTGAAGACAAAACCCAGATCAAGCTAAGTTCAAGTTCTTTGAGAGGTAAATTCTGACTCAGCTCTAGAGTCTGAAAACAAACAAAAGAGTCTGTTTTGATTTTGCATCTTTCTGTTTTCTCCATAAGGATAAAGTCCTGTCATTTAGTTTTAGGGAATGACTATGAAGTTAGTGATTTATCTGTGTGTGATAGAAATATTGACTTAAAGGAAACAAGACTCAGTTTGGCAATAAACCTCCCTTTCCTCTCTATTTCTAAAAATATGTAAATTTTATACTGTCTTAACTTTCTATTTTTAATACTTATTTTGATTTATTTGGGAATTTTACTTGTGTTTTCTTTGTTCTCAAAAGAAAACTTAAGTATGTCTTAACTAAGACAGGTGGGTAAATCTACTTACAATGTTATTACCAAAACAATAGGCAAAGCAAGCACACAACCACAAAGAGATAAAACAAAAATATACCCCAAACTAGGATCATTTTACACTGCTTGGACTGAGAAGTACAAGGGATAAGTGACTGATTCCATGGCAACCATTCTTTGACTTTCAGAGCGACTTTTAAGAGATTAAGAACACAAAGCACAGATACTGTTGTATTCATTCTTTGTCTTTTGACCAGAAAAGGCCATATAGATCTTTACAAGTCAAAGAAAATACATTTCCCATCTCTGAGTCATGGTAATCTATTGTAGACAAATTGCTTTTATTTTCCTTTTATGATCTTTCAAATAGAATTTCAAGTATAAATTCTAATTTCTCCTCTTATAGTTGGTGATTAAAATCATCTATTTTTTCTTTTTTTTTTGCTAAGTGCTCAAAGTTGATGAGGCTAAATTGTATAAATTAAATAAAACTAATGTATTATTTCCTAATATTTCTTACAGTTACATAGAATTGAAGCCAGTTGGAGATGGATTATGCTGCATCATCCTCACTAAAGAGTTTCATGCCTTTAATGGGAGACTGAAAGCTATACCAGGATTAGTAGCAAAACCGCTACAATAATTCTCACATTTATTGAGATTAGCTTTAGATTAGAAATACAACTCCATGATGAAGAGTATTGTAAAAAGGTGTTTTTTGTTTGTTTGTTTTTCCTTTCCTTTCCTTTCTTTCTTTTCTTTCTTTCTTTCTTTCTTTTTTTTTTTTTTTGAGAAAAGCTTTCTTTCTTTTTTCTTTTTTTTTTAAATTTATTTTTCTTATTTTACATCTCGATCCCAGTTCCCTCTCCCTCCCTTACTCTCTCCCACCCTCCCATGCCCCCCTCCCCTCCAATTCCCACTCCACAGGGAGGGTGATGCCTTCCAGGAGGGGTCATCTAAATCTGTCAAATCATTTGGAGTAGGGACTAGGCCCTCCTTCCTGCCTCTAGGTTAAGGGAGTGTCCCTCCATGGGGAATGTGCACCCAAAGTCCTTTTGTGCATCAGGAATACATCCTGGTTCCACTGTCAGAGGTCCCGTAGAATGCCCAGGCCTTCTAACTGAGACCTATGTTCAGGGAATCTGAGCAGGTGTATGTACTCACTCATACATGAATTTTAGACATAGAGCAAAGGATCACCAGCCTATAATTCACAATGCCAGAGAAACAAGGAGGATTCTAAGAGATTCATAGAAGGTCCCTCACAGAAGGGGAAAGTGACAAGATCTCCTGAGCATATTGGAAGTGGGGGAGGGACAACAGTGAGTGGAGAAGGAGCTAGGAGAAAAAGAAGGGGAGGAGAGGAAAGCATGTGGGACTAGGAAGACTGAGTCAGGGGAGGAATAGATGAGAGAGAGAGAGAGAGAGAGAGAGAGAGAGAGAGAGAGAGAGAGGGAGAAAGAGCATAAAAGAGGGAGCTATTATAGGTTTGAAGAGAAAACTGACTCTAAAGAAATGTCCAGAGACCTACAAGACTCTCCTCAACTAACAACTAACAGTGGCTACCATAAATGCCTTTCCCTGATAATGAGATTGATGACTAACTTATCCACCTTCATAGAGCCCTCATCTAGTAGCTGATGGAAACAGAGGCAGACACCCACAACTAAATACTGAGCTGAACTGGAATCCAGATGCAGAGAGGGAGGACAGGACCAGGCTACAGAAACCCAGAGACAGCTGATTTGAACAATGAGCAGCTAATGGGCCCCCAGACTGTTAGCTGAGAAGAGCTTCCTATACTTGTTATTTAAGGAAATAAGCAAAGGGAAGATAGTTTAGTTAGAAGAAAGAGATGGTTCATAATACTACTGTAGTGGTTTGACTAGGAATGGCCCCCAAACTCTCACATATTTGAATGCTTAGTCAACAGACAGTAACATTATTTGTGAGGTATTAGAAATATTGGGAGATGTTGTAATATTGGAGGAAGTGTGTCACCAGAGGGGTGCAGGGCAGGAAATGGGTCTATGTGACCACCACAACCAGCAGAGTAATGATTCATGAAAGACAAGAAGACAGTTCTGTTAAACATTACTGAGTAGCTGATGTCAATTTAAACTTGGGGAATCTGAGCCCAAGTATTTTATTTTAGGCATATGTAAGCCCATCATAATTTAGTGTAAAGTATTTTTGGTGATAATTATAATTAACTTAATCTTGCATACACAATAATGCACAAAGTAAGTTAAATAGAGATTGGAAGTGACTATTTTGAAACTGTAAAATACACATGGCACCTTCCATAAAGATGGGCTCTGTAGATGACTACATGGATTGCCTTCAATAAAATTAGGGTCTATAGACTGAGAGATACTAGCTCATGATCAAGGTCTTGGGAGAAGATCTGGTGTACTACTGGCTATACAAATAGCATTCAGGTCATATCTGCTCCCATACCTTCTGGGTAGATAACAGGTTATACATCCCTTCTTTGAAGAAATACCTCTACATGTTTAGCATTTGTAGTTCCCCTAGTGCTTATCTTTGTGCACAAAGAATTCTGTGCCTCATACAGAGATGAGCTTAGAGGGTTCAGAAAGCTCACACCAGGCTCAGTCTTTCTTTCTGCCTGCTGCCTGTGGATGAAGATATAGCTCTCAGCTACTACTCCATCATCAAGCCTGTGTGCCTGTTGCCATGCTTCTCACCATGACGATATTGGACTAACCTCTGGAACTGTAAATAATCCCTCAATTACATGATTTCTTTTATAAGAATTGTCTTGGTCCATGTGTTTCTTCACATCAATAAAACAGTGACTAAAACAGAGTTGGTATCAGGAGTAGGGTGTTGTTTTGACAGATTTTTTTTTTTTTTTTTTTTTTTTTTTTTTTGTGGAATGTAGACTGTGGACTAGAAAAAGCAGTTGAATATTTTAAGTGGAGTTTAATGAGCCAAGCACAGAGGCACTGAAGGCAATGTGGACAAGGGGGAAAACCAGCATACGTTTCAGAGATAGGAATAATAGTAGCTTACACACCGTTCTTGAAATATTTAAGAGTGTGGGGCTTTTGTCCTTGTCCTGAAAGTCTGCCTGAGGTTAGATTGAAGAGTTTTTGATTAATGATTTTGGCAGAGATTTCAAGATAACCTAATATTGACTGTGTCATGTGGTTATTAGTAATCATTCTTATGTAGATCTGTAATGTAAAGGAGTAAGCTGGACAAAAATAAATACAAAATGTACAGTTTTAGAAGAAAAAGAGGAAGGAGAAAAGAAGACCAGGAACATCAGAAAGTGTAATGGTGCTAAGTCTAGTGCTCAAAGAGATAAGCATTTAAGAAAAATTGTGATGATAAGTGGAATAATGGGAGTAGAAACCTTAGGATAAGATCTCATCAAGCTAAGCTTCCAACTTATGAAAAATAATTAAAGCTTAAGCAATGAAGGAAACCATAAACACTAGAATGTTGATACAAATGCAATTGAAGAAAGGGATCAAGTTTCAGCCCCAGGAAGTAGCAGAATTTGGCAGTTTCAGCCAAGTATTCTAGTTTCAGAGTCAAGGATACAAGAAAGGAGTTGTGGATTCTCCCTCCTTGGCTAAGGAAACCTTGTCAAGGCCAGGTATGTGTCAGGGATATTGAAGGAGGGGACACTCTAGGTGTCCATGCAGACAGTGATCTGCAAGGAGACGATAACGGAAACTTGGTTCAGTTTGACTTCATCAACTTGGATCAGACACAAGGGAATCTAATGCCAGAAAGTTCATTGTCAGCATATTTAAAATAGTACAATTTAGGAAAAAGTTTCCCAGCAATAATCATTCTAATTCCAGGTGTACAATAAAGCTTAAGGTGTGACTGCCTAGAAACTCCTTCACAAAGTACATGTAACAACAAGAGTGGGTTCTATAGCTAAAGGTAAAAGTTTAGGAAGGAAGAGTCTAGGATAAACATTCTGGGGAATTTGGGTAAGGTTTGCCTCTGTAGCAAAAGGTGGATGAGGTCTGTTCCTACAGACAGCAAAATGATCACCAGATTAACAGTATCTGATAACAGTATCAACTCCTAGCATTCTGGGTGAAAAAAAATGTGTATTTTATTTCCTCAATTTAGGAGAGGCCCCTGTGTGACTAACATCCCTGGTTTCCTAATGCTCTGTAGGCATAAGAACCATTGTGTCTCCAGCAGGGTATCCTTACCTGGAGGCCCAGAAAGACCATTGTGTGAAGTTGTGAAGGTGAAGCCTGGATTTTGTTGGAGACCCAAGATGTTGGAGATGCCAGAGCTGTGGGATACTGTCCAAGAAAATCTACAGACCAGGTATAGATACAGTCCAAGAGAGAAGTGTGTGTCATAGGTGTCAGAGATGGAGGAGTGGGGCTACTCAAGCATTTTGTCCCCACTTAATTAAATTATAAGCTCAAGATGCTGGACTTGGAGCTCCAGAATTTGATGTTTTCCCTGCTGAGTTTTGATTTTGCATTGGCATGGTTATTTTATACATTGCCTCTTTGTTTTCTAATAATAATGTTTATTTTGTGCCATCGTATGTTGGTGGCATATAATTTGCTTGTTATAGGCAGTAAAGAGACGGTGGACTTTTAGTGTTGCAAATTTTCAAGACTGAAGTTTTAAGAATTGGACTGTATTTTACATTGTGAGATAAACCTGAGACTGTGGACAAGAGGTAGAAAGTTATTATTTTTATGAGCCTTTGGGGATAAGAAGTAGAAAGTTGGGGCTTAAAGTTTTGTGTTTGTGTGTAAAGTTTAATTGTCAACTTGACAACATCTTGAATCACCTGGGAGAAGGGCCTCTGGGAATGTCTCTGAAGGGTTATTTTAATTACATTTATGTGAGAGGACCCACCCAGAGTGGTGGCATGGTTTCCCTGGATTGAGGTCTCATACTGTGGAGAATGTAAGATGAGGGGTAACAAGCATTTCCCCATGAATATTACCCCATCTGCTGTTGACTGTGGATGTGATTGATCTGTTGTTTCAAGTTTCTGCTGCCTTCATTTCCCCACAATGATGAATGGTAACTTAGATCTATGAGCCAACATAAAATTTGTCCCCTAAGTGTTATCTGTGACGTTTTAAGTCACTCATATAAGAAGATAAGCACAAGGAAGGGCCAAACAGAGTGTGGTGTCTGGTATTGACAATAATAATTGAGAGCTATACTTACATTCTTGTTCTGTTAGGAACATCAGAGTAAACAGAAAATGTATGCCTATTACCCCCTTCTCATCCATGCTTTTAAAAAGCCAAAGCTTATATCTCTTGAAAACTTGAATCTCAGATATCGATTCAAGAGATTCTTCCAAATTGAATTAGACACACCTTAGATGGATGCCATTTATTTTACACTAGCATTAAGCTGTAATACTATAAACTCCTAAATCTTAGGTTTACACAAGTGGCTTCTCGCAACATTCTATTGTTATGGAATTTATTTCATATTAATCATCCAGAAAAGGAAAATTCAGGCATGATAGTCCATGTCTGTAACTTCTTTACTTGGGAAGTCAAGATAGGAGCATGGCTAATTCAAACCTAGAATATGTTACATAGTGAGTCTCTGCCTAACATAAAACAGAAAAGACACCAAAAAACATGTTATATTGTCATCACAAAATGAGAATAAAATAATTGGCTTTATAGATTATTTTTTTAAATTTTATTTAATTTTATATAACAGTCCAATTAAATGAAAACAAACATTTATACACAATATTTGGGAATTTGGGTGTCGTTCTTTCCAAACTACTTCCTGCTGGTAAGGGGCACTGTCTTGGGGGATTCGAAGAAGATTCAGATATCCTGGCTGTAGTCTGTAGGGCTGTTTTGAATGTAGGATCAGCTTGTACTCTGTTTCAGGCGGTCTGGCGTGATCAAACCACATTAGTCTGGAAGGAATCCACATCTTTTCATTTTCTGTGGAAACAAAAATAGAAATCCTTTTCCCCAGTAACTTGTCCTTCAACTTAAATTTTGGAGTCAAAGCATTTTTTTTTTTTTAGTTTAATATATTATTTTACATGTTGATCCCAGTTCCCTCTCCCTCCCTCCCTCCCTCGCTCCCTCCCCCCTAGCCCTCCCTCCCTCCTTCCCTCCCTTTTTACCCTCTCTGCCCTTTCACATGCACTCTAAACACCCTCCCCTCCCATCCCCCCACCCCAATTCCATATGTAGGGGAGTGCCATCCAGTTGGGGTCATGTAGATTATATCACATTTATTATGAGACTAAGTTTTACTAAATGTTGCCACAATTATGACACTAACCTTCATATTTACTCCAATGTATTAATGTTACAACCATTCTGGATGTTTCATAAGCTAAATGTAGACATGTCATAACAATTATTCTGTTCAAGTCCAAGATTTAATTAAATACCTTTGTTGAATATTTTACTTCTAAATAAATTATTTTATTTTTTGAAGTTTTACTTAATTTTATTTTATTTGGAAATTTGAATACATAGTAGAAAAATGTGTTAAAGCCTCTCTGTAAAGAATATAGAAATTATTAAAATTAAAATCCCTGGTTGCATGCTTTGTGTTGCTATGTTATGGATGATATAATTTGTTATATTTCTGTGACTGATTTTCCCTTTTTTTAAATTTGAATTTAAAAGCAAAAGAACAATTTTCAGGAAATTTGGAAATTGTCTAGATGGTATACATTTCAAAAGCCTATAACAAGATCTAATCATATGACCAGAGATGCCACTCCTTGATATATTGTAAGGACTTGTTCTCTTACTAGAGACACTTGTTCAGTCATGTTCACTGCAGATATACTTACAATAGTTAGGAAATGGAAACAATCTAGATAACCTTCAACTGATAAATAGATAATGAAAATGTGGTACATATACAAGGTGGAATTCTGTTCAGTTGTAAAGAAAAATTAAATCCTGAAATTTGCATATGGACAAACGGAGCTGGAAAATATATTCATGTGGTAGCTCAGATCAGAAAGGTGAATACTGCATGTTCTCTCTTATCCTAATTACAAATCCTTGGGTTTGAGTATAAAGCCTGAAGTAATTGAGAAGGCTAGGAAAGTAGAAAGGATCTACGCTGGGAGCGAAGGAGCTTTAAAGAAGGGAATGATGGGGCACAGGTGTCATGAACAGGGGCATGGGAAAGTGGGTAAAAAATAAAAATATCTTATGTGGGAAAGGATGAGGGATGTTAATACAGAGAGAGAGAGAGAGAGAGAGAGAGAGAGAGAGAGAGAGAGAGAGAAATAGAAGGAGGAGAGATACTAAGAATTTTTGTAAAATTATATGGTAACATTATTTTACAAGCTTACTTAATAATGTGTCTACCACCATCATGGCTGCCTAAGCATGAGCTGGACAAGGATGACACCATTAGAGGGGAAGGCCCACAAGGCTGCAACCCTACACAGAGAACTACAGGCTACTGTGAGCAGGAGAAATAGTCATGAATTTGAGAGGGAATGAGGAGGAACTGGGAAGAGTTGGGGGAAGGAGGCGGAGTGAGCATGAGAATTGTGTAAATATAACACTTATATATGAATTTCTCAAAAATTAAAAAATGGCTAAACACAGGGTTTTTTTTTTTTAAATTAAGAATGAGGCTTCATACTTAAACAATATTATCCTTTTTTTGCATTGGTCTTGCATTTAGAAAAACTATCTGCATAAACACACTGATCAGAAAGGGAACTTTTACTCATAAAGATCAATATTTGTGACTGATGGAGGGAGATCTGCTCCGAGCACAAGTTATTGTAAAGTAATTTAAAGTTCCTTAGCAAGGCAGTGGAAACTGCTGATTGTACAGATACCTAACTGTGACTCTTAAGATGACTACCTCCAACTTTAAGAAATACTCTGTAGCTTACGATAGAGCTGATAGACTCATGCACTTCTCCAGGTTTACTGAACACAATGCTGCCTGGAGCTGGAGTAGATGGCATGCAGTGTCATGTCCACAAAGCACTGTTTAACCACCACTTGGTGGGTAGTTTTATTGAAGATTACTATCTTAGCTCTTATTTTCATACTTCTGTGACCTAAATTTTCCCCATTTACTAGGGATTTTAATAGAAAAAGTAGCATCCAAAAAATTCCCTATATACGTTTTGATCCTCCGCCTCTGCATAATACATCAAAGCTATCTGTTCTCTATTCCTGCCACTTTGCACTAGAGAAATACTCACACCAAGTATGTAGGCTCAACTGGAGATAGCCTGCTTATTTCTTCATGTTTAGATAGGAAGATCCCATTTCTGAACTCGTGTCTGGTCCCTTTAGATAGGGAGAATTGCCCCTGCCTTGGGCTCCTGGTGTTTGTGTCTCACATCTTTTATAATCACAAAATCCCTTGTTATACTTGCCCAGGACATTTCAGACAGGAGAAATTTCTAGCATAGAAATTAGTCTTTATTTATACTTTAATTTTTCCCCAGGCAGTTGTGGGGCACCGCTTCAATTCCAGCAGTAGGTAGGCAGAGGCAGGTGGATCTCTGAATTTGAGGCCAGCCTGGTCTACAGAGTGAGTTTCAGGACAGTCAAGGCTACACACAGAAAGCCTCCTCAAAAAAAAAAAAATTCTGTTTGAGACAGGCTGTTTACTGTCATTCTTTGCTGCTGTGACAAATACCATGACCAAAAGCAACTTAGAATAAGAAATAGTTTATTTCTTCTTACAGGTTACATTCCATCATCGAGGGGAGTCAGGACAGGAACTCGAGCAGGATCTTGAAACAAACTACAGAGGAATGTTGCTTGCAGACTCTAGCTTTTTCATGGACTCATGCTTAGCTAGTTTCCTTATGTAGCCTATCATCCCCTCCCCAGGGGTTGATATTACCCTCAGAAGGCCTGGCCCTCCCACATCAATTAAGGATGGAGAAATCCTCCATATACATAGTCACAAAGCCATTTTAATCTGTATAGTTCCTTAAGTGAGGTTTCCCTTTCAGATGACTACTCTGTGCCAAGTTCACAGGATAAGCTACCTAGGACAGTGTCTTGTGTATGCTGGGCTGGACTGGGACTTCTGATTCTGTCGCCCTTACTATCCTAGTGCTGCAGATTACATACAGGTAGGAGCTCCCATCACTGATCGTGTGGTGCTGGGTATTGAACTCAGGACTCTGTGCATGCTAGGCAGGTGGCTCTATTAATGTAGCCACACCCCCTGCCCCATTTTCATTTAAAATGTTTCCATTTCATCATTTATGTATGGGGCTGAGTATACATGGAAATGCACATGTGGGTGGCCAGAAACAGAAGAGAACATCAGGTTTCTTGAAGATGGAGTAACAGGTGTTTGTGAGCCACTCAATATGGGTTTTTGGAAATGAACTCTCATCTTCTGAAAGATCAACAAGTGCTTTTAACTGCTCAGCCATTTTTCCAGCCCCTGATTTATTTATCTTTAAAGCTGTTCTGTCTGGCACCATGCCTAGTCACTTCCAAAATGACAAGTTCATGTACTTATCATATTTATGCTTTCGCTTCTCCTGAACAAGTTATTTGAAATAGGAAATCTTGATGGGCAGAGATAGTCATACCCAATTTATCACCAAGTTCTACCTACCTACACATGTGTTATTTCCAACCTCTCCATAGCTTTCTCTGAAGTTTGTCACAGATTTTTGATGAAGGCCTTTCTCCTCCAGATAGCTGGCATAGAAAATATCCTCTTCCCTTGTCTATAAAGGATACATTTCAAGATCCTTAGCATGACATGGATTTTTAATAATATGGTTCGTAAAGTCCAGTCTTATTGTCTATTATTTCTGCTCCAGAAACACTTAACTTGCAACATCTCATATGGTGTTATTTCTCATTTTGTGCCTTATTCTGAATTTTCCCATGGGAAAAATGTCTCTTTTCAGAATATATTTTTTTTAAATGGTGAAGTTCTACATGTATGCAGCATGCCGCAGAGGGGACACGTGCTAATAGCTAAGTTCTCCCACTTACAAATTGTTTGTTTGCTCTCAATGTTCTCATCTGTAAAGCAAAACTACTAGCAGCATATCTGACTAGCAAGTATGCGTATGGAAGCTGCTGTTAAATAATGCATTCTTTCAGACTTTATAAAGACACTTTCTCAGAATTTTTCATCTAAGTAAAATTTCCTTATTATGTGTGCCATTATTTCTACTGCAGGCTTGATTCTTAGATTTTCTGCAATTTGTAAAATACATTTGTGTGTGTGTGTATGTGTGTGTGTCTGTGTGTCTGTCTGTCTGTGTGTGTGTGTGTGTAGAACTAACTCTCTCCTCATAGGAATAAAAACCCATGAAGGAAAAATAATATTTTATTTAGCTTTGTGTCTTCTCCACAACACTTGCTCATGGTAAACATTCAATAAAAATACGATGAATAGTAACTTGTATCGTGGGAAGTATCTATGCTTTAGTACTAGATAGGTATGTTTGGATTGAATGTTTGCTAATTTTTTATTCACAGGCAAGTAATTTCTCTGAGGCTGTTTACATCCCAGTGAATAGAGATAATTCCCCTTTCACATAATTTCTAACATTGATTACGGTGCCTGAAATGTGGTTATTATTATCTTGAAAACTATATAATTGTATTATGTCAAAGTTAGGTGGTATTAAACAGGTGCAGTTTTTCTGTGGAAAAAAAAACATTCAAATCTAAAACTAATCCACCATGATCCTGCATTTCTAAAGCTAATATCTTGTTGAAATTCCATTATGTTACCTATGGATTCCTATGGATCACATTTTGCCTATAACACCTATATAGTACAATTTTTCCTTAATAGTTTTACTGACTTCTTTGTGTTTACCTTGCATGTATAATCATATACATTTTGAGAATAAATATATTTTAATCTTTTTCTTTTCCTTTCATTTTTTCCCATTCATTGCTTCCCTTCCAAATAGAGACTCCTACCTATAGCAACATATAAACGTTGATTGATGATGAGCAGTGTCCAGGAGCAGTCAATGGTAACTGGAATGTGTTGGCTCTGGGAGGACTCATCTCATTTGGTGTAGAGTCCCAGCCATTAGATAATGACAAATTTGCACCGAGCATGAGTGGGGCATAAAACAAATATAAGTTTTGGCTCTTTCTCAACAGGAACTGACAATCTATTTGGCAAGATAAAGCACACCCACATGGCACTGCTACATAGCAGAACCGGACAGAATGTGATTAGGTTCCCACGGTGTTCTGAGGAAGAGAAACTAGAAATTTTCATAGGTGAGGTAGAAGTGAGAAAGTTGTTGAAAAACTCAAGTGTGGCAAAGACAGAACTCCATAGATTTTTGAAAGCTTATGATGTGTCGGCCATTGTGATAAGCAGTGCATGTGCTCTGTATGTTTATGAAAATTCACACCTATGGTGACTCCCATCCTTGCAATGAAACATTGGCTTTTATTAAGACAGAAAACACAAAACATAGAATATTCATCCTAACCACCTTGACTCAGTTCAGTGATCAGAAGTCCTTTCAACATTCATATTGTTATGTAACTGAGGCTTGGCACTTTCTCATCTTGTGAAATTGAAACTCTATACACATTAAACAGCAAATGCCCTTTGTCTTTCTCCATGAAAGCAATTTTGTTTAATCTAAGCTCTATACTGAACTTAGAAGATAGTATTCGTATGTAATTTAAAAAAAGACTTCAGGGGTATAGAAGTTAAAATTCCTCAAGGTCTTTAAAAATTAAGATTTATTTTATTTATGCATGTGTGTGTTCACAGGTATGTGTATAGGTACACATGGAGAGTGGAGGAGGGTGTCAGGTTTCCCAGATTGGGAGTTACTGGTGATTATGAATCATTTGATATAGGTCCCAAGAACCAAACCAACATTCTCTGAGAGCAGCGAATATTCTCAGTTACAAAACCATTTCTCCAATGTCACGACACCTTATAATCAATACACAATAAGAAACACAGGATTTAAAAGGGAGTGAGATAATAGAAAATTATAACATCAGGCAGCATGGTGGCAGATTAAATTTTCCATTTTGTAGGAGCTTGTTTTTACGGGCTACATTAATCAGGGTTCCTTAAAGGAACAGAATTGATAGAATGGACATATTAGGCTGTATAAGAAAGAAGCTATGATGCCCAGACCTATGCAGATCCAAGCCAGGTGTCACTGAAGCATGGAGGGGCAAGTGTACATGAGCTCCCAACCTATCCCAGAAGTTATCTCTAATTCACAACTGCTTGTAAAGGAGAAAATAGCTTTCTTCAAGGGAGGTTCCTTGGGTACACAAACCACCCTTAAGAGCAGCTCCATACCGAGTAGTAGTGGGACAACACAGAATAAACTCAGTGATATTGTTGGAGCCTTTTTGTCTGAAAATGCTTTATTTATTGCTTATTTATTTTCTTATTTTTTAAACCTTACTGGTCTTTTGCCTGCACATTATGTTTCCCATATTCTCTTTGTGTTCATGTGAGTGTCTCTTGTGATTTTCTCCTCACTTCCCCTCTTTCTAAGAGAATTGGTGTTTGTTTCTAAAGAGAAATAAAAAGAAGGTGTGGAGGAGTTGGATGGGTGGGGAGATGGGAAGGGTCTCAGAGGAGATGCGGGTAATCCAAATCAAAATACATTGCATAAAAATTAATATAAAAACATAATAAAAAAGAAAGATAGAAATAAAAGGAGGGGGAGATGAAGGAGAGAGGGAGGAAAGGAGAAAGGAAGGAAGACGTTATGGAGAAAAAAAACGGTAAGTGGTGTTCATCCATAGTCTCTGCTTCAGTCTGTGCCTTTACATTTCTGCCTTGGGTTGTTGTCTTGGCCTCTTTTGATGTTGGCCCTTATTTAACTTGTAAGATGCAATATACTATTCCCTCTACAAGCTGCTTCTATTCAGTGTTTTATCACAGCCGCAGCTGAGTAGTAACTAGACTGCACAGAATAGCTCTTGTCTCTAACATGTTCCATGTGGTACTTGATACTCCTCTACTGTTAATCACTCTTTCTGATATGAAGATATCTGATGCTGTAGACAAAGCTAAGAAAATAGCTGTGGGGTTGCAAGCTTGAGAAAAGTGGCAGTGAGTTCCTGTGTTCACGTTATTTTTTTTTTTTTAAACACATCACAAAGTTATATGGGAGGGTATCAGCTCTAGTTTGAACCTTGCTAGGATGACTCATGAGGAGAAAATAAGAAACTTGGATGTATTTTAAAAAGATCTTTTAACACATTTGTTTGAGTGTATGTACACACATGTATGTGTATGCATGTACACAAATAAATTTGTTTGCGGTGTGAGTATGCCATGCCATGTATGTGGAGGCCAGAGGACATTTTGTGGGTGTGAATTCTCTTCCTTCGTCATGTGGTTTCTGAAGATCAAAGTCAGGTTGTCAGGCCTGACTGCCATGTCAACCTTGGAGGTCCTTGGATATCTTCATGAACCAGTAGATCTGACCCATTGAGGTTACAATTGCATGGGCAAAGAGATCTGGGTAATATTTTCCCTTATGTTAGGGTGACAAGAGCATATAGAAATGGAAATAAGAGTTCCAATAAGGCTCCAAGTCTAGAAGAGCTCTGTGTTGGCTGAAGCCTTATAAATAATCTTTTTCTATTAAGACAGGGTCTGGTAATATTGGAAATCTGTAATACAGTTGTTTAAGGAAGGGAATAGTAGAGGGTACATTCTTTTAGAAGAAAGAAACAGAAGAAATCACTAAATGTTGTGAAATACTGTGTTATGTTCTTCAAGTACTAAATAGGGGTTTTATGCACATTTTGTCTAACTCTCCAAACTCTTCTTTCTAGTAGGCACTGTTGTCTTTAGCTTCTAAGGAAGATCCTGCTATAGGTTACTGTGTTGATCACAAAACTACCATCTTCCTCCATCCACCATGCAGTCTGTTGTATTTTGCTTTTTCATCCTGAGGCTGTGCATCTGCAAAATAGGCTTCTGCTTAGTTAGTAGGTTAAACCAACAGTCACAGGAACTAGGGGGGCATGGTAAGCAAGGTGAAGGAATTTGAACAGGATCCTTAGATATTGTTCCTTTTTCTGCCTTCATTACTATTTGTGTCCTACCTGTCGTTTCTGATGAGACTCACTCTAATGATGGCCCTTTTATCCTGTAGCAGTTTATTTTAATCCTTACTCTGCAATTCAGTTTGGCCATTTCCCCAAGTTGGGCAGTGTCAGCCTAGGGTGTTGGCATCTCTTCTTCAGAGGTTGCAGAAACAGACTTTGGGTTGCCTCCTTCTATAGCTCAGTTAGCTTTGTCTTCAGGTTTCCTTTGCGATGTTTTAGTATTGGTCTTTTCAGTTTCTAGTTTATGAATTTTACTGAATTAAGAAATTTCTCATTAATGTGTTTCTATTAATCAGTGTATTTTTGCTGTTGTCTGGATTCTAAGACAACTATGGAAACTTTCCTACTTGTAGTCATCATTATTATTGTCATCATGGGTGACCTCTTTATCATTTAGTAATTACTTGTAAGGTGTAGAACCACATTTCTCATTATGGATGTGGGTAGAATCTATATCCATTTGTCTTTCTTTGCTATCAATCTGGCTGTCTGTGGGTTTCAGCCAAATTTTCAGAGGAAGACAGACTGCTGAATATTGCGAGTGCTGCCAGTGTTTATAAGCACTGTCCTGACCAGGTTTTTGACCCATATACTGGATACAATTTGATCACAGAGAAGTTCCAACAAAGCCCTTCATAGGAGCAGGGACCATGTTTATTTTTTTCACTGAATCCACAAGGCCTGAAATAATACTTCATATTGCCAAGTAGTGATTTGTGTACATTTAATGAACAAAGGCTTGGATGGGAAAATGAATGAATCAATAAACACAGTTTTGGAATACTCAAACTTCTTTATAGTGAATCTGCAGTTATGTCCTTTCTTGATTTTTCCCACTTACATTCTCATTTAAGACTAGAGATCCAAAATCTAGTATATTAAACTGATGCCCAATCATCATTCTAGATTTTGCTAACCTCCATCTTTTTTCATTCTTTACTCTTTGAGCTGTCAGCTGGGGATGTGCTTCTAATCAGATAGACCATGCTGGAATTATGGCATTGTCCCTTTCCCTGATGCTGGCTATTTCCTGTCTTATGTATCCCAGCAGAAGTAGCCCTACTAACTTGAGAGTGGGCTTAGATAACTTTAATTTTGAGATTTTTATGACAGCCATTTTCTCATGGACTCTACTTCAGCCTGGTAAGATTCTTCTGTTTCTGAAAAACCCAAGCTCTCCAGACCATGTCTAGAAGAGCTCATACTTTTCCCTCTCCCAGCATTTCGAGTTTCTACATGTCTTCTAGCTAAAGCTGCAATAGTTGAAATATATATATATATATATATATATATATATATATATATATATATGTATTTTTTCATTGGTACTCATTGAATGGAACACAAGCCAAAGAAACAGATTTTATTTTTAACCTCATGTCACTCTTGAATTTAAATGAAATATCCCTAGTTATTTTATTAAATCAATAAACATTTCATGAATATGTGACAACTGAGAGAAAAATACCTAGCAGCATAAGAAATAGTATGTTTAACAGCGATGGTATCTTTTCAGCGTTTTGGTTCTCATGTTACACTAAGAAGCTTTCAAGGACAGCATGTTCTATTTGTGCACAAAGAGTTAACACACAATCTTTACTCTTAGGCCTTTTGCCATCTGATCTCCATGAAAGAGGTGCTATACATAGAGATAAGAATGCTTCTCCCTTTTCCTAAGCATTATTGTTTTTAAGAAGCAGATTAGTTTCTTTAGGCCCCTCATGAGCCACAGAACCTAGATTGAAATCCCATCATTCTTGTAAGAAGATGTGCATATTTTTCCCTCATCCAGAAACAATTTAGAAACTTGGCCTGGGTCTTGTGGTAGCTAGCGATGTTGAGACCACCAGTAAAAATGTGTACCAGATCACCAACCTAGAGTGACCCTTGTAACTCTGTGATGAACTGGGTTTCTTCGGGATTCATCAGAGATGTTCTAAAGACATCCTTTTGCAATGAGATATTTCTATGAACTTTAACCACAAGTTAATAATGAACTTGATGGGTTCATTTTAGCTAGTGGTAAGGTGTTGGGTGTGTTTTGCATATAACAATGTTCAAAACAAAGTTCAAAACTGGCTGGCTGTTTAGATAACAGTATATTGTTGAAACTCTGAAATGCTCATTCACCTCGCATTTTCTTTTGGCAGCTTTTCCATGAAAATGGAAGGTCTGCATAGGCATTACAGAGAAAAAAAAAAATCTCCCATGATCCCAAAATACTTACCATTTTACAGGAAAAGTTTATTGGCCCCAATCTCATCCACCAACTCGTTTTGCAAATGAAGAAACTGAATCCTAAAGAGATTAAGGAATGGAGCAAAGGTTGCCCCACTGACAAAACTGAGGTTAAAGAAGGCTAATATATGCTTTGAGGAAGAAACATGACGATTAGACCACTGACAAGTGTGTTCTAATAGCAAAGTGAGAGCAAAATAAATATTTCATGAGTTGATTTAACACAGGAATAAAACCTGGCTTGACTGATTTGTTTCTCCTACTGAATAAATCAATTGTGTCACATAGCCGAACCAAGACTTCTGTCAGTGACATGTCACAACTGTGTGCAGTTAGGTGGCTGTTTTCAAAAGGATAGATGTTTACTGGGCAGCCTCCTGTGTCTCAGCATTACTCAGAAGCTGAATTATGGATGGTATGTCAAGGAAGACATTTTGGTAATTGCTGAAATCTTGAAGGTGTTAAGACTGACTAACTGTCCCCATGTTCTGTGGTGGCACCCGCTGACACTGATGAAATCTATAGAAGTAGGGCACATTTCCATAACATGAATATTCAGAGTTTGTGATGCAAGAATTATTATTAAACCACTGGGAAGGAACACATTCTCATTATTTGATTGAATACTAAATGCTGCCTTTTAAAAATAATTCAGTATGAATACTTTGATAATGAGCAAAGAGAGATGCTTGGGGAAAAAAAAACCTCATACATTTTATACATTATGTAATCAGGAAATGAAATTAAGTTTAAGCTATAGAGGAACTGTGTTTGAATCATTAAGTATATTCCACCAAACCCTGCTTTGCATATATTGAAGTATAATATGATAGAAATACAGCTAGAACTTGATTCAAGTGATTTGTATAAAAATATATTGTTTAGGGTCCAGCGAGATAGCTCATAAAGGTGCTTAGCTCATAAAGGTGCTTGTTGCTGAGACAGACAACTTCAGCTCAGTGAGATCCCTGTGACTCACATGGTAGAAAGAGAATCCACTCCTGCAATTGCTCTTTGACCTCCACATTATAGCATGTAATGTAATATATGTATGTATGTATGTATGTATACACACACACACACACACACACACACACACACACACACATTCGCATCAAAATACTGTGTGTGACAAAGCATTCCTGACAAGATTTTTCTGTGGGTAGCCTTGACTGTCCTGAATTTTGCTCTGTAGATCAGGCTAGTCTGAAACTCACAGAGATCATGCCTCACCCCTCTGAGTGCTGGAATTCAAGATGTGCACACAACCCCCCTCTCCCGCCTAGGACTGACACTGCACACTTAGTCACACTTGTATTTTCCTAGTAATAAGTAAAATACTTATTACAAATAACTGCATTGTTTTGATTCTGGACATATTGGCCATAGTTCTGAGTGAAGGCATTAGCATTTCGTTCTTTTTATTTATTTATTTATTTTTACTGAAAATAAGTTTTCAAACCAAGTGTGATCATGGTTTCCCCTCCCCCAATTCCCATATTTTTCCCTGTCTCTTTGAAACAAGCATGGACAAAACAAGCAAAACCAAGAAACACACACATATACAGAATCATAACACAAAACACATTAAAGGAAATAAAAATAAACAAGCAGAAGTGCCAAATAAGTAAGACAAAAAGTGCCCACACGAGACAAAGTGAGACAAAAAGTCTTCAAGAATACAACTGAGGTCTTTTTGTGTTAGCAACTTCTCCTGGACAATGGGGCTTGCCCTGAAGTGTGGTGAATATACCCAGTGAGACCCCGGTGAAGGAAGCTGTATTTCCCTCTGCCAACAGGTATCAGTTGCACATAGCTTCTTTGTTAGGGTTAGGAGCCTGTGCTCTCTATAAATGACACATCAAACTTCTCAAGAGCTCTTGCACATCTGAGAAACCAGAAGCACAGTTAAATTCCCATCATGTATGAAGCATATTCAGTTCTTCATAGCAAGATTTCAACTAGAGGATATAGAAAAGAAATTGATTTTGTTTATTTATCTCTAAAAACAAATTAAAAGTGGGGGTGTAACTATGTGACAGGGACATTTCTTAGCATCCACGAGGTGTTGTGTTCAATCCTATGTACTTCTAAACAATAAACAAAGCATGAATTGAACTTCACCTATATGTTAAGATACACATTAGGCTCTGGGCTTATACAAATAAAATAGACAGAGCCATTTGTCATTTGAAATGCACCATCTCAATGAAGATTTAGACAAGTCCAAAGGTAATTTCAACAGAAGAGAACTTGTATTCTGGAACAGAAGTGAGTTCAGGGTGTTGTGATAGAAGATTTCACATCTCAGTTACCCTTTATCAAGCTTTACTCTGTCAAATAGCAAGCTAAATAAGATATACTTGCTATTAACAAGTATATCTAGGAATCCAGTAGCAATTTTATTTTAAAGAGAAACTTTGAAGATTACAAGTCCTTCATCCTACAGAGTAGAGAGGGGTTAATAGAGACCAACAACTAGGGATCCAGGATGGGACTGACCTAGGTTCTCTCTCTCTCTCTCTCTCTCTCTCTCTATATATATATATATATATATATATATATATATATGTGTGTGTGTGTGTGTGTGTGTGTGTGTGTGTGTGTGTATGTATGTATGTATGTATGTATGATAATTATATAGCTTGATCCTCTTGTGGCACTCTTAACAGTGGGAATAGGGGCTGTCTCTATTTTTTTGGCTACCCCTCACACTGGGTCACCTTGTACAGCCTTAATATATGGAGAGATGCTTAGCCTACTGCAACTTGATATGCCACATTTGTTTGCTATCCATGGGAGTCCTGCCCTTTCCTGAACAGAAATGGAGGAGGAATGAATCAGGGTAGAAAGAAAGGGGGCATGTATAGTGGGACTTGGAGGAGAGGAGGAAGGAGAAACTGTGACTAAGATGCAAAATAAATAAAGAAAGAAAGAAAAAGAAAAAAAAAGAAAAGAAATGAAGTCTAAAGTTTCAAGTGTTAAAACCTGGAAGAGACCGTTCAGTTTGTCAGATCACACTATCTCAATAAAACACAAATAAACATGAAAAATGGGGAGGGAAAGTCAGAGAGAGATTGGGGTGTCCATAGTGTAATCCATAGACACCTTTTTTCAGCCCAACAACCAATTACTGTTACCTTTTCCTTTCATTCTTTCTTAAAACTACATTGGGTCTGTATGTTGGGTAGCAACATGATATACTGGAAGGATATGTCTTTTGGAACAATTACAGTGTTCAAATCACAATTTTTTTTTCATTTTGCAAAAATGCTAACATATGTGTAGAAATCTGATACCTCACTTGGTTTCACATTAGTGACCAGAGACCTATTTTCTTTCACATTCTATCTTCACTAAGAATGATAATAAGCAGTAGTTATTATACATGTCTGAGATGAGAAGCTTTGTTGATGCAGCAAGAAGTATTGGGGGGTTGTTGCTTATTTTCACATAGCAAAGTTAAAATCCAGTAGATTTACATTAGTCACACAAAACTGATTCGTTTCAGTAACATTCCCAGACTCATGGGGTGGATGAGTGACACCTGAACACCTCAGCCCCTGTGAGATGGCAATCTGTTCTGTCTTCAAGGGGAAGTGTGGAGGGGAATCTAGAAAATAGCATTGAAGATGACTTCTAGACAACCAGAGTCTATATGAAAGGTTGGATGCTGTAAGAAAGGCACCTGCTGGGAGACATGGCAACATACCACTATGGGATGCCTCTCTCTAAGTTGAGGTGCTTACACATGCTTCAAGATGTCGGGTCATCTCTGAAGAGCCCCTGTGGACACTGTGGCGTAGCCACTTCCTTTTAGCATTTTTAAACAGCAATGTTCTGAGGTTGTTTTCTTTGACTTAGTAGTTTATAATATTACAACAAGGTTAAAATCTGTAGAGAAATGAGAGTCACTCACACAAACAGTGTTCAAAAGAAAATATAATCTTATGCTAGTTTTATCTCTGGCCAGAGGTGGCTAAGCATTTTGGCAGAAGGCTACTAGATTTCTGAAAGGTGGTGTGTGGTATTATCCGTGGTGGTGGGCTAGAGTATAATGTTTCACTGATTAAAATAAAATCTTATACTACCTGTTAATTGGACATAGAAATGGATAGGTACTAAAATACTTAATAGTTTCTGTAAAGAGTATGGGTTTTTTCTCCTGCCGTCGCTGGTCTTGTC
The DNA here is from genome assembly GCF_943737965.1 of Phodopus roborovskii. NCBI lineage: Eukaryota > Metazoa > Chordata > Mammalia > Rodentia > Cricetidae > Phodopus > Phodopus roborovskii. The sequence continues at coordinate 2,934,602 of NW_026125444.1, forward strand.
CCGCCGCCGTGCCAGCCCCAAATAATGCACAGAGACTCTGTATTTGATATTATGCTATTGGCCAGGTACTAGTTTCTTATCAGCTAGCTCTGTCTTAAGTATTAACCCATTTCTATGTATTTCCACATGGTTTCACCTACCGGGGAGTGGGGCAGGCATCTGGTCTCCCTAGTCTCTCCATGCTGACTCCTTCTTACTACTTCCTCCAATCCTCCTTGTCTCCTAGTCCCTCTTATCTTCCTTTCCTATTGGCCAACAGTGCTTTATTCATTAACCAGTATGAGAAACATATGCAGAACGACATCTCCCATCATGTCCTCTTTTCTGTCTACATAAAAAGAAGGGTTTTAACCTTATCATACCAAAATATATAACACAACAGTTATCCAATAAGAATCACAGTTAACAATATTTAATCCATTAACATTTAGTAAGATTTGAAGAAAATATTCCATTATCTATCCTATTTTTGTATGTCTAAAGTCTATGTAACTTATCTTTAATACTAAGGAAAACTATAACTATAACTATCCGTCTTCTACTCCTTCAAAGACCACAGAAGGATTATATATATACTCTAGAAATGACAGAGACAACTCACTTCCTGGTCACCTGAAGTTCTTTTGTAATCTTCCATCTTCAGCCCATAGGCCATAGTGTGTTTAGCAGACTCTTTAGCAAAGCAGGAAACTTTAAACTGTCTTCTTGTATTGGCAGTTTATCAGTCACTTTTTTCTTTGTCCTGCAGACTGTCTGGCAGACTCTTCCATGAAGCAGGAACTCTGTAGCAATGTCCATCTTGAATCAGCAGTCACTTTTCTGTGGGTCCTGCATGTCCAGTTTATATAGCACAGTCAAACAGTCCAGATAAGAGCAGTATCTTGTCCAAATGGCTAGTCTTGCCATGTTGGAACTAAACTTCACAACTCTTTTCTTCAATGTACATCTTCCTTTCTGACACAGGTGGTGTTGCCAAGAGAAATTATGTCTCACTGTCACGAAAACCCTAAACCATTTTAAATGCCATATTCTGTAAGTCTTTGAAAGGTTTGAAGAATGCCTATCCATCTCAAATACATGTCTGTATATCTAGAAATTCTAATTAACTTAACTATAAGTTCTATCATAGGTAACTATCTATAATCTGTACTACATTATACATTATATTTCTAACTGAGCTCAATAAACACAATACCTAAACAAGAGGAGAAATATACCTATCACCAAATTGACTTTAAATTGTATCAATAAATGAAAATCCATTCCAAAACAAAGTAATCAATAAATGAAAATCCATTCCAAAACAAAGTATTTATATCTATACCATAACCCCCTTTTTACCTTTAAAAAGAATTGGCTATGATCATTAACCATTTATAACCAAGTCCATTTTAATGAAAACGAACATTTATAAACAATATTTGGGAATTTGGGCGTCCTTCTTTCCAAACTGCTTCCTGCTGATAGGGGGCGCTGTCATGGGGGATTCTAAGAAGATGCAGAAATCCTGGCTTTAGTCTGTAAGGCTGCTTTGTCCATCTGTTTTGAATGTAGGATCACCTGGTACTCTGTTTCAGGCTATCTGGCTTGATCAAACCACATTAGTCTGGAATGAATCCACATATTTTCTCTTTCTGTGGAAACAAAAATAGAAATCCTTTTCCCCAGTAACTTGTCCTTGAACTTAAATGTTTGAGTCAAAGCATTTTTAAAATATATAAATTGAATTAATCCAGTAGCATTTCCTTTAAGAGTTGTTGTTATTTTCTCAGCAGTCAAACAATGCAGAGACAACACAATAGCACACAGTAACCAGATTCTCTCTGAGCTTTTCATCTTTACGTGGCTTTATTATTACTCTGTTTATTTTACTTTTATTTTTTCATTTTTTGAGACAGGGTTTCTCTGTGTAACTTTTATCTGTCCTGGAATTTACTCTGCATACCAGGTTTACTTTGAAATCACAAGAGATCTGCTTGCCTCTGTCTCTCAAATTCTGGGATTAAAGGTGTGTGCCAGCACACCCAGTTTCTCTTTGTCCTTTTTTAAGATTTTGTTAAATTTTAAGTGGAAGTGCTTATTAGCCACGTGGGCATCATCTGTAAAGAGTATGGGTTTTTCCTCCTGCTGCCGCTGGTCTTGTCCTGCTGCCACGCCAGCTCCAAATAATGCACAGAGACTCTGTATTTGATGCTATTGGCCAGGTACTAGTTTCTTATCGGCTAGCTCTGTCTTAAATATTAATCCATTTCTATGTATTTCCACGTGGTTTCACCTACCGGGGAGTGGGGCAGGCGTCTGGTCTCCCCAGTCTCTCCATGCTGACTCCTTCTTACTACTTCCTCCAATCCTCCTTGTCTCCTAGTCCCTCCTATCTTCCTTTCCTATTGGCCAACAGTGCTTTATTCATTAACCAGTATGAGAAACATATACAGAATGACATCTCCCATCAAGTTTCAGTTAGCTTTTTGTTGCAGTGACAATAAATGCCCAAGTGAAACCAACTTGACAGCAGAAAGGTTTATTGTGGGCCACAGCTTTAGAGGTCATATTATTGCTCAGGAGTTTGTGGGGTAGAAGTTTACCATACATACTTGATGGTAGCCAGGAAGCAAAAGAATCGATGAAAAGAGTCAGTGTGCTACCAGTGAAATACTTCCCCCAAACAGACTTCAAATTTGACATTTTACCACCTACTAAGAGGGTCATTATCCATAGACTAAGTTTTCAACAAATGAGCTGTTGGGTACCTTTAATATTCAAATCACAACCAAAATCTCAGTCATTAAAAATTGTCCTTTTTCTGTTGCCCAGTAGATGACTGGGGAGTTTGGATAGGTCATGGGGATGAACAATTGTTGCTTGAGGCACTGTGATGGCAAGTCTAGAAAGATCATATTTAATGCAACTTTTAGGCAATCAGGATCACTGTGAAAGGTTGGGTGCTGAGTATTTGTGAGATGAAGAGGACACTATCATGTCCTTTGGAAAAGAAAATCCTTAAAAAGGGTAGTAAATGAGCTGGAGCATGGGATGCCTAGTAATGTGGCCCAAATGAGAAGGCACATAGAAAGCAGGAGGAGTGAGGGAGGCAGCAGCTGCTGATACTAGAGGCAATTCTAGGATGGCTTCCAAAAGGCCAGAGGTGTGCCAACAATAGTCTGATGACATCTTTTGTATTGTCTTAGGGCAGGCTGGTGCTTCCCCTGGTAACATGCCTCAGAGCTATTGTCCCAGCACACACCATAGCTTGTTCTTTGGTTCTGGAGGTCCCTGGGGCTGTCCTGGGCAGCAAAGAGCCCTTTCTCTGTTACAACCAACTTTTCATCAAAAATCATGGGAACTGTTTCAAAAGAGATTCCATGATAACTGCTGTCAGTCACATTTCTTACATTTCAGTTCCATGAGGGCAGAATTTAGGATGAATTTCTTTCTACCTAACCCAAGGACAGAATTTCTTTTACTGAAAATATACATATATATTTTTTTGTACAGTATGTTTTGATCCTGGTTTCCTGAAGCCCTCATCTCCTCCCAGATCCTTCTTACCTCCCCACTCATCCAACTCTATGATTTATTTCTCTCTCCAAAAGACAAACAGGCCAATAATTAAACAAGCCAACCAAAATAAAACAAGCCAGAGGGGAAAACTCCACCAAAATGGTAAAAGAAAATACATATTCTGAGACATCCATATCTATATACACAAAACCCATAAAAACATAAAATCAAAAATCATAATAGATAGGCAAAAGAAAAGTGAGGAAAACATTCCCAAACATAGTATTATCAGACAAAACATTTCCAAAAAATACTGTTGAGTCATTTTATATTGGCCATCTGCTACTGGGCATATGGCCTCCCTTAACTGTGGGTTGTATACCGACTGAGATTCCATTGGAGAAAACTGACTTTACCTTTGAGAGCAGTTGTCAATTGGAGACAGCTTCTGGGATCTGGATGAAGGCTTGTATCCAGTTCCCTTCTCAGTGCTGGAACCTCATCTGGCTTGATTGTGTGCAGGCCCTGTACATGCTGCTAGAGTCTGTGTGAGTGAGTTAATGTGAGCATAAGTCCTATTGTATCTAGAAGGTGCTATTTCCTCGGTATCTTTCATGAACCCCTGTTCTTAAAACGTTTCCCCCTCTTCTTCCACATCATTTCCCAAGCCCTAAGGAGAAGGGTTTGACGACATTCCGTTTAGGGCTGAGTGTTCCAAGGTTCGCTTTCTGCACATTGTCTAGTCATGGGGCTCTGTGTTAGTTCATATCCACTGCAGGAAGAAATTTCCTTGATGATGGCTGAGTGAGGCACTGATTTATAGGTACAGTGGAATGCAAAGGACAGAAATCTTAATTGCAGGTTTCATTTTGGTTATCATTAATGGTAAGAAAGTCGATGATACCTATTGTGGATTTACAAAGGGATCATTCAGAGCATTTATTTCCTGTGCTTCAGTGTGGACATGCTTACCAAGGACAAACAGAGTGTTTTCTTGTTTTATAGAATATAGAAACATTTCTGCCTGTGTAACACACACACACACACACACACACACACCAAACAAACAAAAAACAAGCAAACAAACAAAATACAAAAACCCTCCAAAGGTTGTCATGTGCTTTTTGTATGAATTGACAATATTTATAGGAGTTTGCACTTTGCAGTATATTTTATTTAATGATGCCAAACTTAACAAGAAAAAGAAAATTGGTCCTATACTGAAGTTGTTATTGATTAAATCCAGCATTGAAAGTATACTTCATTAATCTAGGGTTGGAAAGTGTCAGAGATGCATAAAACTCTATTTTTCTTTTTCTTATTCTTTTCTTTTTTTTCCTAAACAAAGCTATTGGTTTTACTGTTGACTTATTCAGTGCCTTCAGTAGCAATTTATTTCTTTACTTTTATTTTATTTTTTTCTAGTGCATTTGGTTTTTTATTTTTTATTTATTTATTTATTTTTTATTTTATATAACCAAGTCCATTTAAATGAAAACAAACATTTATAGACAATATTTGGGAATTTGGGCGTCGTTCTTTCCAAACTACTTCCTGCTGGTAAGGGGCGCTATCATGGGGGATTCTAAGAAGATGCAGAAGTCCTGGCTTTAGTCTGTAAGGCTGCTTTGTCCATCAGTTTTGAATGTAGGATCACCTGGTACTTTGTTTCAGGCTATCTGGCTTGATCAAACCACATTAGTCTGGAAGGAATCCACATCTTTTCATTTTCTGTGGAAACAAAAATAGAAATCCTTTTCCCCAGTAACTTGTCCTTGAACTTAAATTTTGGAGTCAAAGCATTTTTTTAATTTAATTTATTATTTTACATGTCATACCCGGTTCCCTCTCCCTCCCTCCAGCCCTCCTGCCTTCCCTCTTTCCCTCCTTCCCTTCTTCCCTCCCTTTGTCTCTCTCTCCCTCCCTTTATCCCTCCCTCCCTCCCTTTTACCCTCTCTGCCCTCTCACATGCACCCTCCCCTCCCAACCACCCACCCCAATTCCATTTGTAGAGGAATGGCATCCAGTTGGGGTCATGCAGATCTGACAGGTCATGTGAAGTACAGACTAGGGCTTCTCTCCTGTCTCTAGGTTAAGGCAGTTATCCCTCCATGCAGGAAATGTTCCCAAGGTCCTTTTGTGCACCAGGGATACATCCTGGCTCCACTGTCCGAGGTCCCTTAGGCTGCTCAGTCCTTCTGGCTGAGACCCATATTCAGGGGGGCCTGAGTCAGTCCCATGCTGGCTTGCCAGCTATCAGTCTGGTGACCCGTTAGCTCCTCCTTGTTCAGGTAAACTGTCTCTATGTGTTTCTGCAGCCTGGTCTTGTCCTCTCCATCTGCATCTGGGTTCTACTTCGACTCAGTGTTTATGTATGGGTGTTTGCTCCTGTTTCCAACAGGCATTAGTTGAGGGCTCCATGGATAAGTTAGTTGTTGATCTCACTCTCCGGGAAGGGCATTTATGGTAGCCTTTCCACGGAAGCTCAAATTGTTAGTTGGCAGCAGTCTTGTAGTTCTCTAGACCTCTCTTTGTGTTCAATTTTATCTTCAAACCAATATTGGCTCCCTCTTTTATGTTCTCTCTCTCTCTCTCTCTCTCTCTCTCTCTCTCTCTCTCTCTCTCTCTCTCTCTCCCTCACTCACTCTCTCTTTTTCCTGTCTTCTATTCCTAACCAGGCTCAATCTTCCTGGTCACACATGTTTTCCTTTCCTCCCCCTCATTTTCTCCTACTTCTCTCTCCATTCGCTGCCCCCCTCCACATCCCCTGTGCTCTGAGGGACTTGTCCCTTCCCGGTTCTGTGAGGGACTTTATATGAATCTCTTAGAATACACCTTGTATCCTAGTTCTTCTGGTGGTGTGAATTAGAGGTTGGTGATCCTTTGCTCTAGGTCTAAAATCCATATATGAGTGAGTACATACTATGTTCCTCTTTTTGTGACTGGGTTACCTCATTCAGGATGGTTTCTTCAAGTGCCATCCACTTGCCTGCAAATTTCAAGATACCATTATTTTTTTCTGCAGAGTAGTATTCCATTGGGTAGATGTGCCACATCTTCATTAACCATTCTTCAATTGAGGGGCATCTAGGTTGCTTCCAGGTTCTTGCTATTACAAATAGTGCTGCTATGAACATAGTTGAACAGATGTCTTTGTTGCATGGATGTGGATCCTTTGGGTATATGCTTAAGAGGGGGATTGCCAGGTCCTGTGGTAAACTAATTCCCATTTTCCTGAGGAACCGCCATACTGATTTCCAAAATGGCTGTATGAGTTTGCACTCCCACCAGCAGTGGAGGAGTTTTCCCCTTTCTCCACATCCTCTCCAACATGAGTCATCATTGGTGTTTCTAATTTTAGCCATTCTGGCAGGAGTAAGATGGTATCTCAAAGTTGTTTTGATTTGCATTTCCCTGATAGCTAAGGATGTGGAGCACTTTCTTACGTGTCTTTCAGCCTTTTTGATTTCTTCTATCGAGAATTCTTTCTTCAGTTCTGTTCTCCATTCTTTCCATAGGGTTATTTGGTGTTTTGTTGACTAGTGTCTTGAGTTCTTTGTGTATTTTGGAGATCAGCACTTTGTCAGATATAGGATTGGTGAAAATCTTTTCCCATTCTGTAGGCTGTCATTTGGTCTTGTTGTCTTGCAGAAGCTTCTAAGTTTGAAGAGGTCCCATTTATTAATTGTTTCTCTCAGTGTCTGTGCCCCTGGAGTTATGTTCAGGAAGCAGGCTCCTATACCAATTTGTTCGAGGGTACCTCCGACTTTCTCTTCTAAGAGGATCAATGTGGCTGGATTGATGTTGAGGTCTTTGATCCTTTTGGATTTGAGTTTTTTTGCATGGCAACAGACATGGGTCTATCTGCAGTCTTCTACACACCCTCATCCAATTGTGCCAGCACCATTTGGTGAAGATACTCTCTTCGCTCCATTGTATAATTTTAGCTGTTTTGTCGAAAATCAGGTGTTCATAGGTGTGTAGGTTAATATCAGGATTTTCAATTCAATTCCATTGGTCCACCTGTCTATTTTTATGCCAATACCAGGCTGTTTTCAGAACTATAGCTCTGTAGTAGAGCTTAAAGTCAGGAATGGTGATGCCTCCTGAAGTTCTTTTATTTTATAGGGTTGTTTTGGCTATCCTGGGTCTTTTGTTTTTCCATGAAAAGTTGATTATTATCCTTTGAAGGTCAGTGAGGAATTGTGGTGGGATTTTAATGGGGATTGTATTGAATCTGTAGATTGCTTTTGGTAAGATTGCCATTTTTACTGTGTTTATCCTACCTATCCAAGAGCATGGGAGATCTTTCCATTTTCTGGTATCTTCTTTAATTCCTTTCTTTAGAGCCACAAAGTTCTTATTATATAGGTCTTTTACTTGTTTGGTAAGCATTACACCAAGATACTTTATGTTGCTTGTGGCTATTGTAAAGGGTGATATTTCTCTGTTTTTTTCTTTCTGTCTCTTTGTCGCCTGAAAAAAGTAGGGCTACTGATTTTTTTTTTGAGTTTATCTTGTATCCTGCTAGTTTGCTGAAGGTGTTTATCAGCTGTAGGAGTTCCCTGATAGAGTTTATTGGATCGCTTATGTAAACTATCATATCATCTGCGAATAGAGACAGTTTGACTTCTTCCTTTCCAATTTGGATCCCCTTGATCTCCTTTTGTTGTCTTATAGCATTAGCTAGAACTTCTAGTACGATATTGAAGAGATATGGAGAGAGAGGGCAGCCTTATCTTGTTCCTGATTTTAGAAGAATTGGCTTAAGGTTCTCTCCATTCAGTTTGATGTTGGCAGTTGGTTTGCTGTATATTGCTCTTATTATGTTTAGGTATGTTCCTGTTATCCCTGAACTCTCCAAGACCTTTATCATGAAAGGGTGTTGAATTTTGTCAAAGGCTTTTTCAGCATGGAGGGAGATAATCATATGCTTTTTCTTTTTCAGTTGTTTATATTGGATCACGTTGATAGATTTTCATATGTTCAACCATCCCTTCATTCCAGGGATGAAGCTTACTACTTGATCATGGTGAATGATTTCTCTGATGTATTCTTGAATTTGGTTTACTAGTATTTTATTGAGTATTTTTGCATCGATGTTCAACAGGGATATTGTTCTGTAGTTTTCTTTCTTAGTTGTGTCTTTGTGAGGCTTGGGTACCAAGGTTATTTTGGCCTCATAAAAAGAGTTTGGCAATGAACCTTCTGTTTCTACTTTGTGGAAGAGTTGAGGAGTAGTGGTATTAGTTCTTCCTTGAATGTCTGGTAGACTTCTGTACTGAATCCATCTGGCCCTGGGCTGTTTTTGGTTGGAAGGCTTTCAATGACTGCTTCTATTTTGTTGTGGGTTATATAGGTCTATTTAAGTTGTTTGTCTGTTCTTGATTTAATTATGGTATATGATATTTATCCAGAAATTTGTCCATTTCCTTTGAATTTTCAATTTTTTGTGGAATACAGGTTTTCAAAGTATGACCTGAAAATTGTCTGGATTTCCTCTGTGTCCGTTGTTATGTTCCCCTTTTCGTTTCTGATTTTGTTAATTTGCATGTTCTCTCTCTGCTTTTTCATTCCTTTGGATAAAGGTTTGTCGATCTTGTTGATTTTCTCAAAAAACCAACTCTTCGTTGCATTGATTTTTTTTTGTATTGTTTTCTTGGTTTCTATTTTGTTGATTTCAGCCCTCAGGTTGATTATTTCCTGGTGTCTACTCCTACAGGGTGAGCTCGCTTCTATCTGTTCTAAGGCTTTCAGTTGCGCTGTGAATTGTCTTATGTGACTATCCTCTGTTTTCTTCATATTGGCACTTAGTGCAATGAACTTCCCTCGTAGTACTGCTTTCAAGGTGTCCCATAAGTTCAGGTATGTTGTGTCCTCATTCTCATTGAATATTAGAAAGTCCTTAATTTCTTTCTTTATTTCTTCTTTGACCCAGGTGTGGTGCAATTAAACTTTGTTCAGTTTCCATGAGTTTGCAGGTTTTCTGCTATTTGTGTTGTTGTTGAATTTCAATTTTAAAGCATGGTGGTCTGATAAGTTACAGGGAACTATTCCTATTCTCTTGTATCTGTTGAGGTTTGTTATGCCACCTAGTATGTGGTCGATTTTAGAGAAGGTTCCATGTGGAACAGAGAAGATGGTGTATTCTTTTGTGTTTGGATAGAATGTTCTATAAATTTCTGTTAACCCCAGTTGAGACATAACTTCTGTTAGTTCTTTTGTTTCTTTGTTGAGTTTCTGATTTGTGGTCCTGTCTAGTGTTGAGAGTTGTGTATTGAAGTCTCTCACTATAAGTGTGTGAGGTTTTATATGAGCTTTGAATTTTAGTAGCATCTCTTTTATGAATGTGGGTGCCTTTGTAATGGGGGTAAAGATGTTCAGAACTGAGACTTTGTGTTGATGGATTTCTCCTGCAATGCATACCAAATGACCGTCTTCGTCTCTTTTGACTAATTTTAGTTTGAGTCTAACTTGTTAGATATTAGGATAGCTACACCTGCTTGCTTCTTATTTCCATTTGATTGGAAAATATTTTCCCAACCCTTTACTCTGAGGTAATGTCTATCTTTGAAGCTTAGATGTGTTTCTTGTATGCAGCTGAAGGATGGATTCTGTCTTCGTATCCATTCTGTTAGCCTGTGTCCTTTTATAGGTGAGTTAAGACAATTAAAGTTGAGGGTGAGTAAGGACCATTGATTGTTGATGCTTGTTTGATTTAGGTTTGTTGTTGGCAGTGGTATTGTGAATATATTAGTTCTGCTTTACCCTTGGTTTCTGGTGTAGTTGGAGTATCTGTTGCCTACATTTTTTGTGGGCGTAATTACCTTCCTAGGGTTGGAGTTTTCCTTCCAAAACTTTCTGTAGGGCTGGATTTGTAGATACGTATTTGGGAAATCTGGTTTTGTCATTAAATATCTTGTTTTCTCCATCTAAAGTGATTGAGAGTTTTGCTGGATATATTAGCCTAGGCTGGAATCCGTGTTCTCTTAATACTTGTAGAACATCTATCCAGGACCTTCTGGCCTTGAGGGTTTCCATGGAGAAGTCAAGTATAATTTTGATAGGTCTGCCTTTATATGTTACCTGTCCTTTTTCCTTCACTGATCTTAATATTCTTTCTTTATTCTATATGCTAGGTGTTTTGATTATTATATGTCAATGGGTCTTTTTTCTTTGGTCCAGCCTATTTGGGGTTCAGTATGATTCTTGTACTTTCATGCGCATGTCCTTCTTCCGATTTGGAAAGTTTTCCTCAATGATTTTGTTGAATATGTTTTTGGCACCTTTGATGTGGGCTTCCTCTCCTTCCTCTATGCCCATTATTCTTAGGTTTGGCCTGTTCACGGTGTCCCACATTTCCTGGATGTTTTGTGTTAAGGATTTGTTGGATTTATGATTTTCTTTGGTCGATGAATCTATTTCTGCTAGTTTATCTTCTGCGCCTGAGATTCTCTCTTCCATCTCTTGAATTCTGTTGGTTATGCTTGCATCTGTAGTTCCTGATTTTTTGCCCAGTTTTTCTATTTCCTGCATTCCTTCTGTTTGTGTTGACTTCATTTTTTCTATTTCAGTTTTCAAGTCTTGAACTGTTTCCTTCACCTGCTTAATTGTTTTTTCTTGGCTTTCTGTACTTTCTTTGCTTTCCTTATGGAATTTGTTCTTGCCTCCATTTCTTTAAGGGATTTTCTCACATCTTCTTTGAGGGCCTCTATCATTTTTATGATGGTAATTTTTAAGTCGTTCCCTTCTGCTTCCTCTGCTTTGTTGTTGTGTTCCATTCTAGTTGGTGTAGATTTCCTAGATTCTGGTGGTGTCATGCTTGTCTTTCTGTTGTTAGGTGTTTTCTTGCATTGCTGTCTTCCCATAGCTTCTTCCTGTAGGTGTTGGTGTGGTCTCCCCCTCTCTCTATGGCACTTCCCCGGTGGGCTTATGTGGGTCAGAGATTCAATATCTGTAGCTCTGGGTATTCCAAGCTCTATAGTATGTCTCTCTGCAGACAGGGATACAGGGATGTGGTCAGGACTGAGGATCCAATAGAAGATGCCTCTAGCAATGGCTGTAGCCAATGGCTCTAGCCAATGGCTGGCGGAAGAGGACAAAGGCTGAACTGAAACTTGGGAAGTTTCTGCAGGATAGTCTGATCTCACTGGAAACTGGCACTCTCCAGCTGAGGCCTCTTTCTTTAGCAGAGGCCCTGCTTTGGGGGTCAGGGATCTTGCTGGTGGGAACTCAGAGCGCACCCGCAGAAATAGGCAGATCTCTGGGAGGGGCCCGGGACTAGAGCAGAGGACTGGAGGTGGGGTCAGAGACCAAGCAGGTGGAAATTACTGGTAGTCCTGCGTGGATAGGCAGGTCTCCTTTGTTCAGAGTTGCTCTGAGAAGTCTCTGAAGTAGGGTGGACTGTTGGCTCCACCCTCTGTCCCAGTGTTCAACCAGAGCAGCAGGACAGTGGGCAGGTAGGGTACTGGGTAGGAGGGGCAGGCTCGAGGTGGGGATCGGTGGGGGTTTATCTGAGCTCCAAGGGTGCTCTCGATGGGGCCAGGACACAGGAGCAGTGGCGACTATGGCAACTCTTATAAAGGAAAGCATTTAATTGGAGTCTGCTTATAGTTTTAGAGGTTTAGTCCATTATCAGCATAGCAGGAAGCATGGCATCACACAGGAAGAACTAAACATGTCTTAATTTATACTTGGAATTTTAGGCTTGATCAGGGTATGAATTCTAATTAATTTGAAATAGACATACTGATTGTAGAAAACGACAGTGTACTTACTGGAAAGTGGAGAAGTCAGGTACGCTGCTTAGATTTTGGTGGGACTTTTAGTGGGATATTTCACTCAATTATCTTTAATTTTGTGAAGGCTTAAAGTTATGAAGAGTTGTAGCTAAGCAACAATACCTATAATACAGATTTGAATGACCATGCCCACTGAAAGTTCTTTATAAGGAATTTGAGGAGTTATTCAAGCTTGCTGTCTACATTTTAGCTTTTGAGACTGGAATACTGCAACCTAGGTGCAGAAGAAGTCTTCCCTTCTTAGATAAACTTTTCTGGAAGTAGCTACATATACACACAGGGTTGTCTCAGGCAATTCCATATATGGTCAAGTTGACAGTGAGATTGACTTCTGTACCTCACCATGTCATTTCCCATAAACTCATGACTTTTTTCTAACAGAATCAGTGAATGGAAAAAAATCCCACAAACCTAGTGCTTCTTTATATTGTATTTGAGGCATAGTTATTGTCTTTATTTTGTTTTCTCCACTATTGACTAAGGCTTCTCCATTTACAACAGCTAGGACTTGAGGCATATGACTTTTTCATGTAGAGTATAGTGTTCTTGGCATGGATGGGAAGTCCACATGATCAGACATGTCATGGTTTTCACTTCATGTATTTCTACCTTGCTTCTGATTCTATACAAGTCACAGACATTAGTTCTGATCATGCTTCCCTCTGTGCTGACACAGCCTGAGTCTTCAGTGTGGATTCAATATCATTTGCTTTTTTGAGTAATGTGTCTCTGAATTCATGACGAGGACCCCTGCAGATGCCCTTGTCATTTCCATGTCAGGAAGAGAACTAATGTTTCAGATAAACGATGTTGAGATTCATTCTAAATAATTCCTTGACAAGCCTGACAGAATCTAGCATCCATTGTCTGTTGTGCTGGTGATCTCACTAAAGCACTCTTTACAAAACAGAGAGAGAGAGAGAGAGAGAGAGAGAGAGAGAGAGAGAGAGAGAAAGAGAGAGAGATTTCACAAAATCAAACCACATCTTGTAGGAAAGCTCACCAATTTTAAATGTAGATCTATGTGAAATTTTGTATATGAATATACCTATGTGGCCTCCACCAAGATGAAAATATAGAAGATTTTGAGCACCCAAGAAGGCTAGTTTGTGCCCTCTCTTCTCTTGAACTATTATAAATAAATGCTTCACACTACACGTCACTTGAAGATGATTTCTTGTACTCAGCACTATAAAGGAGAGCTTATACAGATTGCTGCAAATCCTAGTGGTGGCTTCTTTTTATTTTCCTATGTTCAGTATTTTATGTTCAGTCATTCACAAAGTATTCTCCCATCCAAGTACTAACCAGGCCCAACACTGCTTAGCTTCCAAGGTCAGACAGGCTAGTGCTGTGAGATTAAATGTAGGCATTCTCTTGCTACCTCTGCTTATTTCTTCATAACTTGACCACTGAAAGTAGCTTCCACATGGAGGAGGTTAAGTCTGAATAGTGTTCCTTGTTTAAATCCAGCAAGTTATGTAATCATTTTAAGAGAGATTGTCTATGGAAGATAATGCTCAGTCCAGAGAAATACATGGTAGAATTTCACTCACAAGACCCAATAGGTGAAAATTTTAGATGAAGATGTGCTCCATGCCCTGAGCCTTCATAGTCTGAGTAGCTGTCTATCTGGTGAGTTTTGGACAGACTCATCTGATACAAAGGGGTATTCAAAAGGAAGTAAGAATTATAAATAGAAAGCAGTATGTAGTGTATAGACTATAGGTCTCTGTCATTTTCCCTCACGACAACTGAAACTGTCATTTTAAAGATAATTTCTGTGGCAAAAAATTTGTGTAAAATGGAACAAATTATGTGAGGGTATCTGCTGCTGGAAGTCATCAGTGATAGCAAGGAAAGAAACTTTCAATGGCTGAACATAACTTTCCCCTTCAGTCTATGGTATTCATTTCACACTATATCAGTGTGAGACGTTTTCTAAGTAACTACTATAAATTGCACAGCTATTACAGTAATTGATTTAATATTTCACTTGTGGATGTCACTAAGCTTTGCCCTCTCTCAATGACTTTGTTTCCATGGTAACTAGTCTGTTTTAAATGATAAGAAATGTGAAGAGCAGAAAGGATCAATTAGTGATATATAACTCTGATTAAATAAAATTTAGATTTTTATATGATGAAGCGAAATCTTTCAAAATTAAACACAATACTCTAACAGTAGTTGGATTTGGGCAAATAGTGCATACGCTAATTTTAAATAAATTTGCATGCTATTGTGCATAGCTCTGACTACCCAAAACTTAAGGCACTTATGCAAATATGAAAATGCAAAAGGGCTAATCATGCAATCAGTCCTTACTTAATTGTCTATTGTCTAAATCCCGCCTGTCTCCTTCTTTTGTTTTTCATCCTTTCATTCTTTATTGGCATTTTTTACATAAGGAAGAGGAGGTAAATTAAAATGATTTTATTTTGCTCCTGAAGAGCTCTGTCTGTGAGAACACATTAATTACTTCATTTATCAAGGGTGCACTGAGCACATTCCAAACATTGATGCTCATTTCTGCTCCTCAATTAGGTAAAGCCCTTTCCTTCTCAGATATCATGCATTCAGTGTTGCGTTTGCCTGGGAAGCTCTCTCCTAATCTACACATGGATCACTCTGTTTCTTTTATGTCTTTGCTCTTTTGTCAGCCACAAAGAGCAATCTTACTGCCATCCTGTATAAAGTAGTAGCATTCACCCCCACTGAAATCTTGTATATCTTGTGCTTAAGCTGTTTTATATTCCACACTTCTTATAATGCCACCTAACATTCATTCACTCGCACTCCATATATCTACCCACTAACATAAAATTAATAATGTCTAAACACAGAGGATTTATCTGTTCTCTTTCTGTGCCCAGCTTATGGAGCAGTTGTGTGTAGTATTTAGTGGCTGCATCGTCACTGGTGTTTTAGTGACATCATTATTGTGAAGTATGAAAGACACAGTGTTCTTCCATTATTCTCAAAAGATTATTACTTACTAAAAATTGTGAATGAGATTATAATTATATTATTGTATTAATTTTTCTTTTATTGAAAATAGACATTTTTATATAATATATTCTGATTATAGTTTACCCTTTTCCTACTTCTTCCAGTTTCTTCCTACCTCCCCTCCCATCCAGATCCATACCCTTTTTGTCTCTAATTAGAAAAGAAACAGGCATCTAAAGAATAATCAAATAAAATAAATAAAAAACAAATCAGAATATGAAAAACAACCAATTAAGGAAAAGAGCCAAAGAAAAAGCATAGAAAAGGCATATGGATGTAGAGACACACACATTTCAACATTCAGGAACCCCATCTAAACCCCAAAGGAGAAGCCATATAAGGGCCTGGAAAGTTGAGAGCAAAATAAAATAAAACAAAAATGACACATAACAAATGCCCTCACTTAACATTATGAGACAAACAACCTCCAAAGATGCCATTGGTTTTGTTTTGTGTCTGCTATTTACTGCTGGCCAATAAGATACTCATGGAGAAAACTAATTTTTTCCTTTGTGAAAAGTTACCAATTGGAGATAACTTCTGGGTTAGGGATGTCTTGTGTCTACTTTCACTCTTAATGCTGGGAACCCATCACATCCAGGCTTATACAAGCCCTGTGCATACTGCCAAGTCCTCGAGTTTATTTGCCTACAAGCCCTGTTGTGTCTAGAAGACCTTGATTTCTAGGTGTTATCCATTCTCTCTGGCACCTAAAATCTTTCTGCCTACTGTTCTGCAATGTTCCTTGAGTCCCAAGAAGAGATAGTTGATGAAGAAATTTTTTTTTTAGGGCTGAAAGTTTCAAGCCTTCCAATTTCAGCATCTTGTCTGGCCTTGTGTCTGAATTTGTTTTCATTTGCTTCAGGAGGCAACTTCAATGATGATGGCTGAACAAGGACTGATCTATAAGTATAGCAGAATATCATTAGGAATTGTTTTGCTGCTATGTTCTCTTAGTAGAACAGTAGCATTTGTCTTCCCTCCCCCTACCCAACCCCCCCTTGGGCCCTGACATGTCTAGTCTCAGATTCTTGACGACCCAAGCAACACTGGGTTCCATATCTTGCAGTAGACCTTAATTCAAATCAGACATTGGTTGGTTACTCCCAGCAGCTTTGTGCCACAATTGCACCAGTGTGTTATACAGGAAAGTCATCATTGTAGAACTAAGAATTTGTACCTGGATTGATATTTGTATTTCTCCTTTGGTACCATGCAGAGTTAGTTTGGTGCCATGAACACTAGTCCTTAGGGGAGAGGGCCCTAGGTAGTAACCAGCTCAACTTCTCCATGTTCAATATGTTTTTTGGGTGTTGTCTTCAGCAATAGGCACTTCCCTTAAGTTTTTAAAGAATCATGAGTAGCTTTGACAATAGCCTGGGGTGTTTCAGGGTCCCCATGAGAACCCTTTGGCCAAGAACTTGGTTAGGGTTAGATATAGGATATTCCTGATACTAGAAGCTTCATTTGGTGATCGGAGGTTTCCAGTTGGGGATCTGTCTTCCCCATTATTTGGAAATTTTATTTAGGTCATCTTTATATATGTATGTTGTAGGAAGCTTCTACTGGTATTGGGTTTTTATATGACCCACAGTCCTCAAATGGCACTTAGTTTTAGCTTTGCCTCCTAGTATTCCCACTCTCATTTTCTCCTTTCTCCCCAACCCTGTCTTATCCTCCTATCTGAGTCCCCTGAACACCTATCCATAACTACATATTTTATTTTCCCTTCCTAGGAAAATTTCTATCTCAAACCCTAGTCTCCTACTCTCTACTTAACCAGCTATTTTTTTTTTTTTTTTACTATGTTCTATAGTATGATTTCAGACCCTAGAGTGTGGATACTTCCTATAGTGTTTTTAGCATTTAAGAAGGTTTAGCTATCTTGGGTTTTTGTATTCCCATATGAAGCTGAAAACTGTCCTTTCAAGGTTTGTGAATAATTGTGTTGGAATTTTGATGAGGATTGCATTGAATTTGCTTTTGGTACAACGGCCATCTTTATTATATTAATTCTATAGATCCATGAGCATGAGAGATCTTTCCATCTTCTGATATATTCTTCAATGTTTTTAATAATATAATACACGTCTTTCACTTGTTTGATTAGACTTAATCCAAGATATTTTGATGCTGTTGTGAAAGGTGTTAACTCTGATTTCTTCCCCAGTCATTTGTATATGGGAAAATTACTGATTTTTGTGAGTTAATTTTATATGCTGCTCCTTTTCTGAGTGTGTTTATCAGCTGAAGGAGCTTTCTAGAAGAATTTCTAGGGTCTTTTATATATACTATCATATCATCTTCCAATAAAGATACTTGGACTTTTTCCCTTCCAATTTGTGTTCCCTTGATATTCTTCAGTGGTCTTGTTGCTCTAGCTAAGACTCAGGTACTATAATGAATAGGAATAGAGGGAATAGATGACCGTGTCTTGTTCCCGATTTTGAGTTTCTTTCCACTTAAGTTGATGTTGCTATGGTCTGTCTGTAAACTGCCTTTAATATGTCAGGGTATTTTCCTTGTGTCCTCAGTCATTTTAGTACTTTTAATCTCTTTGTCTCTCTGTATCTATCTATCCATCTGTCTGTCTATGTATCTATCAAACAATTATCTGTGTATCATCAACATCATCTATATACTATTATTTTTATTAATTACATTATTTTATTTAGTTTACATCCCAATCACAGTTTCCCCTACCTCCTCCCCTTCCATTCCCTTTCTACCTTCCCTCTGTGCCCTTGTACCACCCACTGTCCCTCTCTTTGTAGAAATGGGCAGGCTTCCCATAGATATCAACAAATCATGGCATATCAAGTTTCAATAGGACTAATTATCTTCCTTGTATTAAGGCTTGGCAAGGCAACCCAGTATGAGGAATAGGATCCCAAAAGCCAGCTAAAGCAATAGGGACAACTCCTGCTTCTACTGTTAGGATTCCCATAAGTAGACAAAAATGCACAACTGCTACATATATGTAAAGGGCCAGTTCCATGCAGGCTCTTTCCAGTACTTTTATCATGAAAGGGTGTGGGATATTGTCAAGGGAATTCTCTTAATCTAATGAGATGATCATGTGTTTTCAGCAGTCTGTTTATATGATAGATTACATTTATTGATTTATGGATGTTGTTGAATCGTTCTTGTATCTCTGGGATGAAGTCTACTGGATAATGGTGAATGATCTATTTGATACATTCTTGGATTTGGTTTGCAAGCATTTTATTAAGGAATTTTGCATCCATGGTCATAAGGGAAATTGGTATTTATCCCCTCCCCTTTTGTTTGGTCTTTATGCAGTTTGGTTATCAGGGCAACTGTGGCCTCATAAAAAGAACTGGGCAATGTTCCTCCTGTTTTGTGGAATAAAAAGAACTGGTCAATATTCCTCCTGTTTTGTGGAATAATTTGGGGAATACTGACCTTAACTCTTCTTCGAAAGTCTGGTAGAATTCTGTCTGTGTCAAGCCATCTTGTCCTGGGCTTTCTTCTCCTTCTCTCCTCTCCTCTCCTCTCCTCTCCTCTCCTCTCCTCTCCTCTCCTCTCCTCTCCTCTCCTCTCCTCCCCTCCACTCCCCTCCCCTCCCCTCCTCTCTCTCTCTCTCTCTTTCTGTTTTTCTGTTTAGTTGAAAAACTTTTAATTACTTATATTTGAAGAGGTGTTATAATTGTGTTGAAATTGCTTATCCAATATTGATTTAATTTTGCTTATCCATTTCTTTTACTCTTTCCAAATAGGTAGACTACAGGGTTCTAAAGTATGTCTCTGGACTTCCTCTTGGTTTGTTTTTATGTTCCAGCTTTAGTCTCTATGTTAATGTGAGTATTTTCAGAAGAGACCAGGCACATTTTGGTTCAGGGATTGTCAGTCTTGTTGTTTCACTGATTCTTAGTATTTTTATTGCTGTTGTTTCTGCTATATAGATTTTAGCCCAGAATTTGATTATTTATTGACATCTATTCCTTTTGAGTGTTATTTCTTTGTTTGTTTTAGAGACTTGGGGTGTGCTATTAGCTTGATAATAAGAGACATCTCCATTCTTTTTCTTTCTTTTTTTTTTTGAACCATCTTCATTGAATCCCACACAGTTTAGTATGCTGTGTTTTCATTTCCCTTCAATTCTAGAAAATTTTAATTTCTTTCTTAAATTCTTTAAAAGATACTTTATTTAAAATGTTTTGATAGCCTGAAGTAGCAGTGGTGCCATTAACAAGTTCACACCATGGGCTTCAGACTCAGCACTTACCCCTTGCGACACTGGAGAAAATAATCAAGTTCTGGGAATTAAACTCAGGTCATCAGGTTTAACAGCAGTGTCTTTATCTGCTGAGCCATCTCACTAGTTCAGAACAATAATATGATTGATGAACAAGAAATGATTTTAAGGCAGATGTCATTTCACTTGATTAAATTCCTACCAATTTATAGAGTTTGTTAAAAGGCATACTTAATTTTTAAAAAGTGTACTGAAAGAAGATTTTTTTGCACACGTTACCTGTCTTATGATTTCAAAAGTAGTGACTTTGGATTAAAGCAAAAACAACAAAACCCTATCAACCTAAAAAAATTCACCATAGAAATTTAAGAGGAGAATCTCAGAGTTCAACTATTGCATGTTTGTACAGAGCTCTTGATTATATTTCATAAAGATTGGCTCACTGCATTATTCACTGAACTTCTGGTAGGTAACATTGAGTTGGAGCTCTGGTTATGGGGTCTCTTTTGTTTCACTCTGTATTTCTGCAGAATGAATGAACAGATTGTAGGAAATGCCACTGGGCTAATTGTTAGACAGAACTAAAATTGTCTTGTTCTTGAAGATAAAGTTGTCTGTGACCAAAACTAGGAATAAGGATATCAGCCTGGAAAATGGAAACAAACCCTGATCTCTGGTATCCTTCACATTGTTCTATTTCTTCATAGTTCAGATTCAACCAGGAGAGGCTCACAGTCCAATATGTGTAAATATGTTAGTTTTAGTGTGTGTGTGTGTGTGTGTGTGTGTGTGTGTGTGTGAGTGTGTGTGTTTGTGTGTGTGTGTGGATGTGGATGTGTTGTGGTGGTTATAAAAAGCCTAGTTCATTGACTAGTAAATAATATGTTTTATTACCTACTCATAGAATTTTGTTCACCATTTCTGTCTCCTGCCAACACAGAAATTTTAGAGAAAAGTGTGTGAATTCATATTGTTTATGGATGCTATAAATAATTCTCAGAGGTAGCTGTTTTAAAGTTTTTAGAATGTCCAAGATTGTGGTGCAATTCTTGTGTGGCATGCTCAATGTCTTGGATTTGAGTATGAGAGCTGAAAGAAAAAGAAAACCCTATAATAAATAGGATAAGCTAATGTGTGATTACATTTTCAGGTAGAGAGAGCTGTTACACACTTTGGTTTGTCTGCATTCCAGGATAAAGCAGAGCCATCATCAACACTGTATCAGATGTGGGTACTGAGTGCTAATTCAAAGCATACCTCAGAAGATGTTTTATCAGGAAGCAAGCCTCAATATTCTAATTTATACAGCTTGCTTTCTTACTTAGGCTCTTTGTAAATGAAATACAGCTCAGACAGAGTAGAGTCTAAAATAGATTGGCTAGGGCCAAACAACATAAATCTACGGTGTAATTAAGAGAAAGAATTTAAAAGTTAAATGTTTAGGTTCAAGACAGATTTCTGTACAGAGATTTGTCTGTAGCGAAGACTATTCAGCATGTATAGAAAATCAGACATAACTAACTAAAGGAATCATAATGGTGATTAAAAACCACATTTAACATTTGTACATATCTATTCCTAGAAATAGGTTCTGGTCACAAAGATAAATCAGTAGGACATTCATTTATTAGTTTATTGTTTCTCATGGTTAACCATCACCTGGCATTTGTAAGTACATTCATCTTTTCACTCAGATGGGTAGCAGAATTCCAGGATAATTTTAGTTCTTTTCTCTAGGTTCATTACTCTGTCCGTTTTGTAGCATACTGAGGAGATATGTGGAGATGGTGCCAGCCTCTGATGACCAAGTTGAAAGAAGCCTTATGACTACCTACAAAGAGAGAAACAGCTAACAACAGACCCAGCATCCCTGAAGTCACTGGAGTTCACAGAGCTCCAGGTCAGGAAGTACAAAGGCTTTACCTGTGTGTGTGTTGGGTCAGTCATGGGACTTTCAATCCGGATCATGAACGTACTTGTGCTTTAAACTTTCTTTCCAGACAACGTGAACTCCAAACACAGCTTCAAGAAAGTGTTTTTCAGGTCAGCTTATACACAGGGGGATGATTAAAACATTTGGAAAGTTGAAATCAACAAGAATTTGTAGAAACTCTGTTCATGCCTCTGCCTTCACCTCAGTCTATTATGGAATATAGAAGTTAAGATGTTAGGCTTCAGTGTGAAATGTCCAAAATTATCTGTCAAGTGAACAGTTTTAACCAAGTCACCTGCTCTCTCTGCTCCTGAGTTTTCCCTTTAATGAAGTAAGTACAATAATGGAATTGCTTCATAATCTATTTTAAGGGGTAAATGATTTCATTGCTGCAAAGTACAGTACATTTTTATGTACTTTAAAAACTGCTTTGTAGTTAGATGTTTTGGTTATTATTATAGTATTTAACTATCTACTTGATATACTTAGTGTCACAAAATCATTTAAGTTTAGTACAATAGTTCTCAATCTGTGGGTTGTGACCTCTTTGAGGTCAATTGACCCTTTCACAGAGGCCAGCCACCTAAGACCATTAAAAAAACAGATATGTACATTACGATTCATAGCAGTAGCAAAATT
Organism: Phodopus roborovskii; assembly: GCF_943737965.1. Taxonomy (NCBI): domain Eukaryota; kingdom Metazoa; phylum Chordata; class Mammalia; order Rodentia; family Cricetidae; genus Phodopus; species Phodopus roborovskii. The sequence goes on from NW_026125444.1 coordinate 2,956,704, forward strand.
ACAGTTATGAAAGAGCAGTGAACACAAGTTTATGGTTGGGGGTTACCATAGCATGGGGAACTGCATTAGAGTCACAGAATTAGGGAGGTTGAGAAACTACTGGATCATTAAGTTCAAAATAGAACTCATGAATTTTTCCACTTGAGTTTGTCTTGCCTCTAGTCTTCACCTATATCTCACAAAATTAGAAGTATCATTTCTAACACATTAAAAAAAAACCTACCAGCAAGTTTGTGAAGATTCCTTCTGGAAAATGTATCAGCTTTATGTATCTCTCCTACAATTACCTTTTCTACAAGACATGAGCTTTCTGTCTCACCATGTTCGTATTGAACTTGAAATGTGTCATTTTTTTCCTCTCTCTTTTTAGAATATTGTCACACAGAAGCCACAGTTGTTTAGAAAGGCTCTACTGCTCACATTCTTCAGTAACTTTCCTTTGTGTGTCATAAAGCCCAGATTCTGCATCATGGCCCTCCATGACCTTGCAAACTCTCAGACATCCCTGCTTCCTTCTTCTGCACCTTTATCTTAAGATCTTTCTCATGTGTCAGCAATATTCAGCCTCCTGGAAACCTTTATTCCTTTCTCCATCTATCCTTCACCAACTTGCATTGCCTGTTCTGGTTATTCCTTCCATCTGACATGCTGTTCCCTCAGTCCCTCATCTCTGTAAATAGGTGGTTGTTTTTTTTTTTTTTTTTTTTTTTCCACATGCACTGAAGAGACCTTCTGGCAATACCCTTGTCAGCATTTAGAAAGTGTATGTGTGTCATTATATGTATTTTTGACTCAAACAATTTGAAGCCTTTAGTGAAACTAAATTGTTTAATGAAACAATTATTCCTATCAATGACTTTGAATCTCTGTTTTTTTTCTGGGTAATTTTTCTGTCAATAACTTACAAAGTCACACACACACACACACACACACACACACATATACACACAAACGTTTATTCAAGTTTGCTATGTTTGAACTGGAATAAAGTGAGGATTAAAGACCTAAACCCCAATCTGCTACCTTTTTTTTACTCCCTGGGGTAATACTCTGTGAAAACCAGTAGTAGCACTTATAATCTATAAATAGACTAAATCCATTTTGAATTAGAAAAATGACTGTGGCTATATCTGTATAAAACAAAGATGTAATTTGATAAAACTTTGAAAATAAAAGATGTTCACTGCCTTTTCTTATAATTTTATTGTTGTGAGTTTATGTCTAAAATTGCATCCCCCACACCCATTTGAGATCAGGAAATAAGCACCTTTAGGTTTCTAGCACCCAACACTTGGCCTTACACAGATAAAAGATCCTGTACATGATTTCTGAATTAAGGTCTCAAAGGGTTGGCTTTAAGCTCTTCAGTGGCCTTTGTAAAAGCTCCACAGCATAGCCTCATTTTCAGTTTAGTACAACTCAACCATTCAAGCGTGATATCCTTATGGCACATCTGCTCAACAGCAAGAAGTACCAAGTACCATTCCTTGCAATGGGTACCATATTTAATCTTTGGCAAACAAACAAACAAACACCCCCCCCCAAAAAAAAAACAAGAGAAGGTGATAGTTACACTTCTGTACAAGGAGAATGCAGTTCAGAAAAGTTAATTAATCCTTACTCTTTTCAGTGAAAAGAGTGGGTGTATAGTTTCTTTTTTTGTTGCTTTGACAAATATTCTGATAACAAGCATCATAGGGGAAGAAAGCATTTACTTGAGCTTGAAGTCTATTAGGAAAGCCATAGCAGCTGATGCCTCAGACACAATATTAACTCATATGTAGAGTCTAGAGAGTAAATACTGCGTGAATGCTACCTGTTAGCTTGGTAGCTTTTTTTTTTTCTTTCACTTTTACACAGTTCAGGATCTATACTAGGGAGTGGTATGACCCAAAATACACTGAACCTTCTCTGTGAATAACCAATCAAGTTAATCTTCTATATATGAAACCTGATCTAGATAATTCCTCAATATTCCCTTTCCAGATGATTCTTGATTATGTCAAGTCGACAGTTAAAACTAACTAGTAGGGTACAATAGAGAACATGGTGTTTTAAATCTTAAATTCCCATTTTCATTCAATTAATAGTATTAAAAAATATGAAAATGCAGGTCTTGACAAGTACTACTGAATCCCAGAAGAATCTTCAAAAGATTACCTTAATATTTGCTGTATTTTATTTTGAAAATATAGACCATAGCATAATTAATAAGGAAACATTAAATTTTATTTCATTTAACTTTTGCTTTGGCTTGAAAAGAATGCTGCTCTAAAATCCAAAGTCACAAACATTGTGAGCATTGGGAAGTGTCGCATTCATAGGAAACTCAGTAACGTTGGCCTTCTGAGGTTGGGGAATGCCTATTTTTGCATTCAGGTTACAGATGGCAAACAGAATGAATTATGTTGTAGGGAATTTATGAAATCAAAATCATCTATTCTACTTCCCTGTATCACATCGGACATTTGTTCCTCTTGTAAGTTTGAGGTGCAGAGGCATTTTATATTTCTTTAATGCAGTAATTTAATAGATATTTATTCACTGGGAGACTATTAAAATGCTTATTATCAAAACAGGGATATGATAAAGAAAATCATTTCAATAAAGACAAATTTAGAAGGAGCATGCTATCACTGGACTTATATATATATATACATATATACATATATAATGTTTTAAATAATATTTAGAATACTGCATAAATATTTACAGAATCAGAATCAGAAATGATCAGGGAAATGTTACAAGAGCCATCAAAGAAACCTAGAATATTATGCAGGAAAACTTCAAAAACCTGTGCTCTAATAAGTTGTAAAATCCAAAAGAAAAGCATAAATTTCTATATTCATTCAAATCACTACAGTTAAACCCAGAAGAGATTAATGGCATAACCCTCTAATACCTTGAATGAGATTGCCCTCAATAAGTTCATGTATTCAAATATTCAATCCAAAGTTGATAAAACTATTTATAAAGGATTAGAAGTTGTGGCCTTGTTCAAAGAGGCATATCACTGCCAGTGGGCTTTGAGGTTACAAAAGCATGTTCCATCCCCACTTTTCTCTTTCTGTCTTGTATTTATGTATCAGTATGTAAGCTTTCAGCTACCGCTCCAGTGGCATGCCTACCTGCCGCTGCCATGCTTCCCATCATGATAGCCATGGACACTAACCTTCTGAAATTATAAGCTTCCTTTAATAACTTGCCTTGGTCAAGGTGTTTCATTACAATAGAAAAGTAACTAAGAAAGGCCCATAACAAGTAAGGAGAGAAAAATAGCAATAAAAGATCCACTGACTAAAAAAGAAAAAAGAAAGCCCAAGTCCTAGTCGCAGACTTTCAAACAATATTTGCCACCAATATTCCTAAATTATTCAAATATATAAAAACAGAAGCCTCTCTTCCAAACTTTCTATGATGCCAGCATTACTCTGATGCCCAAACCCGTGAAAGACACAACAAGCCAAGAAGACTAAAATCTAAGATTATAAATGATCACAGATTACAAAATCTTCAATAAAACAATTGCAAAACAAATATTGACTTATATAAAAAAAGATTTTCCACAATGATAAAGTCGGCTTTTCCCGAGATATCCAGGGATGTTACAGCATACATATATCAATAAATAGTAAATCACGTGAATGGGCTTTAAGACAAAACTATATGACCATCACAGTGGATGCAGAAAAAGCCTTTGACAAAGTACAATGTTCATTCCTGGAAAAATTACTAGAGAGAACAGAACTGGAAGGAATATTTGTCAATATAATAAAGGCTATATATAACAAACCCACAGCCAACATTATTCTAAATGGAGAAGAGATCAAAGCAATCTCATCAAAATTAGTAACAACCCAGTGCTGCCCACTGTCCCCCCTCCACTTCCTTTCAAAAAGCAGAAGCACTATCTAGAGCAATAAGACAACAAAAAGAAATTAAAGGATTAAAATGGAAAGAGAAGTCAAATCATTCCTATTGGCATATGATATGAAATTAGACAGAGGCAACCCCAAAATTCCATCAAAAAACTTCTAGAAATGACAAATAATTTCAGCACAGTGGCAGGACAGAAAATCAATTTATACTCCCAAAGTTGGAAGGTACCTTGCTATTACCAAAATCAGTAACCTTTCTACACATCACAATAATCCATTGAGAAACAGACCATTGACTCGCTCCCATTCACAAGAGCCTTAAAAGTGTCCATGTCTAAGGCCAAAGCCCTCTACAACAAAAACTTTAAATCTCCGAAGAAGCAGATTGAGGAAAAAAATGGAAATGCCATTCATGTTTGTGCTGCATTGGTAGAAAGGCTACTATGAAAATGAACATTCTACTAAAAAACAATTAACAGATTTGATAAAATTTTAATCAACATCCCTACAACATTCTTTATAAAAATAGGAAAATTCACATGAACCAGCAAGCAATCCTGAGCAAGAAGAAAATTCTGGTGTGGTTATCATTCTAGAGATGAACTCCCACATAGGTTTTCTGATTTCAAAAGTGGTCAGCTGTGAACATATATCAAATGCACTCAGTATGTTATATGTATAAGTGTGCATACATAGAATTACATCTCTATATATTCATGTATCAGTAATAAAGAAGACAGCATATGTTAGGGAGGGGAGAGGGATAAGTTAGAGGAGGGGAAGGGTAGCTTAGGAGTTATGTAGGTAAAGTGTTCACATATGAAATTCTAAAAAAAGATAAAAATATTGGAAAGGAAAACAGAATAATATTGATAGGTTCACAGTACTGAAGGAATTTGCATAAAAATAGCATAAACCAATTGTTCTTTTTTCAGTTGTAATTGGGTAACATGTATTTCTAGGACTATATTATTTGTACCAATTACTCTATGAAAAGTATCTGTACTTTCTAAAGCAGTTGAAATGTGCTTACCACAGTCTCTTAAAAAACAAAACAAAACAACAACAAGAACGACAAAAAACAAAACTATGGTTGCCTGATTAGGAGTCATGGATGAGCTGTACTTACTTTAAGTGGCATGAAGCTTGGAAGTAGGAATAATGATTAACCTTTGTCTTTTCATCAAAAAGCAAACAATTCATTGAATGTGTGCAATCTATCTACAATTCACAACCACTTAGTGGAGTTATTGTTAAGCCTGGCTCCCCTTTTTGTGCTCTTGTCCTGAGTTTATGTCAAGAGTTCACCAGGAAACAGAGGATGCAAGGGAAGATCAGCCCATCAGGACTAGGGTGATGCCTTTGTCTATCCTTTCTGCTTTGTTCACTTCATCTTCCCTCTGAACCTTGACTAGTAAGTTTAAAATATATTCCCCACTATGCTGGTTTAGAACTAGAAGTTCTTCCTGTGTTTTTGAGACTGCCTAAAGTCTTGTGTTCACCTCCATGTCCTTGTATCTCATATTCATTCACCTTCTACTTCAAATTTGAAATAAAGAAGGAAAAAGAAGTTGGTTGTGAAGGAGACTGTGTGCTCATAAAGAGGAGTATCAGGGACAAGAGGTAGCAAAGAAGCCTGGAGCATAGTTTTGAGGCTCTAAGTGCAGATAAGCAGGCCAAACCAGGGAGTTTGGAGGTTAGCACCATCTTGGAAAGGCAGGCAATACAATCAGTTTAGACACACAGACCCTGATGGAAAAGGGAGACATTCATGTGGCAACATGCATTTGGTAGCGTGGAATTTAACAGGACATGAGTTGGAGACATGAGATCATAAAGAGAAATGAGATTGGAAATGCTGAAAGCAAAAGTCTGAGGGATGAATTTTAAAGAAAACCTTAGAGGAGAAAGGCAAAAAGGGGACCAAAAATTGCTAGTAAGTTATTTTTTTTAACACATTACATTGAAATATAAGACAATTTTGGAGAACTGATCAACATGGCTGTCACATAGGAGAAGAGAGAATTTCATAGAGGAATTGGTAAAACACAAAGCAAAAAAGCAAGTTAATAAAATTGCAGAAAGATAGAATTATAGTGGGGAGGCTTTAAATTATATGTGGAATCATAAAGATTTATCCCAACACCTATGAGATAAATGGCTTTAAGTTTATCAGCCTTGGTTTACTTTTTTAGAAAAATGATGACATTAATATCAACTTACTGATGTTACTGCTGCAATCATAGGTAATGAACATATGAGCGTGTAATTATGATAGTCAATATTTTTTGACCAACAGGAAAGCTTGTAGAATGTCTAAAATAACCCAAAGTTAAGACATGTTGGCTAAATCTTCATTGTCAATGTTACACATCTAGGAAGAAGCAATCTTACTTTATGAATTTTTGGTCTGTGGGTAATTTCTTGATAACTAATTTGTGTAGGAAGAGCCACCCCTGTGAAAGGTACTCTTCCTAAACATGTTGGCCTGTTCTGTAAGAAGCCTGGTAGCGAGTCAATAAATAGTGTTTCTCCTTTGGTTTCTGTTTCAAGCTCCTGCCTTCAATAGATGCCTTGCTTTCTTTAAAGATGGACTATATCTTGTAAAGTGGAATCAACCCTTTCCTCCTCAAGCTCCTTTGGAGTATGGTGTTTTATCACTGGATCAAAAAGCAAAATAAGACAAATGGCTACATTTCTATTTGTTAAAAAATGCAAATTAACAGACAAGAGAGACCCCATGTTTTGAAGAGAAATAGTAGCAAGTGCATGGGGAGAAAGCTGCTGGAGGGATGTTTTGCTGCTTCCTCCCACTTTCCTGGCAGGTCTCCGTTCTGTTCCACATCTGCAGAACATGAATGTTCCTAGTGCATACTGGTATCATACTACAGACATGTTTTCTAAGTCAGAATCACAAAAGTTTTGATACATTTGCTTAAGCATTAGGTTACTTTTTGGGATGTGTGTGGAGTAGTTAGAATTTCTCCGACAAAAAACCAAGTAAACAAATAGCATGAACATTTCTGAGCACACTTTCTCAAATCCAGATTCTATCTTGACCTCACAAAAAATACTTCCTTTTGCCTGTCGATCTACCAATCAACTTACCTATTTTTATTTTTCACTTTTATTGAAAATAGATTCTTTTCTCATATAACACCTCCTAATTATAGCTTCCCCTCACTCTATTCACCCCCTAGTTCCTCCCTGTATCCCATCCCATATAGATGCACCCCTTTTCTGTCTCTCATTATAAAAGAATAGGCTTCTAATAGATAATAACAAAACAGAAAACAGAAATATAAAATATAGTAAACTAGAACAAAAACTTTCACATCGAAATTAGACAAATCAAATCAGCAGAAGGAAAATAGCCCAAGAGAAGGCACAAGAATCAGAGAACTATTCACTCACACACTCGGATGTCCCATAAAAATACTAGACAGAAAGCTGTAATGTGCGTGCGTGCATGTGCACGCACACACGCAAGCACACACACACATACTTAGACACACACACTCACACACACATCATGGTGCAGAACTGTCAGCCCTGTGCTTCCTTTTTCAGTTTACATGAGCTTTGCTCAGTTGTTTTACAGAACCCTGTTTTCCTGATGTCCTCCATCCCGTCTGGCTCTCACATTCTTTCCACATCCTTTTCCTGGGGGAATCCCCAATCTCTGAGTGGAGTAATTTGATTAAGACATCTTATTTAGAGGAGGGTATTTCAAATCTATCTTTCTCTGTGTAATATCTGGCTGTGGGCGTCTCTATTTGTCCCATTTGTGCAGGAGGAAGCTTCTCTGATGATGGTTGAATAAGGCATTGATCTGTGAGTATAGCAGAAAGTCATTAGGAGTCATTTTATCACTTTTTTTTTTTTAAAGACCAGTAGTAATGGGTTTTATCCTATGTCTCTGGACTATCTACTCTCTTGTTGTCAGCCACCCAAGCATTGTCAGATATGGGTTCCATCTTGGAGTGGACCTCAAGTCAAATCAGACATTGGTTGTGGATTACTCCTTTGCATTATGCCACCATTGTAGCCTATCTGGCAGGCAAGACACTGTTTTAGATCAAAGGTTTTGTAGCTAGGTTGATGCTTATGTTTTTCCTTTGGTAGTATACAGAGTATCTTCCTGTACCAAATATGATAGCATTAGGGGTGATGTCTCTATGTAATTACCAGCTCTACTTCTCTAATGCTCAATGAGTTGTGTAAGTGTTATCTTCAGCAATGGGGCCTTGTTGTCCGTTTGTTGAGCACAACCTAAAGTTTTGGCAGCAAATTGGGTTGTTGGGTAATCCCATGGGACCTCTTTGGCCCAAAATTCAATTCCAGTCTGGAAGCTTTACTTGGTAACAAGAGATAGCTTGTTGTAGCGCTGTATCCCCATTAGTTGGCAATTTCATTCAGATCATCTTCATGTATGCATATAATTTAGGAATCTTCTAACATATTAAGTTTCATTACTACCCTTTAAATGGCCCTTAATTTTAGCTGTCTTTTTCAGTATTCCCTCTCCTTCTCCCTTTTCCTTGCCACTTGAGTCCCCATTCCAGCCCCCCACTTATACAGAATCGTCTGTTCTAGTTCCCCTTTGTAATGAGGTTTATCTGTACGTCTTAGTGCCTTACCTTCTGTGGTTCTATGGATTGTGGATTGGTTTTCATTTTTTTTTTATTTTACATATCAATCCCAGTTCCCTCTCCCTCCCTCCCTCTTTCCATCTCTCCTACCCTCTCATACCCCACCCCCATGCCTTCTAGGAGGGGTCATCTAAATATGTCAAGTCATTTGGAGTAGAGACTAGGACTTCTCTCCTGTCTCTAGGTTAAGGGAGTATCCCTCCATGGGGAATGTGCTCCAAAAGACCTTTTGTGCACCAGGAATACATTCTGGTCCCGCTATCTGAGGTCCCTTAGACTGCTCAGTCCTTCTAGCTGAGACCCATATTCAAGGGGGCCTGAGTCAGTCCCATGCTGGATTCCAAGCTATCAGTCTGGGGGCCCGTGATTGGTTTTCATTTTAACTTTTCAGTCCTCACAGGCCATTCCTGGCAGGGAACAAGGTAGACTGACTACAGATCTTCACCTTTGTGTTCCTTCAGATTTAGTTCCCGTTCTCTTTCCCAGCTCTGTAGCAGAACAGCTGTAGTAGCCTACCCTGACCCCATCTCTGATGGATCACATAGATCTTCCCCTCCTAATCCCCTCCCTCCACTCATAGCTTTATTTGAGTGTCCAACTCTTACAGTCACTTCCTGCTAGTGTAAAGGCCACTCCTGCCAGGGAAGCAGATAATATGACAGCAGATCCTCAACTCTTCTTTCTGCTCCTCCAGATCCAGTTCCAGTCCTCAAGTCCCATCCCAGCTATGTACAGGAAAGATGCCTCGGTCTCCCTTACCCTCTAACCCCATCCCCACTGGATCACAAAGTCATCCTTCAACCTTGCTTCACCCAATTTATCCTATTAATTTTTGTTGTTGCAATTTTAACAAAAGCTTTTTCTCTAAAGTATTATATCATTGAAAAGTATATACTATGATTTAATGTTGAAGTGGTGAGTTCCTTCAAGCTAGTAAGCCTGCAAATGTTAGAAATCACCATGTTTCCTTCAAAAGATCTGCAATACACCGAAGTACTCTTATGAGTGCCTTTTACACGCCATTGTAAAATTCCATCTAATTTCAATTTGCCAGTGATTTGTTAGTTCAAGAGAAAATGTGTGGTCTAATCTAGACTGTTGAAGACAAGAATGGGGTGTTTTTTTCTTCCACATTTTTACTTTTATATTGAACTTTTGTTCATTTATTTATTTACATCCCAATGAATATTTTCCCTCCCAACCTACTCCAGTTCCACTGCTGCTCTTCAGATACAGGCAGGCCTTCTATGGATATCAACCAGCCATGGTATATCAAGCTGTACTGAGAATAGGCTCCTACTCTTCTGTTAAGACTGGATGAGGAAATAATGTAGGAAGAATGGATCCCAAAAGCAAGCATCAGCATCAAAGACATCCCCAGCTCTCACTGTTAGGTGTTTCATACAAAGACCAAGCTACGCAACTGTAACACATATGCATAGGGCCTAGGTCAGTCCCATGCAGGCTGATTGTTGGTGCAGTCTTCATGGGTCTCTGTTATCCCAGGTTGGTGGCTTCTGTGGGGATTCTCTGTGGTGCTCTTGGCACCACTGGGTCCTACAATCCTTTCTCTCCCTCTTCCACAGGATTCCCTGGAGTCTGCCTAATGTTTGTCTGTGGGTCTTCATCTGCTTCCATCAGTTCCTGGATGAAGTCTCTCTGATAACAGTTGGGCTAGGCATCAATCTGTGAGTATAGCAGAATATCATTTGGATCATTTCATTGACTTTTTCCTCCCATTTGTGTTTGGTTCTATCCTAGGTCTCTGGGCCATCCAGTCTCTGTATCCTGGGGTTCTCCAGTCAATGTCAGAGGTGAGCTGCCTCTCAGGTTATGGGTCTATGGCTGTGCTGGGAAGGACTCTTTCCTTTCCAGTGTGTATCCCTTTGATCTCCTTCAGTTGGCTTATTGCTGTTGTTAAAAGTTCAATTTGAATAGATATGGAGAGTGAACATCCTTGTCTTGTCCCTGATTCTGGTGGAATTCCTTTGAGTTTCTCTTCATTTACTTTGATGTTGGCTATTACTGACTTTATTATGTTTAGGTATGTCCCTTGTATCCCTGATCCCTCCAGGACCTTTATCATGAAGACATGCTAGATTTTGTCACAGGCTTTTTCAGCATCTAGTGAGATAAGTGCTTTTTATTTCTTTCAGTTTATTTATATGGTATATGGTGGATTACAGTGACAGATTTTCATATCCTGAACCATCTCTCTATCTCTGGGATAAAGCCTACTTGGTCACAGTGGAAGATTTTCTTTTTGATGTGTTCCTGGATTTGGTTTGCAAATATTTTATTGAGTATTTTTACATCATTGTTCATGAGTGAAATTGGTTTGTAATTTTCTTTGGTGAGTCTTAATGTGATTTGGGTATCAAGGTGACTGCTGTTTGTTTGGCAATGCTCCTTTTGTTTCTATTTTCTGGAATAATTTGAGGAGTATTGGTATTAGTTCTTCTTTGAAGCTCTGTTAGAATTCCAAATTAAAATCATCTGGTCCTGAACTTTTTTTGGTTGGGAGGCTGTTAATGACTGTTTCTATTTCCTCAGGTGTTATGGGTCTATTCAAATTTTTATAAGTGGTATTTATATAGAAATAGTCAATTTCTTTTAAATTTTCCAATGTTTTAGAGTACAGCATTTTGAAGCATGACATAATGATTTTTTTATTTCCCCAGTGTCTGTTGTTATATCTCCCATTTTGTTGCTGATATTGTTAACTTAGGTATTCTGTCTCTGCCTTTCAACAAGTTTGAATACGGGTTTGTCTATCTTGTTGGTTTTCTCAAAGTACCAACTCTTTGTCTCATTGATTCTTTGCATTGTCCCCTTTGTTTCTGTTTTATTTATTTCACCCTTTAGTTTGATTATTTCCTGCTGTTCTCTCCTCTTGGGTGTATCTCCTTTTTGTTCTATAGCTTTCAGGTGTGTTGTTAAGTCTCTGGTATGGAAATTGTTTAATTTTTTTATGCAGGCAATTAGTGCTAAGAATTTTCTCTTAGCACTGTCTTCCTTGGGTACCATTAGTTTGGGTATGTTATGTATTCATTTTCACTAAATTCTAGGAAGACTTTAATTTTTTTCTTTATATCTTCCTTGACCCAGTGGTAATTCCGTTGAAAGTTGTTCAGTTTCCATGAGTTTGGAGGCTTTTTATAGTTTGTATTGTTGTTGAGCTCCAACTTTCAACTATGGTAGTCTGATAATATACAGGGGGTTATTTCATTTTTTCATATCTGTTATACTTGCTTTGCTACCGAATATATGGTTACTTTTTGAGTAGGTTCCTTGAGGTGCTGAGTAGAAGTGATATTCTTTTTAGTTTGTGTGACATGTTCTGTAGATACCTGTTAGGTTCATTTGAGTCACAATGTCTGTTAATTCCATTATTTCTCTGTTAAGTTTCTTTCTGGATGACCTATCCTTTGGCCAGAGTAGGGTATGGGAGTCTCCAACTATTAACGTGTGGGTTTCAATTTGTGATTTAAACTTTAGTAATACTTCTTTTACAAATGTGGTTGCCCTTGGATTTTGGGACAAGATGTTCTGAATTGAGACATAATACTGGTGGATTTTTCTTTTAATATGCATTAAATGTCCTTCCTCATATCTTTTGATTAATTTCAGCTTGAATTCTGTTTTGTTAGATATTAGTATAGTTACATCAGCTTGCTTCTTAGGTGCATCTGATTGGAAAATTGTTTTCTAATCCCTTAATCTGAAGTAATATGTATCATTTATGCTGAGGAGTAATTCTTGTACACAGTTGAAGGAGGGATCCTGTATATGTATCTATTCTGTTAACCTATGTCTTCTTATTGGCAAGTTGAGCCCATTGATATTGACAGATATTAGTGGCCACTGGTTGATAATTTCTGTTATTATGTTAGTGTTCTTGGTAGTGTTTGTTTTTCTTTTTTGAATTATCTGAGATTGTCTGTTACCTGTGTTTTCATGGATGTAGTTAACTTTCTTGGGTAGAAGTTTTCCTTCTAGTACCTTTTATAGAACTGGCTTTATAAATAGATATTATTTAAATTTGACTTTGTCATGAAATAACTTGTTTTCTCCATCTATGGTGATTGAAAGTTTTTCTGGTTATACTAGTCTAGTCTGGCAGCTTTGCTATTTTAGTCTACAATACATTCATTCAGGCCCTTCTGGATTTTAGAGCCTTCTTTGAGAAGTCAGGTATAATTCTGATAGTTCTGCTTTATATGTTACTTGGCCTTTTCCTTTTGTAGCTTTTAATATTCTATATTCATTGTATATATTTAGTGTTTTGATTATTATGTGTTGAGGGTCCTTTTTTTTGGTCTAGTTTGTTTGGTGTTCTGTATGTTTCTTGTACTTTTATGAGCATGTCTATTCTTTAGGTTAAGAAAATGTTTCTTTTATGAGTATGTATGTATGTATGTATGTATGTATGTATGTATGTATGTATCTGTGCCTTTTAGCCAGAATTCTTCTGCTTCCTCTTTTCCTATTATTCTTTGGTTTGATTTTCTTATAATGTCCCAGATTTCCTAGATGTTTTATGTTAGGAAATTTTTATATTTGACATTTTCTGTGATGTATCTGTTTCTTTTATCTCATCTTCAATGCCTGAGATTGTCTCTTCTATCTCTTGTACTCTGTTGGTGACGCTTGTGTCTGTAGTTCCTGTTTACTTATCCAGATTTTTGATTTCCTGAATTCCCTCAGTTTGCATTTTATTGGTTCTGTCTTCCATGAATGGATTCTGTCACTTTTTTCTTTTTCTTTCTTTCTTTCTTTTTTTGTTTGTTTTTGCAATGGTTTTCCTGGTATCCTTTAAGAGATTTGTTGATTTCTTACAATTTTTCAGTTGTCTTTTTCTCAATTTCTTTTGCTTTCCATTGTAACTTTTTAATTGATTCTTTCTGGATTTCACATCATGCATCTTGATAAACAGATGTGATAAAAAAATTAAAATAAAGAAGAAAGAAACATTTCATTGTAGAAGCTGGAGTGGGACACAGTGATTTCACACAATTCACCCTTTAGTCCATATACCATTGGTTGCCACAGGCCACAAATGGTTTGGAGGGCCTTCTGTCCCTTGCCCATGCTACCATACAGCAGACAAGACGTGGGCCAGATCTCTTATGCTTACATTCTTGACACTGGCTTATCTGCTCCCCAGTCAATGGGATTAGCTCTACTGTGTTGCCCAGACAAGGTGCAGGGCCCACTTTCCTGAGTGCTTATCTGTTGAGAGGCAGAGGCAGATCTCTCACCTGCTACAGGTGGCAAGGGGTGAGGAAAGAGGGCATCTTTCCTTCCTGCTTGCCACTACATGGTGGATGAGGGGTTCTTCCTCTCCCATGATCTCAGAACAGGCTTAGCAATGCCATTGTCAGCAGGGACAGCTCTACTCTGTTTCCTAGACAAGGTACAGGGCCTGCTTTCCCTGTGCTGCAGCTGGTGAGATGCTGGCCAGCTCACCTGTTCCAATGAACTCAGGGCCAGCTCTCCTATTTGCCATATGTGGTAAGGGATGGGATGTTGGAGGACAGCTCCTCCTTTCTCATACTGTCACATGACAGACGAGGGGTAGGACCATATCTCTCATGCTCTCATTCTTGGGGCTAGCTCACCAATGTCTCTGTAGGGTCAGCTCCACTCTACTGCCTAGGAGATGTGTAGGGCCTACTCTTCCTAGAGCTGCAGTCACAGAGGACTGAGGTCTGCTTTCTTGCTCACCACAGGTGGAGAGGGCTAAAGAGAGGAAGGCATCTTCCCCTCACCCAGGCCACCACATGGCAGATGAAAGGACACAACCAGCCTCCTACTCTCACACCCTCAGGGCCAGCTCATCTGCAGCTCCACCAATAGCCAGCTCTGTCATGCTTCCCAGATGAGGTACAAGAACCCCCTCTCTCCAGTTCTGTAGCCAATGGTGGCAGGGCCTGTTCTCCCTAGTGTTGCAATCAGTGAGGCCTGTGTCTAACTCTATATAGCCGTATCCTTGCATCCTTTGGTGGGACCCGGAGCCACAGACATCAACACAGACCACATCTGTGGCAGGGCCATGGGTGTAGATATGGCCCTTGGCAGCAGCTCAGACCCTGATATCACATAGCTCTGCATGATCTGACTGCCTTCATCTCTTCAGATCTGCCTTTCTCCACAGGACATGAACTTCTGTCTTTTTCTGTCTTTCATACCCTATCATATAGTTGCTCATCATAATAGAGTTCATGTAGCTAGAGAATTATGGTGATGGGTGGGGATCGTCTTCTCCTCCAGGCCCTGGACCAGCATATGGATGTTTGTCTACTGCTCAAACTTACCCAACTTATATATTTTTATGTTTAGCAGAATTTATATTTTGGGGGGATTTATTCCTTTAGTTTTTGTTCACTATCTGATTGGGCTACTTATCTGTTTTCTAATTGATTTCTATGTTCAGACTTAAAAAGAAAAGAAACAATGAATTTTTCCCTCAATTTCTTTTATCTTTTTTTCCTTTCTTTTTATTTGTTTATTTATTTATTTAGTTTTGGGTTTTTTTTTTTTGAGACAGAATTTTCTCTTTGTAACAGCCCTACCTCTCCTAGACCTATCTGTAGACCAGGCTGTCCTCAAATTCACAGAGATATGCCCGCCTATGCTTTTGGAGTTCTGGGATTAAAGTTACACACCACCATTGCCTGACTCTTCCTATATTTAAGGGGTTTTTAAATTTCTCTGTTAAGGACCTCTATCTTCTTCATAGAGTTATTTTAAAGGTTGTTTTCTTGTGTGTTGGCTGCATTGGAACATTCAGGTATTGCTGTGTAGGATAGCTTGGGTTCTGGTAGAACCATATTGCCTTGACTGTTGTTGGTTGTATTTTTACATTGGCATTTAGGCATTTGGATTTGGGATAGTTAGGTCTAGTCCTTGACTTCTGAGTTTATTTTTGTTGGATGGGTGTTTTGTCCCTTGGTTTCTGTTTCCTCTTTGATTTTATGGTCTTTGCAGCATGGGTTTCTGGTGGTTGGCCTGACCTCTGGTCTAGTAGTGAGTCTCTGTCCAAGTTGGGAGTTGGTATTCTGGCAGTTATCTGGCTTTTGGTGATGCTGGGAGGGTCCCTGCTCATCTAATGACAGGTGTGGCCTGCACCTGAACAGCCTAAGTCTGTTCAAGCTGGTGTGTCTTGATCCTGCCCTAATTAGTGTGGCTTGCTTTGGAGTGGGCAGATTCCTGCAATGCTGCATAAGGAGCTGGGATGGGCTGTGGGAAGGGTCTTGGATACAGAATCTAGGGAGTGGGGCATTCTACTAGAAGATGTATCACTTGTTGGTTCTGACTTACATAGTCTGCCCCTTAGTGGTGGAAGTCCACTGGGGTTTATGACAGGACCCAGCAGTGGGGCCAGTGAAAAGCTGGGATGATGCACACCTGGAGAAGGGTCCCATGGGACAGAATCTAGGGAAAAGGCAGCACTGCTCAGAAGAATATATATATATATATATGTATGTATGTATGTATGTATGTATGTATGTATATATATATATATTTTTTTTTCTTTTCTTTTTAGATTTTATGATTGTTCAGTTTTTGCTGGGCCAAAAAAGTCAGGCGTCTTCAGATTACCAGTACAATGATGTTTGTTCCCTCACACCTGGGAGACCATATGGGAAAGGGTCCAGACTGGTCAATATACAGAAAACAGAGGGGGAAATGGACAAAAACCTTTACTTTGGTTTCAATGGGATGGAAGGAACACTCAGTAGATGGTCTGAGGGTCGGCTAATGTAGAAAGGGTCATTAGGGCCTGGGGACTAGGGAGGACTATTCCTAGTTGCCTGACTTCTGTCCCCTGGGTGGCTAGCACAGGACTATGGAGGCCGGGAGCTGGTTGTGGATGCCAGCTGTGAATGCATCCATGTGTATGAAATGTACTCTTGCAGGACTTTGCTATCTGTTGGAATGAGAAGCCTTAGAAGCTTTTGTCTCTTCAGGGGCAGACAAGTCCTCAACTTTCAGAGCATTGGAAATAGTTATTTTCTTGTTTGGTGTCTGAAGGGCCTTTCCTGAAGCCTCTTAGGTTACCATGGAAGTTTTCCTTTGATATCTGTGAGGCAGGGAAGTCAGATTGCTTCAAGGATGAAACTAAGGCAGCAAAGAGAGTGGGCAGAAGAGCACTGCCAAATGTGCATAACCATTGAGTGTGCTATGAGTCTTGTACAACTTTGGACATTTAATTAGAAACTACACTCTCCTATTACTTTTAGATCAGTTTTTCTTCCTTATTGGTTACTCATGTTGTTTGTAGGTTTCTCATGAAATTTTAGCATTTACAAATTCCTGGCTTGAACATCTATAGTATCTGATTTGAGGGAATTAATTTTCTACAAGAATGGACCGCTTTTTCAAGTCTTCAGTTCACTATGATTGTTACAGGTTAAGTGTTTTCCCTTATAGCAAATAGAGAACACAAGTCTTTTAATTGCATTTGCGTTTTATAGGTGACTTAGTTTGCTGACCTAAGCATAACTTTTTTCATTCAAAAGTCGTTTTGAAGTATCCAAGCTCTACTGAATGAGATAAAAATCTCGCAGTGTTCCTATAATAATATCATATTTCAATATTTCACACTAAGGGGTAAGAGAAACTAATATGGATATTTAAAAAAATGGCTTGTGGGTTTTTAGTACAGGAAAGCATTATTTATTGTCTTGTGATGAGATGGTAATTATTAAGGGGAAATAGGAATTAAATCCATCTGTTCAATTTATACTGTGTATGTGGTAGACCTAGCAATGCCACTCTACCAAGACTCAGGATTTACATTAATAGCTCTAATAACTTACATAGATAGCACACCTCAAGTATGTTTGTATCTATCCATATGCAAAATAAGAATTAGAAAATGTATAATTTACATATTTTATTCTTACCACTGGGTACTATACATATCACATAGTATATGAAACAATAAATATGAGAGATTTGATTAACAGCTGATTCATAGCAATTGTACTAAAAATGCATGCATATAGTTTAAAACAAATAAAAAGCCCAAAATGATGATAACAAAAGTCAATGCATTCCATAACTGTCAATACAATCCTTTCTCCATGGTAGACAGTTTCTATTCTGTGTGTGTGTGTGTGTGTGTGTGTGTGTGTGTGTGTGTGATGTTTTGATGTTTTATTGGCATTTCTTTACTTATTCATTTTGGTTATTATAGACTGAGTACTTTATGATTTGTGTTTAGCTGTTTTGTATTTGTAATACATGTTTTCCTAGCCTCTTTTTTTAAAGAGTTATTTATTTTTATTTTACATATACCAATGTTCAACTGCATGTATGTATGTATGTATGTATGTATGTATGTATGTATGTATATCATATATCTGGTACCCATGGGGAAGAGAATAGGATTTCTGAATTCCTGAAACTGGAGTTACAAATGGTTGTGAGCTGATATGTAGTTATTGGGAACAAAATTCCAGTCCTCAGCAAGAATAGCAAATGTTTTTAACTGTCAAGCCATTTCTCTATCTCCCTTAGAATCCTTTAAAAACTATTTTGTTTCTAAGTTGACAAATTGAATTGCAGATATAATATGCTATAAATAAATGTGAAATAATTATGTAGTATAGAAAAGCTAAATCAAGCTTGTGGAATCAAGATTGTGGAGAAAGGTCATAGATTGACTGTACATGGTGACTATAATTGAAATAATTTAATAATATATATTCTAAGGTTGCTGGTAGAGAAGCTAGTAAATGTTTCTATACCACACTCTCAATGCATACTTAGCACTAATTTTAGAATAATAATACATTTACATTGTGACATTGTAGATACTGTTAATTAAAATATGCAATATTACTGAAGTAAATGCTGTCATGCTTGTAATTATACCACCATCCTTGCAGCCTACACACTCCTGCTTGAGTTCTAGCCCAGTGATCTCTGCCCAGTGCACCAACTTTCTTTACATCCCTCTACATTCAGGATCATTTCTGGAATCATATACTTTCTACTGTAGGCTGAACTCTTTCATTTAGCTAGAGAGCATTCTGCAAAAGTTTTCTGAGACAGACTACAAGGCATTTCTGGTATTCTAGGATCTTTCATTCTTCTCAGGATTGTGTTAAAGACATTAGTTTGAAAACAAGTCAAAACCTTCCAGAATTTGAAGGCATTTCTCCATTTTGTTCTAGTAGCTATCTTTTATATACTCCTCACAAATCTAATGCTATTCTGTCTTTCTGATGTTTCCTCTTCCTCAGAGCTTAGTAGTCTTTAAAGTTCCTAAATTTAGTGTGTGTGTGTGTGTGTGTGTGTGTGTGTGTGTGTGTGTGTGTGTGTCTATGTATGTAGGTGAAAGCAAAGAACATCAACTGTCTTCCTCAAACTCCACCTTATTTTTTGAGACAGGGCCTCTCATTTAATCTGCAGATTGCCAATTCAGCTAGACTGTCTGGGACTTGCTAGGCCCTGGGACAGCTAGGACCTGGGACTTGCTCATCTCTGCTTCTCCAGTGGTTTCCAGAAACTGTACTTGGGTTTTCATGCTTGTGTGACAAAAACTTTATCAATAATCTACCTCCAAACCCTTTCTTTTTTATATATATAATTTTTTTATTTAATTTTATATAACAAAGTCCAATTAAATGAAAACAAACATTTATACACAATATTTGGGAATTTGGGCGTCGTTCTTTCCAAACTACTTCATGCTGGTAAGGGGCGCTGTCTTGGGGGATTCGAAGAAGATTCAGATATCCTAGCTGTAGTCTGTAGGGCTGTTTTGTCCAGCTGTTTGGAATGTAGGATCAGCTTGTACTCTGTTTCAGGCGGTCTGGCGTGATCAAACCACATTAGTCTGGAAGGAATCCACATCTTTTCATTTTCTGTGGAAACAAAAATAGAAATCCTTTTCCCCAGTAACTTGTTCTTCAACTTAAATTTTGGAGTCAAAGCGTTTTTTTTTTTTTTTTAATTTATTATTTTACATGTCGATCCCAGTTCCCTCTCCCTCCCTCCCTCCCTCCCTCCCCTCCAGCCCTCCCTCCCTCCTTCACTCCCTTTTGCCCTCTCTGCCCTCTCACATGCACTCTAAACACCCTCCCCTCCCAACCCCCCACCACAATACCATATGTAGGGGAATGCCATCCAGTTGGGATCATGTAGATCTGACAGGTCCTGTGAAGTAGGGACTAGGGCTTCTCTCCTATCTCTAGAATAAGGCAGTTATCCCTCCATAGGGGATATGTTTGCAAAGTCCTTTTGTGCACCAGGGATACATCCTGGCTCCACTGTCTGAGGTCTCTTAGACTGCTCAGACCTTCTGTCTGAGACCCATATTCAGGGGGGTCCGAGTCAGTCCCCTGTTGGCTTCCCAGCTATCAGTCTAGTGGCCCTTAGCTCCTCCTTGTTCAGGTAAGCTGTCTCTATGTACTTCTACTGCATGGTCTTGTCCTCTCCATCTGCTTCTGGGTTCTAGTTCGACTCAGTGTTTATGTATGGGTGTTTGCTCCTATTTTCAACAGGCATTAGTTGAGGACTCCATGGAGAAGTTAGTTGTTGATCTCACTCTCCGGGAAGGGCATTTATGATAGCCTTTCCACGGGAGCTGAGATTGTTAGTTGGGAGCAGTCTTGTAGTTCCCTCGACCTTGCTTTGTGTTCAACTTTATCTTCAAACCAATATTGGCTCCCTCTTTTATGTTCTCTCTCTCTCTCTGTCTCTCTCTCTCTCTCTTTCCTATTTTCCATTCCTAACCAGGCTCAATCCTCCTGGTCGCATATGCCTTCCTCTCCTCCCCCTCATTTTCTCCTACTTCTCTCTCCATTAGCTGTCCTCCCCCACTTTACCTGAGGTCTGGGGGACTTGTCCCTTCCCAGTTCTGTGAGGGACTTTATATGAATCTCTTAGAATACAACTTGTATCCTAGTTCCTCTGGTGGTGTGAATTATAGGCTGGTGAGCCGTTGCTCTAGGTCTAAAATCCATATATGAGTGAGTACATACTGTGTTTCTCTTTTTGTGACTGGGTTACCTCATTCAGGATGGTTTCTTCAAGTGCCATCCACTTACCTGCAAATTTCAAGATACTATTATTTTTTTTCTGCAGAGTAGTATTCCATTGTATAGATGTACCACATCTTCATTATCCATTCTTCAATTGAGGGGCATCTATCTAGGTTGCTTCCAGGTTCTTGCTATTACAAATAGTGCTGCTATGAACATAGTTGAACAGATGTCTTTGTTGCATGGATTTGGATCCTTTGGGTATATGCTTAAGAGGGGGATTGCCGGGTCCTGTGGTAAACTAATTCCTATTTTCCTGAGGAACCGCCATACTGTTCTCCAAAATGGCTATACGAATTTGCACTCCCACCAGCAGTGGAGGAGTGTTCCCCTTTCTCGACAGACATCCTCTCCAGCATGAGTTGTCATTGATGTTTCTAATTTTAGCCAATTCTGGCAGGAGTAAGTTGGTATCTCAAAGTTGTTTTGATTTGCATTTCCCTGATAGCTAAGGATGTGGAGCACTTTCTTAAATGTCTTTCAGCCTTTTTGATTAACATGTTATATTCTATATACTGAGTGTCTCCACATGGCAATGACTCAGAAGCAATCCCTACTAAGCAACTCACATCCATCATATACTCCTAAGATCTAGAAAGGGCAATAGAAACCAACAAGAGCAAAACATACCCAACAAAAACAGTACAAGACAGCAACAGCTAATATTATAATTATTCAAAACCCAGATGCCTAGATGCCAGTGTAAAAATACAATCAGTAACAGCCAGAAATATGTCTATCCTAGAACTCAGCAATCCTTCTACAGTAGGCCTTAAGAGATGTAATAGTGGTAAAACACAAGGGCATCAAAGAGAGATGCTCTTCTCGAGGATTTAAGGAGGATATGAATAAGTGCTTTAATAAAATCTATGAATACACAAGCAGAGAGTGGAATGAAATGAAGAAAACTGCCCAAGAAATGAAAATGGAAACACAATCAATAAAACAAACACCAAACTGAGATGAAAAATTTAGGAACTCAACAAATAACCTCATAGGAAAGCTCAGCAATAGAATACAAGAAATGGACTATACAATCTGAGGCATTGGTGACAGTATTGAAAAACGGTTATCTCATTCAAAGAAAATGTTAAAAATAAGGATATAAGCACAAAAATCCAAGAAATATGGTACACTATGAAAACACCAAATATATCAATAGTAGGTAGAGACAAAGGAGAAATAAAAAACAACAGGTAAAATACAAAAAAAAATATTTTTCACAAAACCATAGAGGAAAATTTTCTTCACCAAAGAAGTACACTCCTATCAAGGCTCAAGAAACATTTAGAGCACCAACTAGAATGGACCTGATAGTGGGATGTCCTTTGGTTCACTGCAAATACTGGTTTTATTGGTTTTAATATGTTTCATTTATTAGTTGATGAATAAAGCTGTGTCTATGGCAGGGCAGAATATATCTAGGCACGAAACCCAAGCAGAGATACAGGGAGAAAGAAGTTGAGGACATTCCATCTAGCCGCCACAAGAGAAAGATGTTCAAATCTCATCAGTAAGCCATGGGCCATGAGGTGATACACAGATCGATAGAAATGGTTTAATTTAAATGTGGTAGCTAGCCAATAATAAGCCTGAGCCATCAGCCAAACAATTATAATTAATATTAAGCCTCTGAGTGATTATTTTATAAGTGGCTCCAGGACCAGCTGGGACACATAAAAGCCTCTGGCTATATGCACTACAAAAGAAAGTGCCCTTGGCACATAATAATCAAAACACTAATTGTACAGAACAAAGAAAGGATATTAAAAGTTTTAAAAGAGGAAACGCAAATGGCTAAGAAAATGTAAGTAAAGACATGTATAACATCCTTATTCATAAATGTAAGTCAAATATGCTTTGAGATTTCATTTTATACGAGTGAGAACGGCCAAGATCAATAAACCAAATGACAGCCCATGCTAGTGAGGATACGGACTAATGGGAACACTCATTCATTGCTGGTGAAAGTGCTTTTGGATATATGTGGATGTTCGCTGTTACATTTTCAATAATCATGTTAAAATTCATATAATCCCAAGGTTAGGTATAGAGTAAGTGATTGAGAGTGGGATTATATCACCAAAGGAAGGGAAAACAGAATAGACCATATGGATGGATGGGAGTGATAAAACTGGAGGATCATAGTGGTACAGGGAGGGAAGAGGGATGTGAGGGAGTAATTAAGGTGAGAGACAGCTGAAACCAGGGGTCATTTGAGGACCTGTATGGAAACTTAATAAAGTCCAAGCTTTCTATAACATATCCATGTATGTATTTATACACATAAAACATTGTATTACCCAAAACTTTCATTTTTATATCACTTTCATATAGATGTTCAAAATTAAATCTTTTTTTAGTTTCATCATCAACATTTTATTATTTCAAGCACATTCAAGTACTTTCAATTATGTTGACTTAAAAATATGTGATATTTTCAATATGCAATCCCGTAAAAGAAAAGTGATCACATTTATCTGACTCTATTTCTTTTAAGCAGATATACTGCCCAATTTTATTATAAGTCTATATCTTACTGAATAAAATATATTGAATCATATTAAATATAAATGAGTATTTTCAGGTTCTGGCAAGTTAGTACAAAACAAACATTAATATGTACATGCGCTGTTTGGATAAAGGTAAATATCCACTGAGAAATACACATTTAAAGGGCTGTGGTTTTGGCTCAGTTGGTAGAGTCCTTGCTTAGCACACACCAAGTCCCATGCTCAATCCTCAGACTCCCAGGAAGCCTAGAACCTGGCGCGGTGGCACAGGTCTATAATTCTAGCTCTCAAGAGGTAGAAACAAGAAGATCAGAAATTCAATTTTATCCTCAGGTACATAGCAACTTCTATTCCAGCTCAGGCTATGCATTTACCTTAATGGTTCTTCTATAAATACAATTACTGATTAAGCAAGAAGGAATAAGTCCAAGCTGAGCAACTAAGAAGTTTATGGGGAGAATAATCTACCGTGGGTTCTAACGGGAACCTAGGGAACTCTTCAATTAAATTGGTAATGAGACAGATTTGTTGGGATTTACTAAGCAAAATTCTGAAACCCAGGGTCACCCAAAACTACTGGACCTCAAATCACAACAATTCTCATGACTCAGTCTCCCAAACCCTGGAATTACAGGCAGGATCCATCTCCAGCAATGTTCCTTTATTTATTTTTCAGGAAACTCCTAGACACGCCCCATCTGCAAGCCCCCTGTGAATGGAAACAGTACATATGATATAGCACAGATCATACAAGAGTTAAAATCAATATCCCAACCTTGTACATGGTGTTTCTTTTAAGTGCTCACATTTATATTAGAAATTGTTACTCTCACGATATAGAAAAGATTATAACAGAGCAATTGCATTACACAAATTCAACATAACCTAATGCATTATCTATCTGAATAATAAATGTCAGCCTTCCTCTCCAACATGGGTCTCATTTCTTTACCAGCCTTTCTTCCTCATTCCTGATTTTGTATTCATAATAGGAAATGTTAGCAATAATAGCTTTAATAATGGCAACACTGACTTGAATTTTTATAGCGCATTTCTTCTGAGAGGTTTAAAGTGGTTCAAATGAATTTCCTCATTTCACTGGGGCTTTTCAGTGAATTAGAATGTCTGATAGGACACCCTGATAGGACATCACCTCAGCTTTTCAATGACCTTTTCCATCACTGGTTATTTGCTTCCATCTTACCTGAACTTGATCCCTTCCTTATGTCTCTGGGATCAGAGGAGCCTGTTATCTCCTGAGAGTGGTGTGTGTGCGTGTGTGTGTGTGTGTGTGTGTGTGTCTGTCTGTCTGTCTGTCTGTCTGTTGCTTTAACCTCCCCTCTTCTTTCCCCTATTTGCACATCTGTAGGCTTAGCAGTTCTCAAGAGTAAAGAGTATAAAATGGAAATGCAAGGAGTTCACTGGAAGCAATACTTAACAGAAGTGCCAATTCTGTTTATCAGAAATGTGACTATTTAACCTTAGGTTATATGCAAAATGACAATTTTTATATCTAGGCAAGAGGAGGAAAGAATAAAAATCAAGAAAATCCAGCTTATAAAATATTCAATTTTGGAGAGTTGGAAGCAGGAAGCAAAGGTTGAGAGATAGAGGCTAGGTTCTCTGCATGCTAAGAGCATTTGATTAACTAACATCTCCATGATATTCCTGTGATTAGCTACTCATTGCTGTCAGTGATGCATGCAAAATCACAGAGTGTTGAAATTATTTTTGAGCAATAAAATCTAAAAGAAGAAGAAGAAGGTTTCATGGCTTAACTTTTTGGTGATTTTTGCTTAGTAGTTTTTAGATCTAAACACTAAGAAACATGTAGGCATAAATGAAAATACTAAGTCAGTCATGCTTTTTTATCACAAATCTTAATTTTATACTGAGAAATGACACTTAGATTAGCAATAAAATCATGGAAATGGTCATTTTTTTTAGCCAAAATTACATGAAAGATTTGTAATGTGCTTAAGAAATGGTGTTTAAGCAACTTACTATTATTGGAGGATACGTTTTCAAGTATCTATATTTGAAATGCTCATTAATTTTGCAAACTTTGCTGAAATAAAATATGGATGTCATTTCTTTAGTATCATTCTTCATTTTATGACAATTTTCTGGTTTAACTGTAATTTTATATTTTTGATAGTTTAAGGATAGCTTAAAATGTAAATTTTCTGGGGTCTGGAGAGACAGTTGCAAAGCAATGTTCTGTGCAAGCATGAGGACATGAGTTTGATTCCTGGAGCCCATGTAAAAATGTTGGGCATGATTATGCTTGTGTGTCATCCAGGGCCTGGAGAAATATAGACAAGAGCATCTTTGGGGTTTTCTGATTTGAAAGCCTCACCTAGGTAAGCCCAGGTCAATGGGAGACTCTGTCTCATGATATCAGGTGGATCGCTTCCGAAGAATACTACACAAACCCAAACTGATTTATGTATTTATAGATTATTATTGTTGTATACAAGTAATTTATGCATTGCCACATCTTACAAGTAGTTGTGCCACATTCATTTTTCATCCTAAGGACCAAAATGGTTTTTAACTGCCCTTTCCCATCTTAGCTCAAGCAAACTATAGATAGAGCTTAACTGGCCTTGGGTTTTCATTAGTTTCTCTTTTCTTGCAGCATTTACCTTAGATAACTTGAATTTGTAAGCTCATTATTCCTTTTAGATGTATATATTCCCCTAGTTACTTCCAGTTTTAGAACCATGGAGTATATTTTTAAGAAGATGGCTTTGGAACATAGCCATTGAAGAGGATAGAACTCAATCTCCAAGTGTCTGAGGAAGCCAGGAGTCTAGCTCAATACAACTAAATAGCCAGCCCAGGTACCCTAATCACACTGACAACTTTTGCACACAATGTCCTCTAGTACCTTTCGCTATCGAATCCCAGTGCTTAAAGCTCACCTGCCTTTGGTTTTAGAGGAACAGAGTTCTGTCTTTCCCTTACTGCAGTAGTATTGACCCCTTGTTGCAACCATCTTGAATAAAGTCTCTCACCTGTTTCATTCTCTAGAGAAAGAGTTTTTTTAATGCTACAAAATATCATAAGATTTAAATGTATGCTTTTTTTAGTGATTCAGTAGTTTGAGAAGTATGAATTCATTTAAATAAGATTTTGTGTTATATTTATACTGAGCTTATTTTACATTCTATTTATCAAAATATATTTTTGGAATTATTTGCAAAGTTTTGCATATATAAGAACAACAGTTTGGGGCTGGGGTGATGGCTCATTTAAGAAAAGTGATTGTGATTACTGTATAAACTTAAAGACCTGAGTTTGGATCTCTGACACTTAACATAAAAGCCATATGTGGTGGTGAACGTCTATAATGCATTGCTATGACTGTAAAGACAGGCTTATTTCTAGGGCTTGCTGGACAACAAGTCTACCCAAAATGGTGAGCTTCAGTTTCAGCAAGAAACCTTGACTCAAAAATTAAGGTAGGTGCACTGATATATTATTTATGCTTTATTTTAATGCATTGCTGAGGATTGAGAAAGTAAAGCCATCCTTAATCTATAGAAATTAGGCAGTGATACGTTTAATCACAGGACTCAGGATTAAGAGGTAGACCGATTCCTATTCAAGGCCACCCTGACTTATATGAAATATATCCAACCCTAAAGAGAAACAACTCACACAAAAGTGATGATATCAGCACTTGGGATCACAATCCTTAAATCCCAAAACTCATAAGACAGGAGCAGTGTCTTGGAGCTGGAGTTCGTTCTCCAGCCACATTGAAGATAGGTAGGCTTCATTCTCAGTATTCTCCAGGCACATTGAGGAGAGCATGGTAGTCTGGGGTTAGAGTCTGAGGTTTGGTGGATCCAGGATTGCCTTTCAGGCTGAGGTAGAGGTAAGAACTAGTGGCCAGCCAGCTGCTTTGTTTTTATGATCCATAGCTTGGAGCTTGAACCCCAACATCAGTATCTGGGTCTTCTGTTAATCGTGCAACAGAAGAGTAATAAAGAATGACATTGGCCAGTGCACTTGGCCCCAAACAGTCACAAATAAAACCCCTAAAAATCATTATGAAATTATCATTTTAAAAATAACTATACATTAACGAGAAGAGGTTTATGTGATAGTGTGCTGACAGTAATATTACTAACCTTGTCTTGCGAGCTGATAGAAGCATTTCCATCTTGTGTTCTTCCCAATCTCTAAACTGAAAAAGTAAGAATATAATCAAATAAGGCTCTTAGGATTTTTGTGAAGCTATCCATTATCCATTTCTTTTTTTCTTTTTTGTCTCAAACGGAAGTAATTTGATTTCAGCATTCCAACAGGAGTCCAAATGGTTCAGCTATTAAAATAACTTAAACAAAGTTATGAAAAACTATATAGAGAAGATCAGTTTGGAACTCCTGCATTTGTAAAGGTCCCATCTATACCTGCTTTTGCTTTACCCTCTGTCCAGCACAGTCATTTCTCTGGAAAGTAACAAACAAAAAGGCTTTGCCATTGCAAGTGCTGATGACTGAGTTACCCAGGCCAGCAGGACTGTTTTTCAATATAAGGTTTTCTTTTTTTTAATTTCTTTTTTTAGTTTACATATCAATTCCAGTTCCCTGTCCTTCCCTCCCTCTCTTCCTGTCTCCCTCTCTCCTAGCCTCCCATCCTCCCACAATTCCACAGGGAGGGTGATGCCTTTCAGGAAGGGTTAACAAAATCTGTCAAGTCATTTGGAGTAGGAACTAAGCCCTCCATCCTGCCTCTAGGTTAGGGGAGTATCACTCCATGGGGAATGTACTCCCAAAGTGATCTTGTGCACCAGGGATATATACTGGTTCTACTGTCAAGAGATCCCATAGATTGCCCAGGCCTTCTGACGGAGACCCATGTTCAGGGGGTCTGAGTCAGTCCTATGCTGGATTCCCAGCTATCAGTCTGGGGGCCTATTAGCTCCCCCTTGTCCAGGTAAGCTGTCTCTGTGGGTTTCTGTAGCCTGATCTTGTCCTCCCTCTCTGCAACTGGATTCCAGTTTGGCTCAGTGTTTAGCTGTGGGTTTCCATCAGCTACTAGATGAGAGCTCTATAATGGTGGATAAGTTAGTCATCAATCTCATTTCCAACCACACAAATAGAATCAGGACCCCAGGATGCAGCCCTAATCCTTGATTTAGCAGGTATAAGTTGTCAGACAGACATAGATTTGGTTTTCCTTCCTCCCCCTCTTCCACTTCTGCTTGTCCTGCGTCCTTTCCTCTTCCTCCTCCTCATCTTCTCTTCTCCCCACATCCTCCTCTCCTTCTCCTCTGTCTCCTCCTTAGTCATGTTCTTGTTCTGGATTGTTTGCCTTAAAATGTAAGAATATAATCATGTTACAGAAAAAAATCCACACATTATTTTCTGCATCATGGATGACTTATGTGAGAACATCACAATCAATATTATGAATAATTTATATGTATGATTAAACACATATAGGATGTTGTTTTCAAGACCTGTATAATTAAAATTTTTCACTAACTTAGTTTGGGTGGAATGCTTTAAAAACATTTTTGCAAAAAGTTCTGCAATCTCATCCAGGTACCATCCAAAGGGAGAATAAGGCAGCATAGTCTGCTTTTATTGGCCAAAAGGCTATTTAAAATATTGCAAGTATACCACAATATCTAACTATAAAACCTTAAGGTAAAATAACACAAGAAAACAGACAAAGCTAAACAAGCATGCAAGTCTATGCTGGTTTTACCTTGACATACATATGTTCAAATTGAGGTAGTCTCGAAGGTACAAATACTGATTTTGTTCTATAGATTATAGTTTTTATATTATGATGATTTCTGATTTTATTAATAGGAAATTTATCTGAAGTTACAGCAAGAATAAGCGATGAATCAAATGCAAGATATGTAATTGTAGCAAGAATGTGCATAGTTGAGTTGAACATAGTTTGGTCTATGCACCTAAAATTAAGCTAAAATGTTTAGTCATCTAAGTTTTTAATATAAACTACAAATAAAAGATATTATAACTAAGAGAACCAAAATTTATCATTAGTAACAAAGAATTGCTAGGGCAAGGTAATATTATTATACACAATTCAATTGCACAGAAACACTTCTCGAATAAAAGTCTTTTTTGTGTATTTTCTTACTTTCTCCTCATTATATTATACTCTAACTATGTCTACTCAGGCAATGGCTTCAGTGACTCTTTTCCAGATAAAAGTAAATAGCAATAGAAGTTATCTCAAGGATAAGCAAAGATCTCACTGATATATATATTGTCTAATAAGTTTAGTGGACAACTATTCCCATTACTTGTGTTTTTCTACATTATGCAATAATTTTTGCAATTGTACTCAGCATCCAACCTTGGTTCTTAGATAGAAAAAAGAGATACACAATTCCTGGCTTAGTTTTATAGACAGTCAATGGGTACAAAGGTAGGGGCAAACATAACTACATGATAGCAATCTAATAAAGTACTGTAAAGGAAAAGTAGAGAACCTGCATTTGTAGAACTATTTATTTGTCTGTTTGGTTTTGCTTTTTTTGAGACAGGATTTCTCTGTGTAGCAGTCCCAGCTGTCCTGGCATTTGATCTCTAGTGAGGCCATCCTTGAACTCAAGGAGATTCTCCTGCCTCTGCCTCCCAAGTGGAATGTTGGGATTAAAGGTGTGCACCACCATATCCAGCTAGAACATTTAATTCATTTATATTAAAATTTTCTGGCTATATTTCTTCTTATCTCTTTAAGTTAGTTCCCAGCAGTCAGGTAATATCAAGGGTGGCCTGAGTACGAGTATACAGAGAAGAAAGTCTCTTTAAACACATCTTTTAATATGAGCAGGTTGGTGGAGGGTAACCAGTGACTTTGCTGCAAAGGTAACCTTGTGGATATGCTCAGGGCTACCAACTGAGATGAGAGATGCTCCAGCTCATTAGCTTCCCAGAGTTGAATGTTTTTAGACCTTAGACATCATGGGTTTCTATGAAACAAATGTTGATAAATTTATAACATATTTAAAGAGCAAGGTTGTTTGTGGTGATATCTTGCTTGTACAAATAAAGCCTGTCTGAAGGTCAGAGAATGGAGCTTGCCACTAGCTAACCATAGAGATCTTGAGGCCTGTACAGACAGTAAGGGAGTGAGATAGCTGGGTGGAAACAGGATATAAGGATGGAGAAACAGGAACTCACTCTTTTGTCTGCTGAGATGCTAAGGAGGTAAGGTGTGACTGTGGCTTGCTCCTTCTCTCTGATCTCTCAGCATTTTCCTCTGTATCTGCCAGGTTTTTATTAATTAGACCAATTATGAACTCCATTTATAGTGGCTATCAAAATTAAGAAGGGAATGGAGACTTTCATAATATTGTAAAGGTGGAAAACTAAAGGATCTGGTAACAGTAAAGAAGAAGACAAAAGAACCTAGAGGAGGTTGAAAATAGATGTGTTCAAGTTATAAGAGGGAAATCGACCTTTAATGTGTTTTAATGAAACACCGGTGATACTAGCATATTTGATGATACCTTAGTGTAAAAAGCCCAAACCAATAAGAAAATTGTGACCAGTAAAATTAACAGCCAGGAAAAATGATAAAGTGGAAAAGGACTGGCAATATAGGCCTATAGGCTTATTAATATAGGTAGGTTGAATTTGTAGTGGAGAGAGATGCAAAGACAGAGATCAAGGCAGACCTCTCACAAGACCGTGGCTGTGGCTCCATCCCAGAACATCTGTTTGTTGATTTCCTGTGCAAAAACACAAGATCCTCAAACAGCTCTTTGTCCCACTCTCTGGGATTCTCCCAGCAGATGCTGATTGCTGTGGAGTCTTGGAGGGAAGGGGTCCATTCTGCAATCATTTGGTACAGGGTCCCATAATAGCTGGAAGACATAGTCAAATTATCTCCATCTGTATGTAAATGTAATGTATCTGCAAGGAGAACTAGTTCCCAAATGTCTTGCATTCTTACCCAGCTTTATAGATTGTATGCCATATAATAAAAGGAGATTTATAAGCAGCACAGAAAGTAAAAGGGTCTTTGCACCATATGAAGACTCCCCAAAGCATTTAGGCAACTGTCTTCCTATGATTCTCATTTGACAAACACTATCTTCAGCAAATTTACATAGAGTCTCCTGAGTGTGCTATTGCACTGCATCTATTAACTGCTTCATAGACAATCTTAACACTTCCCCGGATTTTCTTAACTTCAAAATATTAAAAAGTAAATCCCTGACACGCTGACAGCAGTATCAATAACAATGAAACCGTTTCTTGTCTGTTCCCAAAAACCTTAGGTAGCTTTTTGCTGTCTTCCAAAAATTTGCCAGAAAATGGCTTCCATGAGGGAATCTGTGTCTTCCTAGAGCTCCAGAGAGAACCCTGTTGTCAAAGGGAAAGGATGTTGTTATATATTATGGAGCAGATTCCTGGCATGAGGTTACAATGGGGAACTGTGAGCAGGATTCATAGGGAGAGCCTGGGAACTGAGTCCCTCAAGGAGCAAAGGAGACAAGATAAGCAGTGGGAAAGAGAAGGGCTACAGTGTGAATGCAGCTAGACAGACAGCAGTGTATGCCACTCTTCAGGAGCAGTAGCCCTAGAGGCCCTCCTGAGACCCTCACAGAGACAGATTTCTTTCTGCCCTCACACATCAACCTGACTCAGCTGTCTGCGGAGACTTTGAATCCAACATTACACAGGCACAGGAAATATCCAGTCAGGTTTCTCACTAATTACTTAATTTGAAAGGGTGTATTTTTTTTTCCTCCCTGAAAAGACACATTATATGGTCAGTATGACCAAGCGCTAGACATCTAAATTACAGCATTTCACATTCCATTCTGGATTAGCTCAGTTTTGGTGAAACAAAATCTCACCTGGAAAGCACAAATGTCTCTATCTAGTGATATCTTTTGAAACTGAGCTGATATATCAGCAGGAAGGTTCTATTTTTTTTCTAAATTCTTGGCATCTGTCTCTGTACACAGTGAGAGAATAACAAGGTTATCTTTGGAACCACTGTAGTTCTCTATCTTGTTTGAGACTGTTTTTATTATGGACAACCATGAGAGGGTTACCATGAAAAAGGAAAATTTATTGTGATCCGTAAAAGCGACTTAGGTCTGTCTCTTTAAATATGAAATAACTTTTCTTACGTGTGTTTAAGCAAATAAATGTAAATGATAAAAGGGAAGATGACTATCCTTATTTTATAGCAGCTCAGGGTTGTTTCAGAGTAAACAATTCATGTCAACTGAGCATGGGTGGCACACTCCTTTCATCCCAGCTCTCAGGAGGGAGGGGCAGGGGGATCTAAGTGAGTTTAGGCCTAGTCTGGTTGACATAGCAATGTCTAGGCCAGCCAAAGCTGTAGTTTCGAAACAACAACAGAAACAAAAATAATTTTAAAAATTTCTTACAAATTTCAAAATGTTCGGATGACTGTAGTTTAGAAGAAATTTTTTACTGAATTCAGAGTCTAGGAATTAATTTTTCAATTATTTCCTAAGCATCAAATATGATGCTAGGCTAGGGATTAAGCCTCTCTCCTCAAAGAGTCCATGGCATAGGGGCTATGATGGTTGAGGAAAATATATAGTACGATACAATAAGTATTTCGGTAGACTTATTTCACATATTTTTCTCCATTATTATTAATGCAAAAACTGACAGAAATATGGTTTTAGGAAAAATACTGTACACTTTTGTTGTTTGATTCTGATATTATGTTTCTTGTTAATTAGTAAAAAAAAAAAAAATAACTTAGGTTTGGGAGGTAAGGATGGCAACATTCCCCTGCAGTGGCATATGTGCAGTGTACCTAGAACAGCATATCTTGATACTAAAAGTGATACTAAAGTCATAGGTAAAATATTTTCAAAATGCCTGTCAAATAATTTACAGACCACAATGCCGGCACAATACACATTCTATATATGTTTATACAAATCAATTATAAAAGTTTCTGTGGAATAACATTTTCTGGACAGCGTCCTTTAATTAATTGCAGTTTAAAGCACTCAATAAATCTTGGGATCTATCAACAATCCTCAGGCCTGCTGAGTGCTTCTGAAGTCTCCAGCAGCTTTGGACGAATGAAATAGAAAATTAAAGATGAAAGAGACCTGTCTCCACATTGAGGTTAGCACAGAAGATAACCTTGGTTTCATCCATTCTAGGTCACACCATTATTTCTAATGTTTCAATACTGGTGGGAGGGAGAGTACAGGGTGGATGTTCACTACTTGTTGAGGATTATCTCAAGGTCTTCTGCATCCTCTTGCCCTGGCACAGGCATCTTTGTCTAAGTTGAGGATCCAGCATCCTGTACTACCCATTCTTGGCTTCCTCTTTTAGCCTGTTGGAACAGGGATTGTGACTCTGTGAAATATCCCTTCGGCTTTTGGTTTCATCTGAAAGGTTCCTTCATTCATTAAATTCTATATTGTGTTTTAACATGGGAATTTAGCGTTGGCACAATTGCTGTCTTATTTTAATTAGGGTGAGGTGGCAGAAACAAGTTAGGAACAAATAAGTACTGATGTAATTATATAAATTATAGACAGTTAATCCTATCATGTGCATGGTTTTATTTAATATCCATAACAACTGTTTCAGAAGAATGCTGTTAAAAATGCTAAAAAAAACCCTACAAAATACTTAAATGCCTAATATACAATAAAACTGAGAGGTGTACAGGTGATAGTTTTCTAGTGAAGGAAATGTGATTAAAAAACACCTATCACATATCTACTATCATCTACCTATCCATCTGTCACTCACCCATCTATCTATCATATCTACCATCTATTTATCTATCTATCCATCCACCTATCATTGATCTATCTATCTATCTATCTATCATTGATCTATCTGTCTGTCTGTCTGTCTGTCTGTCTATCCATCCATCCATCCATCTATCTTAGAATCTGTTCTTTTCTGCCATCTGTGGGATCTTAGTTAGTCTTGATGGAACACAAATTCTTCTATAGACTGAGGCATCTTACCAGTCCCCACGATTAATTTTAGAAAAATGAGATTGGTATATTTCATATAAACAATTTAATAAGCAATTTACAAATTAAAATGTCATCAGAGGATAAGATTGGAAGATTTAGTGAAATGCTTGATTAAGAAATAGAAAAGAAATTGTCCTACTTTTCTTTCTATTGTTGTGATAAAGCAATTTATCAACTTGAATACAACCACATCCCTATTAAACCATAATAGTTCATTTCTTCCTTTACCCTAAGATGTCATGTTAATATTAATATCACAATTTAAGATGCAGTATAACTTTTAAAAGACCCATAGTCTTAAAAATATTGCAATGATTTAAAAGTTCAAGGTCTCTTTAAACAATCCAAAATCTCCCAATTTTGAGCTCCTATAAAACAAAGGAAGTTATATATTTTGCATTCCATGGGGGGGGTCAGGGCATGGTTACAATCAGATCTAAGTAAAACGAACTTCAACAGTGTGAATGACTTAGTGTGTGATATCAAGGATACACTAATGATATCCTGAGTTTCAAAGGGCTTGGGCAGATAGATCCACTTCGGCGGACTCACTCCATACCTGCTCTTGTGTTTGGTAGTCATCTATAATCCTGCCCCCTACAATACACAGCACTGTAACTCAGTTTGCACCATCACCAGTGTCCTCCACTGGTCTCCCCTGAGAAGTTGTGATTTTTGCCACACGTTGCCAAATCTGAGCTTTGCCCCTTGAACCTTTCAATTATTGGGGTCTCCTTTGGAACTTAGGCTGCATCTTCGCCAGTGGTCCCCACCAGACTCTCATGGTGACAAGACTCAGATTCTCTCCATGACACCACGAATCTGCAGCATCTATGCCAAAGAAACCAGTACCATGCAGGCATATTACCAAGTTTAGCTGCCAGCATGAAGATGTATCCTTGGCCCTCTGTGGACCACAGCTTCTGTGTGCTGACACTGAGGAAATGATTCCCCAAAGATTTCTACCTCAGTGGTGTTATTAATCACAGATGATTTTTCAGACCCAGCATTGGTTGTAGCTGTAAAGCAAAGGTTTCACTTCAGTGGCACTGGCCTTTTGTTAATCACCGCTGATTGTTCAGCTCCAATGTACCAGAAACTACATAGTAGTAATCAAAATATCACATAAACTGCCTTTTATAGAATTGCTGCTTCCCTCAGAAACATCACAAGCCAGGCGTTCGTGGTCTTTCAAGTTCATGCAGGAAAGACTTCTAAGCTTTGAACTCTCAGCTTCTCTTTTTCTTGACTTTTTCAATTCCTGTAAAAATTTCAATGTCTGTGTAAAATCAATGCTGTAGTAGTCACTAATCCTGTCAGTCAAGTTCTGGGCTTTTGTAGCCCGAAGTACCAGACATCTTCACAATCCTTGCCTAAACAATTAGGTCAAGTCTGTCACAGCAATACCTCATGATCCTGGCATCAGGGTTTGTCCTAGTTGGTTATTATTATTTTTTTTACTGTAATAAAATACCATGACCAAAGCCAAACTGGGGATAAAATGGTTTGTATATGTCCCATTGACAGTTATCATAAAGAGAAGTCAGGGTAGGAGCTCAAGCAGGAACCTGGAGACAGGAACTGAAGCAGAGGCCCTGGAGAAACATTGCCTACCGAGTTGCTCTCCCTGGCTTGCTCAGTTACCTTCCTTATAGGACTCATGACTACCTTTCCAGGGATGGCACAGTCCATTGTGGGTATGGTCCACCCCTATCAATCCTTAATTATGACAGCGCCACACAGATTTGCCTTCTCTTCAGAATAGTCCCACGAAGGCTATTCATAAGTTGGTATTCCCTCTTTCCAGATGCCTTGATCTTGTGTTGAGTTGGCAAAAGACTCACCAATACAGAAGCTTTTATAAACATGTATCAAGATTGCAAAAATAAATTTGGAGAATTGACTGAGAGAAAAGGAAAGTTTGTATCTAGAGTTTATAATGAGTGTGAAAACTATCAAGGGGTGTGGGGATGAGCCAGCCTATTAGAGACATTTGTTGCAACTGCTCAAGCATGGAACTTGGTGCTGATGAGAGCCTTTTTGCCATATGATGTCTGTGGAAAATCAATGCTGTAGGTCACAAACCCTGTCAGTAAATTTTTTTGTAGTGCAATGAAGACCATGTAGAAGTGCCAACTGGAACAGATGTCATTCCTAACTTCATTTCCCCAAATGCTGGAGGATTTAAAATTGGAACATAATTTTCACATAAGCAATCATGAATTGCCAGAATTAGGGATTTGGAGAGAAGGCCTAGAAAAACCTTGAAAAATAAAGAAAAATGAATGTTTGGGAAAGCCGGTTTTCACAAATATGTGACAGTATAGGACAGTCTTTATATCCACTTAAAATACCCCTGCACAGCTATAGACACAGATGCTTTACATTCCGGGCCCTTGCATGGCTAATTTCCTGCATTCATTATGCCAGGATATGGAGCACTTTTGAGCTGTCTGACAAGAATTACAATGGAGCATGTCCTTGGTATCTACTAGTCTCTTTGTGTAACTGTGTTTCTAAGAGATCTTACTGTCTTCTTTAATGCTACCATCAGCTTTAAGGCAGATACCTGGGTCTGAGCTGGCAGGTCCCTTCATTGTTAGTTGTAATATACATGTACTTCTTGATGGTTGCCATTTAAATGAATTCCACTTACTTTATTTACCCTCTAACATCAGCAGACATTGTACTCAAAAGGAACTTATTTTTCAAAACATAGGTTATCAATCCACATTGACTATGTACTATTGATTTGTATCTCAGCCTCACATCCACACAACATCCTCTACTGATTATAGACGTTAGGTGGTTGTGTTGTGACCTTTAGCATAACCAAGATAAGGGATGAAATTCATGTTAGTCAGTTATTCTCAGAACTAATCCAGCCCTCCAATAAGTTTGGTAGAGATCCTAGCTCTTATCAGCTTACTGTGTAGTTCTCATGAGATAGAATTATGTAGGGCTAAAAATTCTATAAAATGATACTACCAAAATTATTAAAATATTGTATTCTATTGGAGGAAGTTAGAATTGTTTTATCTTGTATCAAAATACACTTAAAAATGTCTGAAATAGGTATTAGTCTTCTCAGTGAGAATATGACATGAAACATTATGAAGTCTAAACACCTCCATGAGAAAAGAATGGCAACTTACATAGAAAAAACAGACTTTATATTTCCAAATTAAAAGATGGATAATTGGCCTATATGCATGAAGCTTTATTGGTCATTCAGTATATTAATTACTTATTGTAATCATTCTCTCTATAGCACAAACTATCCATTAATGACTTAAATTTTTACAGCTTTAGAAGGTCTTTCCTTGTAAGTAAATTCTCCTTATGGGAATAGGGAATTCCTCTTATCCTGAGCTAGTGGAAAAACGGTCAACAACACTGCAGTAAATTTTTCAATAATTATAATGATCAATATTTTCATCAACAATCTAATATATTCTAAACTAGCCAAATCTAGGCTCTAAGCCTTAGAGCAAATGTACTTTCCTTTAGAAGAACAAATAGACATTTCCTAACTGCATGAGTTCCACTCACATATCCAGAGCTGGTTCTCCAGGAACACTGCTGTTATTTCTGCTATACTGAGTCATGGCAAATGCCTAGGATAGAGAGGTCAAAATAGGGCATGTAAATAAATTAAAAGTATGTATAATATATATACATACATACATACATACACACACACACACACACACACATATATATATATATATATATATATATATAAAATTATAAAGGCAATATTTTGGAGTTGCTAATAATTCTGTTGTGGCTTTCATTTTGTTTTTCCAAGCTGGGATTTCCAGTTAGCAGTTTCTTGGATATCTGACTTTCAATGGAAATTCTGTGCATAGAAAGGGCTTACAGCCAAGCACAATTGCTCAGCACTGTCCTGAAGAACATATAACCAACACATAGGACTTTTAATATTTATGTTATACTTATTATTTCTAGAGACCCTATTTTGCAAGCTTTAATCACATAATTTGTACTTTGACAGGCTTCTGGTTTTTAAAGTCTTAAAGTAACACTTCTTTTGTGATTAACCAGATTGAAGAAATTGAAGTAAGTCTGGTCCCAAAACAAAGTTGTAAACTAGAAGGAACTTATATTTCTAGTAAATTAAAATAACACATGCTTATTTCATTATCAGTACCTATGATTAATAGGGTGAAATAAAGAAATGATTTTTGCAATAAACATTAAAATATAATAAATTTGTATGCTTTGAACTGAAGATACTAGCTATGGAAAGAATAGTGAAAAGGTAAACACTGTAAAATATTCATTTTCCAAAGCTAAGAAATTCATAGAAATAAAACATCTCTATCAATGCATGAACAGTAATCAACAGTATTTTTAATAAAAAGATC
Organism: Phodopus roborovskii; assembly: GCF_943737965.1. Lineage (NCBI taxonomy): Eukaryota > Metazoa > Chordata > Mammalia > Rodentia > Cricetidae > Phodopus > Phodopus roborovskii. Next base: position 2,995,208 of record NW_026125444.1, read on the forward strand.
TGTAAGTAAAGATGTCTAGTGGACATCATAGATTCAGTACTAAATGTCAGAAAAAATGAAGTACTTCTTTGTGAATATCACAGAAACTAGTCTTGCTGTCTGGTTCAGCTTGATCAGGATGGCTTCTTTGGATTACAGTACTTGTTTATAAAGGGGGAGGAAAGGTAGGTAGGGAGTAAAAGAGAGAGGAGAAGAGATGAGATATGTGAAGGGATGAAGAATATGAGAATTTTATGAATGAATTGGTTTTAAATACAAGTTTTGATTTTTATTCCACGTCATTTTGTTTCAAAGCATTTATAGAAATAAGGCTAACTCTTAACTGATAATTTATGTTGGAAAATAGGCAAAATCTCTTTCTTCTTTCTGTTTTTGTAATTCTGCAACTGATGGATCAACAGGGTATCTTCAGTTTCTCTTATGTCCATCACTTTTCCTTAATTACTACTCTTTCCTTGTAGTGGTGCTTGTAATCTTTGCTAGGAAGTACAACATCATACTTCTAATTGGCTTTTTTTGCTCCCTATCTGTCCACTTTCCTGGTTATCTCTCATATTGCCTTTGAATTAGCTTCATAAGAAAGAAATCTTTTCCTGTTGTACCCATTAAAAGCAAGCAAGGCCTGGATGTTTGCTGTACTCCTTTTCAACAGGCTATCAATCCTGTGGCATGCTTAGGATTGAGAGTCTGTGCTCTTGTTTTGTCTCCTTTTTGCAATGCATTACTAATAATATATGTTGACAGTCTGACTTAATTATTGATTTATGATGGTTAAGGCATCAGTTTTATTTTAAGCTGTATTGCTGTTCCAGAAAGTTACTGCTGTGTCATCATAGTTCATCAAACATGAAGGTTAAGTTGGGAGAATTTTGGCTATAGTTAAGTATAGTTTTCCACTATGTGAAAAAAAAAAAAACCAAGGTATACACTCCTTTGTCATCAACTCCTATCATCTCTGGGGTCTTTATCTGTTGGTCACCTCCTTTCTCTATGTAACAAAGTGTTACCTGCCCCAAAGAGAGTCTTCTAATTCCACTCATTCTTGGAAGCCGTCTCTTATAACACTGAACTCATCATTTCCATCTTTGCATCTTATTGCATGCTATTTTAGACTTCTACTACAGTGCCAAATCTTTCTCCCTGGGAATACCATTAGCTTTCAGCATCCTGTTTTCTATATGCCTTTGAGAGGTTCTTGAGGACACAGGCAATGCCACACTTCATTCCACCATGCCATAGATACAAGCATCTTATGAAGAAGAAGCTTACTAAGTACTTACTGAAGAGCAGTTCAGTGGATCAATATTTACACATGTGTCTCCTGAAGAACTACTTTTGTGGGAGGTCAGAGTAGGGTCTGTGTAAGGTGGAGAACACTGGTTAACATAGTTTAGAGAACTTGAACGGATATAAACTTTAAACAAAGTTTTATTTTTCTGACATGGTTAACAGAATTTAAAATGTTAAAGTTCGTTGTTCTCTGTTATGGATTATTGTACATAGAATTTCCGAACTTTAATGACTACAGAATGTATTTTTCATAGATTGTCCTACTATACTAACTCAGAAGGACAGACTGGCTCCTGTATTAGAGCTGAGAACAGTTCCTATCTCCCAAGCAACAACCTTAGAAGGATTGTGTTAGGAAACAACTCTCAAACTGATTTTAGCACTTGGGGATGGTCTGAGCTGCATGCAGCTGTGACCATTGGCTTAGTCTAAAGAGACGTCTCTGCATACCTTAGCAATACAATGTCAGATCTCTATGTTGATTATTAAAGAGAAATTATTTTTTATTTTCCCCTTCTAGGCTTATTATTAGTATTATTTTACTTTTAATTAATTAATTTCCCCCAGCCTGATCAGCACAGTGTCCTCTCCACCTAGTATATCCCATCAACCTCTCTTCTCTACCCCATCCACCCACATTTCTATTCAGAAAAGTGCAGTCCTCTAGTGTGTATCGGCCATCCATAATATAACATTGCAGTAAGACGAGGAACTTTCTATTAAGGTTGGACAAGGCAACCCAATAGGAGGAAAGGGTCCCAGAAGCAGATAACAGAGTCAGAGATTGCCCTTGCCTGCTTCCTCTGTTAAGAGTCCCATGAGAAGACCACTATAACATGTATATTGATGTTCCAGGTCAGTCCTATACAAGTTCTCTGGTTGGTGGTTCAATCTCTGTAACCCCTATGAGCTCTGGTTAGCTGATTCTGTTGGTCTTATTGTGGTGTCCTTGACTCCTCTGGCTCCCGTGATCTCTCCTCCTCCCTCTCCACAGGATTCCCTTAGCTTAGCCTAATGTTTGGCTATGGGTGTCTGCATCTGTCTCCATCAGCTGCTCCTGATAACAGTTGGGCTATGCACCAATCTATGAGTATAGCAGAATATCATCAGGGATCATTTCATTGACTTTTTCTTTTTTGCCAGTCATGTTTCATTCTATCCTATATCTCTGGGCCATCCAGCCTCTGGGTCCTGTGTCAAGCTGTGCCAGGTTTTGGTTACCTCTTATAGCATGTACTGGTTGGCCACTGGTTGGCCATTCCCATAACCTCTTGCCACCTTTGTCCCAGCATATGCTTGATGGGAGATGCCATTCTGTAAATATGTTTCTCTTATTGGTTAATGAATAAATCACTGTTGACCAATAGGAAAGCAAGATAGGCAGGACTAGGAAACTAGGAGGAGGGAGGAAGTAGTAGGGAGGAGATTCAAGATGGAAGACAGAGAGAAGAATGCCAGCCCCTCTCTCTGGTAAGATAAGACCACGTGGATGTACTTAGGTTAATAGAAATAGGTTAATATTTAAGACAGAGCTTGCCAATAAGAAATGCTAGTAACAGGCCAACAGAATTACATCTAATACAGTGTCTCTGTGTGTTATTTGGAGCTGGTGCAGCTATGAGACCAGACTGGCAGAGAAACCTACTCATAGCATATGCTGTAGGCAGGCAAAATTGTAGATCAGAGGTTATGTGGCTGGGGTGGTGTCCCAATCCCTCCACTGGACTTTTGCCTGGTCACAGGAGATAGCTGTTTCAGGCTTCATATTTCCTATTGCTGTGAGTCTTGCCTAGGGTCACCCTCATAGACTACTGGGAGTTTCCATTGCACTAGGTTTCTAGCTTATTCCAGAATTAGGGGATTCCAATTATCTTTCTCAATACTCTCTCCCTAGATTCCCCCCCTCTACCCTATCCCTCCTATTCCCATGACTTCCCTGTATCCAGGGCTGATGGGGGATATCCTTCTGTATATATGTTTTTCCTACTGGTTAATGAATAAAACACTGTTTGGCTAATGAGGCGGGAAGGTAGGCAGGATGAGGAGAATTCTGAGAAATGGAGAAATGAGCTGTCTGCAAGATACCATGTAGACCACAAAAGTGTAGCAGGTTTGGGCATTCTCTGGTGAGCCAAGACCATGTGGAAATACATAGATTAATAGAAATGGGTTAATAATTAAGACATAGATAACCAATAAGAAGCCTTAGCCATTTGGCCAACAGTTTAATAATTAATATAGCATCTCTGTGTGTTTATTTGGGGATGAGAAGGGCAGTGAGACCTGGTGGGACAAGGAAACCTCTGCAACACAGACCTTTGCCTCTGTCCAATTGTGATGTCAATTCTATTTATCCATCACCATGAGATTTGCGTCCTGCCTGCTTGAGCCTGCCTTGTTACTTAGCTTCTTTGGGCCTGTGGATTGTATTAGTATGGTTATCCTTTACTTCATGGTGAACAAGAAAATTTCTAACATTTAGAATGTCAATATTGTAAAGAGTTACAGACAACTCCCTATTATGTAATTTACCCTACTATATAATATGCTGTAATGAAATTTTCATAACCCAATTTTGTTACTTTATTTCACTTACCTTATTGACTTTGCTGACAAATTTTGCATATTTTTCATGGCATTTGAGAATACTGAAATGTACATTACAGATATACAATTATATGAGCTGTCTACAAGTAAGTCATTGCTAAGAAGCAAAATGAAATATGAGTTGATAAGTAGCTCTTTTTTTTCTTAAAAAAAGGAGTTTGTTCTGCTCTAATTTCAATATACTTGTCAGTGATAGACAAGACCAGTGGTGCAGTTCATATGTGATTCCACCAATTTCTTAGCATTTAATGTATACCCAGTTTTCTCCTGAAATCTGCACTTGCAAATATTAGTAAGAGTTGCCTTGGGCAAATATATGGCTCAGTTCCTATCATTGTCTTCATCTCTAACACAGTATTTTAAAGAACTGAGACTTTGTAGTTTCTTTTACCTTGAGTGCTATGCTGTGAACACAGCGGGTCCTCTGAAAACATTATTAGGCTGACTCCCAAAGAAGTAAGCACTTCCATTAAGTTTTATAGGAAAGAACAGATTGATGATAAGGTAGGGTGGAGTGCAGGCATGGTGGGCAGAAGCACCAACCTCCTGGAGACTTGGAACAGATTTCAAAAGACCTTGATGATCAAGAAATGCATATAAGGACATTCACTGGTACAATACAAAAAAAAGTCACATTTTACAAGTGTATAATGAGTAATAAGGAATTATACCCAAGTACCTCAGAAAAAAAACCAGGAAAAAGTCATAATGAATTGCAAAAGCTTTTGTAAGTCAGCTACATGGTGCTTTTAAACACTTCCTCCAGGATATTTTAAAAAGGACTATAAGAGGCAACATTTATACTTGCAGGCCATTTCATATAAAGCTGGGCAATTAATAGGCATATTGATAGATGACTGAAACTCAAGTACTCAGTAGATTGAGGAAAGAGGAGCAGTGTGTGAGTTCAAGACCAGTCTGGAATACAGAGTGAGACCTTATAACAACAAAAACAAGACAAAACAGAACAAAATGAAAACACAAACAACAGACATACATATAAACAAATAAAGCTCTGTATAGATATTTCAATGATATGGATTATTCCCTGAAACGTTCTTGAAAATGTCTGAGTCCATTAAGTTTCTTTGAATATTGGAAGGACCCCCACTGACCTCAGGCTCCCTGTTATAATAGTGGCTATAATGAGCATTAAGAATCCTTTGTGTTTTTAATCATAACAAAATGATATTGAGAATTTTCAGGAGCCATTTCCAGATGATGAGGAATGATTGTATTCCTGTTCATGTAATACCTCTTCTAGTGGAGAGAGCAGACGCCCTGTGCTGTCAACCTGGACATGCCTCTGATGGTGAATATCCACTGCATTTTGAGTATACTTTTGAGATTTCAAAGGTCTATAACATATCAATGAATTTATATTGTTATTTTGGAATAATCTTGTTGAATATAAAATAAAAAATTAATATTCTTTCTGTTTCATCATTCAGTAAAAACAGTTGTTTAATACAAACACAAAATTCCAATAAGGCATGTAATTGTAGAAAACTTCAGCAAATAGAGTTTTACTATAGCTTCTTGACATTTTGTAAAAGGTTTCTCTCACAAACTTATTTCATTAGTGGTATGTGTACATATCAGAAATTTCTATATCTGAAAAGTAGAAATCCCATACCAAAAAAATTCTAAATCTGAAAAGAAGACATTCCTTACTGAAAAATTCTAAAGCTGAAAAGTTCAAATTCTTTCTTTTATGTAAAGCAATCATACCATAAGCAACTATATATTTGGGGGCAATATAGTTGATACCTAGATGAGAACTACTTCAGCTTCACAAATTCAAAACAATGACACTTTTATAAAAACCAGTCATTCTGCTGTGAAGAAGCCCAAACACCTTATAGAAAGACCACGTCAATCAGAAAGGGAACCTGGGTGCTCACTTCCAGAGTCTCTCAAATTATGCTCCAACTCTAGGAGTATACCAACTTGAAAGAAAATCTCCCAAATCTCACTTGAACTTCCTACTTTTTGTCTGGTTCTCTGGAAACAGTTTGTGATAGGAGACCTTTGTGAAAGGACTGAGAAAGTAGAATAGGTCATAGGAAGCAACTAGTTATTGTGACAGTCTGAAAGGCCTTTAGTAACCACTAAGACAGAAACAACCTAAGAATCTCAATGTATAAATGGACAATGGAAGTCTGTTCTGTATAGATTATGGCATTATATTTAACATTAACAGTGGTAAGAATGCTCTGTTAAATATTCTAGCATGGATGAACCTTGAGGATATTGTGCTAAGCCTACAACAGAAAGACATACTGTATGAGTATCTTTATATAAGACAAAGTAGTGAAACTCTTACAAGGAAGTTGGATGGTGGCTATCATACTTGTTGGAGCGTAGAGGGAAAGGAACTGTGTTTAATGGAAAATGGAAACAGAGTTCTACATTTGCAAAACGCAAAAATCCTGAAGATTTTCTCCACAAAATGATATCTTCAACTGTATACTTCAAAAATGGTTGCAATGTATTTTGAATCTGAGATTAAGTTAGAGGTGCTAAGAATGACATCCTGAATGAGCTTGGAGCATCTTCTTCCACATCCATCTTTACTATGTGTGGGTGAGCAGAAGATAGAAGAGATTGGAATGAACTGCCTAGGAGCTAAAGAAGGCAAGAGACTGTAAAATTTGAATGACACAAAGAACGGATTCTTTTCTGGAGCTCCCAGAAGAAAGTGCCTTTGTGGAAGGCTTGAGTCAAACCCCTAAGTCTCAGTTTGAACTTCTCATTTCCTGAAGTCAGAGGAAGAGAAAGTGTTAAATTAATCTTGTTTGAAGCCAGTAACTCTGACAATTTGCTATCAGTAGGAAGCTATTGCAATGTCTGGAAGCTTTGAGAAAGGCCTTTATAATGAGTCCTTGGTGATTCAAGTTAACAGAAGGGAGGCATGATGCTCTTTGATGTACTCACAGAAAAGGACCGAATCAAAGTGAGGTAATAACTTACTTATTGTTCTCTGAACAAATATAGGTTGGATTAGAAAATGTTGGATTCTTCAGTGACCATACTAAAACTGTTTTTCCTACCTGTCAGCCTCTGTGTACTTATGTTAGGATTTTCAAATACAGCACACATCTAAAACCTTTACATTTTAATCGAAAGAATAAAATTATTTCCTGAAGTGTGAATACCCAAATGACTTGAAATATGGTTAAATAACTTTATCCCAAATTGAACATGATTTTGCATAACTCTGCTTTTACTCAAAGCCTGAAAGTTTTTAGAGTTGTACTCAGCTTTATTTCAAATGGTAAATATACCCAAAAGAGGACCATGTTAACCTCAAGTTTTGTCACTTGTCCAACCACGTCCTTTCACAGCAACAAATTACCTTTCTTTGTATATTCTTCAAACTGAGAAGCATTTTGAGAAGCTGAGTATGTTAGATTTGTGGCACTTTTGTTATCACTAAATTGTACCTGATATCATTGTGAAATAGATTGTATATATCTGTTTGATTGTTGCTTAGCAACCATTGTGTTAAGATTGTTTCTCTTCTGAAAATGTAAATGTCTTATTTTATGATGGCAATTAGTATTCATAGTCTAAGTAATAAATACAGTAGCAAGACAAGAAATGGAAAAAGCTAAATAAACGTTTGCACAAATCCTTATATTTGTACATGGTATTATTTTGCATGTATTAGTGAAAACTGATAGATAGATCTTTTTAGTTCTACCTTATTTTCATTATAGACTAACAATGCCTTCTTTTCTCCATCTCTGAGGAACAGTAACCCTCAACACATTACTTTAAATCTGAACAGATGATGCAAAACATTTCTAATATCTTTTATAGAAAAAGATGAAGTATGCTAGATAATGACAGAAAAAAAGATAGGAATGCTCTCTTTAAATGGATGTTTTTGCTCTATAAATTTGTGACTGGAGATGTTTTCTTTTCTTTTGTTATATTTTTTTTGCTATCTAGATTTGCATATATATTACTAATATTTCTGTCTTTCCCTGTTTGGTTCTATTAGAAATATGTATTTATCAGCTTTTAAGTAGTATAAAATACAGAGTTTACATGCCTCCTATTAAGATGTGAAAGGCAAAATATAGGATTTTTACTTTCTTGGCACAATATTTACACATGAATAATGTAGCCCTGTAAAGCAACAATTTTATTGGAACACTTCTAAGTGTTGCATTTATTGAAGATCTTTGAATAAATTTTCAGTTTTATATTGGGATAGTAATTTACTTTTACTAGTGTTATCTAAATTAAGCTCATCATCATTACTTGTAAAAAATAAGATTTTCCAGTAATATAACAAAATATCTTAAAGCAAATAGGAGGGGTGTGTATGATATGATCATACAAGCCTCTTCCAACAATATGACTCCAAATTATGGTTTGTAATATGTAAATTCTCTAGGTAACTTATGTGCAGCTTAGTTTACTAAAATTGGGAAGTTGTTTTTTGATCACCTCAATCAACTTCTATGCTGTCAGAATTCTGTAGTTATTACAGAATACGGTGTATAGTGGTTCTATTATTAGAATTACAAATTAATTCTTCTTATCTCTGCTTAATGGCTAATGTTAATTTTTACCTCCACTGGATTGAAAGTACCTTGCAACTCAGTCAAGTACCCCTGTGTGTGTGTCTATGACAGTAATTTTAAAGACTGTCTGAGAAGGTCCACCCTGAATGTGTGCATTCCACAGGCTGTAGCAATGAATGGGGTAAAATGTGGTAAAGGAGCAGTTGCAGTAGCATAGACAAATTCTCAATCTCTCTTTCTCTCTGGTGTGTGTGTGTGTGTGTGTGTGTGTGTGTGTGTGTGTGTGTGTGTGTGTGTGTGTGTGTGTTTCTCTGTCTCTCTCATCACCCTCTTCATTTCCCCATTGCCTAGGTATGTCCTCTCCTCCATCACCACTGTCTGTGTTTCAGAACAGGACTATTTACTTATTTTCCCTTACTTTCTTGCCTCCAATCTCTGTCTTTTCTACTCTTCTTTATTTTTTCCTATTGCATTCTTTTGATTTAAAATTCACCTGACTCTCACTATTTCTAAGTTAGGTGAGCATGCCTGTGTTAAGGAATCCCAGAAGAAGTCCTGTGCTTTGATACCACATGTCAGAAGGTCAAGCAGGGCGATTTAGCAATGGGTTATTGACATGAAGAACTGAGTATTTCAAAGGAAGAGATTTACTTTTGAAAAAGATGTAATCTCATGAGTTGATCCAAAAATAAGGACTCAAAATTGTAGATGGATGAACAGCACTCAACTTTCCCTTTCCCAGACTCTCATAGACCAAATGGCATAAATAAATAAAAAGTACAGTTCAGGAATACTCTGCATCCTCTTAAAAGATATACTATCTTTGGGCTACATTTGTTTTGAAAAAACTGAATCATGAAAGCAAGTCCTGATCATAGAAGTGAGGGTTTTGTGTCCTTCAGAAATGCTGGGAAATGGGATCCTACAAATGTAGAAGGGAATATCAGCATTTATTTAGCTTTTATTGGAATGATCCCAAATAGGCTTGAACTTTATTTAAATTTGAGCCAGTATTGTACAAGTCAGTGGGTCAATCACAACACTATTTGACTTAGTGGAAATGATGAAAGTCAGGACTGGAGACCAGTGGGTGACAACAGTGTAGAACACACTGTGCTGTAAGTTTATATCACAGCAATTAATCCTGCACCTGGGCAGTGTACAGAATCCTGATGTCCCCTTCACTCAAAATCATTCCTCAGTTCAGCTTTGTCTCTCTCTGGCTGAAAACAAATGATGATAAGCAACACTCAACTGATTCTTCTGAGAACAGGTCATCATCTTTTGCTTTGTTCTCAACTTTTCTTGTAAGAATGCCAAAAGACAGCGTGTTAGTGTGAGTCAAGACTGTAAGAATTAGTGCTTTCCCATTATGTGGCTCAAGAATATTCTTGGTTTTATTTCCAGGAATGGCTGTGTACCCATGTAGTGTTTCCTACCCATGGCTGTTTCCATAACAACAAGAAAAGCAACCATTTTGAAAGGGAACAAAATAGTCAAGATATTAGCCTGATGGCCTGTTGTTATCACCACACAAAGGTTACTTATTTTTCTTGTAAAAAGTAGAGTTTTAATGTTTTCCTAGAAATGATGCATACCAGGTTCAGAAAGAAGGAAGCTCCCTCCTTCAAATCTCAACTTAAAAGGGTTTATGCTTACTCCCAATGCCCCACATAGAAATGCTGCATCAATTCTGCATGGGCTTACAGGTATGCTAGCAAAATATTCATTTGATCTCAGATCCTAGCCAGAGATAGGCACTGAGGTGTCTAGGGTAAAGAACATGAGATTAACTGAGAGCCCAAAATGCAACTGGGCTGATTTCTGACAAACCTTTGTAACCCTTGCTCTTAGTATTTTATTACACTAAAAACTATAGGATGGGGAGGGGTCATGAGGGGCATAAAAGGATGGGAGGAGAGGGAACTGGGATTGATATATAAAATAAGATAGTTTCTCATTTAAATAAAATTTATAAAACACAATAAAACAAAACAAAAAACCCATAGCATTAATGTTTATCACATTTAAAGCATACAGTTGGGGTTGAGTATGCTCATTTTATGGTAGATTTCAAAAACATTTTCCTCTTCAACATATTCATTCATCAGCTCTCTTTCTTCTTCCTTACTTCAATCCCTGCCAACCTGAATTCTACCGTTTGTTTCTATGATTTTACTACTACCCTTGATACCTCATATTAAATAGACAGTATAATGCTTTTCATTTGACTGGTCTATTTAAGTTAGCATAATATAGCCAAAGTTTATGTATGTGACAAATGTTTTTCTTTAAAGGTGAATAATATCCTATCACACCCATGAAGCACCACAATTGTTTTTACTTAGTCACACACTGAGCTTATATTTTACTTTCCACAAAGTGAAAATGGATAAATCCTTTTTCTCTGGGCATTATTTTTATCACCTTGTGCAAACAATGAAGCATTACATCTTTGTTTATTACTATAATTTATAAACTTATACTCTAGTAGAGAGAATGTTCAAGACAAAGAGAAAGATGCTGGTTTTATCTTTACTATCACTTTTTCTTATTGCATGCAAATAATTGATTTGCTCTGAGGCCAAGACATATTACCTGTAGTGTCAATTCTCTCTTACCCCCTGAGTAGAATGGTTGAGAAGTGATAGAGGAAACCCATTTCTCAGATGTGTATCTGTGATTCCTCAAATCCAGATGCTCAGCCCTTAGCCATTATGTACTCATCTAGGAGGAATTGGGTAATTGTTCTCACAAAGTCTCATGCTGCTGATTTGTCATATTGGTTGAAGCTATGACTGAATCCAGTAAACACTTAAGCTGAAAAACATTTTGTACCTTTGAAATTATTAAGGTAATTAAAAAATTTGTTACTAAAGCTAAAATTTTGTTGTATTATATAACATCTTTTTTCCCAGATACTCCAACCACTCCCTTCTTTTCCCTAGATCTAATGGCAATTGTAGACCCCGATTCTATTAGATTTTATCATCTGAAGCATTGCACTGGACAAGTATCAGAGACTGTTTGAGATGTTTATGGATTGCACTTTGGGACCTAAGTACTTCTCCTCTGTACTGTGTGGATGCAACATTGGCTGATTTTACCAATAAGGACCTGTAACAGTATCAAGGTACTAACAGACACAGCAATAATTGGTGACAGGTGTTCATTAAAGGACTCTGGATAGCAAATATAATGATACAAATACCAATTATACTCATTTTCATTAAAGTTGAGAAAAAAGCAATTTTACTAAATACTTAAAGACTATCTGTTCAAATGATTTACTAATGAAACACATATGATTATCTAAGTGGCTGGTCAATGAGGCAAGCATAGGGGAAATCCAAGAGCTTGATGGTCCTCTCTGTAGTTCACTTCAGCTCACTCACCTGATCAAAATGTTTGCTCCACCATTGTGTTGGAGAAAGAGTAAATAAAAGAAAGCAGAAAGTGTCGACTTGACTGGGCAAAAGGATTGTTCAGATTAAAGTTAGGTTTTTGCAAGTCTGATGACCAATATCTTAATCAAATTCAATTATATAAATTTTTATTTCTCTATGATAATATTTAAAGTCTGGCCATATTAGTTTAACTTAATTTATATATTTATAACATTTAATTCAATAATATTTTGAAAAGAAAAACGCCTTACTGTGACTATCTGAGTGCATGCTCAGCAAAAAGTATTTTGTAAATAAAAGCACACATATTTTCTCCATATGTGTTAAAAGCTAAAAGCATTACAGTACTCCACACCTGGATGTCTGAGGTCAGGAGTACAGAATCATCCCCAGCCACATAGCAACTTCAAGGAAGGACTGAACTTTACAAGATTCTATCACAAAATCAACAAAGAGAAACAATAAATTCCTGTCTCCTTCACCAAAACTAACCCAAGTGTATGCATTATTTCATTGATAATCAGCTACTATTCATTTACAATGTTTGATGCTATTAATTAAAGACATGATTTCTAAGAGCACATACTTGACAGACACTTTTCTAACAAAAGAAAATAAAAGGTCAAAGAACTTTTAAAGATATTTTAAAGAAGATATTTCATCCTATCTTGATGAATCTTCTATTGTTGCCAAGATAGGTGATGCCTGAAGCAATTCAGTCTTAAATGATAAGAAACCTAAATAGAAAGAATTCAATTGAGCTAAAAGTCTGTGTGCATATTTATTTGCTTTTGACAGCATTTCTGATTGCAAGCATACAAGTATTGCCAACAAATTAGGTCATCTCCTTGTTTGTAAACACTAGGAATCCAAAGCAAGAATACTTCCAAAAGCAATAGAATTATATTAAGGAAAGATCATTTGACCTTGCAACATTTATGTAAATTTAGAAAGACATGATGTGGAAAAAGATGTCAATTGACACATTTTGCTTTCATGCAAAAATGTAATTTCAGTTTTTAATCCTTTTGATTCTCTCTCTTTCTCTCTCGGTGTGTGTGTGTGTGTGTATGTGTGTGTGTGTGTGTGTGTGTGTGTGTGTCTAATAGGAGAGAAGGGATCCAGTAAGATTCTTTAAGACATGCATAGGCAGATTTAAAGTGTTTAAACTGTATAGAATTATAAACTGACTTGAGTGGAAATGTGATGTTTCATTGTTGAGACTGTGAAGAGCAGAAGTCCATAAGGAGCAAAATACACTCAGAATTTTTCAAATGTAAACAGCACCTGGAACATGGAACAGAAAGAAAATAGTGTACCACAATCCACAATCCTGCGTTTCTTTGGGGGTAAGATAGATGTATCTAGGATTTCTTGTTCTTCTTTCTTGCTAAGGGACTGTGCGCTACAGTACACTGCACACTCAACAGCATCTTCATCTGCTTCTTGGAAAATTGCAGTTACTTAGTAAGTAAACTCCAGGTTTGAAATATCAGTACTAGCTGTCTAATCCTAGTCCCAGAATGTAACACTCACTCCTTGTCACAGAAATCGAGATATTAGTTTTCTATCAGATGTCATCTTGCAAGACACAACAACTGTGATTAATTATGATACCAACCCACTCCACCTGAAGGCAGATTCTGCTCCCTGCTCACAAGTGCCTCATTCCAGCCTTGATTATTGCCTCTGGAGGAACTTCCTTTAGTGGGCATCCCTTGCACACATGCTTCCCTGACTCTTGAAAATTATTACAGGAGTTCAGCAATATCTTGAACCCCATATTTTATTGAAAGGGTTCCTACACCAAAGATGCAGGTTCACTGGTTCCAGCCTCATGAACCAAGTTTTATTGCTCATTCTTTACTGAGAATGTTAAATTCCAAAATCTTTTATCCAAAGCACATTTCTTTTTAAGAAGTTTCTTGAAAAATGCATTTTATAGTTGAGTATATGGTAAAGATAAACTTAACTGAGACATTCCACTTCTACTTTTTTTCTACAAGTTTCATAGCAAAATACAGTATCTTATCATATTTATGGTAACAACTGCAAAAATCAGTATGGTTGATTTAATTTTGAGTGATTAGTTATGTAAGTATATAAATTTGATTATTAAAACAATATAGGAGAGTACAGTTGTGTAAACACTTATTAAAGAAATATTTGATAGTCCTTTTTATAACTTCAAATATGTCCACACTTCATCAAATGAGTAGGGTTTGATCAATATTAAGAATTTGTGTGAACTTTGCTAATGAAATTTGTAAAATCAGGAGGCTCAGACTCAGTGGTTCTCACCTGTGGATAAACTTTTGGGTTATCTGAAGAACTTAAAAATGCCTGGATGGCATTGCTCTACATGTGGAATTGGGTTGGGGGATGGGAGGGAGGGTGATCAGGGTGCATGTGAGGAGGCAGAGAGGGTAAGAGGGAGGGAGGGAGAAAGGAGCTGGAACTGGGATCCACATGTAAAAAAATAAAAAGAATATAAAAAAAAAATGCTTTAGGATGTGGCCCCACTTGTATGGACTTTATGCAGCTGGCTTGGAAAACAGCCTGAACAATGGGATTTCAAACGAAGTTCTGAGACAATTCTCTTTCCCATCTGAGGTTATCATCTCTTTCTTAATGCATTTGTTTTCCCCTAAGTGGAGCAATTCTCAAAAAAAAAAAAAAAAAAAAAAAAAAAAAAAAAAGCAAGAGTGTGCTTATTATCATGCATTGCACTGGAACAAATTGATATTCTTTTCTGAAGAGGGGAACAGTATTTGACAAGATGATAGCTGATTAAAGTAATACAGTTGGAAACGCCTTCCACAGATTACTTTCTCTTGTCTTATAAACCACACACGACTGACTTAGGTTTTAGCTGGTAAACATACAGTTCTATGTTGAGTCTGTAGACTTTGCAATGACTCTCTCTGCCATGTATGTATGATATGCTGCCGTTTATGACAGCAGTGATTCACAGTCATGCAACATAATAACAGATACCTCAAAAGAGTTGGGTGGTGCCATTTCTTACTCACAAATGTCACAAACTATCCTTCACTTCACTACACTTATTAATCATGGTTAGGTAAATCCAAGTGAGAGCTAAAATTTAAGTTGGCCACGATTCTTCATGACTAAAAGGCAACATTCAAAAGGGTGAGAGAGGAGGATCTGTATTTCAAAAACAGTCCAAGGTACACAGTGAAACTCTGTCTCCAAAAACAAAGAGTTGTGTTTTTTAGGTCAGTGGTAGAGAGGCTTGCTCAGCATGTGTGTGCCTCGTACCTGCAGAAGCCAGACAAGAGTGTTGGATTCCCTTGAACTGGAGCTACTTACATGCATTGTGGCATTCAATGTGGGTGCTTAGAGTCAGACCTAGGCCCTCTGCAAGAGTAGCCAGTGTTTCAAACACTGAGCAGTTTCTCCATCTCCCACATGTTTCTTGAATCCTTGCTGGCTTTGCATTTATTTTGACATACACTGTTATGAAAATGATACTGTCCAAGTTACAGGTTTGTTTCTGAGGACACTTAGAATTTCCACAATTTCATTATTAGACCTTTAGAACACCATGCTGTGAAAAAGTTCAAGGGAACTTACCGAAGTCAGAGTCTTGTAGGATAGGAGAAGTATTGAGGTACCTCATGGACAGCCAGCAATGAACTCCAAACATTATTTTGTACCTGAAGATCCTAGCAAGATGTTATCACAGCAATATGATTGAATTTAGACAAGACCACCAAAAGGAATTTCCATCTGAGTCACAGGCTAATGGAAAAATGTACTGTGGTTTCAACTCATTAATTTTAGAATTGTCTTAATGGGCTAGATTTGGAATTTTCTTTTATAATTTATGTTACTTATTTAGAATTGTATATGTGAACCATTTATTTACATACATACATTTCAGCCCACCCTTTCTTTCCAACCTCCTCTCATTTGACACTTATTATCTCTCAAATTCTTTACATTCTTAAATTATTTTCATTACACACATTTGTGCTATTCTATCAGGGTTCAAAAGGTTTTAGACTTTGGAGTATTGGGACTTTATATTTTCAGATTTACAACGGTAAACCTCTACCTTATGGTAGAATGAGTGTCAGTAGATACTGACAGAATATTTTGTTTTCATTTATTTTTTATTTAAATTAAATACAATCTATTTTACATACCAGTCCAAGTTCCCTCTCCCTCCTGTTTTCTCATTGCCTCCCACCAACCCCCATTCCACCGGATCCACTCTTCAGGGAGGGTGAGGCCTCATTTCCTGTAGTTGGCACCCACTGTAGTTTGAATCTTAACAGTCTCAAAGGACCCTGTGTTTTAGGCTTAGTAACCTAGCAAAGGATCCAATGAGAAGCAGAAATACTTCAGGATTTTGTGACATCCTCACAAAGGAGATTGTGATACTTGATATCTTATTCTTTCTGTTAGCTACCAAGGGTGAAAAGAGCAGCTGCACTCCATCACAAGGTGAATCAAAGCAAGGAGATTAATTGGTCATTGGCTGAAATGTTCAAAACTGTATTCAAAACACAACTTTCTCATTTTAAATTAATGAGCACTCTGACTAACACACTGTTCTAGTGTGCAGCCTCTTAGGGGGTATGAGAAAGTTCTAATTGTCCTGCACCTGCAGTCGTCCTTAGCTCTGGCTTGTTTGCATTTTAGTCCTTATGCTCTGTGGCTGTTCACGTCAGGATTTAGTTGGCCAGGTTTTCCTCATGTATAAAAATAATCTGTAAATAACAAATATAATTGCACATGAATTTTAATTTTCTTTAATGACTTTAGAGGAATAAGAACACACACACACACACACACACTCCAAAACATCAAAAGCAGAACAGCGACTCTTTTTTTATTGGTTATTATTTTTCATATGTATCTATTATTCAACATTAGTATTTTTTACTTATGATCTTTCATTTGTATCTTTTTGGCTTCTCTTTGTCTGACTTTGGTTCAAGTTGTAGATCATGATGATTAGATGGCATCTTGTATACAATATGTCACTGGAAACTGTTTTTATCCTACTCAGTTTAGGAGATAGTCTCTTTATGAAGGGCTTTTTATTTTACTCTCAGTTTTCAACAGATGTCTTATTTTCCTTGTATTAGTTTTCCTTTAAAAACAACCTGATTTTATCTATCTTGATGTTTGTGTACATATATAATTTTGATTTCCTTTCATGATTCACAATTCCTCTGTCATATCTAGGCAACTAGAAAATAGCTTGCAGTAAGTTTTCAGTTGTGTTAGCAACTATATATTAATTGAATATTCTCATTTCTCAGCTTTAAAAATGTAGTTACACAGATTGACTGTCTCATCAGAAATAAGCAGAATTTAATGTGCCTTTTTATTCACAATTTTCCTGATACATCTTTAACTCTTGTCTTTGTTTTATGTAAACTTCACTGTAGCAATTATAACTCCATTCCATTTTTGTTAGTGATGTATAGTATTTCAATAACTTGGGCTCAGAGTTAGAGGATAAAATAGAAAAATAAATTTGAAAAATTACAGTGAGTATAATTCATTAAATGACTATATCATATTCATTGCTCTTCAAGGAGAAGCTAAACAATTTTAAGCACACTGAAACATTTATAAAGAAAATTAACATGTATTAGGCCACAGAAGAAAACCTTAATAAAGTTTTATGTCAGAAACAAGGCAGCTTTTCCTTCTGATAGGGCAATATGAATTGTATATCCACAGCAAGAAAAGGAGTGAACATGTATGTCTCAGACATTTGAACTTTTTAATAAGTCAAATGAGTTAAAATGATAGAAATTAGTGAACACTAAAGATTTCTTTGTGAGACCATGGGATCCTCTCAGAGTACATTGAAAGAACACATTTAAAACAGTTTACCAGAGGACCCGGAAATCCCTCTCTTAGGCATATACCCAAAGGATCCACATCCACGCAACAAAGACATCTGTTCAACTATGTTCATAGCAGCACTATTTGTAATAGCAAGAATCTGGAAGCAACCTAGATGCCCCTCAATTGATGAATGGATAATGAAGATGTGGCAATCTACAAAATGGAATACTACTCTGCAGAAAAAAAAATAATGGTACCTTGAAATTCACAGGCAAGTGGATGGCACTTGTAGAAACCATCCTGAATGAGGTAACCCAGTCACAAAAAGAGGAACATAGTATGTACTCACTCATATATGGATTTTAGACCTAGAGCAAAGGCTCACCAGCCTATAATTCACACCACCAGAGGAAGTAGGATACAAGGTATATTCTAAGAGATTCATATAAAGTCCCTACAGAACCGGGAAGGGACAAGTCCCCCAGAGCACAGGGGAAGTGGGGGGGCAGCTAATGGAGAGAGAAGTAGGACAAAATGAGGGGGAGGAAAGGAAAACATGTATGACCAGGAAGATTGAGCCTGGTTAGGAATAGAAGACAGGAATGAGAGAGAGAAAGAGAGACAGAGAGAGAGAGAGAGAGAGAGAGAGAGAGAGAGAGAGAACATAAAAGAGGGAGCCAATATTGGTTTGGAGATAAAACTGAACACAAAGAAAGGTCTAGAGAACTACAAGACTGCTGCCAACTAACAATTTGAGCATCTGTGGAAAGGCTACCATAAATGCCCTTCCCGGATAGTGAGATCAACAACTAACTTATCCATGGAGCCCTCATCTAATGCCTGTTGGAAACAGGAGCAAACACCCCTACATAAACACTGAGTGGAAGTAGAAACCAGATGCAGAGGGAGAGGACATGACCAGGTGGCAGAAACACATAGAAACAGGTTACCTGAACAAGGAGGAGCTAACGGGCCACCAGACTGATAGCTGGGAAGCCATGGTGGAACTGACTCAGGCCTCCCTGAATATGGGTCTTAGCCAGAAGGACTGAGCAGTCTAAGGGACCTCGGACAGTGGAGCCAGGATGTATCCCTGGTGCATAAAAAGACCTTGGGAACACATCCCCCATGGAGGGAAACTGCCTTAGCCTAGAGACAGGAGAGAAGCCCTAGTCCCTACTTCACATGACCTGTCAGATCTACATGACCCCAACTGGATGGCATTCCCCTACATATGGAATTGGGGTGGGGGGATGGGAGGGGAGGGTGGTTAGAGTGCATGGGAGAGGGCAGAGAGGGTAAAAGGGAGGGAGGGGGAACTGGGATCGACATGTAAAATAATAAATTAAATTAAAAAAAATGCTTTGACTCCAAAATTTAAGTTCAAGGACAAGTTACTGGGGAAAAGTATTTCTATTTTTGTTTCCACAGAAAATGAAAAGATGTGGATTCCTCCCAGACTAATATGGTTTGAGCAAGCCAGACCGCCTGAAACAGATACATTCAAAACAGCTGGAAAAAGCAGCCTTGCAGACTACAGCCAGGATTTATGCATCTTCTTAGGATCCCCATGATAGCGCCCCTTACCAGCAAGAAGTAGTTTGGAAGAACGACGCCCAAATTCCCAAATATTGTGTATAAATGTTTGTTTTCATTTAAATGGACTTGGTTATAAAAAAATAAAACAAACAAACAAAAAAAAAAACTGTTTTCAGTACATATAAAGTAATAAAAATAGTTGTTTAATATTCCCCCTTGAAAAGCTAAGAGGGACATATAATTAAGAAAAGCAGAGGAAAGTCTTAAAATTAAATATAAAAAAAAATCTGTGAGTTAAAACTAAGGAAAGAAGAAAAAAAAACATAAAATCATGACAGTAGCACATTTTTTTCAGGCAGGGAATGTCACTCTGAGATGTGTTCTTGCAGTGATTTGAATGGCTGGCCTGAAAAGACTAAACACAGTTAATGCTGGTAAAGATGCAAAAGGAGAAGCCTTGCACAGCAATGCTTGGAGGATCAAGTCTCTGCTTTCATCTGCAGAAAGAGAGAGAGCCCATAGGATCCTGAAATAGTAGAAACAGAACTGCTGCAAGATTTAGGAATGTCACTTCCGACTGAGGGTACCCCAGAGGAAATTAGCACAACGTATAGGTGTTTTCACATCTTTGCCTCTTGTTACAATTCTCAATAGCCAGGCTATGGAATCAATAGGTGTTTAGGTAGAGAAAATGTGCCATCTACACACAGTGGAGCACTGTCTAGTCTTAAAAGAGAAAATTGTGTAAGCAATATGCAATTGTTAGGCAAAAGGGAAGTAACTCAGGCACAGAAGGTCAAATATTGCATGGTCTTAGTGAATATGAAATATAAAATAAGTTGATTGCATAAAACTAGAATAGAGAGGTGGTTTTGAGGCCTTGGTGGAGAGAGACCATGGAATTGTTGATTATTGGAATTAAATTCCATGCAAATAAGAAACATTCAAAGGAGATAAAAATACCCATTCTACATCAGGGTAACTATGATTTATGGTAACAAGTTGAAATGTTTTGAAAGACTGAGAATTGATTTAGTCAATTTACAAAAAATCCAATGCTGAAACTAAATAGGAGAGCAGATATTTTAGAGAAAATTGGTAGACAAGTAAAAGTAAACTTAATAAACAAGTCACAGACTTGAAGAGACCATTACTACACAGAAAACTTTTAGAGGGCTCAAGCCTTGAAATAGTCCAATATAAAAATCACCACAGACAGAGAAAACTATTGGACTTATAAGCAAAAATTTCAGTAATACATTTCTGACATATTAATTTAACCTAAATAGAAGGCAAAATTAAGGTATGTAAATGCATTCAGGAAAAGACAAAGTTAACAATATATGAATAAATACAGAAAACTGGGTAAATTTCAAAATTACACATCAGAAATTTCAGAAATATTATTTTACAAATTATTAATTTTAATAATAGTGAAATAGTAATTGGTATTATTCACACTATTTTCAGGCACTGAGGAGTGAGGAAAGCTTCAAGCTTACTGACCACCATTAGTCCTTACTGTGAAGTTATATTTAAAAAAAAGTGTAATAGACAATATCTACTACAAAATTTTAAGCTTCTTAGAGCTATGAGTAAAATAGTTGATGTAAAAATGATTTTGAAAGCTCTCAAATACAATGTAAAATACAGATATATTTGTTCCATGAATAGCAGCTATATAGCTCAATGTAGAGTCATCTACTACATAATCATAATTTTCTCTAGTTTAATGTGAAACCAAGATTAATTTGATATCTGATTCCCAAAGGCATTTGTTAAGATCAATGCCAATAAAGACTTATGGTCACTCAAGACTAGAAGACACTCCTTTATTAGGAACCAGTACAAATGTATCCAAGTGTAGGCACCTGCATTCATTTTCTTTAATGTAAGGAAAAAGCCAAGATGGAAATTACTTAATTAGTAAGAGTCCTAATCCACATGAAGGACATAGTCCCTGTTTAGGAAAGGAGAGATTGTGAGAGAATATCTGTCTGTATTTCTAATGTCAGTTTTGAGAATCAATTAGAAGAAATATTCTCTACATGTCTATAAACACTAGCTAATCTTTGGAATTAGAATGATGAAGATACTGCATCACTCATTTCCTGAAATAAAATTCCAAATTCTTAAGCTCACAACAACAAATGTCTGACATCTCTCCTCTGAAGAGATGGTAACTTTTGAAGTGCAGTTGTTAATATCTGTGAGGAACTGATTCTAGGACTCCTATGGACATTGAAATCTTGGGGTATGCAAGTCCTTTTTTGAAATGGTGTAGTATTGTCATACTGTCCACACAATACTCTCATATACTTTTAGTCATGCCTAGAGCACTACAAACACAGAATATAATGTAAATACTATGTAAATAATCATATTTGATTATTTAGTGGCTAATAAAAGAATAAGATCTGGTTCCCAGTCCTCTACCCCATGTGGGGTATGGCTGCGGACCCCAGTGCACTGGAATATAAAAGACCTCATGCTTTTTGCATCAAGACCGCTTCTCATTAGTGATTGGGGGGGGCCTTTCCTGAGTCGGGGCGTGAGGGTCCATGCCCTCCGCGGGTCTTTCATTTGGTGCATTGGCCAGGAATGGCCAGGAAACCGCGACCACCCATCTCACCCAAGAACCCGGACTTGGAGGTATGGGGATCCCCTCTGATGTATGTGTGTACTTGTATGTATTATATGTTGGCCGGCGTCTCTGTTCTGAATATGTGTTTTCTGCCTGTTTGCTGATATAAAAAGCCAGTTGTAAGCTTCTGCCTGTTGGCTGATAGGGCCAGCTTCTGTTGTTAAAGTGGAAACTTCTTGCGCGGCCTGCCCATGCCACATGTGTCTGAATCTGTTCACTACCTCCAGTGGAGGGGCTCACTGCTTCCGTCTGCCTGCTGTTTGCTGGAGACTCGGCATGTCTGGATCTGTTAGTTTCTGTTTAATGTGTTTTCTGGTATTGGTTTTCTGGAATGCGTTCTCGGTTTTGGTTTGCAGCTGCCTTTCTTGGGCCGTAAGGACTGAGAGGCTGTGGCTTGTAGACGTGCAAATTCGGTCACAAAGCTGTGGTCCTGGAGGAATCTTCAGGAGGTTATAGGAAGCCTGGGGATGCCCAGTTCTTAGCTTCCATCTGTTTTCAGCTTCTGTTGGTCGGTAGGACCGAATCTGAATCTGTTTGCTAGGAAGCTCTCAGCTTCTGTCTGTGGGTCGGTAGGACCGAGTCTGAATCTGTTTGCTGTCTGCTGTTTGCTGGAGACTTAGCAGGTCACGTGTCTGGATGTTTCTGTTTGATGTGTTTTTGTTCTGTGAGTCTTTGGTGTCTTGTCTTTGTAGTTTTACCTTAGGACTGACCGTGACGGATGACTCCCCTTTAGTTTAACTGTTGACCACTGGACTGAAATTAACCCATAATTTGTCAATAGGGGTTAAGGAGATTCTAGCAGAGTTTTGTGCCTCTGAGTTGGTAGACATCCGGTGTGGCATGATGTTTAATTCTGAGATTATCCAAACTGTTAAGGCAAATATTTTTCAGGACCTGGTTCTCATTCTGACCCACCACCAGAGAGCATTTGTGGGGGTCCATCTTTGGGACTGAAAGATCCAGCAAGAATGTAAAAGCACAGGTCTCTCGTCCCCTGGAGCTTGCCACCAGGGCGAACTGCAGCCACAAGGCTGTGGGCCGGGGCAGCAGGGGCGGAGCCATGCTGGAATGGATGGGCAGGGTTATGACCCTGCCGCTGTGCATGTTTGGCTCCCCCCAGTGTCGGATGACTAGATTACAGCCTCCAATGCTGTGTCTCAGATCTTTATAATTGGGAAACTAGATCTTTGTAATTAAAGACTAACCACCCCGCTGTCTCAATCGCCCCACAGGGTTGGTAGAGTTTCTTGTGTTTTCTCAACAGCCAACAGCCTGCTGCAGACGCTCTTCACAACAGAGGTGCGGGAGAGAATACTATTAACTTGGGATTCCCTTTGGCTCGCCGCAAAAGGTAGGGAGAGCTTAAAAGTCTATCGCCAGGCTCTGGTGGTGGGTCTCCGAGATGCTGTGAAACAGCCCACCAATTTGGCTAAGGTGAAGTGATTCAGGGACCAACCGAATTTCCCTCAGTGTTTCTTGAAAGGCTTATGGAGTCCTTCAGATGGTTTACTCCCTTTGACCCTACCTCAGAAGCCCAGAGAACTTCGATGACTCTGGCCTTTACAGGGAAAACAGGAGTGACAGAAGACAGGAAAAAATTTTGACTAAAATCTTGGCCGCAGTAATTAAAAAAATTTAGAGCAGGCCCTAGAGAGTCAGGAAGCCTGGGCAACAGGACCAATGTGCGTATTGTAATGGATGTCACAGGGCAACTGCATGGACTACCCGAAGAACAGTGAACCTTGGCATGGGCTGGATATCTTACTTGTCCCTAGATATCCCAGGATGCCCTTACCTTCTGTTAGAAAGAGACATCCTGTCAAAAGCAGGGGCCCAGATTTATTTTTACTCTAAACAGCCATCAGTTACCGATAAACAGGGAAATCAATTGCAGTCCCCTTACTGTTAGGCTAAAAGATGAGTACAGAATCCCCGAGGAGCCAGGGCTTGACCTCAACTGTTCAGTAGGATCTGGAACCTTCAATATGGACTGATAATTGGCCCACACTCACTTAGCTTGGGCTGAAATATCCAGAATGGGTCTGGCAAAACAAGTGCCTCCACAGGTTATTCAGCTAAAAACTAGTGCTACCTCGGTGTCAGTTAAACAGTACCCCATGAGTAGAGAGGCCCAGAAAGGAATATGACCACACATCCAGAGGTGGATTCAGCAAGGTGTCCTGTTTCCTATTCAGTCTCCCTGGAACACTCCCTTGCTGCCAGTTAAAAAGCCTGGGAGCAATGATTATCGGCCAGTGCAGGACTTGAGAAAAAGGGCAATAAAAGGGCACAGGATATACATCCAACTGTCCCAAACCCTTATGTCCTCCTGAGTGCCCTCCCACCTGAACAGAGCTGGTACACTGTTATTAGACCTAAAAGATGCCTTCTTCTGCCTAAGGTTACATCCTACCAGCCAATCGCTTTTTGCCTTTGAATGGAGGGACCATGACATGGGCAGAACTGGACAGCTCACTTGGACCTGACTGCAACAACGGTTTAAAAACTCCCTGACTATCTTTAATGAGGCCCTTCATAAAGATCTCGCCAGCTTCAGAATCCAACTCCCCCAGGTGACCTTCCTCCAGTAAGTGGATGACCAACGCTCGCATGACTCACTACCAAAGCCTGCTCATCACCTAGAGGATTACGTTCACTCCGACAGCCACCCTCAACCCTGCCACTCTACTGCCTGAGGAGACTGATGAACCAGTGATTTGTGACTGCCATCAACTGCTAGTTAAAGAGATTCAAGTTCACAAAGATCTTATGGACTTCCCTCTGGCCGGAGAAGCACTAACCTGGTTCACCAATGGGAGCAGTTACATGGTACAAGGTAAAAAAAAGGGCTAGGGCAGCGGTGTAAATAAAACCCACACTGTTTGGGCCAGCAGCCTGCCAAAAGGAACCTCAGCACGAAAAGCTGAGCTTGTGGCCTTAATACAGGCCTTGCAGCTGGCCAAAAAAGAAAATCCGTAAACATCTACATGGGCAGTAGTTATGCTTTTATAACTGTACATGTGCACGGGGCTGTCTGTAAACAAAGGGGACTTGCTATATCTACCTCAGATGGAAAGAAGCTTTACCCTACTCAGAAGGGTTAGAGTACATCCAGCAGATACATCATCTAACCCACCTAGGGACTAAACATCTGCAGAGACTGATTAGAACATCCCCTTGTCATGTTCTGAGACTATTGGGGATGGCCAACTCAGTAGTAAAACATTGTGTGCCTTGTCAGCTGGTTAATGATAACCCTGCAAGAATGCCTCCTGGGAAGAGACTGAGGGGAAGCCATCCAGGCACTGGGAAATGAACTTCATGTAGGTAAAGCCTGCCAAATATGGTAACAAGTACTTATTAGTTTTTATAGACCTTTACAGGATGGGTAAAGACTTACCCTACCAAGAAGGAGACTTCAAGCATGGTGACTAAAAAAATACCGTTGACCTGGTAAGTCATGGACTGGCCGAGATGGTGGGGACTGATTGAAAATTACATTGTGCATACAGACTCCAAAGCTCAGGGTAGGTAAACAGGATAAAAGAGACCCTCACTAAATTGACCCCAGAGACTGGCATTAATGACTGAATAGCTCTCCTAATCTTTGTGCTTTTCAGGGTTAGAAATACCCCTGGACCGTTTGGTCTGACTCCCTATAAATAACTCTATGGGAAGGGGCCCTGCACTGATAAAAATTGCCTCTGTACATAGTGCTGATGTACTGTTTTTCCAAGCCTTTGTTTGCTAGACTTAAGGTGCTGAAATGGGTGAGACAGCGAGCATGGAAGCAGCTCCATGGGGCCTACTTGATGGAATAAAAGTTCTGAAAGTTCCACAACACTTCCAAGTTGGAGGAGATTCGCCAACGTTAGATGTCACCACACAGCAACCTTGAGACTTGGTGAAGGGGCCCACTTTGTGGCCATTCCAGAATATGTCCTCTTCCCCTGGACCCACTCCATGCCACTCAAAGATTCTGGGACCCAGGAACAGCCTCTTACAACTGCTCATTTTATTCCTATCTTGTTGCTCACTGTTACTTTTGTTAGGGAACAAATGAATAGGGTCCAAATTATGGCCTTTTAGTCCTTCCAGTTCTAAGATTAGAACTTAACCAGAGAAGAAGTGGGGAATGTAAGGATGGAAAAACTTAGCCTAATTCTCCCTAAACTCTGACCCTAGCAGTGAGTAGGCAAAAGGTCATTCTTGAGTGTTTACAAAAGGGCGGTTTAAGGACAGCACCTGTGAGTGAATGAGAACAGGAAATGAGCTGTGCCACACTACCCAGAAGCCCTAGCGAAAGCAGACTTCCTGGGCTAAGCATGGGCTTAGATAGTTCAAATTGATAGGTCCACACTGGATACTATGAGATGATTGGTTTTTGATGCGCGGGCTTTGTTGTAACCCTATAAAAGCTGTCTGAACCCTGTACCCAGGGTTCCCAGTCCTCTACCCCACGTGGAGTATGGCTGCAGACCCCAGTGCACTGGAATATAAAAGACCTCATGCTTTTGCATCAAAAAAAAAAAAAAAAAAAAAAAAAAAAAGAATAAGATCTGTACAGCCCAGGACACAGAGACACCTCTTCACATATGGTTTATATTAAGTTTGGTTGGAACCTGTGAGTACAACACATTCAGAGTTATAAAAATATTCATTATGGAATATTCTGTATACTTAATCCATTTTGTGCATTGCCACAAAAAGGAAAATGTACTCGTTATTTCTCACCCAAGGTACCTTATGACTCATGTTTCCAAGAGGAAAATTTCTATCTGAAGAGACTTAGGAAGTAATAAGTATGATTTAGGTATCTTGAGACTTAACTCTTTCACTGTTCAGAAACAAAGTGAGTGATGCCACCATAAAAGGAAAGGCATACTGTTAGTCTCTCATTATTCATGGACAAGAGAGTGAGAGGACTTGGCCCTCAAGCTGCTCTTTCAGTTGTCAGCATATTTTAATGAAATGCCAGTCTTGCCTTGTCAAATGCTGAAGGAAACCTCTGGGTACCAATTGATGAAATGATTTCACTCCCCAATGGCTCATAAACTAAACTAAAGCCTCCCATTTTGTGGAGCTCGGCACTCTGCAAGTTCAAAAGGTAGGAGATCCTTCTAGTGTTTATAAACTGTGGGGCACATCTGAAAATAAAAAATCTTTAATTATGTTTGACATCACAGGCCCAGTGCTGTCATCTGACAGGATGTTTTGACATGCCTGTGCTTGAGACTTTCAATGAGTTTCTAAGTTGCTTATCAGCTGCTTAGTCAGAATGGATGCTGCATTATTTTCACTAACTCATTCTCAGGGAAGAGGAAAATTATATATTGGCCTAAAACTTACACGAAGATTTTAAAACAATCAACTCTAAATTATTTTGAATATGTTACATCTCTATTCTCATTCGGTGCCAGATTTTGAAAAAAAAAATACTCCTTAACTAAAATTTAAATGTATAAAGTTTGAGAATGCTTGTGTTACTACTTAATGAGAAGACATCCTTGTCTTCAATTCCAGACTATGCCTTTGCTTCCATTTAAGTTGTAACAGGTCATTAAAGTGAATTCTATCCCTCAAAATGCATGATTTGATATGAAGATCAAGGTTTTAGGTGGTGAGATTGGATTTGCCATTTTCCATAAGCTGTGCTGTAAAATGGTAAGATAGAAATGTGAAGTTTTGAGGTTTAAATTACAGTTATTAGAATGACATCATGTTTCATTGACAGTTGTGTAGTCTTAATGTATCTTGACTTGCCATGATTATTAGGTTTAAAGACAGTCAATGAAAGAAGTTCTCTGTAGGAATCATAATGTTCATGTCTGTGTCTTCCATCTCTTTAAGACCTTCTTAAAGCCATACATGTAATTTTTAAGCATTTCTCATAAAAGACAAGTTAATAATTCCTCCATTTTATCTTTTATGAGCCACACAGATTGAATTGGTTATAGTATAGAATTACATAAGTTATTCAGTCAAACCAGGGAGCTCCATTCTGTTGACCAAGGTGCCATTTTAGCAGCAAGAGATTTGGGAGAAATTCACTGATAGATATGTGGAAAAGATGTTCTGAGCCAAATGAATATTACAAGAACTTTGGGGTTCTTCAGAAATAAAAGAATTCAGCCAATATATATAAAAAATAACTGAAATTATTTTTTCATAGGAAACATGCATTTATTTGAAAATGGTTAGATGGCTGAATATATACTATACTTTAAGATATGATTTACAAAACAAACACACTGATAAAAACAATTTGCCATTAACAGAGAAACTTTCCTTTCCTTTGGCTGTGTCTGTATTTGCAATGCACAATGGGTCTCATTTTCATCAGTACTAATAATACATAGATGATAATATTTCTCAGTTGTATTTTTATTTAACACTACAATGAATTGAAAAGAATCTACCTTGAAAGATAATCAGATAATAATTTCCAATGGTTTAAAATAAGTAGCTGAACTATATTTTTGTTCTATTTCTTTTTTCTTTCTTCTTCTTTTTTTTTTTTACTACTTTCACATTCCAACATTCCACCCCCAGTTTCCCCTCCCTCTCCTTCTGCCTGCCTCCCCACCTACCCCCATCCCTCCTCCCATCTACTCATCAGAGGATATAAGGTCTCCCTTGGGAAGTCATCAAAGTCTGGGATACCAAATTGAGGCAGGACCAAGCCCTTCTCTGCTGAATCAGGCTGGGCAAGATATCGCAACATAGGTAATGGGTTCCAAATGCCAGTTCATGTACACTGGTTAAGTTCTGGTCCCATTACCAGCCCTTCCCCAGTTGTGATCCACATATAGAGGGTTTAGTTCAGTACCAAGCGAGTTTTCCAGGTGTCAGTCCAGATTCCATGTACTACTACTAGCTTAGGTCAGCTGTTTCTGTGATTTTTCCAATCATGATCTTCACTCTCCTTGCTGTATGATCTCTCCTTCCTCTCTTCAACTGAACACCAGAAGCTAAGCCCTGTGCTTAGATGTGGATCACTGCATCTTCTTCCATCAGTTACTAGATGTCCATTTTATGATGGGAATCAGGGTAGTCATTAATCTGATTACAGGGGAAGCCCAGTTCATGCATCCTCTCCACTATTACTAGGAGTCTTAGCTTGGGTCATCCTTACAGATCCCTAAGAGTTTCTGTAGCACCAGGTTTATCCCTAACCCCATAATGGAGCTCTCTATCATATCTCTTTCAGTGCTCTCCCTTCCAGTCCCTCCCCCAACTTGGCCATCTCAATCCTTCATGTTCCTATCCCCCATCTTCTCCCCTCTACCAACCTCCTAGTTTACCCAGAAGATTCTAACTATTTCTCCTTCATGTGTGTCCCTCTTAGGGTCTTCCTTTATACCTAGCTTCTCTGGGGCCATGGATTGTAGCCTGGTTGTCCTTTGCTTTACATCTAATATCCACTTATGAGTGAGTACATGCCATGTTTGTGTTTGTCTTTCTGTGTCTGGGTCACCTCACTTAGTATGTTTTTTCCCCCTAGATACATGATTTTTTCTGAAAATTTCAAGATGTTATTACTATTTATTGCCTCTGAGTAGTACTCCATTGTGTAAATGTATCATATTTCTTTTTCTATGCTTTGCTTGAGGGGCAGCTAGTTTGTTTCCAGTTTCTGGCTATTAAGAATAATGCTGCTATGAGCATATTTGAGCAAATGTCCTTTTGATATGAATGTGCATCCTTTGGGTGTATGCCCAAGAATGGAATTGCTGGTTCTTGAGATAGGTTGATTCCCAGTTTTCTGAGAAACTGCCATAGTGATTTCAAAAGTTGCTATACAAGTTTGCATTCCCACCAGCAATGGAGGAGTCTTCCCCTTACTCTACACCATATCCAGCATAAGCTCTCACCAGTGTTTTTGATATTCTTAATTAATAATGATCGTAGATAAATTGTAAATGTTTCACCTTTCTCTCTTGATAACAACATAGATTCTATATAATTTCTGCAAAATAAGTACATTATTTTTATAATTACATAAATTGCTATTAATGATTAATTTTCAGCAAGCCTATATTTGATTCATGTACTTAATGTAACTAATTCCAACTCCAAAGTTACATTGAAAGGATACTTATTTGAGCTATTACTTTTTGTTTAAATAAAAATCTAACTAATAATGTGTAACTATTTAGTACACTACTAAAAACTGTATTTTTTCTCAGATTTTGGTTTATAAACCTAAAGGGCTGGGAATAGACTTTAGAACAATTGGAAGGGCTAAAAGTAATTATTTCTTAAATAAAACTTCAAATTCTGAACCTAGTAAATAATTTTTATTTTTAAACATTTCTTTCTAGGATACATGATTATGGACTTTGATGGTGGTATTTGAGAGTGTATGTGTGTACTTGAGTGTGTGTGTGTGTATATGCTTTGCCTTTGCATATTATTTGCATTTTAAATACATGTCCACAAGGACACATGTGTATGTAGTGTGCATATGTGTTAAACCCCAAATTTGATGTCAGATATCTTTCCCTTTTCTCTCTCTCCATTTTATACATAGAGGAAAAGTCTCATACTGAACCTGGATCCCATCAGTTCTGGCTAATATAGCTATCTAGCTTGTGCTGAGGATGCCCTCCAGAATGCTGGGATTATAGATGACTACCTTGTCTGCTTCTCTGGGGATCTGAACTCTGATTTTCATGCTTATGCAACAAGTGCTTGATTTCAGCTCTCAAAATTTAGGATTTTGAATTTGTACTAATTTATATCATTTTTACATCATCTAGTATATATAGAGGACATCTTTAAATATTAAGAAATTGTTTAAAAATTTTCTTTTTCTGTATGCATTTTACCCAATATAATATTGCAAATTGGTGTAATTTTTCTGTATTTGTATATGATTGAATATATTTGTAGTTTTAGTCACTTTGTATGTAAGTGTAGCACTCAGCAATGACTAAATTAACTGATCATTAAATCCTTCTCTTGGAATAACTCTACTTTATGTTATGTGTCATGTAGCTCTTAGTTTTAATTATTAGATGTCCCAACTATTAAATAGTAGCAAAAGAATTCTTGTTAGTTGGAATTAGTTTTATTTCAAAATTCTAAACATTTTAAAAAATTTTTTAAACCTCAAACATTTTCACAATATTAGTATTATTTATTTTTTTCCCTAAGGATGAATTCTACCTTTTTAATGCCTCAAATACTCTTTTCTGTGAATCTGTCATATACAAATTATATCTGAATCTGTGGTACTTATGTAAATTAATTACACAGTAAATACAAAAAAGGGGAGAAATTTGTGTAGAACTTCAAAATAGTATATAATCTAATAATATCTAATAATAGTAAATATTCTTGGTATAGTATTACTTCCTATCCTTTAAACATATCATTTGTTTGAAAAGAAACCCTAAGCTGGGACTTCCCTAATGCTCCTTCTCTGAGGACTAGTTTTCACAGGACCCAAGGGCATCACACATGCTTCCAAAAGAGGGAGGCAACTGGCAGTCCTACCCAGCTATGATGCCTATGAGCCACATCAAAGACCAGTATGAACAGTATCAATAACCTTAAGAGTGTGCAGTAATAGAAGCATACATTGGCGTAGCCACAGCTTTCTAATTGGACTTAAGACCCTCACAGCAAGAGGAAGACAATGTTTGGTTTGGGAAACTTATATCACTACTCAAGTCTTAGTGAACAAATGCTTATTAGAGGGAAGTCTACAACCACTGATTTACCAAATCAGCATAATTTCTAACAACATTATGAAACTTTGTCCATATACCCTTAGATAAATATAGTCTTCACTACTCATCAAGACTTGTTTTTGAAACAGATGGAAACTATTAGAGAAAACCACAATCAATCAATATGCTGAGTTGTGGATACCACCAGCAATGAATATATCTAAAAAATATTCCATATCCAAGTCTCAGGGAACATTGTAGAAGATGGGGATTGAAAGATTGTAGAAATCAGAGGATCACAGAGTTTGCTTTGAGTTTGTATGTGTTAATAATATCAGTAGCTACTGCTACAGGGATCACACAAGAGATGAATACTCAAACACAGTTTAAAACCAACTGAAAGTCTGTATTCCAGCCAGCTGAAACTACAGTCAGATATTGGGACTCAAGTGTAGCACAGAGTGTTTAAGGTAGTGCTTTTTTAAAGTCTAAAACTCAGCAGCTCTACCAGGCGGTTTTTCTCAAGCAAGCAGTTGAAGGTAAGGTAAGCACTTAACCTGAGTAGGAGGTTTACATAAGGAGGCAGTTTAATAGCAGCTATGATAGTTGGGGAATCTTGACCTTGGGTTCCAAAATAGAGTTGGGTAATTTTCCATGCAGTTCTCTACCAAGGACATCATAATTCTAGGTGAAACTGAAATGACCTTAGCAAGAATACAAGATGGAGGAACCTCCGCACTGTCTTGCCCTGTTGCATTACAACCATAAACTCTCACCAACATGACTGCCTTAATGTGAGGTGAACAAGGATGGCACCAATAAAATGCCAAACTGGACAGAGGAAAGTCGATGAGACCTCAAGCAAACACAAAGACCTATAGGAAACTGAAGGAAGCTGGGCACTGGAGAGATGGCACACCAATTGTTTGTCCATGACCAAATTATCAGCCCTGAAAACATACATATAGGCAGCATTATACAGACTGAACAGCTTATATTTATGAATATATATGTACATACATATACATATGTGCACATAATAACAACTGGTGAAAGAAGAGGTCATGAACTTGAAGAAGAACAAGGCAGAGTATAAGGTTTAGAGGGAGGAAAGGGAAAGGAAAATGTTGTGATTAAATTATAAACTCAAAAGAAAGAAACCAAGGAAAGAAAATGTAACTTAAGAAAAAGAAGCCTAACTAACACTCTTCTTGAGATGATCATATTAGGATTGATGATGACATCTTGCTGACTGAATATCTATTGATGTGTCCTGACAGCAGGGATACTTATCTCTGTAGTGTTCCTTTCCAAAGCTGTGAAAAAGAGTGATAATGGGTGACAAGGAGTGACAAAGAGCTATTGCAAAATCCAGCTGAGGAAATTGCTATCAAATGCCTGGCCAATAATTCTTATTTATTTATTTTAATTAAATAGTATAAAACCTGTGTTTAGAGCAAGGAATTAAAAAAAAGTGTTAATCTCCCCAACTCTGTAAGGTTTTTATACAAATGTTTTAATTTCCTCAACCCAGTAAAACTTTGTTTACATAAAGGCCCCCTGCTGCATTCCAGGAATTTGATGACCAGCAGCAGTGATTCCTTTCTCCTTTTACCTTCATCCCCAGTGTGCCAATTCTTTTAAGACTAGTCAGTTGATGGTTAAGATGGTGCTGGACCACAGCCAGGGGAGAAAAGACAGTCACCAGTAGATTTAGAATAAAATTAAATGTATTTCCTATGGTGTGTATTCATTCTTCTGAGCATATCCTCTTGATTATAAATAAGGATTTGCTTTTCCAAAATTTAAATATATATAATATATTTAAAACATATGTATTTAATATAAATATATATAATATATAATATAATATATATTATATATATAATATATAAATAAATATATAAATTATAAATATAAATATATTTCTTGGAGCAGGATAGATTTCCATGTAACAACAATGAAGAAACAAGTCATGAATTTGAAAAACAAGGAGGAAAGGGAAGGGGGAAGTGATATAATTATATTATAATCTTAAATCATAAAAGAAATACTTTAAAATAAATAAATTTATTATTAAATATGAAATACTATATATAATTACATAATTTCCTCTTCCTTTTCTGACCTTCAAACTCTCCCATCCACTCTCTTGCTGTCACTTAAATTCATGGTCTCTTCTTTTAATTGTAATTCTCTCTCTCTCTCTCTCTCACACACACACACACACACACACATTACATACACACATGTAGATATATAAATACAACCTCTTGAGTCTGTTTAGTATTACTTTGTGTACATGATTTCAGGGGTGACACTTGATATTGTATAGCCTATTAAAGGACTCATTCCTGGGAAAGAGTAATTCTCCTGCTTTTACCATTTCTTAGTTGTCCATAGTTCTTTGTCTGGGGGAGGGACACTCCCATGAGATTACCCTTCCACATAGGGATGATTATTGGTTATTGTACTTGTTCAGGTCTGATTTAGTCAGCCATATTGTTACGATATCGTAGGTAAATTTTCCCTGCCATGTCTAGGAAATAACATCACTGCATAATTCTTAGTCCTCTAGATTTAATAACCTTTCTTTCTCTCCTCTCTGCATTGCTCTTAAAGCCTTGGGTACAGGAGTTGTGCTGTAGATTTACCTGTTTTGGCTGAGTACCCCTGAATCTGCTGTTTTCTGCATCTTGATCAGTTGTGGTTTCCTGTAATGGTCTCCATATACTTCAAGAAGATATTTCTTTGATGAGGGTGAGAGGTACATTTCTCAGGTAAAGTAAGAGGCATGGGTCCAGGGAAGTAGTCCTACCAGTGTGGATATAGCAGTGTGGTGATGAGGTTTGACAGGAGTGGTAGGGAGAAACTCACCAGAGAAAGTTATACTCCTCATATCTGGAGGTAGGTCTGTAGGAGTGGGGTAGTCCTCATGTCCAGAAGTAGGTCTGTAGGAATGGTGTAGACTTCATGTATGGAAATAGGTCTATAGGAGTGGGGATAGCTGTAGGGGGTGATGGCATGGTAGAGCTACTTAACAGGCTCTGACTCAGTATGATAAATACTGTGAAGACTGTGGAGAACAAGTCTGAAAAGCTGTCATCCACAAGAAGGCTGAGGATAGATGACAGCTGAATATAGTGAATGTGTCTTAATGTCAAGGTTGGAAGATAACAAATATTTTTCTAATAGCTAATCTACTTCAAACTACTATATATAGATGGTCTGATTTCTACAAATTGGAACTGTAATTTTCCTATAACAGAAAAAGTAATATTAAGTAAAGTGTAAGGAAATCTTAATAAAATTTGAGTTTTGTGAATTGAAAATATTTACTTGATAGGCATCCTTTCTTATTGATAGATCCAACTTGTTCCTAGACTACTCATTATGCTTCTTTATTGATTCAAGTTTTTTTTTTGAAAAATTTGCTAGAACAAAGAATTGGACTCTGTTCTCAGATAAAAGACAAGTTGTAACAAAGCCAACACATTTTATATTTGTATTTTCATGTGTCAAAAATCATTCAAAATGGAGTTTAATTGGAAAAACCCCAACTATTCAGTAAGAATTTTCTTAGTGGATGAAGGCTAATGTGTAATTATTTCTAAATTAAAAAGGGTGATACATACATTGCAATGTTATTCATCATAACTACTTAGAACACATACATTCTGTATGTGATATCTGCCTCAGAGACAATCCACATTTGAAGATATGTCAGATTTGTCTTTTCATGAAATCATGCCATTTTAGAATTTACATCTGCCATTACTGAAGGCTATTAAGTGATGTCTCTCAACAAGAAAACATTAGCAAGATGTACACTTAATGGTTGTAATGTAGCTGTTGTTTTCAAGTTTTGTTATAAAACGGATTATGTTTGTTCACATCTGTGAGACAAATGGGCATGAGCACCACCACAGTGTTATATCTCTATTAGCAGTGTTGTAAGTAGAATAGTACCTCTTGGAAGAGCTTGTAACTGAAACATAATTATTTTGATCCTCTATCGACTGCAGTGCATATATTAGCGGGCATATTCTCTGGTGGATGGCAGTATAATGTAGAGAAAGGGGACTCTGGAGAACCATATGGAAGCTCACTGTTTCCATAGCAACTTGAAAATGCATTGAATAGATCTGTTTCTGTGACTATCCTCTTGTATAGTGGAATGGATTTAATAGAATAGCTGACTCTCAAGTTCTTGTTTTATTTTATTAACTGACTTTAAAGTTGCATGGAAAGGACATCACCATAAAATATCAAATTAGCCTCACCCCTGTTACTTAGAGACAGTAGGGTTGTTTAAAAGTCGCATTTTCTAACTAATGAAAACAAAGTCCTTATATATAACACTTTGAGCTATATTAAATGTTTCCTTCTTGCTAGTTGAGGTTCTTGAGTATTTTCCATAACAATTCAAATATTTCTTCATATGCTGGTTAGTTTTTATTGCCAACTTGACATAAAGCAGAAGTAGTCTTAACTAAGGGGCTTCCTGGATCAAATTGGCTTGTGGCCATATCTGTAGGGAACTGACTTGGTGATTGATGTAGGAAGGCCCAACCCATTGTGAGCTCTGCCATTCAATCCTGCAATGAATGGCAGCAATAAGCTGAGCATGAATCATGGGGCATTAACCAGTAAGCATTGTTTCCCTAAGGTTTCTGCCTCAGTTACTGCTTTAGTGCCTGCTCTGATTTCTCTCAGTGATGAAATGTCTAGTAGTGTAAGCCCCAAGTTGCCTTAGTCATGGTTTTGATCACAGAAACAGAAAGCAAACTTGGGTACTTTATTTCAACAATTAATAATAAAAATCTCCTCTTGCTTTTATTATAATTGTTAGAATCAAAACTTACCTTGACATAAGGCTTCTATTCAAGACATGTTATGAACATAATGGCAAAGAGATATTTTGAATAACTGAAGAATTGAGATTGGGCATATCAGGAGAACAGCTTCTAATTCTTTACATGGACCCTTTTAGAAAATATAACCAACTTAATACCTTAATTTTTAAACTTATAGAAGTTCTAATTTCTTCTCCCTTTTGATTTCCACTTATTTTGCTTATAATAAATAATATGGGAGAAAGATAAATGCAACCAATAAAATTAAAGTATGAAAATTATACCCACAACTGCCATTCTTTAAACAAATGTGAGCACTTTATGAAAAGATTTTTAATATTAAGTTAATGAATTTTAAAGTTTTGCAACATTTGAAAACTTAATGCTATTTAAGTAAAAATATAATTTATTTCTAAAATTGAATCAAAATAGAAAATATTACTTGTTTCTTTAGTCAGTGCCAACTACCTAGCCTTCTTCCTTTGACATTCCCCTACGCATACTTATTAATTTTGTATTGCTTCCTTCCCTGCTATTACTGCATACTATTGTTTCTAGGGTAGCACATCACTTTGAAGTAGGAATATAGCACACAGGTATCAACATCTACCCATACATACACATATATCTACTATATATCTCCTATAAAATTTCTGCCATATTATGATGTCCAAAGAAGTACTATCTCTGGGATTATTATTATTATTATTATTATTATTATTGGCTAATATTTTTCTGGCTGTACTCTACCTAAAACAGACATGGTTAACATAGGGTTCAGGAACAGAATTATTTTTATTCTGAAAAAATTAATTTACTATAATTGGAATTTAGTATATAATCATGATTGCAGGTATTGGACTATACCAATATTAGTAAGAATTATAAACTCTTGCAATGAACTTCCCTTATAGCACTGCTTTCAAGATGTCCCATAAGTTTGGGTGTGTGTTGTGTCCTCATTCTCGTTGAATATTAGAAAGTCCTTAATTTCTTTATTTCTTTTTGACCCAGGTGTGGTGCAATTGCACATTGTTCAGTTTCCATGAGTTTGCAAGTTTTCTGCTATTTCTGTTGTTGTTGAATTCCAATTTTAAAGCATGGTGGCCTGATAAGGTACAGGGGACTATTCCTATTCTCTTGTATCTGTTGAGGTTTGTTATGCCACCTAGTATGTGGTCAATTTTAGAGAAGGTTCCATGTGGAGCAGAGAAGAAGGTATATTCTGGAATGTTCTATAGATGTCTGTTAAACCCAGATGAGACATAACTTCTGTTAGTTCTTTTGTTTCTTTGTTGAGTTTCTGATTTGTGGTCCTGTCTAGTGTTGAGAGTGGTGTGTTGAAGTCTCCCACTATATGTGTGTGAGGTTTTATATGAGCTTTGAATTTTAGTAGCATCTCTTTTATGAATGTGGGTGCCTTTGTATTAGGGGCATAGATGTTCAGAACTGAGACTTTGTGTTTAAGGATTTCTCCTGTGATGAATACAAAATGACCATCTTCATCTCTTTTGATTAATTTTGGTTTGAAGTCTAACTTGTTAGATATTAGGATAGCTACGCCTGCTTGCTTCTTGGTTCCATTTGATTCGTATCCATTCTGTTAGCCTGTGTGAGTTAAGACCATTAATGTTGATGGTGAGTAAGGACCATTGATTGTTAATGCTTATTTGTTTTAGGTTTGTTGTTGGCAGTTTGTGAATATATTTGTTCTGCTTTACCCTTGGTTTCTGGTGTAGTTACATTATCTGTTGCCTACATTTTTGTGGGAGTAGTTACCTTCCTTGGGTTGGAGTTTTCCTTCCAATACTTTCTGTACTATAAACTCTTTTTTTTTCTGTATATTTTTTTCTTGTATATACATTTTTATTTAAATTAGAAACAATCTTATTTTACATATCATTCCCAGTTACCTCTCCCTCTCATCCTCCCATGTCCCCCACACATCCGCTCATCCCACCCCTATCCACACCCCCGAGAGGGTGAGGTCTTCCATGGGGGATCATCAAAGTCTGTCATATCATTTAGAGCAGGGACTCGGCCATCCCCCATGTATCTAGGCTGAGAGAGTATCCCTTCATGGGGAATGGGCTCCCAAAGAACATACATGTACTAGGGATAAATACTTTCACTGACAGAGGCCCCATAGTCTGCCCAGAACTCCTAACTGAAACCCATGTTCAGGAGGTCTGTGTCAGTCCTATGCAGATTCCCCAGCTATCAGACTAGGGTCCACGTGCTCTCACTTGTTCAGGTCATCTGTTAATGTGGGTTTCTTCAGCCTGGCCTTGACCCCTTTTCTCATCACTCCTCCCTCTCTGCAATTGGATTCCAGGAGTTTGGCCCAGCGTTTAGCTATGGGTTGTCTGCTTCTGCTTCCATCAGCTACGGAATGAAGGCTCTATGATGGCATTTAAGGTAGTCATTCATCTCATTATAGGGGAAGGATATTTAAGGTAGCCTTTCCACTATTGCTTATATTCTTAGTTGCAGTCATCTTTGTAGATCTATGGATGTTTTCCTAGTGCCAGATTTCTCTGTAAACCTATAATGGCTCCCTCTATTAAGACATCTCATTTCTTGCTTTCCTCTATTCTTCCCCCTATTCAGTCTTCCTGATCCATCATGTTCTCCCTTACCCTCTCCCTCCTCTTCTCCCCTTCTTTTTCTCCTGCCTTCTTCCCTCCCTCCCTTGTCCATGCTCCCATTTTGTTCAGGAGCTCTTGTCCCTTTTCCCTTCTCCAGGGCACCATGTATGTCCCTCTTAGGGTCCTCCGTGTTTCCTAGCTGTTAATCCTTTGCTCTATGTCTAATACCCATATATGAGGAATACATACCATGCTTGTCTTTCTGTGACTGGGTTCCATCACTCAGAATGGTTTCTTCTAGTTCTATCAATTTGTCTATAAATTCTTTGGTCACTATAAGTCTGATATTTTTATATCACAAAAATATCAGAGTATTGTTTACATTTAGTGGTATTACAAACTGTAGTGTTTATCAGATCACCACAGGCCTTGTTGCTTAATGCTTTAATAAGTAAAATGGAATTATGCTTTATCACTACTAATATGTTTAAAATCTATTATATTTCAGTCTATCCAGGTTTATTCTAATTCTTTATACATATGAAGACCTCATGTTGCCCACCATTTACCAGTTTATCCTTTCAAACTTAGACTCAATAAAAGCATCGGTGTGGGGGTGGAGCAAGAGAATGGTTTCAACCTGCATGATCTCACAGTTGCATCAAAGATATTATGGAACAAACTTCAGACTATAATTCCTCAGAGGCATTTGCATGTACTAGGGGAAAAAGAAAAGGAAGTTTGTCTTTCTGATATTAAACATATATAGATAGCAGAGCACATAGTGAAAATATTAGAAACATGAAAATAAACAGCACAGGAGGAACTTTATGAAATAATAAATTTAACATCTGTGAAAGTGTAGTTTCTGAAAATAAAGAGATGAGCATTGAAATTTTATGTGAAGATTTAATAGGGGGTGATTTTAAAAATTAATTCTACAAGAGCACAGAAACCAAAACAGCCAGAGGAATTCAATCAAGATTGAGGGAGGAAAGGAATGGGAAAGAGGGAAATGAGAGAAGACATTTAGAATCATCAGTCAAAATGTTGAAAGGATAAACAAAGTATCTTGAAGGAATCCAGAGGCGTAATAAATATTATTAAATGATGATCTGTCCTAGAAGTTAAAGAAGCCCAGTGAGTGTATGAAACTCCAGGTCTAAAATCTGGCATCCAGAAAATACACCACCCAACAGAGACAATTTAGCATCTACTTTGTGCAAAGACCAGAAACATTGTCTTGCTAGTAGAAACGAAGTATCTGCAACATTAAACAGTGGTATGGGAAAGAAGTCTGATAACAGAAATTTGTACCTATGACAGAAAAGTAAAGACTATTGCAAATTATAATGATGAGGATAAAAGACATGTCTCATATTAATAATAATTTCCTCATATAATAGAAGAGCAACCATATATTAGGATACAATATTGAAAATATTCAATTAAATAGAGACATTTATCTGTTTGTAGACAAAAGATTCAATAGTATGAAATTGATAATTTTCTTCAATTAAAAAGGAATACAAAACTTTAGTTAATGTCTCCAGAGTGTTCATCATTTCAAATTAGTTTAATTATAAGCCATAAATAAAGGATATATTTTTAAGACTTAATAAGATTATGAAAACAAACAATGAGCTTAGGTACTTTCCTGAACAGAATGACATATGATCCAAGTTTGCATACAGGGGTGTAACTATGTAGAGAAGAGATTCTGTGAGGATGCAGTGAGGGTGTGATCACCTGAAACATGAAGACAAATTTATGAAGCAGCTCCTCATGCTGATATCTTCACCCTGGTTTCTAGCCTTAGAACTATTATGTAAGCTGCCCAGTGTGTGCAATTTTCTTAAGAAAATTCTACAAAACAGATATTCTCAGTTTTATGCAAGGTACCATCTAGGTATATTTTGGAAATGCTGTTGTCATTGTATTCATCAATGTCAGCAAGTAACTTGAATCATTACAGAGTTATAGAAATACTACTATCAATATAGATTCAATGACTTTGTAGTAATCTTATTATTTGTTGCTTTTAAACCACTAATTTGCTGGAAATTTGCTTCACTTTAGCAAGTATTTTAAGTTTAAAAATATATTTTGGGACATTGCTACCGACACTATTTGGATAAGTACATCATTTTGTGAAAGAATAGGCCACCAGCCTATTGGACAGCTATGTGACTTTTAGATGATAGGTCCAAGTGAAAGGAAGTTAGACTACTGAATGAGATATTGGAATTCTTCTCTGTCTTGTTCCTCTCTGCCTACTATGAAGGTCAGTCACTCTAGGATGTGATGCAGTACTTACCCAGTGTGGAAATGAAGCATAGATTGATACCATTAAAACTGTGAGTTGAGTAAACCTTTCTTCCATAAGATTTATTGATTTCAGATATTTTGTAAATGTGATGAGAAATCAATACCTGTCTTAATTAGGGTTCCTTTTACTATTGGTGATAAAACAAACAAACAAAAACAAAACAAAACACTGTGACTATAATCAACTTGGGGAGGAGAGGCCTTATTTGCTTATACTTTCTCATCACAGTCCATCATAGAAGCAAGTGAAGGCAGAAAGTCAATCAGAGTAGGAATCTGGAAGTAGGAATTGATGCAGAGTCTGTGGAGGAATACTGCTTACTGGCTTGCTCTCCATAGCTTGCTCAGCCTTCTTTATTATAGCATCCAGGATAACCAACCTAGTGGTGTTGGCTCCACCCACAAAGGACAGAGGCCTCCCACATCAATCTCTAATTTAGAAAATTCCCATGGGCCTTCCTAGAGTCCTATCTTCTGGAGACATTTTCTCAATTGAGAGTCTATCTTCCCAAATGACTCTAATTTATGTCAAGTTGGCATAAAAATACCCAGCCTAACAACACTATAGTTTCATGAGTCTAAAGAAAAAGTGGCATGTTTATT
Organism: Phodopus roborovskii; assembly: GCF_943737965.1. Lineage (NCBI taxonomy): Eukaryota > Metazoa > Chordata > Mammalia > Rodentia > Cricetidae > Phodopus > Phodopus roborovskii. The sequence continues at coordinate 3,037,120 of NW_026125444.1, forward strand.
TAATATGGCAAAAAATTATGCAGCCTGAGAAAGGATTCCTATATGTGATAGACAAAGCTAAAATCTGTTACAAAATATAGAATAATGTCTTCTTCCAAAGTATGAACTGTTCATCAATCCTTTCCCTCAACTTGATATGACAGGGCCTTAATTTTAAATGCATAAGAAACTTTACTTTCTATCATAGTCTAAAATTAGGTTTAGTATTCTGTATAATTAATTTGATAATAGAGGCATTTAAGTGACCAGATATTACTACCTTAATGGCAAATTTTTTATGTTTCAATGTAGTGGTGTTTGATGTAACTATGTGAACCTAGGTTCGTCAGTTCATCATACAAGGCAACAACTGTTAAAATTATGCAAAAACACTTTTAGAAAACCTTCATACCCCAGCTTCTCCCTGGCTTTTAGATGTATGACTTCCAATTAATCTTCAGTGTCAAAATGCCTTTATTTATAGAAACAAGACTGTGGATACTTTTAGCATTATGTTTTATAAGAAGAATGACTTATGAGATCTAAAATATATTCTCTTCCTGTAATGAGTAAAAGTGAGATACTTTGAAGAGATCAGGGCATCCCAAAGAAGACACCTAATATTGAATGTGAGATTCTAATTAGTATATGTTTATATGAAAATCACTTTATATTAGAGATAATTATTATGCAAGTGAAAAAATATTTTGCTTCTTCATTTCTTTTTCCTGTATCTTCAGTTTCAGAATTAGTCTCTAATAAATGAAACATAAGATTCTTAAAGGGAAAAATGTAATTATTTATCTCACCCATGTATGAACCCTGCAAGATGTGCCCACTGCTACAATAATGGCATGGTGTTAGGGGAATAAGCAACCACTTTAAAAAGAATGATGGGCACTTTTAAAGAGATACGATTAGACAGGTCATCAACTCTAGTGGAACATCTATTACTATTATTCTGCTAAGTAAATATAACAGTAAAATGACATATTGATAAACCCAGAGACCACTGCTTCACTAATCCTCATCAGAGAAACTTCTTGGGGTAGATGGAAATTATCACAGGAATACACAACATGGAAAACATGAAGAGAGTGAGACACTTTGAGCACTCAGCCATAAGTGGAATGTCTTTATGAAATGTTTTCACTCAAGGTTCAAGAATCTATGAGAAAAAGAAGAAAGACTAAAATGTCAAAGGTGTTAGATGACTCAAACAGCTTTTATCTTTCTAGACCCAATAGGGCTGATTTATGTATGTAACAGTGTGCACAAATGCAAACCAGAACAATTCATCATGAACGTGGTGAAATGGGCACTGAGTCCCAAAACTAGCCACTGAAATTGAAAGCTACTGAAAGAAGGAAAATCAGTCTTGAATGGAGTGTCACTGGGTGTATCGTCTACACTTAGGGCAGGCTTCATGCTCAGGAGCAGTTGGTCAACAAAATTACAATCCAGTTTTTGTTTGTTGTGCTTGGTTTGCTTCTTAAGAGAATGAGAGAACATGAATTTGAGTGGAAGGATGGGTGGAGAAAGTTTCTGAGAGGAGTTGGGGGAGTTATGTGGCAGTCTCAAAGAATAAATAAAAACATAAAAGAATCTTTGGTCAGCAACATAATTCAGTTGTTATAGCCTTTGAACAGCTTACAAGAATCCTTGAGTTCAGTTCAGAGAACGGTGGTGCATGACTCCAATGCCAACAACCAGGAAGTAGAAGTAGAAGGAAAATAAAGCAAAAGCTAACCACAGATGTGCAATGAACTCCTTTCTGAAAAACTGGGGAAGTAAATGAGCCGGAAAGAAAGTCAAGAATAAGTATTAGTCAGCATATTTTTAAACATCAGAGCAATTCTGGACAAATAAATAAATCTTGAACTACTGATTATTTTCTATAGCTATCAGTTGAACTTATCTGTAAAGTTTACATATTCTTTTTCATGGTATATTCATTACATAAAAATCTAAATAATATGAAGGAAGAAACCTTGGAGGATATACTTAAAAATAAAGAGTATAATCAAGCCAGAAAAACTAGAACTACATAGATTTGGTCAGAAGTTCAGGGATATGAATCGCTTTAAGATTCCATCTTCTATGCACCAGAAAAATTATACATAATGACAGTTACTCTGAAACTTAATAAAAATATTTTTGTATATGTGTTTTCTGTGTGTGTGTGTGTGTGTGTGTGTGTGTGTGTGTGTAAAAGAGAGATACATAAATCTGTGTGTTTGGACACAGAGGCCAAGAGAGGGTCTCCCTGAGTTGCAGTGACAGACAGTTGTGAGTCACCCAGCCTGGGTAAAGGGGAATGAATGTGGGTCCACTAGAAAAGCAGGGAGTGCTCTTAACTTCTGAGCAATCATTTCAACCTCTATTATTATGAAGCTTTTAGTGTTGCTAAAGCTGTTCTTAGAAACATACAGAAAGCAAAACAAATTATTATTATATTTTGTCTGTTATAAAAAGAATATATGTGAAGTATTCTTTTGACTGATTATTAAGATTTTAGCAGAATTTGCACTGGGTATTTTAGTTATTTTGCAGTATACCTATAAGGAAAACAAAAGCAAAGGTACTGACATATCTTCATCTAAATCCTGAATATCAAATACAAACATATTAGGGGTTAATATGACCATTTCTTCTTTTTCATCTTTTTTATTACAGACTTACAGAAAAAGAAAATCACATGAGTTCTATTAGAGAAAAATGCCAAAATGTTATAATATTCTTTAGAGAAAATATTTTAAATGAGTCGTTCAGAAAAATGAAAGCAAGAAGAATTACAAGAATTATTATGATGGAAACAGATAACACAATCAGTGTTCAAGTTTCTATTGTTTTTCTTACTTATATCAAATAACTAAAGAGAGGCAGTATAGGCTGTACAGGATAAAAACCTCCCAGCTCTGTAGTGGGCAGATGGGAATAATTTCAGGAAGTAGATGGCTGTAACAAACAGTAAAATACAGGCCATGATGAGTGTCATGCTGATCCCCACCACTGAACATATTGAGTTATCCCACAGGTGGTGAGAGCAAGGGAGATGTACTGCTATCTGTAGATCTACCTATTCCCAAGGTGGCATTAAAAATAAGGAAATGATTTACAGGAAATGCATTTGAAAAATTAATTCATATTAATTTTAGTAACTTTCTCACAGTTTTCTTATACTTTGGGGACACAAAACTTGGACATTTCTAGTGAGTATTTGATGATACCTGAAGACATCAAATGCTATCAAGGAAGCATGTAAGAAGTTTTAGTTTTTATCTGTTTCTTGTCAAATCAGTCGAGAGAACAATTTGCTTGTACACATGCCCAAGCCTGGGATTGTAACTATTTAACTAATGTGAAATTAACTCTAAATAGGAGCATGACAAAATGGCACCACTTCCATTCAGAAAACCCATGTTTCAGGCCAGCTGTTAGAGACAGTGTAACCTTATAAAGAGGATTTTTATATATCATTCAGAATTCTGGGTGAGGTCAAGTAAAATAGTCCTTTCTAAAGGAGAAAATCTCATCCATTTGTTCGAAAATAAAAACTGCATGCATATTTTCAAGATAACAAAATAATCTGAATTAAGAACATTGACCTGTGTCTAGGCCTTCAAGTCTTCTGCTCAATAACTTGTGTTCAATAAGTTTTCCTAATTGTATGCTAGCCTGGCTACTGTGAAATGTAATTGAATTAATTTTGGCAAGAAAAGGCTGAATTTTAAAAAGGCTCTACTTAGTCTCATTTCTAAAGCTCCTTTGTGTGATTTTGGGTTAGTTACTTAACCTTTGTTAGGATAAGAGTTTACTTTGAAGAAGCATGGAAAGGTTAGACGAGATGACCTTCAACCTTTGTACCTCATTCCTTTAACTCATTGTTTGTGTTGAAATGTTGTAAAGCAGGCTCAGAATATCTCTGCTCTCAGCATTTCCTGTTTGGATACAGCTAAGGGCATCTTAGGTGGTTTCCATTCCTGGCTTCCCTGTCCTGTATATGTTCACTTTATATCAGGATTCTGACTTGCTTCTGCCCAAGGCTTGCAGAAATAGGAATAAATATTTAATCAGTGGAAAGAACACATAAGCTCACCATTTCCTGTTTGTAGGAAAGGTCTGTCATAGAAATATGTATTGTTACAGATATAGAACATCAGCAATAAAAAATTCTAAAGAACAGAAGTCCTCTTGAAATTATAAACGAGAAAGATCTTAAGAAATAGCTTAGCTATTTTGTGTCTGTGAGGACCATGATTTCTCAACCATCATGGATTTTATAGTATCTTTCATGCTTGTTTTGTATGCATAGAACACACACACACACGTACATAGACATGTGCACGTGTGCACAGGCACACACACACACACACACACACACACACACACACACACACACAACTAATGACCAGTAACTAGTGGTCATGGAGGTGCAGATAGAGTTCCCATTAAGCAGTTTTCTGGCAGATTATCTCTTCTGCAGGGATTTAGTTCTCTTTCTATTAGGGCTTTCCATTAGTTGAACAAGACACACTCAAATAATGAAGAACAAGCTGATTCAGTCGTATGTTATAATTAATTTCAAAAATAAACTTTCAGAGCTGGGCCTCATGGCAAAAGATAAATTCCCAGCTATGTGGGAAGTGGATGACCACCTGGACAAATGAGTGAGATCCTGTCTTAACCAATAAAAGGGGGGCGTGGGAGAATACTGGCCATGTAGCTTCATGCACAGAGGACTTAGGTTCAAAGGGCCGCTGAACCAGTTCCACAAAAGCCAAACAGGAGATCAAACAGAACAAAGGAATAACAGAAACAGCCAGAATGATGTTTGATCAGATACCCAGGTACTGTAGTCTAGCTAAGCTGACACTATTTTACATAGTTCTCCTCAAGTATAGTGTTTTCTTGATATGTCCTCCGTATATGGATGCTTTTCTGCTGAATTCTTCAGCAATACCCCAGGTATATATATCCTATGACAAGTAAGGATTTTTTAATGTATATCTCAGTATCTCCCCATAACTCTAATAGTGTCCTAGTAAGTAGCTTTCAGGACATTATAACTTCAACATGCTCAAACAGCAGCAAGTTATTTTTTTCCTTTATCTACTGCTTTGCTTGATTAATGCTAACATTGTTCAATTTAAAAACCCTGGTATCATTATATATTCTCCTCCCCTTTGTCTCCTAAAAATAAAACTCATTAGCTCAATAATGTTTGTTATACATCCTGTAGGTGTCAGAGTACATTGTATGTACAATAATGAAGAGTAGACAATATACACATAATCTTCCAAGAAATATTAGAAGTGATGAATGGCATGAAGGAAAGAAACTGGCTACTAGAAGACTGTACAAATGAGGAAACTTATGTAGTAAGAAGGAACAGGCAAAGCTGAGAAGGAAATCCTGGAGTGAGCCAGACAGTCAAGGGAGAAAGATTACCGTAGGTAAATAGAGTAAATGCAGAGACTCTAGAATTAAATGACAGACGATAAAGACATCTATATTTACAAATGAGGAGATGGTATTTTTACAATGACTCTTAGATAGCTGTTATTCAGTGATACTAGGTCATTGTTTTATATTAACTATGTATACTTATTATATTATGTTACAACAAGGGTTTAAAAGGTATCTGCGGGATTCACATAAGAGTTTCAAGAGCTTAAATTCACCCATGATAAATGAGCCAAGGGAGGACTTTGCCCTCTGCTAGAGACATAGAGAGCCACTATCTGTGGCCAATGGCTCACTGTTCTACCATAAGTCAAAGGACCACAAACTTCTACAACATTCATGAATCCTGGCAAAACATAAAACAGTGCTCTGATTTTGCTAGACCAGGTATTCCTTTTTAGTGTTTGATTTATACCATCATGATCACTTTGGAATGTATTCATATTAAATAACCCTAGAGACTGATTAAAAGATTCAGTTTCTCCTCTCTTAATTAATCTCAGCATCCGCTTATTGCTTTATGTACTAAAAGTAATCGTAATTTTCCCAACCTACCACAATATTTGCTCTAATCTAAAAATGAAGAGGTAATGAATTTAAGATTTAGCTTGATTTTAGAATTAACTTAGTGCACCCTCCTTCCTCATCGATCCTGTAGAAAGAGGTAGATTTCATAGCTTAGAATATAACATTTCATGAAGATTCAGCGAAATGTACAGATGACAACAGAATTTCTTTCCACATAGCTTGGATATGTCTGATGATACAGTATATTTACAAGGAGAGTCACCTTGATTTTAAAATCTGCTATAGATTTACAGTATTGATATTCATAGATTGTAGAATTCATACAAATGTATAAAAATTTGAAACAAAACATGGTATTCTAGATACAAATGTTCTTCGGTAATTGAGAGTGGAGTTGCTCTGATTCTGTCTGTGACTACTCCAGACTGTAAGTACCATAGCTTCTGGCCTACCACTTCAGAAGTGTCCAGCTTATTGAATTGAATATCAAATGCTTAGTAGCCTTCAATAAACAGCATCTCTTTTCACCATTTTCATGCTGGTCAGGGTATCATTAACTGTGGTTTCTTGTTCTACACATATATGTGTGAGTGCATTTGTGTGCATGCATGCGTGTGTGTGTGTGTGTGTGTGTGTGTGTGTGTGTGTGTGTGTGTGTGTGTCTGTGTATGAATGCTCCATCATATTCTTTGCTGGACATTCTTTACTAGACTTTTGAAATCTGGATGTTAAAGATTGAAGCCTTACTGGTCTATCTTCTTGATCAATATATGTGTTTATGTTCACTACCACCACTTTAAGTATCATCTGTGCATCAAAGGTTTCTAAAAATCTTTGGATGCAGATCTGCATCATTCAGTCAATTGAACTCATCCTTCATTCAGCCCCTACTCTTCCATAGGATCCAGTTTGTCTTATGGTCAAATATTATTAATGACCTTTACTTAATTTTGGAGGTATCCACATCAAAAAGCCACTGTCCCCTTTGCACGGCTCTACTTGTTTAACTCCTGTTCTCTGTTCTCAACACAGAGACTGTTTAGAAATAAGTGCATCATGTGTGCTCAAAACTCTACACTTTGTTCTTAGACTAAACCAAATATTATTCCATCCCTTCCTTGGCTCTCTGCCATTCGCCTTATCATTTTTTTTAAAATTTATTTTATATAACCAAGTCCATTTAAATGAAAACAAACATTTATAGACAATATTTGTGAATTTGGGTGTCGTTCTTTCCCAACTACTTCCTGCTGGTAAGGGGCTCTGTCATGGGGGATTTGAAGAAGATTCAGAAATCCTGGCTGTAGTCTATAAGGCTGCTGTAGGATCATCTCGTACTCTGTTTCAGGCGGTCTGGCATGATCAAACCACATTAGTCTGGAAGGAATCCACATCTTTTCATTTTCTGTGGAAACAAAAATAAAAACCCTTTTCCCCAGTAACTTGTCCTTCAACTTAAATTTTGGAGTCAAAGCACTTTTTTTAATTTAATTTATTATTTTACATGTCGATCCCAGTTCCCTCTCCCTCCCTCCCTCCCTTCTTCCCTCCCTCTCTACCCTCTCACATGCACTCTAACCACCTTCCCCTCCCATCTCCCACCCCAATTCCATATGTAGGGGAATGCCATCCAGTTGGGGTCATGTAGATCTGACAGGTCATGTGAAATAGGGACTAGGGCTTCTCTCCGGTCTCTAGGCTAAAGCAGTATCCCTCCATGGGGGATGTGTTCACAAGGACATTTTGTGCACCAGGGATACATCCTGGTTCCACTATCTGAGGTCGCTTAGACTGCTCAGTCCTTCTGGCTAAGACCCATATTCAGGGGGGGCCTGAGTCAGTCCCATGCTGGCTTCCCAGCTATCAGTCTGGTGGCCCGTTAGCTCCTCCTTGCTCAGGTAAGCTGTCTCTATGTGTTTCTGCCGCCTGGTCTTGTCTTCTCCCTCTGCATCTGGGTTCTACTTTGACTCAGTGTTTATGTGTAGTGAGATAGTCCTTCTGTGGCACTGACCACACCCATTGGGGGTGGAGCCATGGGCGGAAGTGACCTGTGGAAGGAGGTCGGAGGGGGCCAGGAAAGGCTCTTTCTGGTGTGACTTGGACAGGAGAGGATCGGGTTGAATTTCCTGGTGTTCATCTGTCTAGGTTGTAAGTGATTTCTCCCTGAATAAACATCTATTCGGCCTATTTGTTTATCCTGATCCTTATTTACCCCAATATTTATGTATGGGTCTTTGCTCCTGTTTCCAACAGGCATTAGTTGAGGGCTCCAAGGATAAGTTAGTTGTTGATCTCATTCTCCGGGAAGGGGATTTATGGTAGCCTTTCCACAGAAGCTCAAATTGTTATTTGGCAGCAGTCTTGTAGTTCTCTAGACCTTTCTTTGTGTTCAATTATATCTTCAAACCAATATTGGCTCCCTCTTTTATGTTCTCCTCCACTGCTGGTGGGAGTGCAAACTCATACAGCCATTTTGGAGATCAGTATGGCAGTTCCTCAGGAAAATGGGAATTAGTTTACCACAGGACCCAGCAATCCCCCTCTTAGGCATATACCCAAAGGATCCACATCCATGCAACAAAGACATCTGTTCAACTATGTTAATAGCAGCACTATTTGTAATAGCAAGAACCTGGAAGCAACCTAGATGCCCCTCAATTGAAGAATGGTTAATGAAGATGTGGCACATCTACACAATGGAATACTACTCTGCAGAAAAAAATAATGGTATCTTGAAATTCGCAGGCAAGTGGATGGCACTTGAAGAAACCATCCTGAATGAGGTAACCCAGTCACAAAAAGAGGAACATAGTATGTACTCACTCATATATGGAATTTAGACCTAGAGCAAAGGATCACCAGCCTATAATTCACACCACCAGAGGAACTAGGATACAAGGTGTATTCTAAGAGATTCATATAAAGTCCCTCACAGAACCGGGAAGGGACAAGTCCCCCAGAGCACAGGGGAAGTGGGGGGGGGGTAGAAAATGGATAGAGAAGTAGGAGAAAACGAGGGGGTGGAAAGGAAAACATGTATGACCAGGAAGATTGAGCCTGGTTAGGAATAGAAGATAGGAAAGAGAAAGAGACAGACAGACAGAGAGAGAGAGACAGAGAGAGAGAGAGAGAGAGAGAGAGAGAACATAAAAGATGTTGCCTTGTCATTTTAAGAGCCTCATACTTTACCCAGTGTATTCTAGTCCTGCCAAGCACTCTTCTCTCATTTTGAATATGCTATGTCCATTTTTGTCTCATTTGTTGTCCTAAACAACAATATCTCCACAAATCTTTTGGAGTTTGGTGTGACTGACTCTACCTATTAGATTTTTTTATCTTTTTACTTAAAAACTATATCTGTATCTTTAAAATTAATAAGTTTCCCTAGTTTTGAAATTACAATGACATCATTTCACATCATTCTTGATTTTTTTCCTCACCAAAATTTTCTAAAACTGGATTTGGTGTATAGCACATGAATTAAAAGCACATTGAATAAATTAATTTATATTATTTATAATCTAAACACAGAAAATAAAATGGTACTATCTATAAAGACATTGACTAGGCCTTTTCTTAAGACCACCAAAGATTTAAGTGAAGAATTAAACATTTCTTTCCTCTTGGAATTTAAATTCTGATGGAAGGCATTATAACACAAAAATTAACTAAATTTATTAGCTGCATGGATTCTATGTGTGTATACTTCCCCTTATATCTGTATACACACACACTTACACACACACACACACACACACACACACACACACCAGTGCAAATAAGGCAGAAATAGCTTGTACTCCAGAATCATTGTAAGCAACAGATAGATTCATGAAATTTAAAAAAGCCAAAGACAAGGTAAATAATCTCTTACCGACACACAATAAGTATTTGAAAACTCCAGTACCTTTGAGAGGAGAACTCAATATTCATGCAAAGTCTGTTTTTCTGAAGAAAAAAAAAATCAATTATTTTAGACAATGGTTACAGGTGGTTTTGAACAATACTTTCTACATATATATGGTGTTGGCGGTTTTATTAGTTGACTGCTCAATGAATCTCTAAAATGAAGTAGAAGCTCGAGAACTAGCACTGCTGTTTCCATTTCCTTTTGATTGTATGGTTTATGTAAGAAAACAGCAGTCAACTGACTGAAGTGATCATCTTCTACCTAATCCTACTTTTTTTCAAACTTGTGTCACCGTAATATATTATGGTCTAAGAGTCAGGAGGCATTACATTTCAAGAGAAAGTTCTTCAGTGTAAATAAAAGTAATAGTTCAAAATATATGATACTAGTGTGTGAATCGAGATGAAAGGGAGAGCCAAGAGATACACAGAGAAAGTCCTGTCTTTGGGGACTGCCATACTTTTCACTGTCATGTTACAAAAAGTGGGAAGAAGCAGAAAGCAACTTAATTATATCTATGCCTTTTTAAAAGAGTTGAGAAATGTCAGTAGACAACGCTACAAAATGAGAATTGTAGGAAAATCATGCTCAAGTATATATGAAAATTAAAACAGTAAATACTTTATAGTTTTATTATTATAATAGTAAAATAACTACATTTAAGTACTGTGTTATTAAAAACAAATTATTTTGTGCCATAATATGAATCATTGAGGTTTCCTACTGCTAATCTTTCATTGACTTCTGCTTTTATTTTTATTACTTATTTTCTTGTGCTTAATGTAATTTGCTATTTTCTTTTAAGATGACAATGTAAAACACTTGGAACAATTTTAAAATTTTTTTCTAATATAAACATCTACTACTGTAAATTGAATGTTATTACCGATGTCAATATATTTAGACTTACTGTTTTATTTTTATTTTGCTATAAATATTTTCTCTTCGAGCAATAAATTATTTACAAGTGTATCACTAACACTAAATTTGGGGCTTAGAGTGATTCACATGTTCTACTGTTGTTCATTTGTAGCTTCATTGGTTATAGATTAATATAGATCCACCATCATTTCTTTTCATTTTGTTGATTTGTTGTATGGCCTAGGTCAGCAGTTCTCAATCTATGGTTCATGGCCAATTTGGGCTTGCATATCAGTTATCTTGCATAACAGATATTTATATTGCAATTCATAAAATAGCAAAACTATAGTAATAAAGCAGCAATGAAATAATTTTATGGTTGGGGGTCACCACAACATGAAGAATTGTGTTAAAGGTTTAGGAAGTTTGGGAACCACTGGTCTAGAGTATAATCTGTTTTGGTGAACATCTCATTACATTTGAAATTATCTCAGTCTGCTTTGATTAAGAAAGCGTTAAGCATTTCTGGATTTATTTAGTTAACAGTGTTCATTAGTTTCCTACATTGTCTCTATTTTCCACCTCCATTATTTGCAAGTTGGTTAAGGCATCAAAGTGTTCAGTTATAATTATACTTCTACCTACTTTCAGTTTTATCTTCATTTATAGAGGAATTATTTTGATTACATAAGGAGGAAAATTGTATAATCTTTACAAGTTGATTTTCTTGTCGTCATGTACATTATGTAAGAATTTTAGCTTTGAGATTTATTTTATACAAATGTTCTAGAGAAGTACAAATATACTACTAATCCTTGTCTTGACTGTTGCTTGCAAAGTATATCTTTTCCATCATTTTCTATAAACTTTAACTATTTTCTAATTTCATTAATTGATTATTATATCATTATCCAATGACAAACTGCCTCAACACTTTTATCTTTCAAATGATTTAACTTTAATATAATTGATGCTGTTTTCACTGTTTTATGTCTACCATGTTGATATTTTTTCTATTTATCTCTTCTGTTGTCTTCCTTGCTTTGGAATTTTTCATTTTTCTTTGGGTACTTTTATTACCCACTTATATTTATAATCCTGGATTAACAGTGGCATATCTCATGATAGTTTTACTAAGTACTCTATGGCTTGGCAATATCACAGTCAATCTTAAAATATTTTTATACTGTTTGTGGTGGTTTGAATGAAAATGGCCCCCAATGGGGGTGGCATTATTTTGAAGTACTGCTTTCTTGGAATAGATATGGCTATTTTTGAGGACGTATGTCACTGCAAGAGAGGGCTTTCAGGTCTCATATATGCTCTAGTCATGCTCAGTGACTCATACTTTATGTTGCATAAAGGTCAAGGTGTAGTGCTCTCACTTTCTGCTCCAGCACCATGTCTGCTTTCTGATAATGGACTAAACCTCTGAAACTAAATGTTTTCCTTTGGAGTTGACATGATCATGTTTTCTCTTCACAGAAACAGAAACCCTAACTTAGATAGAAGTTGGTGCCAGGAACTGGGGTATTGCTGTGATAGGTAGGTATGACCATGCTTCAGTTTAAAGGAATATGGACCTTGAGACTGTGGCTTAGGAGAGAAGTTGGGAACTTTCAGCTCTGCTTAATGGGCCGTGCTAGTAGGAACATGGAACACAGTGGTGCTGAGTGTGATTTGATGAACTGTCGGGGCCTGGCTCAAGAGGTTTCAGAGGAGAAGAATTTTTATATGTGGCCTAGAGATTGATCTTGTGATATTTTGGTTAAGAATGTGGCTTCTTCTTTTCCCTTGTCCAAACAGTCTGTTTGAGGATAAAGTGCAGATTTCTGGATTAATTCCATTGGTAGAGGAAATCTCAAAACACCCTATTATAGACTCTGTTCTGTGGTTATTAATATTAAATCTAATGAAAATTTATAATTAAAAGATGCAAACTGAACAAGGAAAAATACAACGTGTATAATTTGAAGAGAAAAATGAGAACCAGGAAATAGAATTGAGCTAAATTCTATGTTCAATGAGATAAACAGATTAAGAAATCAAGCAAAGGGACTAAACCTCAGGGTAAGGTCCCACCTTGCTAAAATTCCAAATTGTGAAATGTAATTAAAGAAAAGCTCAAAGCTGGATGTAGTTGTACATTCCTTTAATCCCAAAATTTGGTAGGCAGAGGCTAGTTGATATCTGAGTTTGAGGCCAGTCTGGTCTACATAGTAAATTCCAGAACAACCAAGATTAAGCAGTGAATGTAACCATCAAAAATAGAAAGTTGGTGAAGATGTAATTGAAAAAATTCTGAGTTCAAGGCCAACTTGGTCTGTTAAACCAGTTTCAGGACAGCCAAGCTCAGGTAGTGAAGGAATCAATCAGAAACAGAAGCTGATTGAATGTGAGGTCCATGTTCTAGCCCTACCAAGCAGCGGAACTGGGAAGATTTAGCAACATGCTTCTGGTTTTAAGAATAAAAGAAAGGAGTTATTAGATATTCTTCTATGCCTAAAAAAAAAAAAAAAAAAAAAAAAAAAAAAAACTGTTGAGGTCAGGGGTACCCTTGAATGGAGGTCTAGAAAGTCCATTGCTTGTAGTTGTGAAGGTGATGGCTGCATTAGAGACCCCAAGATTTTGCAATGTAAGAGCCAGGGCTACCTGCCAAGGAAAGCTGCTAACAGGGAGTGAAATCAGCCCAGGAAAAAGAAGTACGTCGACATTCACAAAACTGAAAGGAACTGGAGATCTGAAGAGCATTTTACCATATGATATGGAGAGGCAGAATTTGGAGTTTGCCCAGCAGGTTTTTAGTCTTGCTTTGGTTCACTATTCCTCACTATGCTCCCTTCCCTGCGTTTTGGAATAATAATGTGTATCCTGTGCCATTCTATGTTGGAATTATGTGATCTGCTTTTTGATGTAGATTTTACAAGGGATTACAGTAAAGAGAGCACATAAATGTCAGAAGATCCTTTGAACTGTGGATTTTTATATAAATTTGAGACTATTGTGAACTACATGGACTTTTGAAATTGGACTGAATGCATTTTACATTATGATATGGGGACCAGGAAGTGGAATGTGATGGTTTGAAAGAAAATGTCCCCAAAGAGAGTGGCACTATTAGGAAATACAGCTTTGTTGAAGTTGGTATGGCCTTATTAGAGGAAATGTGTAACTGTGGAGCTGTGCTTTGAAGTCTCATTTATGTTCAAGTCATACTCAGTGTCTTGTTATCTGCTTGTCAAGAAATGGAATGCTCAGCTCCTTCTTCAGCACCATGTCTACCTGTCTGCCACCATGTCACTCCATGCTTATACTGGACTAAATTTCTGAAACTGTAAACAATTAAATGTTTTCCTTTATAAGAGTTGCCATGATCAAGTTGTCTCTTTGCAGCAATAGAAACTCCAAATAAGACACTATTTGTGTATAATTTAAGCAGCTTTCCATGCTAAGTTACATTGTTTTTTCTTAATTTTGTCCTATTGTTATGTTTTTTTCTGTTCCTGCATATTTTGCTCACATAATTGTGTTACTATTTTTGTGTTAGATAGGCAAGTAAGTAAATATTTCTAAAGTGGCCAAAAATAAAGTGTTTCATGATTGCATTCAATTTTAAAACATTCTGAATTCTTTCTGGAATGCAGAATCATTAAATTTACTCTTTTTACTCTCAGTATCTTATGGGAGCATCTGTGAGTGTACATATGTGTACAGGTGTGTGGGATAGGTGCTTAGAAGCATTTGTATATCTTATCAGATATAGGTAGACACTGAATAACTTTCTCAATAATTTAACCCTTAATTTTTAGTTTTATTTTCTTGTGTGTGTGTGTGTGTGTGTGTGTGTGTGTGTGTGTGTGTGTGTGCTTGTCTGTTTGTTTACCAGATGCATATTGTACCCATGTAGCCCAAAAGAGTGTGTCAGATCTACTGAAACTATAGTTACAGGTGGTTATGATACATCTTGTGGTTGCTAGGAATTGAACCTGGGTTCTCTGTGAGACTAGCAAGTACACCTAACATTTTTTGAGACTGTTGATATGTTTTGATGCAGGGTCTTTCTCTCTCTGAACTGAGCTTAGCAACATGACTAGGTTAACTTTTCATGGAACTCAGAGATCATGATCCTTCTTGGGTACTGAAAATATGAACTCAGATCCTCATGCTTGTGACAAGCACTTTTGCAACAAAGATAAATATGCAATCTTTCAGTATTTTGAGTATGGTATGTACAGTTTTATCTTGAAATATTGCAATCCCCACAATTCTTGAGGTCTTCATTTTGTTGTTGTAGTGGTAGTCTGGTTTTTTTCTTCTTATGTTGAGAAATAATTTTTTTCTCTATTTCCGAGTTTATTGATTCTTTCCTTATTGTATACTTTGTGAGTGAATCCAACAAAGCAATTTTTAAATCTCTATTTCCATGGGTTCTAAACATTTTTTAGTGTTTTTGATAACTACTAGTTCTTGCAATTTTTAATCTGTCTGGTAAAATATCTTTTATGTTCCTACATGTTATTTGTACTTTCCTTTACATGTGTTTACATGCTTGTTTTTATTATTTTAAAATGGTTTTGATATTCTAAGGGTCAGAGTCAACTCTAAGTCTGGCTCCTTGGTTGCTTTGTCTTGTCAAAGTTGGGTCATTGCTTTTATTTATCATGATGAAATAAGGAACAGTAGGAACACTGGTCTGGTGTTGATATTGCTGACTTCACAGGATCTAGAATTACCTTTGAGACAATTTATGTGTCATGTCTGTGAGGGAATTTTTGTTAATGACTATTGGAATGTGCAGACACACCTACAGGTTCTTGTGTCTTCTCTAACAGCAGATTACTATGACTAATTATTTAGTGTCATCATCATAGTAATGATGAGGAAGTATATCTCATGCTGTGCCCCTTCTTCCTCCTCTGATTCTTCCCCTCCTGCCCTTCTCCCTTCCATTCTATTCTTCATTTCTCACCAACCCCCTCCTCCTTTTGCTTCTTCTATGTCTGTCATCAATGATGGAGACATTGCATGCCTTGCTCTCAAAGGTGTAACCTTACTTACACTTCTTCTCATTCTTTACCATTGTGGATAAGCTCTGATTTTGTTGTGTTTTCTGTTGGGTGAGGATAGTGGCTTGCCCTTTATGAAGTGTTCACCGACTAGGGGTTGCTATTGTTATTAATCCTGGGATTAAGAAGCTTTTCTCTCTTTCCCATGGGTACAGTGTTATGGACTTCTTATAGTAGCAAAAATTCTTTGCCTGTGTCCTGAGGCTTGAGTATGTTCTTATCCCAACCCTCGTTACCATGGATATTGATTTTATTGCTGTACCAAAACAAGAGATTTTTACCTTTCTCTCAAGAGATAAAGTAGTTTGATGTTCTTCCCTGGGTGCTCTAAAGTTTTAATTCATAGAAATAAAAAGGCTACAGAAAGGGACAGAGTCTCTTGACTTTATGCCTCTTGACTAATTAGTGTGAAATAATTAACTCTTGAATGCCTGTGACTTAACAGTGAAGAATGTTTTTTAACTATGCAAAGGTGTGTTGCATTTGTTTAATTATGTAAAGATGTGTTGCTGTTTTACCTTGCCTGCACAAGGAACTGATTGCTCTAATAAGAATCTGAATGGACAATAGTTATGGAGGTGGTATAGGCAGGACCTCTGGATAGGGAGAAGAAGTAGGAAGAGAAATTTAGGATCAGAGAAGAAAGAAACAGAGATGCTAGGGAGACGCTAGGGTCCAGTCAGTCAAACATGGAGTAGGTTGGAAAGTAGGACATACAGAATGAAAGAAAGGTAAAAAGCCCCAAGCAAAATGTGGATGAATAGAAACAAGTTATTTAAGCTAAAAGAGTTACTGGGAGAAGCCTAAGCTAAGAATGAGCATTCATAATCAATAAGTCTCTATGTCTTTTTTTGGGATCTGGTTGTCAGCCCAAAGGAAATGACAACTACAGTGATGATTTTCTCTAATGCCACTTCCTGAGCCAGCCTGTCATGACCACTTAGGCCTGGGCACTTGAGAAATGAAAGCTTTTAAATGGATGCAAAGTTGTCTCATTTCTGGAAATTCATCTGTGACAATAGGAATTCTCATGTTTGTCCTTCAAAACTTTATTCAAATTTATCTTGTTTACTTCCAAGAAATTAGCTGGTAGCCTTTCTTACTCCTGTGTTCTGACTGGGTTTTGTATACACTCTCTATTCTATTCGTAAGGTCTTATCAGACTGTGGAATTCCATTCCTTTAACTGTTGAGATACCTCAGTTCTGTGATGGACTATAGAAAAACTTAATACATCATTTTTGTCTTCCCATTATTAGTATGAAATCAGCATTCTTTTAAAACTTCCATGTCTCATAGAAACTGGAATGGAACCAATTCTGACAGCCATAGGCATTTGTGTTTTATTTAGAAAATTCACATAGGTTATGCAGCCTTATAGGTGACCCAGAAGTGGAACTTTCCAAAAGGGGAACTAGAAAACATTGTTATCAATAGGCAAAGGGGGGACTAGAATAGAAGAATTAAATCAGGAGAGTATAGGAAAGCAGGGAAAAGAAGGGGACATGGAGAGGGGAAACTAACATTAAAGTCTTTTGAAGAATCATATGGAAACCTCCTGCTGAACACACACCTAAAATATATATCTATATAAAAGAAAGTTAAATGGAGCTATCATATTATTGGGGTATAATTCCCCAGTGACACATCATATGCTACCACATAAAATTCCCAGTACCAGGAATGGGTTACATTTTGTTGAGTCATTGGCCAAAGAGCTCCCATAGACCCACCCTACCTCACCCTCAAACATTCCAGGTTATTGCCAATGTTTTTGTTTACCTACTAAATCTAAAGTTAAAGGTCTATTGCTGAAGACACTACTTACTTAATTCATTAAAATCAGAAAATTGAGCTGGTTTCTGGATAGAAGCTTCACCCCTGCTGACTAGCATTTCTAAGACAGGATGATACTATATGTTTTACCTCAGGAAAAAGGGTGATCATCAATTTCACCCAGTGATTAATTCAATGTTCTGCCACAGCAACCTCCGTGCAAGATATTCTGATGCAATAGTTAAACAAATTCTATGGCAGTATCCAACAACTTCTTAATTGGATTTAAGGTCAATCGATGAAATAGAACCCATACAGGACACTGCAGAATTAGCCCCAAGCATCAGACTAGATTGGTCATGAGTTTAGAGGAAAATCCCAGTACTATTATCCTGCTAAAGAAATATAGCAATCAAATCAGTCTAAAAGTGATACTGCTTATATCTATAGATCAGTGTCTCACTCAGTCCTCATCAGAGAAGTTTTTCTTGCAAGTAGATGGGAATAAGCACAGAGAACCACAAGTGGAAAATGAGCAGACAGTGGAGTCCTAGGAGTACTCAGCCCTAAATGGGATGTTTTTATCAAGTCCCTTTCCTTAAGACTCAGAGATCCATGTGGAAGAGGAAGCAGAAAGACCATAAGATTCAGTGGTGGATGACTCCAAATAAACAGTGTCTTCCTTATACAAAAGGGTTGATGAACATATGAACTCACAGATTTTAATAGCATGCACAAGACCTACACATTTGAAAGTCCAACAAAATCCCAGCCAGGAGAAGGGAAGCAGGCAAGAAGTTACATCTGTAAGTAGGTAAGAAGTGATTTGCAGTTGATGGCTGTTAGGAAAGGGAAAAGCAGTTTTCTCTAGTGCAGTGATTTTCATAAAGTGAACAAGGGGGAAAGTTTTGAATATGTTAGCTCATGAATATTGTTGAATACAGAATATCTACATGTATAATTTTATTTTTTAAATAAATTTCCTGAAAACAAAGTAAATATTTCATTTTTGAACAAATATGCAGAAGAGTTCCATTTCCAGAATGGTCTACTGTATCATAAGTGGGATATCTATCAATCAATCTATCTATCTATCTATCTATCTATCTATCTATCTATCTATCATCTACTTACTGACCCACATACCTATTACCTGTTAATAATTATAAAGATTTTGAAATATATAATTCTCATAGCTTGCCTTTATTTTCACTGTCTCTACAAAAATTAAAGTTAAAAGGTTTTGTCTCTTTAAATTTGTAATTGTCTTAAGACAGTATTTATATATTGGTGACCATCCTGTTTCTCAAAGGTGTCCTTCCATCTCATAGTAAAAGAACTCTCTTAGTATAAGCACTCAAAGAGGCTATTGGAGTATAGATCTTAGAACCTTACCCCACAAGTTTTTTCTAGTAAGTTGGAATCAAGACTGATCAGATACAATAAAATGTCATGATCTTTTGTAGCATGCTTCCTGTGAAGAGATCTTTTTATTGTATATTCTGATGGACAATTTAAAATCACACTGCTTGCAAGCTCTCTGATTTAGAATTATAAAAAAAATTAGTGTCTATAAATCGCCTTTAATATGCAAATGTATTGAGAAAAGATTCACAAAATATTCAATTTAGAAGGTGCATTTAAATCCATTTCCTAGACTAATACTCTGAGTTGGGTTGAGTTTATTTCTATTCTATAGAGAAAAATCAGTGTATTGATATTTCTTTTTATAAATCTGTCTTCACATGGAGACTAAGCAATGAAGAGAAATTCATTCCTTTAATCATTCTCTATATTTCCACAGGGGGCCTCTATAATGTCAGCTGTCTGTTAAACACTGGTGATTTACCAAGGAAAGTTACTCCTGGGTGGAGGAGGATAAGAGTATCATATGTTAAATCAGAAATATGTAGTAATATAGTTATTGGTACAATGATAATATAGATAAAATGAAATCAGAGTATAGGCAAGGGAAATTCTAATTGTATTTGAAAGTATTAGAAAAGATACCATTTACTATAGCCATACAGAAAAGAGGTAGATTTTGCAATGTTAGTCAAAAATGGCAGTTGGAAAGAGCCATTCCACTGGTATTGTGTTTTTATGGGTTTTCAAAGATCAGAAATAAAAATCAATACTTAATGTTTAAATGTGAGCAATTAGAAAGTTATTGAAAGATACATTACTGTAATTAGATATTAGGTTTGCAGTAACTGAAAAATCAGATCTGTGTGATCTGGTTTGGATGATCATGAGCTATGCATTATGGTGTTATACTGAAGTGCAGAAGGACACAGTATACAAAACATAACTCACAAAAGTCTTGTTAGGGATCATGGAGGCTATTTTGCAAGCTTCTTTGTCTATTCTTTGGAGAATTTGTGATTTGAAACAATAACATCCTATTTTTAAACTTTACTTTTCAGTGTGTTTGTATTTCTTATGTATGTCTTATTCTTCAACTAAACCTTACTTGCCTAAAATGATTCAAGAAATCTTTTATAAACTCCCTAAGAAGTTTTATACCCAGAGTAACTAACACTTTGACATAATGAAATGTGAATGTGAGATATAACTGCATGACACCTGTGTAAATGTTTGGTGATATTATTTAAGGGTTATTCATTTGTTTTGGAAATAGATTTTTTTTGTCTTTGGGGATACATTTAATATATTACAGATTGTGAAGCATATGTAAGGCTATATAAAACTATTGTTCTGTCAAAATTTATTTAATCCTAAAATTTGAAATATTTCATAACCCGTTTTATTCTTTGTTATTGAAAATAGATTATTTCATACAATAATCTGATTATAGTTTCCACTCCTCTAACTCCCCTCCCCTTTCCCACCCAACTTAATCCACACATTCTTTCTTTTTTCTTTCTTATTAGAATACATACAGGGATCAAAAAATAAGCAAACAAACAAAAAAAAGAAAATTAGGATAGGACAAACAAGCAGAAGATAAACAGCCAAAAAAAAAAAAAATAAAAGCACAAAGAACACATATAGATCCAGAGACACATGTCTGCAACACAGAAATCCTCTAAAAATACAAAAGTGGAAGCCATAATATGTAACCACAGGCGAGGAAATGTTCCAACAAAGCGTTGTAAGTCAAAAAGCTCAAAATATGTCATTGAGTTCATTTTGCACTGACCATCTACTGTTGGGAGTCAGCACTGACCTTAAGAGGAGTTTGTATACCCATTGGAACTCTGTTGGTGGAAACTAATTTTTCATTTGTGACTGGTTATGCATCAGACCTGTGAAAGACCTGTGCATGCTGCCACAGTCTCTGTGAGTTCATAGTGTGTCTGTCTTACTGTATTTAGAAGGTCTTATTTCTTTGATGTCTTCTATGCCCTCTGACCCTTACAATCTTTCTTTCTCCTCCTCTGTGGTGTTCTCTGAGCCTTAAGTGGAGGAATTTGATGGGACATCCTGTTTAGGACTGAATGTTACAAGGTTTCCCATTATCTGAATATTGTCCAGTTGTGGATCTCTGTATTGGTATCATTTACTGCAAGAGGAAGCTTCTCTGATGAAGACTAAGCCAGATTTTGATCTATAAGTAGATCAGAATGTTGTTAGAATACATTGTTACTTTACTTTAGCAGAACATTAATATTTGGTTTTCTACTAGGTCCATGGTCTACGTAGTCTCATGTTCTTGGCCACCAAAGCAGTGTTGGGGATGGGGTACATCTTCTGGAGTGGGCCTTCAATTTATTCAGCTATTGGTTATTTACTTCTACAAGCTTTGTGCCACTATTGCACACATGTATCTTGCAGGCAGGTCACTATTGTGAACAGAATGTTTATAGCCGGGTTGATATTTAACTTTTTTACTTTTGTAGCATGCAGAGTATCTTTCAGGGCCATGAACATTAGTCACCAGGGGTGAAGGCTCTAGGGAGGCACCAGATAGAAGGATGAGGGCTGAAAAGATACACATGAGGGAGGAAAGCTGGAGATGTCAATAGGAGTTCCTGAAGAATAGAGGAAGAGAGGGGTGATGATCTCTGGAAGTCTGCTGCAGGGCTGGGGACAAGGCTAGAAAATTGAAAATGGAGGACATGGAGGAGAGTAAGGATTGCTTACCTGATTCCCAGGCTGGCTGAACCAGCAGGTCCCCAGGAAAAAATGCCCCTGTGTGTTGGCAGGTGAAAAAACGGGGTGAGAGAGGAAGGCTGTAGGAAAAGTTCTATCAGCAAATATGCTTTTTATAATTAACATTTTCAGTATCCTTGTCCTTCTCTGGAGGCTTGAATTTCAGTTTTGCCTAGATCTAGAATTTCTTATCCTAAAACTTCAGCAAGTTATATAACATTCCTAAGTCTTCAGTCACAATAGGGAGGAAAATTCTTTCTAAATATAGACTGGTTTTAAAAGTTCATTAAACTATCCACATAGAATTCTGTGCACAATCCTTAACATATAGGTATATAGTAATCCTTTGATGATTAAACTTCTGATATCTACTATTATAATAAGTATTCCACATGACCTGGGGGGGAGCTTAATTAAATGTTTAAACTCAGGAGTGCACATGGAGGTGGGACTGGGAAGATAGCTCAGTCAGTAAAGTGGCTGTGTAAGCATAAGGACTGAATTATGACCCCCAGCACCCACTTAAGTGGCCATTAAGATTATTAACACAGCACAGGGGAGTCAGGGAGGGGTGAATGTCTAGAGTGCACTGGCCAGCTGGCCAAATCATGTTAGATTATATTTTACAAGTATTTATATTTTGTGAATGAAAAAGTATTTGCAAGTAATTCATTTTAATCTAACTTTTAATTTTTATATTAAAACTATTGTAAACAACTTGCAAAAAAAGTCACAAAGCCAAATTCATATAGTTAGAAAAGTCATGCTTCACATATGAAGCTTCCCATTACACTTCTTCTAGGACATGATGCATAAAAGGTGATTGACAAATACTTGTTCAACCATCATAATATTCAGGGAAAGTTTTATGTAGAAAGAGTATCACTCAAAACATAATGTGTTCTAACTATATTCTAATATAAATATCTAAAATGAAGTGTATACATTTTTAAAAGTTGACCTTCTTTAGTATCTTCTGATTTGGTGCAAGGTTGTAGTGTGGCTGAAATTTGTTTAAGGTTTTTTTTTTTATGAAGATATGTATTTTAAAATTTAAATTAGAGACCTTATTTTACATATCAATCCCAGCTCCCTCTCCCCCCATTCTCCCATACTGCCCCATTGCCCCTTCCCTATTTTGCTTCATAGAAAGGGTGAGGCCTTCTCTCGGGGATCATCAACATCTGTCACATCATTGGGGCAGGGCCTCCCTTGTGTGTGTCTAGGCTGAGAGATGATCCCTCTATAAGGAGTGGGCTCCTACTATCCACTAATACACTAGATATAAATGCTGTTCCATTAGCAGGGTCCTCATAGCCTGCTCAGGACTCCTGTCACCCACATACAGGGGCCTGGTTTGAAGGCAAATGGATAGAATTAGAAGAAGCCATCCTGAGTGAGGTAACCCAGTCACAAAAAAAGACAAACATGGTATGTACTCATTCATATATGGATACTGGATGTAGAGCAAAGGATTACCAGCCTACAATGCACACGTCCAGAGAAACTAGGAAACAAAGAGGACCCTAAGAGAGACATACATGGTCCCCTGGATAAGGGTAAGGGGACAAGATCTCCCAAACAAATTGGGAGCATAGGGGTGTGGGGGGGCTGGTAATGGAATAACATTTATCTCAAGTATATGAATGGACATTGGGAGCCCATTCCCCATAGAGGGATACTCTCTTACCTAGATACAAGGAGAGGAGGGCCCATGTTCTACCCCAAATCTACCCAAAATGATGTGACAGACTTTGATAATCCTCCATAGAAGGCTTTAACCTTTCTATGGAGCAGAAGAGGGATGGGATGAGGGTTGGTGGTGGACATGGGAGAATGGGAGGGAGAGGGAAGTGGAATTGATATGTAAAATAAGAAAAATTATTAAATAATAATTATAATGAATGGATTGGTCATCTAAAATAGACATAGCAGTGAATTCAGACAGATTAGATATAAACACGAACTAGAAAGTCTGAATGTATTATTGGTAGTTAAATTCTCCAGTATTGTCGAAATTATACCTGTATAACTGTATTCTTCCAATGACCACCAGAGATTCATAAAGAATGATTTTTTGTTACAGTTTTCCCGCCAGCCTGGTCCCAGAGCCACGTCAGCCCCAAATAACACACAGAGACGCTGTATTAGATATAAAACTGTTGGGCAGTTACTAGTGTTTCTTATTGGCTAGCTCTGTCTTAAATATTAAACCGTATCTATTGTTGTGTTTTTCCGCCAGCCCTGGTCCCAGAACCATGGCAGCCCCAAATAACACAGATATAAAGCTGTTGGCTAGTTACTAGTTTCTTATTGGCTAGATCTGTCTTAAATATGAACCCATTTCTATTAATCTAAGTCTTTCCACGTGGTCTCTTCTTACTGGAGAGAGGGGCTGGTGTGCTTCTCTCCGTCCTCCATCTTGGATCTCCCCCCTACTACTTCCTTTCTCTTCTTAGTCTCCTAGTCCTGCCTATCTTGCTTTCTTATTGGCCAACAGTGCATTATTCACTAACCAATAATCTATCAATATAAATCTTTCTACATGGTCTTATCTTACAGGAGAGAGGGTCTAGACCTCTTCTTCTCAAGTCCCTACACCTTGACTCTCCTACTATATCTCCCAGAATCGTTGACTCCTAGTCCTGCCTATCTTGCCTTCCTATTTGCCAACAGTACTTTATTTATTAACCAATAAGAGAAACGTATTTATAGAATGACATCTCCCCTCAGATCTCAGTAGAAATAAGGCAATGATACAACGATGATTATGACCCTTGATAATATGGAGGAGGATCAGTGTGCTGCAGCACTACTAGCTTGCAAAAAATAAGTATAGGATGACTTAATAATCAAAGATTAGAATCATAGTCAAAATAAACTGACATTTAGAAATCAACACGCATTCTGGATTAAGATTGCTTAATTTCACTAGGATGAATACAATTGCCTGTATCTAAGCTTTCATGAGAGTCATCACAAAAATAGATTATACATAATTATGAAAATTTCCATTTCCTTTATTGAATTTGAACTTACAACTTAGAACTCCTTTTAATGTGACTTATGGTGTGGTAAAGTTTATAGTTGATCACTGTAGAAGAAATAAAGAGAAGTAGCTGAGACAGGAGGATCTCTTGAGTTCAGGAGTTCTGGGCTGTAGTGCACTAGAGGAAGTAGTAAGGGGGGGGGTCAAGATGGAGAGTCTGGAGAGAACAAAACCACCGTTCCTCCTCTCTTGGTAAGACCACGTGGAAATACATAGATTAGCAGAAATGGGTTAATACTTAAGACAAAGCTAGCCGATAAGAAACTAGTACCTGGCCAACAGCATTATATCAAATACAGAGTCTCAATGTGTTAATTGGGGCTGGCGTGGCTGTGGGACAAGACCGGTGGCAGAAGGAAAAACCTTACTCCTTACAAGGAGCTAACACCCAAATTTCTTTTTAGTTTTTAAATACCTCCGCTTATTATTCTCACCTTATATTGAGCCTTTGGCTTAGGCAGCAGAATAAATTAGTATGTTGTGTAAAGAGAAACTTTGTTAGAAGATAAGGAACTTGGACTCTACCTGATAAGTGAACATACTTTCTTCCTGGTACCTGATGCTTTGAAAATCTCAGAGAAAACAAGGGCTCCAGTAAATAAAAACTCCAGCTCACTGTAGAAGAAATTCATTCTTTATAAAGTTCATTTTATTTTAATTATAATATAAATATATCATTTCTCCCATTCCTCTCCTCCTGCAATTGGCTGTGATTCTGAACAGTCTGTCTTTGTGTAACTGGAGTTTTCATCTCTTACAACTTTCTTTTATTTTTATTAATTATTAGATTTTTCATTATTTAAAACTATTTTCAAATTATATATTTTGGTCATATCTTCCACTTCCCCATGTTCCTCCAGGTAATGGGCCCCTGCTTCCACCCAAGTTTGTGTTCTTTCTCAAAAAAGAAACAAAACACAAAGATTAAACAAAAAACAAGTAAACAAAATAAAACATCATCCAACAGAAACAAACAAAAAAAACAAAAAAAAAAAAAAAACAAAAAAGAAAACAAATTTTAACCAAGCACACACACACACACACACACACACACACACAGTGGAGTCCATTATACATTAGTCAACTACTCCTGAATATAAGGCTGTTTCTGGATTGACTGATATATCCATTGAAGAAAACTGAGTTTTCTTCTGCCAGAAGGTATAAATGGCAGTGCATTTGTTAACCTTTACCCAAGTAACTAGATTTTCATTCATTTTTAAATATAACAAAGTAAAATATAACAAGCTAAAACACAAAATAAAAAAAGAAAAACAACTTTTCTCTATGTCTAATATTCATACCTTTGCTTTATGTCTAAAATTCATACCCTTCCCTGATAAAGAAATTGACAACTACCTTATACGCAATCCTATAGCTTTCATCTAGTAGCTGATGGAAACAGAACAGACACCCACAGATAAACACTGAGCCAAATTCCTGGAATCCCCTCGTAGAGAGGGAAAAGTGATGAGCTAAGGGGTCAAGACCAGGCTGGTGAAACCCACAGAAACAGCTGACCTGAACAAGGGGAAGCTCATGGACCCCAGTTTGATAGTTGAGAAACCAGCATAGGACTTACTCAGACCTAACACATGGATGTTAGTTAGGAGGCTTGGGCAGTCTATGAGGCCTCTGGTAGTGGATCAGTAGTTATTCCTAGTATCAAATGGACTTTGGGAGCCCATTCACATAGAGGGATACTCCCTCAGCCTAGATACATGGGGAGGAGGGCCTAGGCCCTGCTCCCAATTATTTGACAGACTTTGAAGATTTCCCATGGAAGCCCTCACCCTCCCTGGGGATCAGAAAGGGGATGGGATGGGAGTTGGGAGGGGGACAGATAAGGAGGGGAGGGTGAGGGAACTGGAGTTGACATGTAAAACAACCTTGTTGCAAAATTTAAATAAAAAATATTATTTAAAAAAAGATGGAAGTGTGATCAGGGGGCTTGGGAGGGAGGGTCAGAGGGAGGGAGTGAAGGAGGAAAGGAGGGAGGGAGGGAAGGAGAGAAGGAGAAGGAAGTGGGATCCATATGTAAAATAAGAAAAAAGAAAGGAAGAAAGAAAGAAAGGAAGAAAGAAAGAAAGGAAGAAAGAAAGGAAGAAAGAAAGGAAGGAAGAAAGAAAGAAAGGAAGAAAGAAAATCCAGATGGATAGAGAATGGTCTTATTAACTGATAGAATTAAACTACCAATTAACAATTTTCATTATATTTTTCTGATTATCTAAATACAAATGAAAGTCAGACATGAAGCTATGTGTCTCTAATGTTAATACTTGAGAGGCTGAGTTAAGGGAATTGCCACAAGTTCCCATCCAGACTGATATTCATGGTGAGCTTTAGGTAAGCAAGTGCTGCATAACAAACAAGACCCTTTGGTAAAGTCAGGAATAATGACAATGCCTTTTTTTCAAAAGGATTTTGTCATTTAATCACAGTTTTCAGTTCATAAAATTGTTATTTAATCACATTTTTCTCCTCATCTATGAGAAATTTGAAAGTAGGTCATAGGGATGGAAGGTTTTGGGACTTTCAATTTGAAAAAAGAGTCCCTTTTTATTTCTTATTGCATATTAGGTCAATATAGCGTGACATTGTGGGGTTGATGTGATGTTCTTAATGATTTTTTTTATATATAATAACATGCAAGTGTGGAAAAAAATTATCTTTGCTAAATTTCAACTTGGTTTCTGAAGATAAAAGTCTGATGTGGCAATGTTCCCAGAAGTTTCTCTGTGGAAAAATGACACATTTCAAAACTGTAGAATTCGAGTTACATTTAGTTCAAATTATTTGGAATGGTAGTTTTCTGTGTTAGTGCTGAGAGGAGAATTGGAATATGTGAGTCCACATTTGAGAAAGAACAAATTAAGTGAGCTTCAGCCTGTAGAATGCCACAGCTCACAACAAGCTGATAATAAGTATTGAGCTGTAATATAAACCAAGGGTATTCATGTGTTGTTGTGTGAGCTCAGGTTAGTGCTATCTCCATCAAAGATAATGGAAACTAGTGCCATGCCTTTGTAGTGTAACTGGCTTTAGGACAATGGTAGCATTAACAATCTCTGTATCTGAGCAGAATGGAAAGTATACCTTTAAAAATGTCTCAGAGCTACAAGATGTACAATTATCTGTAATCTAAGTTGCTTTTTCCACTTCCATGTGAGCTGAATGGGATTAAAATGTGATCCCATTGATTATAATGTATGTAAGCCCAGAAAATGTAGTTTTTCTTTTACTGAATACTAACATTTTTCACAAAAAGGTAGTATTGAAATAATAGTAAAATACAAATATCATTTGTTTCCCAAAAATCTATTTCCTTTATAGGTTGCATATTGAATCAGACATTTTATAATAACAGGAAAAATGGGATCTCAAAACACTTTGTCTGCTATACACTCAGGTGATGATATAGAGTGAAACAATACCTAAATCTTGACAGGCTGCAAGTAAGAGGACTGCAAAGCATTGCATCTATTCCTGTCATAGTGACTATTCTATTGCTGTGAAGAGACACCAGGACCAAGTCAACTCAGGAGAGAGCAAGAGATAGGGGAGAGAAGAAGACTCATTCCTGAACCTGATTACCTAGGTGCAACTATCAAAACACCAAGGTCCAAGAGTCAAAATTCATTATTTTGATGAACCTAATTAAATGAACTTATGAATACATCCTAGTTCATTCTAACAAAGACCTCCCCTTTTTCCTTCTTAAAATACTTGTGAAGCTAGTTACTGCTGTTTCTGCCCAATTTAGATACAGCCATGTTGTATCTTTGCCTTGCTTATGAAAGATCTCTTTGTGTTTGGTTTGTGCTTAGAAACAGGTGTTTGGTATGGTCTGCGCCTGACTCCACAGTGCTCTGTTCCCTTCACTCACTGATTTATTTTCAAATATACAGATGCACATATATCTCCATTTTTCTCCTCCCAGTTTATCTCTTGAACCCATATGTTACACATTTACTCGTGATTAAATAACTGAGTTATGTTTTATTTGAACATAACAAGAACTCTGGACACACATAAATAAAACATTACAGTTATACCACTAATTTTTTTTATCACTGACCAGTTAATGTCTGTCAATAAAAGGATTTGTGGATTTTATTTCTAAGAGTGTATTATACATCTAAAACATTTATAAGAGTGCAATGTGGGCATGGTAGCACGTGTCTGTAATCCTTGTACCTGGGAGGTGACAGTAGCTACATCATGAGTTAAGGTGGGTTAAGGTTTAGTTTGTTTGATGACTGCCTGGGTCATATGAGCTACTACCTTTCTGTTTGATTGTTTAAAATCTGGCATGAGTTTATTTGTTTTACTTTTTTATTTTTAAAACAATCTTATTTTAAAATAGTTTCCTTTTCCTCCTGTCCTCCAACACCCCCAACCATCTCCCCATCCTACCACCATCCACTTCTCAGAGAGGGTGAGGCCTCCCATGGGGAATCTTCAAAGAAGACAAACAAATAGAAAACAAAAACAATAATTCTATATACTTTGATAATGAATTTTTGAAGATTTTTATCACTTCAAAACTACATAATACAAATCATTAATTTTTGGGATCAGAAGTCACATTTTACTTTTGCATATTGGCAGATATCCTGTCTCCATATGTAAGTGATCTTTAAGTTATAGAATGCCATAAAATTCAGAACAATGAAATTATTGTTAGTTACTTGTAGTTGTACATTCTTTTTCAGACAAAGCTTTGTAGAACACAAAACAGTGGTAAAATTTAGAACAATTTCATTATGGGAAGCCATGCAATCTAAAATTTTATTCAAGGTTCAAGAAGCAGAAGGGATGCGGTTTCCTTGGCTGGGCTGAGCAGGTAGTCCCTGGACCACAGTGAGATGTATATACAGTTACTCTGACCTATATGGAGGAAGCTGGGAAAATAGAAACTGTGTCTTGAGTGTGAAGTGTCTACCCTGGGCACATGTGTGGGAATACTTGGTCCCCAGGTGGAATCATAGTTTGGGAAGGTTGTGGAACTTTTGGGAGGCGGAGCCTCCCAGGAGGAAGGGAATTGCTGGAGGGAAGGGAATTTGTGGCTTTATAGCTCAGCCCTACTTCTTATTCACTCTTGTCTTTTGAGTGGAGACACAGGTGTTATCAGCCAGCCACTCCCTCTTTGTGATGCTATGCAATGCTTTCCATGCCTGTTGCTGTTGTTTTCATAACTTAGTAGAATTATCCCCTCAAACTGTAAGCCAGAGTAAATTCTTCTTGTTTTATACTGTTTCTTTCAAGCCTTTTGGCAACAGATATTGGAAAAGTAACAAAAACAAGTTCTTTACTTCTGATTAAAGAAAGGTTTTCACCTTAGATTGCAATGTCTGGATACATAAAGAAGCAATATACATTAAATTGTTCGCTGTGTCAAACAGTAGTCCAAAATTTTAAGTATTTCCTTCAGACAACACAGTCCATTTTTATTATCTCATGCTGAAGTTTAGCAACCTTAAATGTGAGGTATATTATTTCTTCACTGTTACCTATTGGCCAAAGTTTTTAGATGTTAGCCCAGTTGCTATAGATCACTCACAATGGTTCTGGTATCCAAGACATTGTGATTTAACTGAGTCAACTATGGACTGATCATGACACTTGTTATGGTTTCCCAGACCTGATCAAATTGTATGTTTTTACTCTTTATTCCACTGACAGCTGACCATCAAGACAATCTTGCTCAATAAGAAAGGCTTCAACAAACAGACTTTCAGTACTTCACTGGAGCATTAAAATTTTCCTAATGCTTCGAATTAGCAGAGCCAAGTGTTTTGCACAGCTCCCTCTACTCCCTGATGTCAGAAACATTCACTGCATTTATCACACTGTGCTGCTTGGCAATATAGAATCCTCAGCATTCCTACCCTGATAACGTTTTGTCACACCTCTGAGGGGGGCTGAAAAGACTCATGGGCATTCTTGCCAAATGGTTTCTGGGAGATGTGTAAGTGAATGCAGAATATGTAATTCCTCTGGCAATCAAGAAACACCACAGTGTTTAAAATTTTGTCACCAAGAGAAGGTCCTGCATTTATGGGACATTTTTGGCTTCTGAAGAAGTATGTGCTGATGCTCTTTGACATTCTTTCTACTCAGACTCCATGGCTGTTCATGCACAAGTCACAATATTTCATATGGGACACACGCCATAGGCTCCACTGGGAATTGTCCTGAAAAATGTATTAAAAAGGTTTTGTAACTGGAGCTCCCAGAATCCCAATGACTTTGAACTTCAAGATTCTACAAGTAGTGTTTCTGCTAAATGAAATCTTAGGTAAGGGAGAGAATTTCAACCAAAGCATTCCTTGGAGTGTGAAATATCTTTTGTCTGCCTGATGGTCATTCCATTCATCCTTATTTAAAAACAAAATGAAACAAACAAACAAAAACTATCTATAGGCAACTAAAAAATTCTGAGTGAGAAAAAGCAGGATTCCCTAGGGAAGAGTTCTCCAATACCAATGTCATCTCTAAAACTATATATATATATAATTATATATATAACAACAATTAAAGTAAGAGAGGTCACAGATTTGGGATGGGTATATGGGCAGGGTATAAGGAAGAAACATAAAGGGGAAAATGATGTAATTAATTATATTTTAACTTCAAATATTAAAGAAAGGAAACAGATTGCTTTTTATAATGATCGTATTGAAATGAATGCCTGGCCCACGGTGGTCTTGTAACTCTCTTCCATCTTCATGACATTTGATTATGTGAGAACACAAAGGTATCAAGTAAAACCGTGTGAAGTGAACAGATCCCAAACTGCCAGCCAAATGGAAATGCTGTGTTCACGAACACAGCTGGATGTGCCCTAGCATTGTCTTGGCTTTATGTGAAAGTGTCTGGAAAAATTTTCCCTTCCTATTAACTCAGCTGAGGCAAAAGCACTGGCTCAATGGGTATGATGGCAATTGCTGTGGGTTCCTGAGAGTGGTTCACTGATGGTGGAGTTCTTTCTGTCATTTCTCACAATTTTTGGAAGTTGCTTGCTGGCACTTCCTGTTTACTCAGTTAATGTTATTACCTTTTCTGGTCTCTGAGGGAGCTAGATAGTATAGTTAGTTTTCCTTGTTTACCAGACTCAGTAAAGTAACTCACTAAAGATGTGTTAAGTGTAAGTAGGTTTGAAAGACGTTAAAGATAATTTGATAATACAAATTAGAATAAAAAGTAAATTAGGTACAAGACTTTGGACTCATCAAGAAAAAATAGATATGGAGTACTTTCTCTGAATTTGTCAAATGCTAATGGACTAGTCATTGTTAATGTACTTATTTACTGTATATATTTTATATACTTATAATTATTGTGTATAATTTTTCTTATATTAATTATAACTTTTATTAAATTTTTAGACAAAAAGGGGGATATGTAGTGATATCTTGCTTGTACGAATAAAGCCTGTCTGAAGGTCAGAAAAGGGAGCTTGCCACTAGCTAGCCATAGAGGTCTGGAGGTCTGTACAGACAGACAGGAAGTGAGGTAGCTGGGTGCAAATAGGATATAAGCAGGAAGAAACAGGAACTTACTCTCTTGTCTGCAAAGATGTTAAGAGGTAAGGTATGGCAGTGGTTTGCTCCTCTCTGATCTCTCAACATTTTCTTTTATATCTGACTCCAGGTTTTAATTTCCTAGACAAATTAAGAACTTCTTTTACAGTTTCTTTTCCGTTATCACCTCCATTAGTTTTCTTATTTTTCACTTTCAGAAAATATACATCTTCTAGTGTTCTGGAATCAATGTTAATCTTTAGTTCACTCAGGGATATAGTTTTATATCTAAAAATCAGAATAATTTAATAAATTTTTCATTATCTTTAAATTTGAAAAGCTACATATTTACTCCTTGTTTTGTTATCACTGTATTTTTTAGTAATTTAGTAATTTACATATTTTCTATTGTTATTTCTACAAAATATGAATTAAATATTTGTCATCAGAGAGAAAACATGTGTTTTATATTTTTTTATGTAGTGAATCAGGCTACTAGCAAATTGTTTCAGCCTTCATACTGTAGGTTTTAATTTACAATAGTCCTAGGGTGAAACTTGAGAATTAAGATATTTTTAAATAAGTGAAATTCTTGTTTGCTTTGACTGTCTTACAGGAAGTTGAAACCAATGGATAAATGGAAAATAAAGCACAGATCAATCACTTACCTGGGTTGCAACAAAGGAAGTTTACAGAGCAAGTTCTAAATCCCCAGTAGATTCCTTTAATTTTAGATATGAATCATTTCCCATTCCCTTCCACAATTTAAGTTAAAGGAGGAATGGTACAGCTAATTTTCTCATATTGTTATGTAAATAATTGTACATTGGGAAAACTACACTTGGGTGACTGATAAGTTCCTGTAGATCAGATATTGTGACTTTAGTTTTTAGACTGTAGTAATAATACTTATGATATTTTTATACCTATTGTTTAAGATGATTGTTATAATTTGACTGTCATGTAAACTTATGATTTGAAGTTTAAGAATAGCACAAACAAGCATTAAAAAGTAACAAAGACTTAGAAATGCTAACTAACATTCTTAGTGAAGTCATGGTCTTTAAATATATTCTTAAAACTTTTGAAAATCAAATACAATTACTTAGCGTTCTTCCTTCCCCTTTCTCCTTCCAACTCTTTCCATTTACTTGCTTGTTCTCTTTAAACACATAACCTCTATTTCTTTGTACATATCTGTATATGTATAACATATAATCCAAAAAATATAAATACTACCTGCTCAATCCATATAAAGTTATTTGTGTGTATATGATTTCAGGGTTGACCACTTGATACTAGATAAGTAAGGACCAAACACTTATTATTTCAGTTTGACCAATATTAATTATTATTCTCTAGTATTTCTAATAAAGAATTCATGTTACATTTTTCTAAGGATTTATTATTTATCTATCTACATATCTATCACTTATTTGCAACGTTAAATCAATTTCTGAAAAGTTCCAAGACTAGTTTGTTTCAACGTTTTGATGGTTAGTTCATTTCATGAAGTTACTGCTATGTACAGGTAACTAAAACAACAAAAATGGATCACTGCAACAATTTTGATTTATAGCTAGGAGTAAGTAAACAGTACTGGGCAACTACCACCATTCCCCCCCCCCCCTTCTGAGTTCATGGCAGACAGTGAAGTGGAAGTGTTTCCAACTGGGTATGAATATTGAGACATTTGGGTTTTCACTTGAGTTAAACACATTTATTGGTTTGATGAGAACCACAAATCTCATTTCCAACCCTGGTCAAAATCTTGCTTAGGGGAGAAGTCTAGTAGGGTTTAATGCAGATGAATTGCTACTACTAAGAAATCAATTATGAGAGTAAGTTGTGTGTGTATAGAGTCAGACCTGCAGCTGTGTGTGTAAAGGACACAATATTATTAATGACCCAAGTCTTATCAGAACCTAATGATGCATGAATCTAACTTATAGAAGGCTCTTAGCCAATCACACTCCACTGACATAAGATTATTGGAATGCCAGGGGGCGTGGATTCCTTAATTTCTCACATGAGTTTGCTCAGATTTGAGGCAAGTTATTGAAGTAGAAGAATAAAGAATCTTTAGGTCAACTAAAGAGAATGGTTGAGGTCTTCTAGCTCCAAAATATAATCTGAAATTTCTGCCAATTCACTTATTAGTTAGCACTGTGTTATGATGATTGCTCTAGTTTGTTAGCTGTCTGTGCCTTTGATGTCTGGTACCCCCATCACAGACCAAAGAACAATGGTTTTGCCAACTGTGGACTGAAATATCCAAAGCCAAAAGAAACATTTTATCTCTAGCAGCTATGCTATTGGATATTTTGTTAATTAACAGAATACTGAGGCAGTAACTGCATCATTATGCTTATACTAATTAGCATAACACCATAAACATTAGGTAATTGTTAATGTTTTTAATTTTAGATAAAAAAAACCATAAAACTAATAGCTATCTAAGATTCTGCTACCATTGTATTCCTGTCAAAATGCACTTCTTGGTGAAAACTGTGCCAGTTATCATGTCTGTCTGGATGTTGGCACACTGATTACTTAATGATTAACAGTGAAATGGAGGCTTGAAGGAAATGGGATCTCTGGGCTCCTATTGTCTGTTGCTTTTTTCTTCCCTTAGCAGGAAGTTTCTTTTTTTTAATTTATTTATTTATTTTTTTATTTAATTTTATATAACAAAGTCCAATTAAATGAAAACAAACATTTATACACAATATTTGGGAATTTGGGCGTCGTTCTTTCCAAACTACTTCCTGCTGGTAAGGGGCGCTGTCTTGGGGGATTCGAAGAAGATTCAGATATCCTAGCTGTAGTCTGTAGGGCTGTTTTGTCCAGCTGTTTGGAATGTAGGATCAGCTTGTACTCTGTTTCAGGCGGTCTGGTGTGATCGAACCACATTAGTCTGTAAGGAATCCACATCTTTTCATTTTCTGTGGAAACAAAAATAGAAATACTTTTCCCCAGTAACTTGTTCTTCAACTTAAATTTTGGAGTCAAAGCGTTTTTTTTTTTTTTTTTAATTTATTATTTTACATGTCGATCCCAGTTCCCTCTCCCTCCCTCCCTCCCTCCCTCCCCTCCAGCCCTCCCTCCCTCCTTCCCTCCCTTTTGCCCTCTCTGCCCTCTCCCATGCACTCTAAACATCCTCCCCTCCCAACCCCCCACCACAATACCATATGTAGGGGAATGCCATCCAGTTGGGATCATGTAGATCTGACAGGTCATGTGAAGTAGGGACTAGGGCTTCTCTCCTATCTTTAGAATAAGGCAGTTATCCCTCCATAGGGGATATGTTTGCAAAGTCCTTTTGTGCACCAGGGATACATCCTGGCTCCACTGTCTGAGGTCTCTTAGACTGCTCAGACCTTCTGGCTGAGACCCATATTCAGGGGGATCCGAGTCAGTCCCCTGTTGGCTTCCCAGCTATCAGTCTAGTGACCCTTAGCTCCTCCTTGTTCAGGTAAGCTGTCTCTATGTACTTCTACCGCATGGTCTTGTCCTCTCCATCTGCTTCTGGGTTCTAGTTCGGCTCAGTGTTTATGTATGGATGTTTGCTCCTGTTTTCAACAGGCATTAGTTGAGGACTCCATGGAGAAGTTAGTTGTTGATCTCACTCTCCGGAAAGGGCATTTATGATAGCCTTTCCACGGAAGCTGAGATTGTTAGTTGGGAGCAGTCTTGTAGTTCCCTCGACCTTTCTTTGTGTTCAACTTTATCTTCAAACCAATATTGGCTCCCTCTTTTATGTTCTCTCTCTGTGTCTCTGTCTCTCTCTCACTCTCTCTCTTTCCTATTTTCCATTCCTAACCAGGCTCAATCTCCCTGGTCGCACATGCCTTCTTCTCCTCCCTCTCATTTTCTCCTACTTCTCTCTCCATTAGCTGTCTTCTCCCACCTTACCTGAGGTCTGGGGGACTTGTCCCTTCCCAGTTCTGTGAGGGACTTTATATGAATCTCTTAGAATACAACTTGTATCCTAGTTCCTCTGGTGATGTGAATTATAGGCTGGTGATCATTTGATCTAGTTCTAAAATCCATATATGAGTGAGTACATACTGTGTTTCTCTTTTTGTGACTGGGTTACCTCATTCAGGATGGTTTCTTCAAGTGCCATCCACTTGCCTGCGAATTTCAAGATACCATTATTTTTTTCTGCAGAGTAGTATTCCATTATGTAGATGTGCCACATCTTCATTAACCATTCTTCAATTGAGGGGAATCTAGGTTGCTTCCAGGTTCTTGCCATTACAAATAGTGCTGCTATGAACATAGTTGAACAGATGTCTTTGTTGCATTGATGTGAATCCTTTGGGTATATGCCTAAGAGGGGGATTGCCGGGTCCTGTGGTAAACTAATTCCCATTTTCCTGAGGAACCGCCATACTGATCTCCAAAATGGCTGTATGAGTTTGCACTCCCACCAGCAGGAGGAGTGTTCCACTTTCTCCACATCCTCTCCAACATAAGTTATCACTGGTGTTTCTAATTTTAGCCATTCTGGCAGGGGTAAGATGGTATCTCAAAGTTGTTTTGATTTGCATTTCCCTGATAGCTAAGGATGTGGAGCATTTTCTTAAATGTCTTTCAGCCTTTTTGATTTCCTCCATTGAGAATTCTTTCTTCAGTTCTGTACCCCATTTTTTAATAGGGTTATTTGGTGTTTTGTTGACTAGTTTCTTGAGTTCTTTGTATATTTTGGAGATCAGCCCTTTGTCGGATATAGGATTAGTGAAAATCTTTTCCCAGTCAGTGGGCTGCCGTTTGGTCTTGTCAACTGTGTCCTTTGCCTTACAGAAGCTTCTAAGTTTGAAGAGGTCCCATTTATTAATTGTTTCTTTCAGTGTCTGTGCCCCTGGAGTTATGTTCAAGAAGCGGTCTCCTATACCAATTTGTTCAAGGGTACCTCCTACTTTCTCTTCTAAGAGGTTCAATGTGGCTGGATTGATGTTGAGGTCTTTGATCCATTTGGACTTGAGTTTTGTGCATGGTGACAGACATGGGTCTATCTGCAGTCTTCTACACACCCTCATCCAATTGTGCCAGCACCATTTATTGAAGATGCTGTCTTTGCCCCATTGTATAATTTTAGCTGTTTTGTCGAAAATCAGGTGTTCATAGGTGCGTGGATTAATATCAGGATTTTCAATTAGATTCCATTGGTCTACCTGTCTATTTTTATGCCAATACCAGGCTGTTTTCAGAACTATAGCTCTGTAGTAGAGCTTGAAGTCAGGAATGGTGATGCCTCCTGAAGTTCTTTTATTGTATAGGGTTGTTTTGGCTATCCTGGGTCTTTTGTTTTTCCATATAAAGTTGATTATTATCCTTTCAAGGTCGGTGAAGAATTGTGGTGGGATTTTAATGGGGATTGCATTGAATCTGTAGATTGCTTTTGGTAAGATTGCCATTTTTACTATGTTTATCCTACCTAACCAAGAGCATGGGAGGTCTTTCCATTTTCTGGTATCTTCTTTAATTTCTTTCTTTAGAGTCACAAAGTTCTTATTATATAGATCTTTTACTTGTTTGGTAAGCGTTACACCAAGATACTTTATGTTGTTTGTGGCTATTGTAAAGGGTGATGTTTCTCTGATTTCTTTCTCTGCCTCTTTGTCGTCTGAAAAAAATAGGGCTACTGATTTTTTTGAGTTTATCTTGTATCCTGCTAGTTTGCTGAAGGTGTTTATCAGCTGTAGGAGTTCCCTGGTAGAGTTTATTGGGTCGCTTATGTAAACTATCATATCATCTGCAAATAGAGACAGTTTGACTTCTTCCTTTCCAATTTGGATGCCCTTGATCTCCTTTCGTTGTCTTATAGCATTAGCTAGAACTTCTAGTACAATATTGAAGAGATATGGAGAGAGAGGGCAGCCTTGTCTTGTTCCTGATTTTAGAGGAATTGGCTTAAGTTTCTCTCTATTCAGTTTGATGTTGGCAGTTGGTTTGCTGTATATTGCTCTTATTATGTTTAGGTATGTTCCTGTTATCCCTGACCTCTCTAATACCTTTATCATTAAAGGGTGTTGAATTTTATCAAAGGCTTTTTCCGCATCTAGGGAGATAATCATATGGTTTTTCTTTTTCAGTTTGTTTATATGGTGGATCACGTTGATAGATTTTCGTATGTTAAACCATCCCTGCAATCCAGGTATGAAGGAAGTTTCTTTACAGTCTTTTAGGACAACTAAGCAGGACATTTGCATTATCTATAATCATTAGTTTCTCCCTGATTCGCTGCACATAAATCCCATCACTACATTCAGTTAAATTAAACTGGGGGAGTGAACAGAGTAATGATTGAAAGTATCCAGTGAAGTGATCCAATTAGAGTGAGCAGAGGTTAGGAAGTGAAAGAGAATGGTTTGCACCAAGATCAGCAAGAGGCTTTCTTGTCAAGCACTCATAATTTTTTTTTCCTAAAAAAAAAAAAAAAAATTGCTTAGAAGTTTCCTTTTGTAAGCATTTTTAGAATTGAGTATTTATTATAAAACTGAGTCAAATTGGTTGTGACATCCATTTTTATTGATTTTGACAATAAATGGAGACAAGGCAGATAAAACGACTGTACCGACAAAGGACAGTGTCCCCTGACCAGTCCCCATCATGGTTTCTTTTTTCTTAGTGAAGCGCTCAGATTGCTATAGAAATGCTACCTTTGTTGGATTGGAACTGGTTCACAGAAAATTTACTCAATTGATCCATCTGTCCTTCCAAAGAAATATTAATTATAGAGCACAAGACAAACTTAATAGAGTATGATTTTCTACTTTGTTAATTTTCAGTGCTATTACCAATGTGCTGTATAGGATTGAAGGATATACTGAAGAACTATTTATGATACAAAATATGTATTCTTCCAAATTACCCATTAAACAACCTGCCTTTGCTATTCAGTCCTGCATTGCTTCTGTCTGAAGTTGTGATTGTATAGTAAGCCTCAAGATAGCCAAAGTGTTTTTATCTCTTGCCTTTAATTTTTCTCAACATATGTCTCTAAAAATTATCAGGTATGTTTTTTTATATTTTTATTTATTTATTTTTCTTATTTTACATATCAATCCCAGTTTCCTCTCCCTCCCCTCTCTCTTCCTCTCTCCTTCTCTCTATCCATCCCTCTCTCGCTCCTTCCCATGCCCCTGACCACCCTCCCATCCCACCCTGCCCCCTCCATAGGAGGGTGATGCCTTCCAGAAGGGATTCGACAAAATCTATCAAGTCATTTGGAGTAGAGACTAGGCGCTCCCTCCTGCCTCTAGGTTAAGGGAGTATCCTTCCATGGGGAATGTGTTTCCAGAGTCCTTTTGTGCACCAGGAATACATCCTGATTCCACTGACAGACATCCTTTAGACTGCCCAGGCCTAACGGGGACCCATGTTCAGAGTATGGGTTTTTGTATTGTCCATGGTTCTTTATCTTTCAAGAAGTGGCTCTATCCCAAAGATCAAGATAACTCTATCTGAGTAAATTGGAAAATAAGTATTTGAAATTTGAAAACATCCTGAAATTTGAAGTTCTCCTTCATATTCTTCTGCTTCTAGGATGTGCATTTGGCTCTGAGTTGTGCTGTTTTGAGACTAATAGTAGTCATTTAAGAAGGTAGTTACTGGGATCATTGAAACAATATAGGTGAAAGTGTTTCTGAAGAATTAAGGGTTACTGGTAGCAGCTTAGTAGGCCTTTTGATACAGCACATGCATATTTCCTCAACTAATCCAAGAGGACCGAAAATAATTAATTTATAATTATGTTTAGAGTTTTGTGCAGTTGTTTTAATATGCATATTTACTCAACTAAATCAAGAGGATTCAAAATAATTCATTTATAATTATTTTTAGATTTTGGACAGTTGTTTTAATAGTGGTGAGTTGATTTAAGGTGAGTGTCTTATCAAATAGTCTGATTTCTATATTTATTGACAATTTACTGATTATTCATAAATTGTGTTCCATGAATGGACCCAGAAACAACTGCAAAATTACACACAGCTAAGACTGGTATTCCTCAGCTCTGTGTCGGTTGAGAATACCTCAGTTGAGATGCTCCCTGTTGAACTGGCTATTGAAAATAACAGAATTGTAGATTTAGTTTGGAAAAGAACTGAAAGTCCATCTGTTGCTCTGGTTATGGAGGAGACTGATTCTCATTAGGGTTACAAAAATGCGTATGCATGTGTGTTCACTTTCTGCTCAGAGAAACACACGGGCTTCCCTCTGTCAAAGACGTCTCACTTCTCTTACCAAGGGCACCCAATTATTTCTTCCTCATTCTCTTGCTGCCATGATGTTCTCTAATGGTGCTCTGAAAATAATTTTCCCCATACATTCACTTTTTTAAATGTATTTCCTTTTGCACCCACTAAACTGTGAACACCTCAGGACTGAATGCCGTCTTCTCTTGCCTTTCTGATCCTTTCATGGTATTCATGTTCAAAGGGCTTTCATATACATATTTTAAACACCATTATCTGAGCTCTTCAGAGCCTATGAAATATTTTAATGTTACAGAAATAAATGCTGCCTTCTTTGAAGGCCACTAATCTTGCTTCTTTATGTAAAGAGAAATTTGTGCATTTACTCTGCTCATGAGAAGGTATTATGTGTATTTTAAAGAAATGAGGAATGCAAATGCTCTTATTCCACCCCCTGTGAATAATAAAATTCTATTGTAACTGCTACAAAAAAAAAAAAAAAAAGAAAAAAACCTAACTTTCAAAGGTGAAAGGGGGAATATAGGCCATTGGATAGTCTTCATTTACTATTCTTTATTCTTTGAACTTCAGACAAATGGTACGTATGACAGATACAGATTGTGGGAC
Organism: Phodopus roborovskii; assembly: GCF_943737965.1. Classification (NCBI taxonomy): domain Eukaryota; kingdom Metazoa; phylum Chordata; class Mammalia; order Rodentia; family Cricetidae; genus Phodopus; species Phodopus roborovskii. The sequence continues at coordinate 3,078,227 of NW_026125444.1, forward strand.
TCTTTATAAAATTAAGCAGGGTAAAATGAATTTATCTTAATGTCTTTGATTATTGTGTTATAAACATTAACTCTGCACCATTTTCCTATAAATGTGACAGTCAAATTTATTATTTTTTTACTTTATTGATTCTTTGTGGATTTCACATCATGCATTTTGATCCTACTTATCTTGCTGTCCCCTTGTATCTGTCCTCTGCCCTTGCAACTCACCTCCCCCCACCCAAAAAATAAAAATAAAAGAAAAGAAACACCAAAAGCAAACAAACAAAAAAGGAAGAATCTTGTCATGGAAGCCATGGTGTGCCTGCCACACAGTTTATCCTTTAGTCCATTCGTCTTTTCTTATAAGTGTTCATTGACAAGTGTCATTGGTCTGGTTTGAGGCTGGCTTCTGCCATACCACTGATAATGGGCTCTTGCTGGGGCTCCTCTTGAATATCCTGTTGTGTTCTCCTGTAGTTGAACTCCTCCCATTTTGGATCTGTAGGTTTGTTCCCTTCACATGCTCCAACAGTTCATGGATTCAGTGGATGTTGGGGAGGATCAACTCATAGCCCTGGTTCTGGGCCTGGGTGGTAGCTGGGTTGGCCATTTGCCAGACTTCCCTCATCTTCACCACCTGGGCGAACTCTCCAGCCCTGTCCATGCTAGCTCACCCAACTCGTCCTGCAGCAAGGAGCAAAGCCAGTACTCCTGCTCTCAGGGCCTCAGGTCCAAGTCACCCACACTCACACCACCAGGACCAGATCTACTGTTTTGCCCACTGTAGGGGCAGAGTATGTGGGGGATTGGGGGATCAGCTCTCCTGCTTCCATGCCCTCGGGGCTGATCGACTTGAGCATCTGACAATGAGGTCAGCTTTGATGTGAAGTGCAGGTGGGGTGCCTGGCCCATTCTCCTGTGTACTGCACTTGGTGAGAGGCAAGGCCAGTTCTCTCACTCTTGTGACCCTGGGGTCAGCTCTGTCACTTACCACAGGTAGTAAATGGCAGGGGCAGAGGGAAGAGGGCATCATTCCCTCACCCACGCAACCACATGGAAGATGGGGGGGGGTGGGCGATCAGCTCTCCTACTTTTATGCTCTTAGGGTCAGTTCACCTGCATCTGGAACATAATGTCAGCTCTAGTGTACAGCTGATATGAAATGTATGCCTGTGGTGAGGGGTCGGCTCATCTATTCTGAGTGCAGGGGCTAGCTGTCCTTTGAGGGGATAGACCAGCTAATCCAGGGCCAGTTAAGAGCAAGCCTGGATCAGCACAGATGGTTCCAATAACCCCTTCTGCTAACACAGGCCACAGACATCAACATAGTCCATAGCCACCTTCGAACCGTGGACCCAGACATGGTCCTCAGCAGCAGCTCAGTCCAAGATGTCACCATGGCCCTGGTGGCAGCACAGGTACCTAACTCAGTAGGGCCCCAGAGGCAGCATGACCCCTGGGCACCAACATGGTCTCAGATGACTGACCTGGGTCTCTGAGGAGCCAGGAGTAGTAACAGGAGCCATGGGCATCACCCTAGATCCCAGGCACTGTAGGGTCACAGACCCAGACAGGGCTCTTGGCAGCAGTTTGGGACTAGAAGGCACCATGGCACCAGGTGGCAGCATTGGCCACCTGGCTCAGTACTGCCCCAGCAAGACCATAGTCCTCAGGCACTGATATGTTCTCAGATGGCTGACCAGACCCTGGGCATCTGCATTGTCTTTGTTGGTAACAGCAGCAATGAACATCAACTCAGACCCTGGCTGCAGCAGCCCTTGCCTGACTATACCATGGTGTTCTGACATTCTCAGGGGCACAGATTATGGCCCAAGTCCTGGGTATCTGTATGGTCTTTGGTGGCCACATGGGCCATGGACATCAACACGGATCCCAGCTATGTCAGGGCCACAGACCCAGATATGGCCCTTGGCAGCAGCCCTGGTCCCAACAACACCATAGCCACAGGTGACAGCACTGGCCATTCAAATCAGATTGGCCCTAGAGGCAGCAAACCTTCCGACACCAACATGGTCACAAGTTGAAGCCCATATCCTGGGTATCTGCTTGGCCCCTGGTGGCATCACAGGCCAGGAACAAAAACTCAGACCCTGGCTGTGGTAGGACTATGGACATAATCTTCCATAGCAGCCCAGGCCAGGATTTCACTATGACTGTACATGGCCTCTCAGACCACAGGCCTCTGAATGGCTCTCAGTGGAGCCACAGACATCAACACAGGCTCTCTTGGATGCTTCAAGGTCTTAGATGAAGACTTGACCCTTGGCAATAGCCCAGGCCCAGGCATCATCTTGGACTCAAGTAGCCAGCAGGCTATTCATGTCATTATTCCTCACCACACTCACCTCTTCAGATCTGCCTCTCTACTCAGACCATGAGCTATTCTGCTCCTACCTCTCTCTGTTTCATTTTCCCAACCTGTACTAGCATACCATAATAGTGCTTGCCTGGTACCATGACTCTTGGTTGGGTCACAGATGGCACTTGGGAAAGTCCTTCCTGTCCCAGTCACAAACATGATATGGAGCTGTTGCTTTTCTTCTCTCCCATGCCCTAGCCTAGATGGTGTTAGAGGCTTTAGATTGGCCCGGGTTTATTGTAGTCCCCACCCCAGATCAAGGAGTCTGGGGAGCAATATCTGTGTTCTCTATAGGTTCAGGCCTGGAAAGTGCCAAGCTACTTCTTGTTGATTGTAACCCCCCCCCACCAAGAAATCTGGGGTGGAAGGGTAGGGTGATGTGGGTGGTAGTGGTGGTGGGAGCCATCTATGTCCTCTGCTGGTCTCAGACTTGGACAAATTTATTGTTTTGTTTTCAGAATAATAAGTATGATTGAGTTAACCACATACAGCTGCTGGCCTAAGTCACTATGTACGTAATGACTTAAGAGCACACACAGCTTCTCCTATGTGGCAAAAGGTCAGGTATCTACCTCAGGATCATGAACTTTTCTAAGGTAAACAATTTGCATCTCCCTTTGTCTTTTCTGGTTCTGGATCCCCTCATTCCCTTGCTCATTGGCTTGTATCACCTTGCCTCTCTTATCTCAGCTTTCTGCACCCTTCAAGTCCCTGGACCTGCACCTAAGAATAACCTAATACAATCTTACCAACTCCTGACCCTAACTCACATCTGCATACCCTTTCTCCGTGCAAGGCAGATATCCACTTATTCCTGGATTCTTGGTGCAGGTTTCTTTACTGCATGGTAATAAAAATAGTTGTTTATGGAAGATGTTTTAAAAACCTTCTGAAACTCTGTCTTTAAAGAGTAACTGGGACATAAAGAGGATCCCCTTTGCTGAGAGACCATTTTAGACACAGAAAATTTTATTTAAATCAACCCTATCCAGTGAGAGTAGGAAAATGAAGCATAACAGCTCATTTCAAGCTAAGCACACCACCAGGGATGACTCATTACTTCTTTTAGGTTTTTGAAACAGGGATCTCACTTGAATTCCCTCTGTTGTTGAGGCTGTCTTGAACCCATGATTTGCCTGCTTCTGCTTCTTGAGTGCCTGGATTTCAGGTGTTTACTGCTGCTCCTGGTTTTGTGTTAACTATTCCTTTTCTTATTTAAAAATTAATTTTTATTTAAATGAAAAACAGTCTTATTTCACATACTAATTCCAGTTCTCTCTCCCTCCCATCCTTCCATTTATCCCATCATCTCCCCATCCCATCCCCTATTCATTGTTAAGTTTTTAAACAATGACTAGACACAAAGAACATGTAGTTTCCAGGTGTAGAGGAAGTGTATGTGATTGAAGTCCTATAATTCATAGCTTTTATTTCTTACCCTAAGTAAGGCCAGTGAAGATGAACTGTCTTGTTCATGTAGGTAGGATTGCTGTCACCTGATTGATTGCTAAAGGAAGCACTTGCCTTGAGTAATTATGTGAATAAGAAAAAATATCCAGTTCCCTGAAAATCTTCCAGTGACATTTTTAAATGATTCAACTGTATCTTGCAATTTGTATTTTCAGAAACCTTGGATATTCCTGTCATTATGACTCCTTCCAATATTTGTAATGACATTTGGCAGAAGATGATTAATGAGATCTCCCCCCCCCTTGTCTAAAAGTAACATAGCCCAAAGCTCTAAATGTCTCTTTCCCATGAACACTTGCAGAAATGATTCTGTTGTCACTGTTCGGTTTAAAAGTGACATGATACTTGAGAGCAATAAAATAAATATTTCAGTAACTTCAGGTGACCAAATCTGAACAATTTAGCACAGACCTATGAATAAAAATCATAGCAGGGACATAACATTTTAAAAAGTTTAAATGTCTTTATCATAATATTTTAGCTACAAAGGGAGAAAAACAATTCAAGACACTTGAACTACTCTTTTACAGATTTTTGTAAAATCCTGGGATAATACTGGTTCAGTTCAGGGAAAAGAACTTCAGATTAATGTGCAGAGGATGTGAGGTCTATTTTGTTGAAATCAGTTATGTGGAAATTTCCCAGAGAGTGTAACATCTTCTCGCTTATGCACGATAACACCTGATTACACAGCTACTTTGCAGTGTGTTATAGTCTCCTATGTGACAAGAATGTAATTAACTTCACATGCACAAACACACATGAAGCTAATAATTTCTTCATACATATCTGAAGGAAGGTGTGTAAAATTAGAGCGTGGAAGCATCTAGAAGTTTTTCAGATTCGTTTCTCAATGTTTCTTGTATGTAAGTGAATTGAGATGATGCACAAGAAGGAACATTTTCAAAGAAATTTCACATGCCTTCTAATGCACCCCAGCATGCTTGAGTTACATAAAAATCCACTAATTCTCTGTATATTAAGTTTGCACATGTAGAAAACAGATCTTGAAATTTGAAAAGGTGAAATGTGTTTCAAATCATATGGTGGGAACTTGGAGTAAGAACAGTTCAATCACAGCCTTTAAAATGTAGGTGGGTAGGAAGGTGATCATCTGGGAGGTGCTGGGAGAGAAAAAGTATCAAAATATGTTGTGTAGAAAATTTAGTAAGCACAGCACCTAGGAATTCTGCATGTATATATGCATATATATAATATATATATTTGTGTAGCTTGGTCATCTTGTGATATTCTTAACAGTGGGAACATCAGCTGTCTCAGACTCTCTTGCTGGATTTTGGGACCCTATTCCTTGTATTGTGTCACCTTGCCCAGCCTTAATACATGGGGAGGTGTGTAGTCTTACTGCAATTTTATATGTCATGTTTTGTTACTATCCATGGGAGAACTGTCCTTTCCTAAATAGAAACAGAGAGGTAGTGGATTAGCGGATGAGGACAGAAGGGGTTACAGGGGAAGGACTTGGAGGAAAGGAGGGAGGGGAACTGTGGCTGGGATGTAAAATAAATCAATCAATAAATTTATTTTAAGGAAAAGAACTTTAAATAAAGTTTTTAAAGCAGGCAGGATTGTGGCAATGCCTCAGTCCCTTAGTCCTTAGGTAAAATGCTTGCTTTCAAGCATGAAAACTTGAGTTCAGAACCCTGGAACCTGTAGCGGCTGTGCAACAATCTGTTTCATTAATCCGGCAAAAGCCTAGAGATTAAAATAAAAGACAAGACAGCAGGTCATTCGTGCACCTGGAATGCTTAAACCATTTATTGAGAGGATGGAGTGGACTTATATACTGACTTATAGCACAGTGGAAATCAATCAAGGGTCAAGTGTGCAAATTCTCAGGCATAGTTCCTCCCCAGCAAATGTGTGTTAGCAAATCAAGAAGAGTACTAAGAACTACTCTGATGCAAGATGTTCTAGCCAACAGTGTCAGGCTTGCTCAAGGTGCCTCAGGGGTCCATGCAGGGCTCTACAGCTCCCCCTTTCTTTTAATATAAACCAACACCTGTCTTAGGTTGCAGAGGACGTCAGCATAATTCTTTACCCATCATTGGAGAGTTCACTTAGGCCTGTAAACTTCCTGTCTTAGGTTGGGTATTTGCCTCCTTCTGCCTTACCTGTCTCTGGTGATTAGTTTGTCTGTAAGTTCAGCCATACTTGGGCAGAGGCATTCTCTTGAGCTAAAAACAGAATCTGTCTTGTTTGAAAGTTGGCCTGGGCCTATCTAATGCTGTGGCGGTGTTGGCAGATGAGGCAGATAGCACCACGTGCAAGGGCTATGAGCTCGAGTGAGAGAGAACTTGCCCATTTTCTAATCTGACCTCAAGTTGAAGTCCTTGTAAAAGGTCTTCTGCACTGGCAGTTGGTTTGGTTCTCGGGTTTCATTGTTGTTAATGATCTGCATGGCTAAACTGATCACTCTAGGATCCCTGAAGAAACCTAAATACAACTGATGCATTCTCAACTTTAGCAGATATAACAGATATGTGTGAAAGAGAGAGAACAAGAAGCCATGTGGGTCTCCTAAAATAAATCCAATTGTTCCTATAGGAGGCTAGTTTGTACTAGATAATTGAGTGTTTTGGGTGGCTACTGCTTCAGCCAAATCACCTGATAGTTGATCCACTGTGCTTGCAGTATTTACAGATTGGGAGAGGGATATCCTTGAAACTGTTGCTGCAGTGGTGGAGGCAGCACTGGCAGCTGTGATCCCGAAATCTCCTTTCCTCTCTACTGCACAAGTTGGTCATCTGTAGAGGTCTCTGGCATAGGTACCACCTGAGGTACAGGGGCCACAACAGCTGTGACTTCATACATCCAGCAGCTAAACTTGACAGACCTGCTGAGAACAATTGAGACTTCCTCCAAAATTAGTAGCATTAGTTACAACAAAAAAGAAGGGAGCCAGAACACAAGTGCCTGAAATGAGATTGAAATTCTTATCCTTTGGACTAAAGTGTAGATTTATATCTGCTTTACCCAAACTATAATTAGTGGTCAGGAAAAGGGCCACACCTGTGAGCATCTGGGAACCTTCTGAGGAAAGGTAATGGCTAGCACCTGGCCCCCAGTCAGGGTGGCTCTAGAAAGCTACATCCAATCACTAGAGTTGCAAAATGCTGTGAAAGACTCAAAAATTGCCTGAGTGAAAGGAACATGAGGACTGTAAGCAGTGACAGCCTACTTAAGTTGTTTTGAATCCTTGAAATTTAGTAGGTTATGCTCCCTAACCCTGTTACCCTGAGGATCCACTGTCTCAATCATAGGAAAAGCTTATCTTTCCTTTCCTAATGCTTCTACCTTAGTTACTAAATATTTGACTCCCTCCCTCTGCCTCAAGGCACACAGTCTCTACTAAAGGGATCACAAGAAAAGGGGTTGTTTCTCAGTGGATGGCATTTGCACTCATCAGCTTCAATTTCTACTTCGAAAGCATCTTTTTCATCATTTATGGTAGGACTGTCATCTCTTAGGATCCCTCTTGTTCCCTGATTTTACAGTCTAAATCTTATACTTCCTCAAAAGTCCTATCATTCCTGCCATTTGTTCTTTTACTTTGACATTGTTGCTCAGGAGTGCATCTTTAACAAAGGGAAAAGGTGGCAATAGGGAAATTATCAGGCTCTTCTTCTGTATAAGCCTTTTAGAAATCTCCTTTTCTCTGTTCCCAATGGAGGCTGTTTAAGCCTCCAGAGCGTATAAAGCAGGACTAGGTTTTTCTAATACTGCAATGAATGTTTTAGCTGTCTTAATTTTAATCCCGGTGCCCTGTCTTTTCAATTGGGCCACTAATTGCCCACTGAGAATATCCTTAGATTTACTAGCACCCATCCTTCAATACACCCTCATTCATTTACTTTGCCGGCCGGCCTCCAAGGGCGATCTATTAGGTGCTCCTTTCTTTCTGATCTCGGTGGGACCTCCACTTGTAGTGTCCTGCCTGTGCTACAATCTGTTCCACTAATTTGGCAAAGGCCTAGAGATTGAAATAAAAGACAAAACAGTGGGTCATTCATGAAGCTGGAATGCTTAATGCTGAATGCCATTTATTAAGGGGATGGAGTGGGCTTGTATGCTGATTTACAGCATAGTGAAAAATAATCAAGGGTCAAGCATGCAAGTTCTCAGGCTAGTTCCTCCCTATCACTAGCAGATGTGAATGCATCAAGCAGAAATTAAACACTGTTGAATCCAATGAACAGAAGTTAGCACAGTTGTCCTGATGCTGGATTTAGGGTCAGCCTTCTAGTAGCTGTGTAACACCGACAGAACTAACTTTCTACACAGTCATCTGTGAGTTGGAGGTGGAAATATGTCCTCTCTCAGATGGTGGCTTTGAGGAACAAGTGAATTAAAAAGTAAAATTCTTGACAAATGCAAGCTTGAAAAATATTTTCTATAAATGTTTATCATGCATTTCTTCCATGAAAATATGCTAAGCTGAACCCATTGGGATTTCATATACTTATTTTTTCTCTTAAAAATGAGAGAGTAAATGCTAGTGTAGAATTTTAATTACACTATAAATTAAGTGAAATTTTACAATTTGGAATAAAATGCATGTAAAATACTTCTTAGCAATTTTAATAGTATAATAATCACTGAATAGCCAGGGTTGAATAAATTCACCAAATAGTTATCAGAGTTCAACCTTGGGCCATCTTCCTGACATTTGTACTATTCCTTACAATATGAAATTTTATTGGAACAGAATATTCACTTAAGAAATAGGAGAATATGGGCTCATTTTAAGAGTGTTGGGACTCATGTAGAGAACTCTAGTTCCCTAGCACCCAAGTAGGGTAGCTCTCAAACTCTTGAAAATGCAAGTCCAGGGAATCTGACACCTCTGTGGGCACATGTACTGGGGATACAATATTGCAAACATTCATGTAATCTCAGTAGTAATGTTGGCAGTACCTAGGCATATCCTTTCATATTTCTGAAGGCAGTGCTATCTAAACAAAGGAGAAAGTTATGGAGACAGAGGAATTGGTATATTCAGGAACACAGAGGAAGATAATATAGTGAATTCTTTTTATTCTGGCGATGGAGAACCAAATGGGGGTAGATTTGATGGAAGGAGTAAAGCACTAAGGAGAAATGACATTAAAAAGAGGACATTATTACATTTACTCCTAGTGTACGAGTAGACATTGGGAGCCCATTCCCCATAGAGGGATACTTTCTCAGCCTAGATACATGGGGGAGGGCCAAGGCCCTGCCCAAAGTGATATGACAGACATTGATGATCCCCCATGGAAGGCCTCACCTTTTCTATGGAGCAGAACAGGGGTAGGATGTGGTCAGTGATGGACATGGGATGATGGGAAGGAGAGGGAACTGGGATTGGTATAAAAACTATGATTGTTTCTAATTTAAATTTAAACAATAAAACTCTAAGCACAATGACTAGAAAAATTATTTTGATGCAAGATGGAAAGAAACCTAGGATTCATTATGAAAGGAAAGGGAAAAAGACTAATGCTAGGAAAATGTTAGAGTGAATCAAAGAGATGAAGAAATTAGAGAGCACAATTCATAAGGCCATGAAGAGTTTAAGTGTATGGGATTGTACACTGCTGGAGAGGCCATCATTCACATGGACTGTGATTGTATGACACTGCAGAGGGGTCTCAGGGCTCTGCTTTTGAGTAACTGAGAGCTCATTATTTGTCCACTGACTGGAGAAGACTTATACACGTGGTATGGGAGAAAATAAAAATTTCTGTTTGGGATGGGCTAATTATAAATTATCTATATGATGTAAAAACCTGACAACCGTAGGTAATAGAGTGGGAGATATGTGTCTGGAGGTCAGGATATTTTTCTTGGCATTATTTCTCTCTCTCTCTCTCTCTCTCTCTCTCTCTCTGTATGGGTATGGTAGCAATATTAACACATAGACAATAATTAAAGACATGGAGATGGTAGTATATTTTCCATCAGAGTATGTTAAGTATGGTCAGTAGAGGGTCTACATAGTATTTTTTATGTGCAGAAAGGAGGAATAGGAAAAAAAAAACAAACCTGCTACTGAGTTAGGAAGAACTAACTGTACAGAGGGGGACACAACACAATAAAGGAAAGAAAATGTTTAAAAATACATCTGTAAAGGAAAGAGTAGTTAATTGTGATACTTGCTGCCAAGACAAGGAGACTTGAAGTTAAAACCTAATTACAGCATTAGTCAAGAAGACAATTTATAATGAGCTTGATAATGGCTCCGTTTCTTAGAGATTTGCCAAGGTTAGGAGAAAGAACTTGGTGGGTACTTGATGAGAGGTACGGAAATGAGACAGTGTAGAATATGATTTGAAACATTTGGTCTATTAAGTGGGGGCAGACAGTGAGTGAGAGAAGCAGGAATCTAAGAAAAAAAATGTTTCAAGAAGGGTGGAGTTAAGCATATTGAAATATTGATAGGAAAGAATAGTAGGAACAGGAAGCATCTGAGCTGACTCAGTTCCTGAGTGGGTGGAGGGCACAGAACTGGGGGAAAGATTTACCTTCAATAGGAGGAGGCAGCACTTTTTCACTGTGACAGAAGAGAAATGAGATGATGTGAGCATAGACACAAATCTGGTTTGGGCAGCAGAATATTAGGGCAATCTCAAGTGGATGCCTCATTCCTCAGGAAAGACAAAGATAGTCCCCTGTTGAGAGGAGATGGTGGAAGGCACTTTTTGAATTGCATGACTCGGGTGACTTCCTATAACGTTTTATGAGAATTAATTCAGGCGATCCTCAGAACACTATGGCAAACTCGTCATGTGTATTCCAAGTTTAGAGATGAGGATGGGGAGTGGTGTTGTGGAATATTTAACTATATAAAGATGTGTGACATTTGTTTATGCTGTGGAATATCACTTTAACTGTGCAATAGCACATTACTTTTTTTCTGCATTTGTTTAATTATGAAAAGAAGTGTTGCTGTTTCACCTTGCCTGCCTAAAGCACGCGACTGGTCTAATAAAGAGCTGCCTGATCAGTAGCTAGGCAGAAGGGGATAGGTGAGGCTGGCAGGCACAGAGAAATATTAGGAGGAGAAATCCAAGAACAAGAGTAAGGAGAAGAGAAAGGAGAGAGAAAGAGAGGGATACACCCAGGGCCATCCAGCCAAGCAGCTACCAGACATTCTAGACAGAGTAGGACATACAGAAAGAAAAGTTAAAAAAGACTTGAGACAAAATCTAGATGAAGAGAAACAGGTTAAATTAAATTAAGTGGGGGAATTAGCCAGAAATGAGCATAAGCTAAAGATGGACATTTAAAACTAATAAAAAGTCCTCATGTTGTGATTTGGTTGCTGGCCCATAAGAATGTGACTGCTACAGTGTGGGTCTAAACTAGTTTCTGAAATGAGAGTAGGACAGATTGATGTTGACTTTGCTGAGGTCACAAATCTAAAGGATGTCATCTTTTCATGGCAGAAAGAGAAAAAACAAACAAACAAACACAGTAACAAAAGCAAACAACAACTATAATGTGACTTGGAAAAGATCTCTTCATATTTCATGTTAAAATCATCTTTATGCCCAAGTTTTCTGCAGAGGGAGAGACGGTGTATGCCTGGTTCATGCTAATAGTCTCACACCTAATGCATGTGACACGCTCATGGCAAACTTGTTTATGCTGAATCAGATTAAGAGCTTTGCTGTCTCAGTGAAGTATTGTAAATTCCTCTTACTTCATTCCATGATTTTACTCAGAATCTTTGAATGTTTCTGCTGTTTGATTTTAATTATGTGCATGTCTTTGATTTATAATTTCTATTAATGAATTAATACATCAGTAGTAACTGGAAACACCAAACTTTAGATTTTATAGGTAAGAAAACCATTTATTTATAAATTAATGAAAATAACAGCAGTCTATGGAAGTAATGTTTGGATAGTAGGTTATGCTTATTCACAAATATGTCTGTATTAGTTTCTTCTATTGAATTAATAGAAGCTGTTAAGCTTTTAGATGAATTTAACTATCAACAGTAGCATATTACCAATGTTTAGGCTAGATCTGGACCCTTCTGAAATTCAACAACTTCTCTCTTTGTCATCCCCATTAGTTTATAGTTGTTCATAAAAAGAAAACAACTCTCATACTAGCATAATGAATGCAGGAAGAGCTAGTTCTTGCAACAGCTTCACTTGAGCCCAGTGTGACCCATTTCAGAATCCTCACCCCAGGGCTTCTAGATAATAATGTGTGGACTTAGCCACCTAAGTTGTTGCAATTTGCTATAGCAACAAAAGAAATCTAGTAAACAGAAATGCAGTTTGGAATTACAGAATTAAGGACAAAATAGCAAAAATTTTCATAGAGATGACAATTTTATATGAACACTGGGTCACCCATAGAAGCAACTTAACTTTAATGTCTGCATGCCCATTCATCCCTGACAGACTTGGCTTAACTATTCATAGCACATTATCATTGCACAGATTATGAGCTGGTTTGGCAACACTTAGCAGCAAAAACACATGCTCAGAAAAAACGTTGGCTGGCCTGCTTTAAAAATTAAAAAAGAATATTTATTATTGCATATTTGATTTTGTGTGTGTGTGTCTGTGTGTCTGTAAGACATGTGCATGCCTAGTCTACAGCACCAGAAGAGAGTGTCCATATTCCCAAAACTGGAGCTATGCATGGTTGTGATTAACTCCACACAGGTGCTGAAAACTGAATTTGGATGTTCTGAAAAGTAGCAAGTGCTCTTAATCATTGAGACATCTCTCCAGCCTCATAAAAACAAAACAAAACTCAATTTTTATATTAGGTTAATAGAACTTCTATTTAATAGACAAACTTGAAGTTAATTGGCTGCTGTTACGGCTGTAAGACTTTTTAATCATGTAGTCCATGTTTGTCCTCTAGGAGAGTTCTATAATGCTTGAGCTCATCTCTTCAACTTTAAAATAATTGAGTCAGTTGTACCATAAGATATATATGTATATATCTGCATTTCTCCATAAGAATAACCAAAATCTAATTTTTCTTTTCTTTTTTCTTTTCCAGAACATGACCACATCTAGGGAAAATGCCCTTTTTGAAATTTGTACTTTGGACATTGAAATAAAATGGAAAATACAAACAAGGACAAAATGATTCCTGTAGTAAAGGGAGAATTAGATTGGGCATAGGTAAAAAAGAAAAAAAGGAATGAACAAACACATAATGTGGCTGTGAGGATTACTTTTGATTTTACTTTATAATGTAAAACCACCTGGAAGGGAATCTCAAGCAGAAATGTCTAGATCATGCTGGCCTGAATGTGGAGACACTCTCTTAGGGTAGGTGGCCCTAGACTGAATGAAAAGGAAAGAGTGTGCTGAAGACTAGCATTTCTGCATTAATCCAGGACTCCTGCTATTGACTGTGTTTGTAATGTGCTAGCTGCTTCTAGTTCCCATCTTCCTGGTTTCCACACAACAGGCAGTAACCATGATTGCAAGCCAAAGAAACTCTTTCTTTTATTAAGTTGCCTTTATTAGGCAACAGGAAATAAAATGACCAATTCTTTACAGTTTTAAAATAAGTCCGTTTTTTTAAAAGATGATGCTAGTCAAAATAATTATATTTGAGAAAAAAGGTTTTTTTTATTTTCATACAATTATAATTGTCAAAATCTAGATCTGAAAAAAAAAGCCAAAGGTAAGCAAAAGCATGCATGCATTATCCTTGGTACACTCACTAGTCTATTTCATTTCTGCCATACTCTAGGCTCTAGGATATCAAATACAATTATTTTGTTGGTATCTTTTCCCAGTGCTTATTTGTGGTAGAGTACTTTCAATATTGGCTTTCATTGGTTTTGTTTGATTACTAATTGAACCAGAGAAGGAAGAGAAGAAAAAAAAAAATAAGAGACATCAACAAGGTAAGTAGCAACATATCATAGATGACAAATATGGGAACTTAGTTACTAAAGTTTAAAAAGAATAAAACTTACTAAAGTTAGAATGAAATTTCAGAAAGCAGGGACAACTCCTTTTTTTTTTTTTTTTTTTTTTGATCTTGGTTTATGCTTTATCCAGCCTCAGGTTTGATAGTGAAATAAAGCCACAAATCATCATGCTACAATTAGAAAGTATTCTTGTTTCACATTAACTTTAAAGATTAGAAATACTGACCTAATTCCAATTGTATGAGACTTAGGATGTTGTGGCCAGATTTCTAAAATAATTTCTGAGATACCCTGTACTGGATGTGCACACATTTCTCCAAGTTATTATATTATACAATGTAGATGCTAAACTAAAAAGACTTTGTAAATGCAATTAGACCTCCAAGTATTAAAATGCTATTACAATAAAGACATGCCCCAGCTGGGGAAGTCACTCAGTGGGTAAGATCACTTGCTCTGCAGGCATGAGAACCAAAGGTCCCATCATCATCACCCACATAAAAGGCTTGGCATAGCTTCACATGTCAAGGGGTGGGAACTGGGCAGGTAGATTCTAAGAGCACACTGGATGTTTATCCCACCCAAAAGAGTAAGCTTCTTTGATGCAGTAAGGCCCTTATTTGAGGAAATAAGGTAGAATGTAATAGAGAGAGATATGGATGTCTTCTTCTGGCCTCCCCATGATTACACACAGTCATTCCATTTGGCCACTCACATGCTTGCAAACTTTCTACACATACTTGCACACTCACATGCTTGCACAGGGGTGGGGATAAAGAACCCCTGTGCAAGTCAGAGAAAACACAAAGAAAGAAAAAGACACAGAGTGACACACAATCAATCATGTGTGCAGAGATTCTCCACTGTTGGATTGAGGATGAAGAGAGTTATATGGAAGAGAATATGGGTAAGTTCAAGGTGCTGAGAGTGACTGCTAGACTCTAGCCATCAAGACGACTGGAACCTCAACCTTACTGCTAGAAAGAGCAGGGCTTTGGCAGGAATATGAGTGAGCTCTTTTCCAGAGCCCCCAGGTAAATCACAGACTGGCGTTCACCTTGACTGCAGGTCCCTGCCCAGGGAGTCCAGCCAAGCTGCTCCTGTACCTGACTCAGACCAAGGAACAATACATATTTGCCCTAAGCTGTCAATTTTGTGATAACTTGTTACACAACAGAAGAAAGGTAGCATGAATTTTAATAAAACATTGAAAACCTCAATCTTTTGTGTTCATTTTGATGTTCTTAAAAAAATTATGCAGAGAAAAGAGTGATGGTGATTTTCTACTCAAAACATCTTTTATTTTTCAATCCATGTGGTCACCACTTTGGAATTTGGTGAATTATTCATAGCACTCAATATGTTTGTTAAATCTTTGTATCTAGAAACCCAGGAATCCTAATCACACTGGTCTGTTTGAATTCAACAGGGTGCCCATCACCTTGATTATTTTTACTTGCTTTAAAAATACTTTTCCTAAAATGCAGTGATTAGACTTGTATACGAATGAATGTAAAAGACAAATCAAAATTCTGTAGGAAGGCAGGATTATCTTCAGAAGTAGAGACAGTAGACAAGGAGGCTTAGGGAGTTACTTGTTACATGAGAAGCGTCTACTTTGCCTTTATAATTGTGCTTCTGGCAGGAAGTGGTAGCTGTGTAGACTTTCTTCTCTAACCTATAGCATGACTACTTCAAATCAAAGGTTGTCATCAATGACAGATGCTAGAAGCCTCTATGATGGTTAATCTACATTGTCAACTTGACAATATTTAGAATCACTTAGGATCTTCATGAGGCACGTATCAAGTAAGGTGATCTCCAGAGTACCCCAGGGTATATCAGACTGCCATTACCTTGACTGCAGGTAAACTTGACTCACATGCAGTGAGTAGAGGCTTATGACTGTGAGAACATTTCCAGAGAGAGGAGGGACTGACATAGAAGATCTTCTGTGAATATAAGCATCATCACCTCTTGGGCTGGGATCTGCATAGATGGTTACAGAAGATAAAACAAACTGAATATAGCATTCTGCCTCTCTAAGTTGGTGACCACAGTGACACTTTCAAGAAACTTCTTAGTCACACTTTCCTCCCACTGTGATGTTCTGCCCAAACTGTTTCTAAACTGTTAGTGAAAATAAACCTTTCTTCTTCTACACTGTTTATGGTTTTTATTTTAGTCCTAATGACAAGAAAAATAACTAATATAGCCACTATTGAAATCTGTTCACTGTGTAAAACCGATACTGAATCTTGATACTCTTGGCTCTATTAGAGTCTATTCTTTTACTTATTTCTTTCTTTTTTCCCCTTTGTATTTCTGTCACTTGTTCGTGTCTTCCAAATGTTTTCTGATAAGGAGACAGCTCTAAGGAGGGAATCAAAGAACCAAATGCAGGCTGTTCCAGTTTGAGAACAAAACAACAACAAAACACTTTCTATCTTAAAGCAGAGGGAAGTGAGTAAATAAATAAACCTCATCGGCTCATTAAAACTAACCAGCTGTGAGGCACAATGTTAAGCACGAAGTAGAAATGCCCTGACTTCAAATCAGGATCCCTTATGATCCCAGACTTTCAAGGAGAACTCCCATAGCTGAGGACATAGGTATACAAATGGTTAATATTTATTTCAACAAAAGACTCAAAATCTGCATAGAGAAAAGGGACATGGAATGAAATATGGAGGGACCCAGGGACAAGGCAATAGAGTCCTTTTCTGAGTCTCTAATTATCCTAGGAGTGAGTTGTCACACGTGTGTAAACTAATGTTTACCGTTAGCAACTTCGCTCCAAGTAACATAGGCAGCCATTACCTAGAGCTGTAGATTGCAAGAAGGTAAGCCAGTATTCAGTGTCAATTATTGCACAGTTTGAGTGGGCAGGTGAAACAATCACATCACTTAGCTTAGTAAACACTCAGAGAATCCTTCAAAACCCAATTTTCCAAATGACAGTCAAGAACCAACTGCAAACAAACTTTTCTGTGGGTGACAATATTGTATTTATGATGTCAATACTTTTCTGTCTGTTACTAAAGTCAAGGATTAGGAGTTAGTAGCCTGCCCAGTATCTACCTGTCCATTTAACATCCTTGGGAATGTGGCATGTTGATAGAAAATACATCAATCACTTTTCTTATAGCTGTGACAAAGTTTTCTGACAAAAACAACTTTAGGCAGGAAAGGTTTACAGTTTTAGAGTAGGGATGGCAATAAGAATGTGAGGTGGCTGGTCATGTTGGATCTGCAACTAGGAAGTAGAAAGGAATGCATGCTAATACCTCATTTCTTCAATTCAATCTGGCATCTTAGTCACTCTGTCAACCCAGATTCAGGCTAGGTCTTCCCTGATCAGTTAAACACAGTAGTAGAAAAACTCAGAGATACGTTTCCATGGTGAACCTCAGTCTACTCAAGCTGACAATGATGATTAACCACCACAAGCAGCTAGGAAAATATTTTTTGTTTAGCAACCCACAACCAATCTATATATTGTTACATCTGTTTCAAAAGGAAAAACATGTTTTGAACTAGCCCTGTGGTTTCTAAAGACTTGTTCATTAAACTATTCAACACACACTCACACACACACACACACACACACACCAGAAGGCTGTGTGTCAGGCACATTCTTTGTGCAAAGTAAGGCTTATTTCAGAAAAGTATTTCTGTAATCTATAGCTCATATTATACTTGAAAGATGTAGACAAATGAAAAATAATATGCATCAAGAAATGCACATTCAATGGTTTATTGACATGAACGTAAATGCCATGCTCAAGGATAAATAGGTATGCCAAAGTAGCTGAAATAGCTTGAATCCAGGAGAAGAGAAATAAAATGAGGTACAGTGGATGCTAGGTATGACTGTAAATATTTGAGATTTTTATCTTGAATAAGATGAGAGACCAACCAACAGAGGGCTGTTAATCAAAAGGTTGAATAACCAAATTTGCTTTAAAAGACTGCTTTTGTGTAGAGGTAATACTTCAGTGGGTAGTGGTGAAGAATTAGACAGATGTAAATTCAATAAGATGATGACGATTTTGATTGAAGTCATAATTAGCATAAAGGAAGACGCAGTATCACTTTGAATATATGTTGAAAGAAAGGTCAACTTTGGAGATTGATTAAATATGAAATATATAAAGTCAGGAGCTATGTCATGATTTTTGGTGTAAACAACTGGAAGAATGAAGTCACTATTGATTTCGTGGAGAAGAGTGCAATTACACTTTGCATAAACACTTCAAAGTTCAGTTTGAACAGCATAACATGCTTTTAGATACATGTAGGTGGAGTACCAAGTAGGCAGTTAGAAATAAAAGACTGTGATTTGGGAAAATGTCTGAGCAGAGGGTATAATTTTGAGAGTTGTGAGCCAATAAATGAGATCACTAAATGAAGGAATGTAGATTTAACAAAAGACCAATGATCCAACCCTGAGTATTTCTTTTTTTCCATTTAAAGTAATTGAAAAAAAAGCCATTACATTTCCATATACAATCTCTTAGATGTTGATAAATTAATCAAAACAGAGATAAGGTAACCCGACTGCATTGCTTTTTGAACTGGAGTAACAGTGACTATATTATTTTATTTTTATCATTTCTGTGACAAAATATCTAGCAAAAGCTACTTAAGGAAGGAATAGTTTATTTGGCTCAAGGAATGAAAGTAGAGTCCATCAAGGCAGAGAAGGCATAGAGATAGTAGCATGAGAAAAATGGTCACATTGCATCCATAATTGGAAAAAATAAAAGATAAATCCCAGATTTCTATTTACTTTTTAATTTTTCAGGAGCCCAGGTCATGGAGGATGCTGCCTACATTTAGGGTGGGTCTTTTTTACTTCAATTAATCTTATTTAGATACAGGCTCATAGACACAGACAATCTGGCCCTTGGATGATTCAAGATCCCATCAGGTTGACATTAAAATTAAGCATCACAAGTTCACTATTGTCAGCTAACACCCAAACAGATCAGTTTTCAGTTGTAAATAGTTTACTCTGGTCTTTAAAGTCTCATGTTCATCTCATAACACAAAACACATAATAGTCCATCTCTAAAAGCCCCCAAATCTTACAGTTTGAAATTGTTCAAAAGTGTATTGCAGACTCTCTCTTGAGACTTGGGCAATCTTTTGAGAATTCAAGTAAAAATTAAAAAGAAGAAAAATGCAGGTTACACACTTATAATATGAAATAATCCCATGCTAAATGGGAGGAAATTGGACATCATAAGCAAATACTGAACTAAAACAAGACCAAGACCTGGCAAAGCAAGCACCCAATCCTGAAGCTCTGTGTCCCATATCTGGAGCTTTTGGTGATGCCTTGATAAAAGAGCTTTTATAGCTTTTCTACTCTTCTGTGACCTTTGGTGTATGTAACTCTATCTCTTTGGACAAATTCATCCTAACTTTCATCAGTGAACATACCACAGTCCTGGCATACTGAAGTTGCTTTGATTTCTCTATTACAGTTTCATGCATTGACCTGTCAGGGCCATCCTGCAAGGAATCTGACCCTTCCACACACTGCCTGACCTCAGCAGCTTTTTGAAAAGATGGTTGAAAGCATGTGACCTCCACATTCTTGCACTTTATTATTAAACCAAACCAGTATTCCACTTGAGACCATGATGTAGTCAGCCTGGCCTTTCCCCAGTAGTTTTAGTGATATATGCCTTGGCAGCTGAAGCATAGAAAACACTTGACACTTGTCAAGCAATTGCTTTTCATAAAGAACTTCTTCAGCAGTAATCTTAATTCTGTCCCTTCTCTCAAGTCTTCCAAATGGATTTATGTTTTTACAAGCTAGAATTTTTTTTGTTTTTTGTTTTTGTTTTTTTTTTTTTTGTTTTTTTTTTTTTTTTGAGACAGGGTTTCTTTTATTGCTTTGGAGCCTGTTCTGGAACTAGCTCTGCAGATCAGGCTGGCCTTGAACTCACAGAGATCTGCCTGCCTCTGTCTCTGGAGTGCTGCGATTAAAGGCATGGGCTACCAATGCTCAGCTACAACCTGGAAATATTTTAAAATCAGATTTTCATGTTAGCCTTTATTGAAAATCTTTTATGTATACGTATATGTGTGCACATGTGTGTGCACACACCCACACAAACACACACTCAGAGAGAAAGAGAGAGAGCTGATGAGTTAGATTTACATTTCTTTCCCAATGTGGATATTTATAGCTAATTGGATTGATGAGAGAGAGAATTTGGCTCACATACTTAAAACAAACATTTTTTATAAAAAATGGACATGTAAAGTGTACATAGTTGTATATGACAACTTTGAGAGGCATAAGGACAATCCAGGCCATTTATAAATGTTCATTACATGGTTCATATTGCTTGTTAAGCTGAACTGTTGGATAAAAATAACTCCTAATGCTTGCCCTGCCTCCATAATGACTCTGAAATTATAGGGTTGCTATTGATTTACTGATGAATACCATTTGGTTCTGTCCATCTAATCCTAAATTATCTCTGTTCATGTCATATATATTTTCTCAGATGTGGTTGTAGCAGATCTTGAAGGTTAGTAGAGCCTATGGTCTATCTATCACCATTCAGTCCACTTTAATTCAGAAGAGGCAAGAATTATTCACTACAAATATGTATACATAATATTCAAATAGTTTAATTCTTGTCTGAACTACACCAGATTGAAAATATAGCTATTTAGTAGAACTAATCTTCTAAGTTTAAGGATTATGCTGAAATTAACAAAAATGATTTCAACTTTTATGAGGCACAAAATTATAAGATTTTTTTCTTAATCATATATGCAACACAGACAGACATAGCCATGGACAAATGGCTGAAATTATCGGAAATAAGTTTACAGTTCAGTTAGTGATTGGAAGAGACCTAAAGATTTTCTATCTAATTTCATATCATAATAAAAATTTTAATGCTCTAAGAAGCTGTTTAGAAAGAGTTCTTTTTTTTAGTTACATTTATAAACGTTAGTTTTCATTATCAATACTACTTCCCATGCCTTCATTATTGGACTTTAACTGACTATATTATAGGGCTTCCTCTAAACTGTAACCTTTAATTATCACTGGAACATTGATTTCTTTAAGCCTTTAGGCTGTAATTGACCTTTACATTTCAAAGAGAAATTTCTTTACCTCCTAAGTAGAAGGTGATGGAGAAGAATATTAAACCTCGTGATTGAAACTGAAGCTTTAGGTTCATGCTCAGCAAGTACAAAGCGAGTTGCTAACATATGATACTGCATCTTTCTTGTACAGTATGGGCTACTAGCTTTTTTTCTCTTACTAAAGTTCAAAAAAGAAAGTGCTTTAAATATAAATACAGCCTGATCTCAATTTAATCCTAAGATGAAAGAGTCTTTACCTTTAAGGAAGAAATCCAACTATTTTCTGCATAAACATTTTGGATATTGGTCAGTGGAGACCTATCTGTGCCATATGAACAAAAAGCTGCTAGTATATTACGGCCCAGTAAATTGGGAAAGCCAAATAGTCTTTCCAAATTGACTAAACTGACAAACCAATATGACTTCCCATTTAAAGACTGAGCACAATTTAGCATTTCTCCAATAAGCAAATCCTAAATTTGAGGAAAAACATCTTTAATCTGAACAATTATGAACAAACAAGTTATTCCTATACAAGTATTGGATCCAAGCATTTTGGGGTGGAGAAGGCTTCAGAAAACATCTACTTGCTCAATCTCCTCATTTTAATTGGCTAAGTAAAGCCTCAGACCCATAAATTTCTTTTTGTTTTAAGTTAATTTTTTATATACTATTTGACAATTTCATGATGTATTTTAATCATGGTCACTCTGATTTCTCTTCCTTCTTCTCTTCTTGAAATCATTTGTTTCCAACACATTCCCCTCCTATTACACACACACACACACACACACACACACACACACACACACAAAGTGTGTGTGTTAGAGAATTATTGATTTATATTCACCCCCCCCATGCCTGTCTGTTAGCTTCTTTTCTTTCTCCTTTGAACTTCATCCCTCCTCCAAGTTCACTAGTCGCTATAGAGAAAATGATCCTTCAACTCAAGGAGTTTTTGATTTCCTATTTTCTATACTGAGAGTTGGATGCAGAGATTTACAGTACACATTTAGCTCTGACTTTCTATGATAGGGAATGATCACTTTCTTCCTTGTAAGTGTTTGCAGACACAGAACAAGGCAAAGAAAAGCAAACAGTAATGTACACAAAATAATGTGTAAATGTAAAACATTTATGAGGTAGTGGGAAGTTAATCCCAAACATTTGTTTATATTATGAATTTAATGTTATATTTAGTGCTGAAATTGTGGTATTAAAATTGGTCCTTATAGAGAGACAAGCTGAGATATTCACAGAAAAAATTAAAAAGAGATAGAAATAGATATATTGGGCATTTATGAGAAGCTGTTGCAGAAGAGACGCATCACACCTGACTAATAACTTGGCAGTTAGAACTGTATGTGGCTGTGTAGGCAGCGCCTCAAGGGACGTCACTGTCTTGGTGAGCTCAGCGAGAAGCTGGGATCTGGTTGTCAATATTACTCACTTGGAAAGAGATTTTTATATATCAGATTCTGGGGGATTGATTGAAACTAACCAAGCTTGCTGCTTTATTAATTCATGGTGGGGAACTTCATTTCCAATGGTAAAAGTGATTATATCTGCAGCTCAGAGCCACCTAACTCTGGCAATTTCAAGTTACTTGAGAAACTGAATTGGAAATCTGAGTTTCCTAATGAGCATGATGCTACATTCATATGAGTTGACTGGATTGTGGGGTGTGCCATTCATTAAGAAGTGCTGCCTGCTGACTTTCCTTTGTTTCCTCAGTATCTCTTCTCTAAAAGGGAAAGTTCATTTATGACAGTGCTTCAACTTAAAAGGTGCTGAAATACTTTGAAATAATCATACTCTAAATTCTTGACGTATGCTTAATAAATGCCAAGACCTCATGGTGACCTAATGCAAATACTTCAAGGTCACATATTTGATTGGTCCTTTGCAATTTAATCCTTGGTCAGGTAAAATTAATTTGGCATACACCTTAGTCTCAACAGCAGCACCTGTACAAAACTATTTTGCATGGTCTGGTCATCCCAATGCCTGACATGCAAAGGGCCAGATTGTAGTGATATCTTGTTTATACTCTAACAAATAAAGCTTGCCTGGAATTCAGAGGAAGTAGCTAGTCACTAGTTAACCATAGAGGTCTGAAGGTCTGTACAGATGGACAGGAAATGATAAGGCAGGAGCTCAGTCTGTTTTTGACTGGGAAGTTGAGCAGATAAGCTGACTGGTTTTGCTTCTTCATCTCTCATCATTTTCCTCTATATCTGACTCAGGCTTTTATTATTAAGATTAAAACTTGTGTTACACCAGATGGCAGTAGACTAATGTCCCATTCTGAATGTTGCTTACTTTGTATAGCTTGTGTACTATGAATGCAGTTTTTGTACTTTTCAAAGATTGGGGATAAAAATGGAAGAAAACTAATTGCAACGTGTAAAATTTATGTGAAATTCAAATGTCTGTGTATGTAAAGGAACTTGCCTTAGAGCAAGTTTAACACACTCACTTAGGTGAAAGTTGACTAGCTGCAGAAGGCACCATGCCCTAAAAAAGCCCAAGTTTATTCCTCCTTATAAAAGTTTATTAACTTCAAGTATATAATTTATATCTATTAAGTATAGTTAAACTATTTTGAAAGTAGGTTAAATTTCCTAAACAGCTAACTTCATTTAGATATTGATTAACATTTTCTAATTATAGAGTAGATGTATTTTACATTAACCAAAAGACTGCATTACTTGTTTTATTCGTGCATTGATTTAGTTACTTCAATAGTCATTGAATGCTTACCAGGCGTAGTTGTAATGTATTGTACCAGCCAGAGAAATAAAGGTACTAAATTACTTCCTGTATTTTGAAACTCGATGTCAGATATAGAAAAATTTCCCTTTGTAAATCATTCTGAATGTAACTATGAGAGACAGTATTAGGCATTCAGTAGGTTTGACTCTGCTTGCTTGCTTTAACTGGTTGACTGTCTATATTTTGAAAATTCCATGAGGAAACATATATGATTTGCTGTGTTGAGTATACTTTCTCTATTGTGGTTATTTAGGCTAGAGATGGGGTTAAAGGAGAAGTGACAGCCATAAAGCAGTAAGTCTGAGTCTCAGGCCCATCCCAACCATTTCAGTCAGGCCCTTACATCTGTGACAGCCTTAGTGATGCTTAAAGGCCTTTGTGCTAACAAGCTTGGTATTCTTGAACATAACTAGAGTAGTTGATGATTGCATTTTGTTTATACAAGTCAAAGAGAACCTATAATTTTGGCACTTTTTCTCTATATGCTTATCCAAAAAAAAATGTGTCAAGTGCATTTGTTTTAGGGAAAATTTCCAGTCTTGAACTTATTCCTAAATTCTTTAGATTCCTTGCAAATAATCTATTACTTAGAGTATTTGAAAATACCCCCTTTTAATTCTGCTCCATCTCACTGTAGTCCTCAGAGCAGGTGGTTTTATTTAATTATTTAATTGCCAGGTTATCTTTCTCTTCTTCCTGTTTAAAAGTTTCAATTGTTCACATGTAGTAAACTCAAAAATGTCTTTCCAACTGAATCCTCAGGCAGTATACCCCTTGTTGTCTGAACAGTCCAAGACATTTCCAGCCTCAGGCTTTGATGCTATTGTTTCTGCCACCTCAACAAGTCTTCATCAGCAGCTTTCTCACTGTTTCTCAATGTTTATTTTATTTTTAAAATTATTTCCTGAACTTATAAATTACATGATTTCCCCATTCTCCTTCTTCCTCCAGTCCCTCTTTTATACCCTCATTACTCTCTTCCAAATCCATTGCCATCTTTTCATCAACTTGCAATGACAGTTCTTGGAAGCCTTTCCCTAATTCTGTCTAAAATAATGAGGTAGACTTACCCATTCCTCATTCTCAAGGAAGAATTGCATTGGAGAGATTAAACAGGTTAAGAAGGCATGTTTATGATTATGTAATAATGGGAGAAAGTTGAACTTCATGCTGCTAGAAAAACAGAGACTGTTTAAACACTAGATGAACTCATAGAATTTCCCTGGAGGCCATCAGAAGGCAACTGGACATTGTGACAAGGGTTTTCTGTTTAACAGTCCTGTCTATCCTGGAACTTGCTTTGTGGTCCAGTCTGGAATTGGACTCATGGAGATATGCTCACCTCTGCCTCCCATGGGATGGCATTAAGGATATGTGTCACCACATATCCTGCCTGGCCCATTTGCCATTTCTTAATTAGTGGAGTTGGGTACTCATCAGAACCCAAAGACTGGGACATAGAGCCCTTTAATTCTTAGTGGTTACATAAGAAAATGACTGCATAAGGTCTTGAGAAATGTAATCCTGAGCAGTGAAACTTTCAAAGGGCTGGATGTCAAAGGGAGAGAAGGTATTTGTACAACCAGGTAATAAGATAGAAAAAAGAAAGAGAAAATAATAGGAACTCAGAGTCTGGAAGAAATCTATGTGAAGTTTGGTGAGCTGAAGGAAACATGTTGATATTGATCATTACCGTCCTCTATTACAGCATTCCAGTTAGTTCCTTCACAGCACCTGTAATAGTCATTACTAGCTTATTGCATTTATTTTTTTTTTTTTTGTCTGCTACACCAGAACATAAAAGAGATTGGAGTAGGCACTTTGCCTGATTCTTTTTTTTAATCCCCCTCTATCTCTATGATAATGTCTAGAACACAATATGCACTCCAAAAAAAAAAAAAAAAAAAAAAACTGCTTAGGAGAAGAATACATGAAGGCTCATAGGTGCAAAGTGATGGTTTTTCTTTTTCTTTTTTCTTTTTTTCCTTTGATAATGTTTTAATTTAAATTTGAAACAAGCTTGTTTTACATGTCAATCCCAGTTCCCTCACCCTCCCTTTCTCCCCTGTCTCCCTACCAACCCCTATCCCATATGCTTTGCTCCCCAGGATGGTGAGGTCTTCCATGGGGAGTATTCAAAGTCTGTCATATCATTTGGAGCAAGACCTAGGCTGACCCCATGTGTCTACGCTGAGGGAATATCCCTTTATGTGAGATGGGCTCCCAAAATCCATTTGTATTCCAGGGATGAATACTGAGGCCCCATCAACTGCTTAGTCCTCCTATCTAACACCCACATTCAGGGGTGATTGTCTTTCTTATCCTTAAGTGCTTGTAGTCTCACATGGTATTAAAACACACAAATTGTTAGTTGGTGACTGCTAATTGGGAGCTGGCTTAAATAAAAAGCGAGGAGTATAATTTGAATCATATTCAGATGCAAGAACAACCCAAATTTATATTTAATTTGTTCATGTTGTTCCTTCTTGTGCTACTCTATATTCTTCCTTGAGAGATTTGCCTCTCAGAGAGACCTTGTACATTATTTTTTGTTTGTTTGTTTTGTGGTAAATATGGTCCTATTCCAAGAATAATAGAGCATTAGCATAATCAAATATAGCCAAGAAAGTTTCATTCTATTCAGGCATCAGAAGTAAGACCCCTGAAATACTCAGCACATTCTAGATTCATGAAGTCCACAAGGCATTGGTGTGACTTTCATAATTAAGCTAACTTAATTACAACATCCAAGTTGTAATATATTCACTTTATGCAAATACATCAGTCAAGAGCAAAATGTGACAGTACTGGAAAATCATGTTTTTCATGAAAAACAAGGGTGACTCATTAGGCATGCATCCCACAAAATCTGTTTTGTATTCAGAGAGCCAAGCAAATATAGATCAGATTACATTTCTGAAAATTTTACTTTGTTAGAAACACTGGATCTGAGTGACTGGCTCTTGAAAGCTGAGCTAATCAATCAGAAAATGATGACATCCATTCTTTAAGGTTAATTGTACTCTCAATTGCCTTAAAGAGATTATGATTTTATGGTAATGAGGTAATGTTAATGTTCAGAAATTCAGGTCACTTACATTGAAGCTTTTAGCAAGAAACAGAATGCCAGGAAAGACTAAGATTTTCTTTTAAATTAAATGACTCAGGTATCCTACATTGCTTCCTCTGAGAAATACCTTTAAGACCTCAAAAATCCTAATTTTTAAAATAACTGGCAGCTTTTAGTCATGTAGTTGTTAAAGAATATACAAAGGGACTACAAATGGAAATGGACTTGACTTTTCTGTGGAGTGTGTGAGAGCATGTTTATGACCTGTAAAAATTTCTTTCCTGTAAATATTTTAAGGTTTACTAGTTCCCTGGCTATTCTGGGCACTCTGTCTTTATGCACTATTGCTATAGTGAGCCCCACCATCTTTCTTGATTTTGGGAATTATCTGGACAAGTAATTTTTGTTCATATTCTTATCAGAGTTAAAAATCCACTACAAGCAAAATGGATCTAAACATTAGTGCTAGGAATCTGTCAGTAGGAAGCACAGCTATTATTTCTAGAGGACCCACTTACAGCATGGTGGGGGGCGCAGCTGAGTGGAAGCAGACACTATGAAGATATCAAAACAGGCAACCGGGGTAAGAGAAGTAGGGTTGAGGGCACTGCCAGAAGCTATATGCAGAGCAAGGACTTACCTGTTAGTTCTAACAATGAGTTCAGGTTTCTTTATATATCCAAGAACAAATCCATCTAAAATTCCTGAGGATCTCATTAGGTCTTTTGCTGGTGACCACACCTGTCTTACTTAGCCTAGATCCACCCCCCAACCCACCCTCAGTGTTGTATGTGTGTGGCGGGGATGTGGGGTGGGGGTGGGGGATGGAGGAGACAGAGGAGGTCAGAGGTTGATGTTGGTATATGTTGGTATTGTAATCTGTCTCTTACCCCTCTTCCATTTTTATTTAAATTTGAAACAAGGTTGTTTTACATGTTAATCCCAGTTCCCTCTCCCTCCCTTCCTCCCCTGTCCCCCCCCCATCAACCCCCATTCCATCCCCCTTTGCTTCCCAGGAGGGTGAGGCCTTCCATGGGGAGTGTTCAAAGTCTGTCATATCATTTGGAGCAGGGCCTAGGCCCTCCCCCATGTGTCTAGGCTGAGAAAGTATCCCTCTATTTGGGATGGTCTTCCAAAGTCCATTCATATACTAGGGATAAAGAGTGATCTAATACCAGAGGCCCCATAGACTGCCCAGTCCTTCTAAGTAAACCTCCCACTCCACATTCAGGGGGTCTGGGTCAGTCCTATGTTTGTTTCCCAGCTATTAGACCAGGGTGCATGAGGTCAGCTGATTCTCTGGGTTTCTCCAGCCTGGTCTTGATCCCTTTGCTCATTACTCCTCCCTTTCTGCAACTGGATTCTAGGAGTTTGGCTAGTGTTTAGCTGCTTCTGCTTTCATGAGCTACTAGATGAAGGCTCTAAGATGGTAAAAAGTGGGGTACAGAACTAAATAGAGAATTCTCAATGGAGAATCTAAAATGGCTGAAAGACATTTAAGAAAGTACTCAACATCCTTAGCCATCAGGGAAATGCAAATCAAAACAACTCTGAGATACCATCTTATTCCTGTCAGAATGGCTAAAATCAAAAACACCAAAGACAGTATATGTTGGAGAGGATGTGGAGAAAGGAGCACACTCCTCCGCTGCTGGTGGGAGTGCAAACTCATACAGCCACTTTGGAAATCAGTATTGCTGTTCCTGAGGAAATGGGTATTAGTCCACCTCAAGATCCAGTAATTCCACTCTTAGGCGTATACCCAAAAGATGCACATTCATATATCAAGGACATCTGTTCAACTATGTTCATAACACCATTATCTGTAATAGCAAGAACCTGGAAGCAGCCTAGATGCCCCTCAACTGAAGAATGGATAGAGAAAATGTTTTACATTTACACTACTCAGCAGAGAAATGATGGACTCCTGACATTTATAGGGAAATGGATGGAACATGAAGAAATCATCCTGAGTTTGGTGACCCAGTCACAAAAGGAGAAACATGGTATGTACTCACTCACATGTGGATTTTAGACAAAGAGCAAAGGATTACCAGCCTACAATTCACAGGGCCAGAAAAGCTAGGCAACAAGAAGGTCCCCCAGAGAAGGGAAAAGGGATAAGATCTCCTGAGCAAATTGGGAGCATGGAGAGAGGGGAAAGGGAGTTATAACATAATAATAAAATAATAAAAATAATCAAATAAAGGGAGTTAGGAAAAAGAGAAGGGGAGATAGGGTGGCTCAGTGAATACAGACCTCACTGACTGGCTATTCTGCCTGGTCAGTAGGCTCCATGGGTGCTCTTGTTTATACTTCCTCAGAGTTGGGATTCCTGTCATGCATCCCGTTCACAGTGCATACTCTTATATGAGTGTTTGACATTGAACTCAGGTCCTCATTCTTATGTGGCATGCATGTGACTGACACATTGATTTCTCCAGTCTCCTAGACCTCTCTGTTCCAGAGGAACCTAGGCAACTGTACACTAGACATCTGCTCTTGGAAATCTTACAATCTTTTAGATTACTATGATAGATCTCTTGACATCCATCTATCCCATCAGGCCTCCCCCTCCATGTACATCTGATTCTCCCAGCATCACCATATATCTTCCCACATTTGTATTTCAGTTAAATCTGAGATTTCTTAACATCTGCAGTAATGACATTCCAGACTTCAGTACATTCTGCATAATGAATGGTTAAAGTCAATCTTGGATCTGTCTTTTTTCCAAACCCTGGCACATTCACTGATCTTTATTTATTCAATATCTCCTACTAGGACTTATCCTAAGTCAACCCTTTAGAGCAATCAATTTCCCATCTAGAAATGTTCTTAAAATGCAAACTGGGCAATGTTACTTTCTTTTATAACATGTCTGTGCTCTTCTACTGTGTTTACAGAAAACTCCACATTCCTCATCCTACATTCCAAGATTTTCTTCTTTTTCAGCTCATGTATGATCTCTTCTCTTGTGTGTGTGTGTGTGTGTGTATGTGTGTGTGTGTATGCTCACTGGCCTTTACTTGCACAAATGAGTGACCTTGTCAGAGACCTTGCACAATTTCCTTCCTTAGCTTATATACCTGGATAATATCATACAACATACATACACATTTATACTTCTTTTGCACAATTTTATCTTTCTGTCTTTCCACAGTTCTGTTTAATACTTTCACAGAATTCTACTCAAAGGAGGTCCTTCTCTGTTTTTTTTCTATTTCCCTCTTTTTTTTTTATAATGAGCATTAATATCAATGTACTTTTAAGTAATTTGTTACCTTTTTTCTTTTTTTAAAGCCCTTTATGGTTTGTTGTTGTTTGGTTTATATCTAGTATATTATAACCTACAAAAACAACCCATATATTCTATCTTTTGTACCTCACACAGAATCTGGCATATAATAGACAATCAATAAGTTATTTGTATATAAGTGACTTGGGATACAAAGCAAGGTTACTCAGTCTTCCTACATATCTTCCTTTTGTCCTGAGAATGTGTATATGTAGAGTTAAGTCTTCAAGGTGAGGATCCAGGCAAGCCACTATAGGTATGATCTCCCTTTCATAATTATGTTTCAATCCTCTTTGTCCTGAGAAAATTAGGCAGGGAATAGGCAGAAGTTATTTCTAATTTCATTAATTTATTTCATTTTGTAAACTTCACATTTGGTTATCCTTTTCTGCCTCAGAAGGAACATTCTTTCAAATGTTTTCAGGTCTAGTAACTGTAGACACATTTTTTTTTCTTCTGCTTGGGAAATCAGGCAAAACTAAGTCTAATCCCTTAACATTGCTCTTTCCATCTCCCTTGGCTGATATTGCTGATAAACACTAGCAATTGATGGTATAAGTTATGGAATGTTTGTCACCAGTCCAACTGCCTGTACATTTCTCCAAACAGTGTGAGTACACTAGAGAGATCTCCCACTTTAGATATACCAGCTTCCGGGTTTAAGCTTTTGAATTTTGTTCAGTGTTAAGTCCAGAACCTGACTTACTGTTTTTAGACATTTTGAGACTTAGTCACTCTTTTGTTTTGTTTTTTACTTCTCATTTTCTCCTTTAGAGCAAGAGGACCATAGAAAGCCTGAAGTCCTGGGCTGAAAAGAGAATTGAAGATGACAGGCCTAACATGAAATACTTAATGGCCCAAATTCTGGAAGGATAAAGGAAGTTTGAGAAACTCAAAACACAAGAGAACCTTTAAGGCCAATGGGTCTCAAGCTTCCCAACACATTGACTTTTTAATTTCATTTTGCATTTCAATCAAAATTCTCACTCACACCCTTCCTCCTGGCCCCTGGACTCCAGCCCATTCCCCATTCACTTCTCCCCACAGGTAAAGGCTCCCATGGGGAGTTGAGAAAGTCTGGCACATTAAGATGGGGGGGGTAGGACCAAGCCCTCCACTGTAACCTTTCCATACAGTATCTCATCCTGTTGTGATCTTCAACCATACAATTATTTTTGTTGCCATCTCACAGCTATCATTTTGCTACTGTTATGAATCATAAAGCATATATATGATCTGCATGATATCTGATTTTGCAACCCCTGTGAACGGGTTGTTTAATCCTTAAAGGGATCGCAACCTACAGGTTGAGCACTGCTGTTTTAGACTAAAGAGACACAGTGTTTACCTTTTATCAGCCTTCCACAAATACCTTACAAATCTGGAAAACGAAGACATCCTATTTATGACTGAGTGCTCCTGAGGCTCTCAGTGTCTGCACATTGCTGAGAAGTGGGTCTCTGTGCTGATTAGCATCTCCTACAGGAAAGGGTAAGGGTTGGACAATGCACCATCTCAAGACATCACAGCACATCCTTAGGAGACTTAAGTACCTATTCAGAAGAGGTGGTGACAAGACTGTAAGAGTCAGAGGTGTGGGGGGTTGTCCAAGGCAAAAGCATTTTCTAGATATAAATAAGGCTTTGATGTGATTATGAGTGTACAGAAACTGTGACAGCACACACTGGCCCTACACAATTTGAAGCTAGATAAATCTACCATGAAGAAGAGGAAGTGATCACAAAATCCCACCCCTCACCCAGAAGCTATTTGGAATTGCTAGTTGCTGAGAGAGGAAAATCAGTTTCCTCCAAAAGGTGATAAAGTGTATCAATGACACTCGGGGTGGCTCCATGCTCAGAACTAGATGGCCAGTACAGAAAAGACTCCACATTTCCTTCATGTGTGATCATTTTGATTCAGTTTGCTTTGTGTTTTAGGTCTTTATCAGAGAAAGAAAGTAATTAAAATATGGGTTGGTAGAGGGGAACTGAATGAGTTGGGGTAGGAAAGAGAATATGAACAAATACATGAAAAAAAAACTCAAAGTAAATAAAATGAATACATGGCAAGACAAGAGCTAATCTTAACTTAAAAAAATTACAGGACACAAAATAGTGTGAATTTGCTTAGTAGTTGGTAGCTCACTTACATACAAGCTTGCAAGAAATTACATATTATCTATTTCAATTGCTTGCTTAAAAAAATCCCTATTCAAAACTAAGAGAAGAAGTCAATGGTAGCCACTACTTTTCCTGTGGAGGATGAATGTTGCAGTGTCTTGAGAGGCATTATGTCAATAAGCAGGTCTATCATTGCCCAGACTGGCTCACATTGACTTCAGTCTATTTCTCAATCTCAGGACTCTATCAACAGAATTCTTCTGACATTTACCTCTAGGATATCTAGGCTTGATATGTTTTGCAATGGCAAAAGTCATCAACTGTAGGGTTTTGTTTCTAGAACCAGCATCAAATTACATGATGTAAACATTACAGTTTTTCATTATACCTGAAGTAAGAAATGGAAAGGACCCAGAGAGATAATGTATGTAATCACTTCATTTTTTGTAAGATGAGAATAGATATAGCTAAAGGGACTACAAATCCATCTGTTCATGAATTTAAGGTAAGATTAATACTGCTTTTTCTAATGCACATACACACATTCTTTCAGAAATATTTGTTGAGTATCTGTAATGTGCTAAGTCTGCACATGTGAGACCTTGAGCACATTAGTGAAGTGAACAAAATAGATATTTCACCTTAAAATCTTCACATTCAAGAAGAAAAATGAACAATATGTGATGATATGATAGGATATGATAAATGATATATCAGGAAAAGGAAGTTCAGATTTAAAGAGAAGAGAAACAGTGTTTTATTTTCACTATTCATTACATGTTCAACTTTGCCTGTTAAACCTGAAATAACTCCACTATCTTTCCACCAGAAGAACTTCAAGGGGCCTTTGGCATGTTTTTGATCCTCTTGAAAGCTTTGGGGAAGAATTGAGAGCCAGAATGGATGGAGCTGCTGTAGAATTACAAGTTGGTAGTTTATCAGGGAAGGGCATTCAAGGTAGCCTCTCCACTGTTGCTCAGATTATTAGTTGGGGACATCCTTGTAGGTCTCTAGATATTTCTCTAGAGTCAGTTTTCTATTCAAACCTATAATGGCTCCCTCTATTATGGTATTTCTTTTCTTGCTCTTGTCTATTTGTCCCCTAACTTAATCTTCCTGGTCCCACATGTTTTCCTCTTTCCTGATAATGAGATTAGTAACTAAACAGAAGCAGACACCCACAGGTAAACACTGTTACAGCAGATTAGTCCCCTACCAACTCCCCCACTCCCCACCCCCACCGCCTGGTCCCACAGCCATGCCAGCCCCAAATAACGCACAGAGATGCTGTTTTAGATATAAAGCTGTGGGCCTGTTACTGGCATTTCTTATTTGCTAGCTCTGTCTTAAATATTAACCCATTCCCATTAATCTAAGTATCTTACCAGAGAGAGGGCCCAGACCTTTGCTCCCTTGGTCTTACATCTATCTATCCCCGAATCTTCATTGTCTCCTAGTCTCACCTAACTTGCTCTCATATTGGTCAACAGGGATCTATTAATTAGTCAATAAGAAAAACATATTTATAGAAAGACATCTCCCATCAAAACACTGAGCCAAACTCCTGGAATCCAGTTGCAGAAAGGGGACTGAGCTGAATTATTGTTAGCAATATTTACAAGAGAGGTATGCTAGACATCTAAAGAGCCAACAGAGATACAATAATTATATTTGATGAATAATACTAATAACTTAAAAAGTAGAAGTAATAATCTTTTAAATCATCCATTTTCTTTTTATCTTTTTCCTGTTGATGTTATTGTTGTTATTATTGCAGTGCTTAGGATTGAACCCAGGACTTTGGAAATACTAGGCAACAGCTGTACCACTAGACTATCGTCCCAGCATTTTCCTGCCTTGTTGCTCTTTATTAGATTCTTTAGTAAAGATTTTGCTGTACACACTGGTGATCTCAGGTGGTTATTTGCAATGACCTATGTAAAAAAAAAATATGAGAAAAAAAATCTTATATTAGGTATTTTAGAATTAATCTTATGGAAGATTGAAGACCAAATGGATGCCAAGTGGTGAAATTAATAACAGTCTGTGGGTGACAGGATTGAGTATGATATCTGAATAAATCCAATATTCAGGATCCTGGTCTACAATTTCCGAAGAAGACTTCTGCTTTACCAGAGGACAAGTAAGATTAATGGACCACAGGTACAACACCACTCACAACCTGCTAACACTTGTTAATGCCTATCCACTAATCCCAGAGTATATCCCCAATAGAATACAAGAGATGGGAGAGACAATGTCAGGCATTGAAAAGACAATGGAGCAAAGAGATTCATCAATAAAAACAAAACGTTAAATTCAAAAATTCCTAACAAAACACCTAGAAAATATGGAACACCATGAAAATACCAAACATAATAATAATAGGAATAGAAGAATAAAAAGAATCCCAGTTGAAAGGCACAGAAAATAGTCAACAAAATCATGGAAGAAAATCTTCCTAACCTAAAAATGGACATGCTCATAAAGGAACAAGTATCTTACAAAACACCAAATCTACTGGACAACAAAAAATAAAAATAAATAAATAAATAAATTCGTCTCACCCTCACCACATAATAAAACACTAAACTTACAGAATAATAAAAGCTTCCAAGGGTGGGGGGTCAAGGAACATACAAAGGAAGACCTATCAGAATTGCACCCAACTACTCAGTGGAGACTTTCAGAACCGGGAGGGCTGAATAGATGTTTGCATCTAAGAGACTATGGATGCCAGTTTAAACTACTATACCTAGCAAAACTTTTCAATCATCATACATGGAGCAACATGAAGTTTCATGACAAAACCAGACTTAAACAATACCTAACCAGAAATCCAGCCCTACAGAAAGCACTAGAAGGGAAACTTCAACCCAAGGAAATTTGCTGCACACATGAATACACAGCAATAGATATTCTTATACCAGCAAAATTAAAAGAAGGGAAACATATACAACATACACACACTACCACCACTAAAACAAAAAATAAACAGAAATAGCAGTCACTGGCCATTAATATCTCTTAGTATCATCAGACTCAGTTGCCCATAAAAAAGATACAGGCTAACAGAATGGACATGAAAACAGGATCTATAGTTCTTCTGCATACAAAAAAAAAAAAAAAAAAAAAAACACATCTCATCCTCAAAGACAGGCAGTACCTCAGAGTTAAGGGGTGGGAAAAGATTTTCCAATCAAACAAACTTAAGAAGCAAGATGGTATAGCTATACTAATATCTAACAAAATAGACTTCAAACTAAAATTAATCAAAAGAGATGGAGAAGAACATCTCATATTCATCAAATGAAAAAAATCCATCATGTCTCAATTCTGAGCTTCAGTGCCCCAAGTACAAAGGCACCAATATTTTTAAAAGAAAGATTACTAAAGCTTGAATCATACATCAACCCCACCATGAATAGTGGGAGATTTCACCACTGAACTCACACCACTGGTTAGGTACGCCAAATAGAAATTATAGAAATAAGAGAAGTAACAGATGTTATGACTCAAATGGACTTAACAGACATTTACAGAACATTTCATCCAAACACAAAAGAATATACCTTCTTCTTAGCACCTCACCGAACCTTCTCTAAAATTGATCACATACTCAGTCACTGCTAGAGATATCTCTAGTATAGAGCTATGGTATCAAAACACCATTGTATTGGCATTAAAAACAGGTTAATGTTATCTAAATAAGAAGAGACTTACTCTGAGGTGTGGTTACTCTTAACCCTCAAGGCTAGATAACTAGAGATTTAGTCTAAGGCATGTTTACTAAATGTTTGGAGAATTAAGGAAGAAGGTCTGTTTTTTTCCTTGTACATGATAAAGAAGTCTTTTGCTATTTTCCCCTTTTTTGGATGGGGTATATAAGAATGTTGAAGAATAAACTTGGGGCATTCAGTATACACTGGATTGCCATTCTGACTCAAAATAAAATAAAACACAACAAAAACAAACAAACAAACAAACCAAAATAACCAGGTTAATCAATGGATTCAAAGACCCAAGCATAAACCCCCATGTCTGTGGACACCTAATTTTTGACAAAGAAGCTGAAATCACACAATCAACAAATGAAAGCTTCTTCAACAAATGGTGCTAGTCTAACTGGATGTCAGCATGTTGAAGAATACAAATAGATCCATATCTATGGCCCTGTATAAAACTCAAGTCCAAGTGGATCAAACACTTCAACATAAATCTAGATAAACTGAACCTGATAGAAGAGAAAATGGAAAATAGCATTGAACATATTGACGAAAGAGACAGCCTCCTGAATAGGACACAAGGATAGAAACTTTATATATGGGGCCTTATGGTTTCTATAAAGCAAAGAACACCATCAAGAGGACAAAACAGCAGCCTAGAGAATGGGAAAAGATATTCATCAACCCACATCTGATAGAGTTCTGATTTTCAAAATATATAAAGAACTCAAGAAACTAGACATCAATGAACCAAATAATCCAATTTAAAAATCAGGTTCAGATCTAAACAGAGAATTTTCAACACAGAAATCTCTAATGTCCTAGAATCACTTAAAGAAATTCTCAATATCTTTAGCCTTCATGGAAATGCAAATCAAAATATCTTACAACTATCATAATGACTAATATCAAAACCACAAGAGACAGCTTATGCTGGAGAAGATGTGGACCAAGAGGAACACTCCTACATTGCTTGTAGGAGAGTAAACTTTGGAATTCAACATGGCAGTTTCTCAGAAAACTGGGAATCGATCTATCACAAGGCATATATCCAAAGGATGATCAATCATACCACAAGAATACTTGCTCAACTATGTTCATAGCAGCTTTGTTTGTAACAGCTAGAAAATGAAAACAAGCTAGATGTCCCTCAATCAAGGAATGGATAATAGAAATTGTACCTGTACCTAATGGAGTATTGCTCAGCTGTCCAAAAAAATGCCATTATGAAATTTGTGGCACATGGATGGAACTAGAAAATATCATCCTGAGTGAGGTAATCCAAATCAATAAAGACAAACAGGGTATGTACTCACTCCTAAGTGGACATTAGCTGTAAAATAAAGATCTACAGAACGAGAGGGACTAGGTAACAAGGAGTGCTCAGGTAGGGACACTAGGAATTACCTGGGAAGGGGAAATGAAAGAGATTTTTGTGAGCCAATAGTTGGCAAGTAGAGATGAAATATGAGCAACCAGATTGGGGAAGATGACGGGGATTATACTAAAATAGACTACTGGAAAGAGTCAGGTGAAACCTTTCATAAGGGAATCTCTCAGCAATCTATAAGGATTACCTCAGCTAAGATTCCTAGCAATAATGGGTATATAGCCTGAATTGGCTGTCTTCTGTGACCAGGCAAGACTTCAAGAGGAGGGAGTGTGCAACCAACCCATCCACATAACCTTAGACCTATAATGTATTCTGACTCTGGGATATGCTGGTGTAAGGGTAGCCTAGAGATTCAGAAAGTGGCCAACCAATGACTGGTCTAGCCTAAAACCCATGCCAGGAGAATAATTCCACCACTGATCATTGCGTGGCATCAAAGCTTTGTAGTTTATTCCTATTGTGGTTGATTATGGAACAAAACTTCACCATGTCCAGATTATAGTCCCCAATGTCTGCTCCTTGTGCTTCATATCTGCTAGGTAAACTTTATACTGGAAGGGTTTCACAGTCACCCAAAACAGTACCACTAACTGAAAAACAAGGGTTTGCAACACATGAAACTTTAGGTGACACTTTACACTTAAAACTTAACATCTATTGCATTTTTTATTTAATTCTAGAAATATGTTTTATAAACAATATGCCATAATTTTCTTGTATATGCAAGATATGTCTCATATTCTTTCTACAGAAACGATTGATAGTTTTCTGTTATTCTCTTGTAAAGAATGGCAGAGACTGAAGGCAGACTGCTGGTTGACTCTACTTTGGCTGAGACAGTGATAAAGTTTTTAGGTAATGAATAATGTATTGGATACATCCAGCCCCCTTAGCTCATTTCCTCTGGGTAAATCAGCCGAGTGGGTAAGACAGCACTCTACTGGGACATTCTATTCCAAAAGAACACTCCTGCTGTGTTTCTTTGTATTGCCTCCCAGTTTTGTGGGCACTAATTGTAAAAAATGTGAATACAAAACCTTGAAAATATTATTTTCTTCTGTGGTCCACTGGGAAATTGAGATGTCTCATGAAGCATCCAGTAATCATTTTATGAGCTATCTATTATTATTGATTTTTTTAGAATTATATTTTCATTTGGGCAAAACCACACACAATTTTATCCATATCAGTGGAAATGTAAAACAAATGATACATACTCTATCATTGTCTTCAGATTTGCTGCTGACAAAAGAAAGACATTTTTCCAAATAACAGTATCATGTTTTTAATCTTCTTTCAGAGTTTTCATCTTGCCCTTTAAGAAGATAAATAATGCAGAGCCTTTATCATTCTCAGAGAACAAATTTATCTTTGAAACTTTCCCTTAAATATACTAAGTCCAATCAAAGATCAATGCATTACTCTATTCTTTCAAAGTTGCTAAACATTTGCTGAATTCCTGAAATATATATTTCATAAAATCAATTTGAAAGCTATAGATCATATGTGAACAAAGAGCTGGCATTTCCATCCTCTGTCAAAAGCAGAAGCTAAAGCAAGCAAGCAAGCAAACAAACAAACAAAAACAAAAACAACAACAACAAAAGACCCCAAGCAATAAAAGTAAACACAAATAAATCCCCACCAAACAAATGAAACCCTGCTGATCTTGAATTGATGTTCATGAAAAAATTCAGCAGGACTCCCTTAGAGCACAGCATTACTAATTCACAGCCCCAAACCGGACTAGACATATATCACTTTTACTTAAGTTCATCCTCCAAACTACACTTAAATTAAAAAAAAATATTGGGTCAAAATTATAGGTGATCATTCATCACCCCTGCTCCTTCTGAGTGGACAGTCTGGTCCTGAAGGACAAGCAAACAGACACATGTGCTTTTAGGGTGCATTTCTTTGTTTCCTCTTAGAGTCTTGGCTCTATGTCCTTCACTGTTTTTTCCAATGAGCTTGATGAGCTTGGTTCTAGTGGGAGGGCTACTGTCAGGGGAGCAGTTCAGCTGTGTAAAGTTACATCAAATAAAACCTGTTTTGGCAATAGCAGGCAATGCGATTGCTCAACAGTGAGCTTGCCTAAGCATGAGCAGACGGGAGAAAATGGAGCAGACTGTTGCACAGATGATGAAAAGCAACAGTTAGAATCAAAGATGGATGTCTTGATGGGAGGAGAACTGAAGAAGCCTTGTGCATCAGATGCTGTAACGGTTAAGCCGTGCTTCCAGGCAGTGAATGTCATTGGAAGCCACTTTAAATAATGTGATGCAACACATAGATTTTATGTATTTGCAAAGCCAGATGGGATAAGAAATAAAAATTTCAGAGGGAACAAACTGGCAAGACACGTTTTTATAGATTTCACTCTAAACTGATGCATTATGGAAAAGTGTGCTAATCGGAAAGGATGAATTGTTGTGAATATTAAGCAGAAATCTCAGATTTCAATAGAACTTTGTAGTTTATGTACATCCTATTGTCTGTTCAGGAACACCACATTTCTCATCCCTGCCATCTCACAACTACTGGGAAAACTAAAGTATGAGTGTGTGATTATTTTTGTGTCCATGTGTTTCTCTAGGGACAGATGTTGATGTAGACATGTAGACATACACCGGAAAGAAACTTTTGGGGTCATTCTCAATTTACTTTTAAATATGACAATTTAACCAACGTAAGCTTTCAGGGTTATAAATTTGTGTATACATGCATTTGTGTGTGTTTATGTATGTATGAATGTATGTGTGTTCATGCATGCCTCTGTGTGTGTGTGTGTGTGTGTATGTATGTATTTGGTAAGGTCAGAGGTCAACATCAGGAATCTTCCCCAATCACTCTCCATCTTACTTTAGCTACATATTTTCTTTGAGACAGGGTTTTACTGTGCCTGGTACCTCCTCTTTCTACCTGTCAAGCACAGAGATAACAGATCATCACCACCCTTCTTAACATTTTGAAAGTTCTGGGAAACTGAATTCAGGTCCTCATATCACCATACTTGCAGAGCAAGTTCTTTACCACTTTGCCAACTGAATTCTCC
The DNA here is from genome assembly GCF_943737965.1 of Phodopus roborovskii. Classification (NCBI taxonomy): domain Eukaryota; kingdom Metazoa; phylum Chordata; class Mammalia; order Rodentia; family Cricetidae; genus Phodopus; species Phodopus roborovskii. The sequence continues at coordinate 3,118,547 of NW_026125444.1, forward strand.
CTATTCCCACAAGTCACTTTTAGATCAGAATTCTATTTTGAACTAATTTTAGCAATTATGAAATAGTTGCAAAAATAGCAGGATAATCCTACTTATTCTTCACTCAACTTTCCTTGCAGTTAACATCTTTTAATTTGTGAAAGCTAACAGATGGACATTTGAATGACATTACTGACTAAATTGCTGCTTTTATTTTGATTTCTACAGTTCTGCTAATGTCCTTTCCCTGACTATGCATCATACAATGCATTGAGCATCAGAGACACCATGTTGCCTTCATCTCCTAAGACCCGTGACAGTCTCTTGTTCTTCCTTTATTTTTCATGAGCATGATACTTTTGAAATATCTTGGCCACGTATTTTATAGAATAGACCCACTTCCCTAATTTGAGTTTTTCTGAAATCTTTTCTTGACTGGACTATTTTGTGAAACTTGGGGAAGATCACCACAGAGGTGATGGGCAGTTCTTATCCAACCATGAGGAAAACACTTGGGGTGAGAAGTGACATTATTTGCTTAAGGTAATGGTTTAAGTTGCTCTACCACAAAGTTAATATTTCATGGCTATCTACAAATATATATATATATATTCTATGCAGGAGCTACTTATATGAGGAACTATTATTTTTGTTTATATTCCATTAGTTATTAGTAATAATTAAAAGAGATTCTCTACAATGTCATGGACTGTTATCATCTCTTGGGCTTCCATAGATAAAAGTAAAGATGTGGTTAATGTACAGAGATGAAGATATGAAAAGGAAATAAATTATAAACATATCAATGATTCTATCATTTAGTTACTTTAGAACATTTCTGATACATACTACTAATAAACATGTAGATATACTATAGATACACAATGGTAACTTCTATTCAGTAATTTGAATAATTAAGCAATGAGGCTGAGGTTGTGTGAAACACTTAGAAAACTGATCACTGACTGGCCAATTCTTACCCTTACCACTTTATCTAGGCTAAATTGATGAGGGTAATTAAGGATTGATTGTGGGCTCATTTACATTTGTGGAATTTGATCAAAGACTCTAGGATGGAATACGCATACATGTGTATATTATTATTGTTGTTATTATTATTATTATTATCATAATATCAGGATTATTTTCATATATATTTTTCATACACATTATTGGGATAAAGTGCAACTGACTTAATGGAAGTAATTCTCAAACACCTGAGAGAGGTGTTGATCTGAAAGTCTTTTTTTTTTTTCATTTATTGCAAGCCTTTGCGAGCTACAAGCTGCCCACTGATAGTGCCCACATGAGGCCACTTGAGCCTCATGATGTCCAGGTGACCTTTGTTCTCAAAAGAGATGGCTGGTAAAATGCTCCGCCTGCTTGTCATCAAAGAGTCTGGTTGTAGTGTAATTAAAATGCTTTATTATATTTCAGGAGTAATTTTATGGCATTAAAAACTTTCAAATATATGATGATTAGTCTTACTAACTTTTCCTTCTGTAACATTTACATTATATATGCTATTGCAATACAGAAATTACAAAATAAGGACTATATATCTACCACATGGCATATATATATATATATATATATATATATATATATATATGTCTGTATATTTCCGTTTGGTTTGCTCTCCAAATTATAGGGCTGTTAAACATGGGGTGAAACTACAGAAGGCTGTTTTGGAAGAGCCTCTGGGTTTCTCAGGACCAGAGTTTAAATTCTGACATAGCACCTGTTTTTTGTCATCATTGCTTTAATTTTGAACTCGTCTGTACTTCCTTAGGAAGCATGAAAAAGGCAGTGCTTAGCTTACAAATAAGCAAAATGAGAATCAGAATGATAGTTAGAAGGAATGGAAGCAGAAAAGCATGAGGGGAAGAATGAAGCTGTCTTATTTCTAAGAACAAACTACTTGAAGACTTGGAACTAGATGAAAGACCTGCCTTTACATTCTATACTACCCTCTCCTGTGACCACTTGTTAATGTCTATTGAACCAGGGCTCAGTCTTTACTGTAGTAATTTGAGGTCTGGACATCTTTAAAGTCCCATGAAGAGGGGAGATCTCTAGAGATACCTAAGACCTTTTGAGGTCCATTTTAAGTGAAAAGTCAATGGGCAGCAGGGCAGCTGTAGGTGAGACCAGAATTACTGTATTGTGAACTTAGAGAATGGAGATTCATTAGAAAATTAAAGAAAAAGGGCAGTCTTACCAAAGTCAAGCAAGAGACAAAAGGCATCAGAAACAAATGATACTTGATGATTATGCTGCGAGGTTTGTCAGAGGTGGAAGAGGGAGGACTATTTAAGAACAGGAGGCAGATGGCAGAATAGGAAGCTGGGATTTGATGAAACAGAGAGAGGAACCTGGACACAAACTGTGGTACTTTGGGTTCTGCCATTGGGACCCTTATTAGCAGATACTGCTCCAAAGAGGAAGATTGACTGAGGATGTCTGAACGTCACCTGGTAGTTGCTGAAAACAATACTGTGGACTGACCTGAAGACTCTTTTAGGAACATATGAAAGATTCACAATTTTTCTGGAGGAAATAGGAGCTGAAATGGAGAAATATTTTGTCAATGTTAGTATGAGGTTATTTTATTGGCCATGGCCTGGGTAAAAAAATATGGTATATGACATTTGACTATGTCAGTCTTGAATATTCTGCTATGCTTTCAGACTTTACAAACTCTGTTTTACCCACTTGCAATCAAATGTACAAAAAATATAAAAAACAATCACTAAATTTGGGCTTTTTATATCTACAGAAAAATACTACTAGTTATGCTCTTGAAGGAACCAGGGAGTTTTAAAATTATAGATATAAATTTATGTGACCTAGATTTCCTCTTCGCTTCCAAGTTGAAATGAAGTGTTGGTAAATTGGTTTTAGTGATTACAAAAAAAGGGAAGGAAGAGAGAGGCAGAGAGGCAAGCAGACTAAGATGTTGTTTGACTAAATTAGTTCTAGAACATTTCCAAAGTGTGTAAAACAGATGTGACAGCTAGGAGCATGGTCATGGAAATACCTACAGAAACTAGTTGTGTGGAAAGAAAATTCTAAGACCTCAGGACATCTACCCTCTAGCTTCTGTACTTTTGGGAGAATGAGGCCTGCACAAAGGAATCAGATTTTAGTGGGATTTTCAGATACACAGCCTCAGTTTTAGCTTGTTATGATGAGCTGAAAACCGTGTATGTTAAATGGAGAGGGAGAGAGGTAGGAGTGGTTCCAGGAGACAGGTGGACAAGAGATGTCTGGTGGCACATTTTAAAATTCAAAAAGTGCTAAAATATATATAAGACAAAATTGTAGGGCCCCAGTCTTTCATTGCTAGAGTTATCCCCTTGAAAGAGTGGGTTGCCATAAATCATAGAGAAGGTCAAATTTCGCTTCTGGGCTCTCACTACTCAGAAGGAAGAAAATAGATCTAAGATTAGTTTTAAGATCCAGAAAAAAAAATTAGGAAATTCAGAGACAAAAGAGGCCATGAGAACTTAAGCCCCAGAAAAGTTAAGAAACATAAGGAAGGGTCTGCATTTCACTTTAATTTTTAACAGAAACCTTGAAGGGCCAGGCAGATAGCCCTGTCATTCTGGTCTTGGAAGAAGCACATTATTGATAGTTGTGGAGGCAGGCAGGCCTGAGTGCAGGCAGGCAGATGATAGCTGGATGAGAGGGTAGCTATTCTGCCCTGCTGCTAATCATTTAACTGCATAGAGATGATAACAAGAATTTAGCCAGGGATCACAGCTTGAATCATTTCCTGATTGTAAGTCACTCAGAACATGCTCCTAAAAATATTTTGGTCCCAGAGAAATGAAGAATCAATAACAGCATGCACCCCATGACAGCTCAAGGAAACTCATGGTGACTGGACTGACATGACATTTAATTTTCCTTGTAAAGAGCAGCAGATACCTTGGTTATGAAGACAATGAGATATACCACCACATATCATTAATATCTCATGTTTTGTTTTGTTTTTTTTTCTAGGAAGAAGCCACATGGACTTGTTAACAGTGGGACTGAAAGACAATTAAAGGGAAGTAATTATCTCCTGGTGAATTGCTTGAGAAGAGAGTTGCAGTTGGACACCGACATGGTGGGAGGGAGGCTTCTTTATGAGTACAGAGGCATAGAAAAGTTTTTCCTTAAACAAATGAATCAGTGAGTTGACACCTCTATTATGTATTGATATTACTAACACTGCCAAGTTAAGGATAAAAATTGATCATTTTATCTACACTGAAAAGATGTCTTGAAATTACTTCTCAGACTGAGAGTTTAATTGAACTACCCATGCTTACATCTCCCTAGTGATAACGTTTAGCTAGGTGGTATCTCTGTTCTTTGAAATTGGCTTTGTTCTACCTAATAAAGCAAGACATGCATTTGTCATCTTTTGAAAATTGCCCCAACAATAAGTAATGCTTTCCTGTTTAGCGGGATGTGTTATAGCAGTTGTATTAGGAAGGCAGCTTCAGTACCACACACGAAAGGCAGGAGAAGAGGATGCATGTTTTGATCTAATGCATCGTCTTGAAGTACTATGTAGTCACCTTGTGATTACGGTTATATTCATTAACTTGTAAGGTTCCAGGACAACATTCAACAAAGACAAAAGCAACATAGCCATCTCACAGATGATATTGCTCCAGAAGAATAGAGGTCCCTTTATTCTTAAGGTAGATATATGTGTTTTGTTTTTCATCAGTCAAGTATTCCATGAGGCTCTTATCAGTCTTTTTTCATGTAACACGTTCCCTATTGAAACTCATGGTTGTTCTTAACAGTCCAGTTAAGGTGCTGAGACCTCTTCAGTGAGTGAGCATGCATCCTGTCAAAGCTATTCAGACTGCATAAATGTTGACACAGATCTGGCTTCTTTAAAAGTCATCTTTCCACCATTTGTATACATATCTGGAAGGCTCAAGTCCTTACCCGGTCCCTCGATTTGACAATTCTTCAGCCATGACAGGCTGCAGAAAAGATTCTGTGCGATAAAGGTCCCTGACTAAGCAGAACGTGCTGTGCCCTGACCTTGCCAGACCTTTCCCTAGTTACTGAAAACAACCAAACAAAGATGTCTCCCCTGTTGTAAGGAAGCAATCAAAGGCTAGTCTAAAAGGCTCTGGATGAGCTTTACTGGTAAGGATGGAATGCAGTAACCAAAATAAGTCTCACCAGATGTAGCAAGTTTCCCACTGCTGTAGTTAACCAATCAAATTAGCCACAGTCTGGAGGTACACCAAGGCTGAGACTGAGACTGTTACTATGCAACTCCTAGACCCCCAGATCCTCCCTTGCTCTACCCCTAATAAATGCTTTGCCCCACTGCAGCTTGGTGTCTCTCCTGTTCCACCACTGCATACGGGACAATAGACCGAGTTCGAACTTGAAATTATAAAGATTCTGAGTTGGTCCAATGCTGGTTTCCCAGCTATCAGTCTGGGGGGGGGGGTCCATTAGCTCCTCCTTGTTCAGGACAACTGTCTCTGTGGGTTTCTGTAGCCTGGTCTTGTCCCCATTTTCTTATCATTCCTCTCTCTCTCTGCATCTGGATTCCAGGAGATGGGCTCAGTGTTTAGCTGTTGGTGTCTGCTTCTGTTTCATTGATCTCAATTAGAAGGTCTGGGAAGTCTAAGGGACCTCTGACAGTGGAACCAGGATGTTATCCCTGGTGCACAAAAGGACTTTGGGAGCACATTCCCCATGGAGGGATACTCCCTTAACCTAGGGGCAGGAGGGAGGGCCTAGTCCCTACTCCAAATTACTTGACAGATTTTTTTGATCCCTCCTAGAAAACATCACCCTCCCTGTGGAGTGGGGTGGTGGTGGGATAGGAAGGTGGTCAGGGGCCATGGGAGGGAGGGAGAATGGGAAGGAGGAAGAGAGAGAGAACTAGGATCAACATATAAAATAAGAAAAAAAATTAAATAAAAGTAATTATAAAGACTCTTTGCTTTTGCATTAGATCTAGTCTCTTGGTAGTCTTTGGGGTTTGAACACTGGGTACAACAATACCTCATGGAATTTGATTGTGTGTGTGTGTGTGTGTGTGTGTGTGTGTGTGTGTGTGTGTGTTTATAGAAGAAACCCAAGGCGTCATCCTCAGAAACACCATTCATCTCCTTTGACACATGACTCTCACTGGCTGAGATCTCATGAATAAACTTAACTGGTTGGCCATGGAGCATCACAGAGCTCCTATCTCCCTTGGTTTTTGTACAGGGCTTGGGATTGGAGTGAAGTCTTAATGTTTGTAGGGAAGCACCTGGTTGAGTTATAGATGTGGCTGACAAATTTGTTTTTGGATGTTGCTAAGGTTTTTTTCCCCCCTCACTTGAGAACTTAGCCTTCTCTTTGGCTACAACATTGCCCTGAAATAATCACACTAATTCTCTTTGAATTATGTTTAAGCAAATGATACAGCACTATGTACCAGTCATTATTGTAAGCCTTTATAAATATTATCACACTTATGCCTTCATCATAAACCTTTCAGAGAGAAACTTGAGTTTAACCTTGTGATAAATTGAGAAACTGAGCCATAACTGTTTGGGGTTTATATAAACACAATTGTTTATGTAAAAAGGCTGTCTGGCTCCAAAGTTCACAAGATCCAGTAGAATGTTCCTTTGTATACAGTGTCATCTAATTTTTCTATCAAATATGTGCAGTTATTATGTGTACTTATGTGTCTGTGTACTGAATGTACATGTGGGCATGTGTATGCATATATATAACAAAGTATGTATGTAAAGGCTAGAGACTGAATTAGGTGATTTCTACTGTTGCTTTCTATCACCCTTACACTTTGAGACAACCAAGGACTAAATGGATTTGCAGATCACTAACTGGGCCAGAATAGCTGACCAGTGAGTGGCAGAAATTATTTTGTCTCCCTAAGCATACACCTACTGTGGTGACTTGAAGGAGAATCCCCACCCCCAATTAGACTCTTAGATTTGAATACATGGTCACCGGGATGTGGTGTTACTTGAAATGGTTGGAAGGTGTGGCCTTGTTGGAGAACATGTGTCTTGGGGATGGGGATTAAAGTTTCATAAAGCCCATTCAAAATCCACAGTTTCTTTCTTCCCGATTCTTGGGGATCCAGATTACATTTCCCTGCATGCTACCATCTTCCCTGCCATGATGCTAATGGACTAAACCTATGAAACTGTAAGGAAGCTTCTGTTAAATGCTTTCTTAAGAGTTGCTGTGGTCATGGTGTCTTTTCACAGCAATAGAATGACTAAGCCACTGACTAAGTGTTGGAATTATAGGCACACAACACCATGCTCTACTTTTTATCATGTGGCTATTGGGAAGCTGAACTCAAGTCCTCATGCATTTCAGTGAGTTAGCCCAGTCTTCAAAGATGTGGCATTCTTTAGTTTCAAAATTCGGCTTTCACATAAACAGCCATTTGTTTGTTTGACATCTTGCATTTTCTTCACTTTTGTTACAAAAAAGACTTTTAGGAGTTAGCAGACATGGTCTTCTTTGTATTGTGGCGGCAGTATTATTGCACATATACACAGTAGCCTAGCCAAGTGCTGCTTGAATGCCTACAGCAACGTTTAAACATGTGGATTTTAAAATGCAGTGCAACTCATCAGAATGAGAGGTTACAGTGTGATGTTGTCCCAGGTACTCTACAATGGTTAAAACTATGAATGTGAAGATTTCTCTACAGTATCATGACAAAAATGTTTTCTCTCTCTCTCTTTTGCTCTCTCTCTCTCTCTCTCTTCAAGACAGGATTTTTCTGTGTATCCCTGGGTGTCCTAGAACTCATTCCATAGACCAGGCTGACATAAATTATAGCTTTGTCTCCTTCTGTCTCCAAGTGCCTGAATTAAAGGTAAACACTACCTCACCTTGATATTAAGAAGGGAATTTCAAATTTACATTAATTCTTTTTTAACAAGGGTAAAGGTTGTCATTTTACTATGTTCTCCATATGTAGATATTTGCAAGAAATTCTGTGACCATGAAAATAATGGGAGATATTGTAAAGAAGCTATTTAAGTTTAATAGAATTGTAAGTGTGTAAGTCTTATACAAAGTTCATTGAATGGGATGTGAGGAGAATCAGGGGGGGCACGGGAGGGAGGGAGAGGGAACTGGTATAGATATGTAAAATATGAAAAAATAGTACATATATATAATAAAAAAATAAAAAGTTCATTGAAAGTTTATTACATTTCCACTGAGCCAGAAAATCCTCAATTTAATGTGAACTAGAAATAAGTACTTGCATAGTGTTCACTGTGTACTCAACACTCTTGAAGATGTTTAACAAAAGCTAGGTTTCAACTCCGGAGAAGGTTAATTAGTTTTCTGTTTTGCTTCATAGCTGGCACCTGGGAAGATCATCTGGGAAATGTAGTTTCAGGGTTAACAAATCTAACATGAAAATGTCAACTCATTCTCCTTCCTGCTGGAGTTTCAGATTCCAGAGCATAACTTTAGCCTTCTATTTTAAGATGTTAATCTCTAGCAAAATTCAAATCCTCTCAGGATTTAGCATGCTTGAAATCTGATGCTTCCTGAGAAGTCCCTACTGGAGGACAGTTAGATGTTCCTCTAGTGTCTAATGAAGAAGGAGGGGCTACCGGGCAGAATAGGTTTCAATAAAAATGCTTTCTACATTCAGAAAGAATACAAGATAATTCATTGAAATAGCAGAGGTGCATGCCATCAACAGGGGAGAGAATGAACATAGGAACAAAAGACTGGTTATTTTATATTTGTCTAAGGGCTGTTGACCTTCTACTATAGTCAGTAACTTCCTAAGTAAGGGTGGCTCTGCTTATATACATCTCTTTTTGTCCCATTTCATTTTTTTCTGCTGTCAAAATAAAACCAAAAACATGGTAGAAATCAACTCAAAACTTTTGGTTAGATCAAAAGAAAATATATAATAATGATGCTGAATTAATTTTATTATACCTACAGAATTATTAATAAAGACAAAAAACTAATACATGAAATGCAAATATGTTGCATATAAGCAAATTCTAGAGGAAAAACAAAGAATACAAGAGTATGAATAGAGTTGGGGTATAGTAGTTGGTGGGTTATGCTATATAGAGTGATCAGAGAAGGTTTTTACAATACACTGACACAACCTTGTAGATACAAATTAAACAAAATATTTTGATGCACAAATATATGAATAAAGAGCCTGTCAGGCAAGAGAATTAGAAGTGGAAAGGCCTTGAAGCAAATGTGTAATGGGTGTTTTGCTGTAATGAGGCCAATGGCAGTGAGGTCCAGACTGGTAAGATTTTAGTGACCATCACCCGATTTGCTTTGAAAAGGATGGGAAGATTTGGCTACATAACATATGAGTCCTGTTCTGTCTCTAGAGCTAGATAGGGAAGGCAGTTGAATATGGAGAGCAGTCAGGAGGTAGTGATAATTTGGATAAAGGTAAAGTAATAGACTGGTCAATATTTCAGTGAACTCCTTTAGTATTTAAGTTATTACATTGGATATTAGCAAGCAGGTACATGAAACAGCAGTGTGTTCCATGCTCAAGAAATGGCATCTACAATGATGTCCATGCTTACTATAAGTCTGTACCACATACTGGAGGCAGACATGGAAACAAATACTTTTGAATTTTGATATTACAACTGAAGTACAAAAGAAAGACTAAATACTTTTGCTCATGGTTCTGCCAGTATTGTTTAAAACTACGAATAAAAGTGCTTGAGCTGGGTCATAAAATTTGGCAGGAGGCAAAATATGGCAAAGTGAGAGCCTCCTAGACAGGAAATGACTCAATCTTAGGCACAGGACATGAGCATGTGTCATTTTGTGGAGTGGTGAATAGTGTAGATAAAGCTTGAATATGGCTTGGGAAGAGAAACATGACAGGAAAACTTGTGTATTATGAAGTCTGTACAATTTTTTATGAAATTATAGGAAATCATGCAGAATTCAAGGCCAAGGGAGAATCATTTTGTCAATATAGCAAGCCTCTATTGGTAAAATTATTTCTACTGAACATGAATTACACAGTCATATATTGTGAATAGAGAACCATAAATTGAAAACATGATAAAAAGCAATCATTTGTTGATCACTTGGAGTGTGTCAGGAACTGGGCAGAGAGCATTGTTCATCTTAATTCATCAGGCCCTCATTAAAGCTTGGTGAAGTAATTATTAATGTTGTAACTCCTTTTTAAAAATAGAGAAGCAAATACTTACTGAATTTCTGCCCTCCACCTGAGTTCACACATTGCTGGTGCTAGGTTGGGCTGAGCTTCCAATGAGTTGCCCTGTGACACATAACCATTCCTAGCATGCTTTGGTGTTCTCTAAAGAGTGGCAGACCTTGAGGGACAGACCTCTTCTAATGACTGCTTGCCTTTAGTCACATGCCTTTGCATCAGGCTGGTCAAAATTATAATTTGATTATGTACAAGTTGTTTTTTTATGTTCTCATTTTTTATTATATTATTTCATTATTTTATTTTTATTTTACATATGGATCCCAGTTCTCTTTCCTTCCTTCCCTCCCTCCCTCCCTCCGTTCCTCCCTTCCTCCTTCTTTCCTTCTCTCCCACCCTCACATGTACCCTGACCACCCTCCCCACCCATCCCCCCCACTCCACATGTAGGGTGATGCCATCCAGGAGGGGTCATCTAAATGTGTCACAGGACCTGGCAATCCCCCTCTTAGGCATATACCCAAATGATCCACATCCATGCATCAAAGACATCTGCTCAACTATGTTCATAGCAGCACTATTTGTAATAGCAAGAACCTGGAAGCAACCTAGATGCCCCTCAAATGAAGAATGGATAAGGAAGATGTGGCACATCTACACAATGGAAAACTACTCTGCAGAAAAAAATAATGGAATCTTAAAATTTACAGGCAAATGGATGGAACTTGAAGAAACTATCCTGAATGAGGTAACCTAGTCACAAAAAGAAGAAAATGGTATGTACTTGCTCATATATGGATTTTAGACATAGAGCAAGGATCACCAGCCTATAATTCACACCACCAGAGGAACTAGGATACAAGTTTCTAAGAGATTCATATAAGGTCCCTCACAGAAGGGGGAAGGGACAAGTTCTCCAGAGTACATGAAGAGTGTGGGGGGGCAGTGAGTGGAGAGGGAACTAGGAGAAAGAGAAGGGGAAGAGAGGAAAGTACATGGGACTAAGAAGATTGAGTCAGGGGAGGAATAGAAGAGAGGAGAAAGAGAGAGAACATAAAAAGGGAGCCATTATAGGACTGAAAAAAAAAACTGAACCTAAAGAAATGTTCAGAGACCTACAAGACTGACCTCAACTAACAATTTGAGCAACCGTGGAAAGGATATACCATAAATGCCCTTCCCTGATAATGAGATCAACGACTAACTTATCTACCATCATGGAGCCCTCATCTAGTACCTGATGGACATAGAGGCAAATACCCACAACTAAACACTGAGACGAAATACGAGTTTTAAAAGGTAAATGATGCCCTAGATATTGGGAGACCAATTACTTAATGTTTGAACTGAAATTACACATAAGTTTTCTGAGTGGCACAGTTTTCACTCACTGCTTTTTTTTTTTTTAACATTGAGTTTTACTTGTAAATACCAGCACCCCAATCTGTGTTGCATGGCTGTGTCATGCCAGGAAGGAACATTTTACTTGAATGATGAAAACTAATTATTCTGTATTATTTGGCTTCAGGAAGACCATATGCAATACTTGTTGTTCAGTACAAATGGACTTTCTAACCTGGAGATATCCAAGGAAGAAAAACCTGGGCTTAGAGAGTGGGGCCCCGAGAGAACAGGATCCTCAGGTTTTTGAACCCAGAGGCTGGTTTCAAATACAGTCTTCATTATCAAAAAGAGGGGGGGGGGGAAACTAAAGAATCACAGGGTTTTGTAGAGAACTCTGGAATGAAATAAAAACGAAGTTAGTTAGGAATAGAATGAGAAGTGAGGCGATAGGAAACCTCTTGCAGCAAAACTTTCAACACAACTAGCAACCAGTTAAAACCGTTTTTCCCTGCCCAGCTGCAAACATTTAATGTTCCGGAAGTGTCACCAAACACCCATTTGTAGGGGAAGGACTTGCAATTCTAGTGGTTTCTGGTTTGACCTTTTGGGATTGTAATTCTCCTGCTGCCCTATAATCTCACTAATCCGAGAGACAGCGGGGACTCTGTATTCTTTCAATATGTAACATGGCAGCCACAAAATGTTATATGATTCATGTAAGACAACTAACTGTGACTCTCCCTAGAGAAGACCATACTGCAAGTATGTCTTTATGAGAACCACTCTTTCTCCTAACCCTCTTGCTTAAAATCCTTATTAAAATATCTTTAGTGAAAACTCAAACTCTGCTTCATACTTGCTAGGCTGAAATTCTTTTCTATAATGAAGCTAGGAATCCTGGTTTTTCCCCAGTTAGGGTCTCTAAAGGATATGACAACTCTTCTGGCTCCTAAGGGCTACAGTGTGGAAGTGAATTCTGTTCCCTTGATGCTGACAAAAGGTCAAGTCTAAATATTGCTGGGGCACATTTTCTAAATCAGGCTTGCTGATACAGTAAGAATTCACATAAAAACACAAAAATACCCAATCTCCTGGCAAATGTCTCTGAAAATGAATCTTCTAGATAAATTTCCTTGAACATCTAAAAAATAACAGAATAAAATTATTTAGATTACTTAGAAATATTTGTGGAAAAGAATTGGTGAAAATACCCAGAGAAAGTCCAGTTAGGACTTGCGAGAAATGAGAGTTAAAGGTATTGTTTGGATAAATTATTTTTTATATTACAGAAAAATAAATAAGAACAAAACTGTTTTAAAATGTCATTTTATTTATGTATCACTGTATAATTTATAATACTACATCCAAGGAAAGATATATAATTGATGAAACAGGTAATTTAACAATATGTGTAAGTTACCAATATGTTAACTTACTGTTTACTGGTAATATTGTCTCATCTTTCATAGAATTTATACTGCAATTGTGTCATATTTAAAGCTCACTCTACCCATTGTTGTTGAGCTAGTTAGCTCAATCCTTTGGCATTTTCAGCAAATCTGTCCATGGATTAAAGTCCTTAGTCTTCAAAGGGAAATTATTTTTTCTGATGTTCAGACATCAGCTGTAGTTGGCTCTCTATTGCTCTGAAGTTAAAGCTGCTTCTGTCGAGGTGGCTGGAAAGTGTCCCCTTGTAAGTGTTCTCTGTTATTATGGAGTTGGAAATCATACTGTTAGTCTCCATCTTACTTTATCATGTTTCATATACAACAGCACAATGAACAACCAATTAGGAGACCTACTTAGGTCCTCTAGCGTGAAATCAACAGACTTTATTGTTTAAGATGTTTGATTATTTGAATCTCCTCCTGTGGTCTAGCTTTTCATTTCTATTATCATATTTTCAGTGTTGTTAAATGGATTTGTTTTGTCTAAATTTTGTTCAGTGCCTTCTGTGAAGAAGTAGTAGACTGGGCACTTGGTGAATTTTAGATTTATCACTATCATCACAATCCCCAAAGCCATAGTAATTCTAGAACACAAATTAGTGAAGCATGTCAGACAGTGTGATAGCTTTGCAGGGACACAAAACATTGCTTCTCACAAACCTGAGCAGTCCAAAGAACCAAAGGCTTCAGGGAATAAATTTGTCCAGAATTGTCAGATTTTGCTTCTATTTCAGGTTTTTGTTGGACGACAATACATATTTTGAAGTCTGAATTCGTGGGTTCAGTGCTTGACTCCATGGAATATGCCATGGCTGCTCTGCCCAGGACCACATTACAGGGCTGATGCTCCACTACCACAAGATTCTGCTATTGTGTCTTTAATTAGCACTTTAAAGTAAAACTTTCCTTCCTTACAGTGATTTTGTCAAGTGCTTTTTTTACAGTAGCAATAACTAATACAGATTCCTGAAAGCAGCCTCATACAGAAAGTTATGCCTCTCCTCAGCACCAGATGGCCCACATCCAAGGACCGATTAATGTGAGCTCAGTACTTTTTGCAAATTGGGAGGCCAGTCAGTACTGCAATTTGGTTTTTGTTCTAAAACCCTCATGGATCAAGTTGAGTTTAGATTTTCCCATAACCACTGCCTCGGCTGGGCCGCTTCTATTTCCTTGCTTCCTTCATTCAGACATATAAGAGTGTTCTCAGAGCTTCCCCTCAGTGATCATCCTCTCTCAGTGAACTTGAGGTCACCTGGTTTCCTATCTCAGTTTTGACTTTTCAGAAGGCTGGCCTAAGACTTGTCTTGATGCTAATTACCTTGAAATGTAAACCAGGTGCTCAAACTTTGTTAGTTTTATGTGCTTCTTAGTGAAAGGTTGGTAGAGGGTGATCAGAGACATTTGTGGTTTTGTTGTTGTTTGTTTTTTCCTTCCAACTTTAAAATTCTACTTTCTTTGAGGCAGGAGTCAATCAAGATCATTGCATCATCTTCTATCAGTAAGTCTGTCCTTCCTGATTCAAAAGTTCCATGGGATTTTAATATACTAGGTATCTTTGATATTAGAAGTAGAATGACAATGACTATCACTCTGAAATTCCAATTTTTACCTTAGTTTATTTTTCCTTTGGCTTTTAGTAATCCTTGTCTGGAATGTGGAGACCTGTTGTTGAAAGCAAGTAGGTATAGGTGTACTGATGACTTGTGCTGATTTATTATGTGAGCATTAATATTGCACTGTTACTGGCAGGGGTAGGGATATTTCTGATTTTACCTGAACTTAAAAATAAAAACTAATTAATTTACTCTTTCTTCTTATTGTACTGGTGGTCTAAAAATGAAGCACAACAGACAATATATAAGACTTGAGCAGCATAGGGATGTCTTCAAGCCCTCAAGACAATATAATAGATAAAGATATATGTAGGATAAAAGATAACTAATTGCATGCACACAAGCCTATCTTTTAGGTAGTTGGATTAAAAATATTTAAATTGCCTTGGTGTTTCATCGGCATTTGAATTTTTAATAAATGGAATCTTATTGACTACTCACATGTAACATTCTTAGATAGTTATTTGGTTCTTGTTAACTACTGCTGTTGTAATTGCTTCTGAAGTCAAAACCCAGTAAAATATTCATGAAACACAGGCTCATAGGTTGTGCTAGTTTCTGCTTGACTTTCTTCCAGCTCTGATCTAATTCCCACTGTTCTCGGTAGCTGAGAATGTGGAATTCAACAGAATAAGGCATTTTCTGGCTTTATATGGGAGGTTTTGATGAAAGATATGGGAAAAATAATGCCAGGTTTTGAATCCCCTGAAATACAGATTCCTTATGTTTAGACTCTGTCAAAATAATTTAGGAGCTCTTGGTTTTCATCAAATGCTGGAAATCAAGGTCAGAGTACATAGCATAGAAGAAAAGAGAGTGGATCTTTCTTGTAATGGAGAGCATCCTTCTGTCTTTGCATGCATCCCTTTCCAAGCACCAGGCCCACATTTTTACTTATACTTCCTCTGAAATAAGAACTCCTCTGCCTCAGATCTTCATGCTTGTCATTTTAGATATTTGTCTTAAGTAAATTTTTGAGGACTATCTAATTTGCCTTCTTATGTCTCCAGGACTATGTCCATAGTCATTTCCATAAAGAACTTTTTTTCTTTTCTCAGTACAATTTCAAATCTCTATCCATATACCTAAACTTCTAATTTCTTTCTTTCTTATTTCAGTATAGCATTATTGTGATGGATAATTATCACTGTAAACTTGACTAGATTCAGAATTCCCCGTCATGTGGTGAGGCATAGTTCTGGATGTGTCTTTTAGACATTTCCAGAGAGGAGTAATATTTGAGGCATAGCTGAGGGTAGAAGTCCTGCCAAGGATTTTAAAAGCATCATCTGACAGATTGGTGGCTTGTGTGGAAAAACACTGGAAGAAAAAAAGCCAGTGTTCAACCTTCCACCTCCCTGAACAAGTGCCTAATGCAGCTTCCATCACCCAAAGTCATTAAACTCTATCTTCTTTGGTCTTTCTGTATGGACATTCAGTAATTCAATGACACAGGGTTCTAAACCTTCAACGTTTGGCCAGAACCAATGAGGTTTATAGTTACACAAAATGATCCTCTATAGCACACAGTATTTATTTTTGTACTACCAATCCCTTTTTGTGAAAACCCACCAAATAAACTCCATATGTATGTGTATGTATATATTTATGCATATATTCTATTGGTTCTGTTGCTCTATGGAAGATTAACTAACAAAATAAAATAAAACATTCCTCCATGGCACTGCTTTTAGCATCTATACAGTCTCTTGTACAAATTATCTACGTGTGCATAACATGTAATATATACCTATATGACTGAATGAGTGAATAATGAGTCGACAGTATATATAAGATCCAATGAAATATCTATCTCAGCAATTCTCAACCTTTCTAAGCCTATAAATCTTTAATGCAATTCCACATGTTGTGGTAACCTCCAATCATAAAATTATTTTTGTTGCTAGTTCATAACTATAATTTTTCTACTGCTACAAATTGTAATGTAAACATCTGTGTCTTCTAGTGGTCTTAGACAACCTCTATAAAAGGTTTGTTTGATCCCAAAAGGTTCATGACCCACAGGTTGAAATCCACTGTTCTATAAACACATTATAAGAATTTCAGTGTCTTCCATGGTTGAATATGAATTTTAGAGTTTTGTTTTCAACTTCTCTGAAAGACAAAATTAGCATTGATGAAGATCACAAATTTCTGAGTATTGTGGCGATTTCAAGACTATAAAGGTACCCTATGTTCTCAATCTTGAAGACAAATCTTGTAGATTTTTACCATTGGCTATGATGCTTATTGTGAGTTTTTATATGTGTCCTTTGTTCTTTTGTGGTGTATGTCTTGCATTAATAGAATATGGAATATTTTCATTGTGTAACTTCTTAGGTCTTGTTTTTACTTTCCATTCTACTCACACTTTTCATTTCCATTCACTGAGCCACCCTGCTTCCAATATATTAATTCAACTGTATTAGATATGCTTTTAAGTTTTCTTTGAGTTATGATCATGGGTGTTATTACCTGCTATTTTCTTTTCCTGAATTCAGGAATAAGATAATCTAGTCTTGTGAAATAAGTTTAGAAGTTTTCAATCTTTTCCAACTTAAAAAGATTAGCATTTAGTCTTTAAATATATGATACACTGACCAATTAAGTCATTGTCTTGGACTATTCCTAGCTGACAGGGGTTTTGGTAACTGATGCATTACTCCTTGTTGTTCTGGTCTCATACAAATATCTTTGATTCAAGTTCCGAGCCACAAAATACTTTATAATATGTAAGAAATCTGATACTTGGTTTACCTCTGACTAGAAGTGAACACACCATTCTCAAAACCTTTATAGAATAGCTCTAAAATAATTTTCATCTTTAAAATCATTTGGGAGATTTAAAGAAAATTTACACTCAGGGGCCATTGCCTGGGAAATTAATATACTTTGTCTGGAATAGTGCTGAATATTAGTGTTCAAATAAAAATCAAATTTTCCTGTTATATTTTTGAAGGTTTTAACATAGTATTTGTATTACTGACTTAGAAGATCTATGCTTCTGGATTCATTTTTACATTAACTCAAAATAAACCATTTCATCTTAAAAGACTTTTGACACTGAGACCCTAGGGGCAGATAAAATTGCAGATGGCTTTATGCTTTTCCAGTTATCTTAAATCTTTGTCTTATAGATGCAGCTTAATTTTATCTTCCAACAAGCAGGATTAGCTGGAAAAGATATGAACATGTTTATCTCAATCGGAGTGGGAGGAATTACACAATTGCCAGAGTCTATCTTCTGCTCTCTGAAGAACAGGTCACAGAGTTTTAAGCAAGCCTTGCAGCAGAGACTAAAACATCAGACAGCGTGCTTATCTGACATAGCCTTAGTCATTTAACATACCATGCTGTTCCCAGTTCTGCTGTTCATTTGCATTGTGAAACATGGTAAGCAAACAAAGATAGGGATACTGTTAACATTTATATAGTACAATACCTCCTGATCTATATCATCTATTTCCTCTCCATCTAACATTATTTTCTAAATTTACCCTCTTTCATTATGTCTCCCTCCATCCATCATATAGGACTTTAGTATAGCAAGGTTTATTTTTTATTTTAAGCAAGTGACACTGTGATGGATTCTCCTGAATATTGCATATAAGTATGCATTGACTTATTCACATTCTTAATTTAAATTGATCATGAATATTAATTTACTGAAACATCTCAGATTTTGAATTTGTTGCTAAGGAAAATCATAAACATGTAACAGGAAAATCATTGAACAAGGATTTGTCTGAGCCACAGACCATAATGAATTTCGCTTGTATTTGATAATTTTATGTAAGAGTACATTTAGGACCCTTTGGAAGACTTCATAGGATTTATTTCCAAATCTCTCACTAGATAAAAACTACAACTAAGCCATTTTTTTCTAGATATAAAACACCGTTTTAATTATATCTATACAGAGGAAAGAGTATTCTATCTCATTGAAATTTAATGTGCATTTTAAGTGTAATTTCACAAATATAAAACTATTTATGCAATGACATTTCATAACTGATCTCAAGAAATAAGCGGAAAACTGTCAGGGTCAGTATTTTAAGACACAAACCCCTGTTTTCACCTGCCCTTACTGCCCATCTTCTAATCAATGATCCAGAATCTAGACATGATCATCATTCAGTAGTGAAAAAGGCAACTGGCCCATATTCAAAACAAACAAGCAAACAAACAAAAAACTCAAAAAAAAAAAAAAAACAGAACAAGAAAAATCTAAATGCAAATACATTTAAAAATGAAAATAATAACTAAATCTTGCTGAATGTATCTCATTCTCAGGTCAGATAATTTAAACACTAATGAAGAAGGAAGGTGTTCCCAGCTCTGATGTTCTGTATAAAATACAAAAGTCAAGACTAAATTCTTGGTTGCATTTTGCTTGTGCCCTTTAGTCAAACTAAAAGTTCTAGTGAGTTCTGGAGAGGAGTCAATTTGGCTGATTATTGGGTAACTCAATCAAAATGAATGATCTAGGAGTCAATTAGATGGACCCTAACAATCTGACACATGGACAGATTAATCAAGGACTCCTCTGCTTGGCTACATCAACACCATAATCATCATCAAACAGGAATTGATGTTTAAATGAAGTGGCAATCACTGATTTAGGGAATGGTAATGAAGAGCATAAGACATATCAGAGGAGGACGTGAGTAAGAGGATGGCATTTTACCCTTCATCAAGGAAGAAACAAATATTCAAAGTAGCAGAAGGAAAGATGCTTCTGAGTGACAAGAATTCTATGCTCTATCATTCCATTTTCAGATCTAAATAGGGAACACTCCTTTCAGAATTAACCTTCAGATTTGCCACCCCTCTCATGCACATGCCAAGGGGGATGGACTTCTGCATATTATACTGAAGGTACCTTTTGGTTCACATTTTATAAGAAAGGTGGATTACCCATTGGAAGAACATGATGTCATGCAAGAGTATTTGAATTTTCACATTCCTGTGACTTGGCAAAAGAAAGAGATCACACTTTGCCTAAAACAAAAGAAAGAATTTAGGGTGAATATTTCAATTACTTTGTTGTCTTGAATGGGAAAGTCAGTATTGTTTCATATATTAATGGGAATGCTGAAGACAGAAGCAAAGTATAGAAGCAACAAATACTATGCATCCAGTGACTATTATTTGCATAATAACTGGTGTAAGATTTTGTATCAATTATTTTAGGTAATTTTCACTATAATCTATGCAGCCGGCACTATTACTTTTATCATTTTGGAGAACTAAGTGAGATATTAAAGAAGTAGGTCAGATTTATATAGGAGGCAAATGGCAGAGCTGACATTTGAACCTAGAATGCTAGGATCCAGGGTATAAGCAAAAATTATTACAGTAGAGTATGTTTATATACCAAATTAGTGGGTTTTAGTTTTATTTTTCTTATGACAAGAATTCTATTTCTACAATATTCAGTGAGTTCTCACTACCTGTATTTCAGATGAAAAGTTCCATGAGTACAGTGACAATCTGACCAAACAAAACAAAACAAAACAAAACAAAACAAAACAAAACAAAAAAAACCAACTACTGAGATGATCATGACAGGGTGCGTTTATGTTTGGTGCTGGGAGCCTATGGAGAGAGGCAGCAAGTAGAACATGTGGCCTTCCTCCACTTTCCAGGCCAGCATGGCCCACACAAATAGTGCTAACCTAATAAAAGTTTTATTTCTCAAGATTATCTGAATGAAGTAACTTAATGGAGAAATAGTTTAATTTAGCTTATTTCAGGTTGTACAGTCATCGGGCTGCAGAAGGGATAAAGACAAATTGGGGAGCATAAAGGGATTGAATAAGAGACTGAATATGTTTCTTTAGAATATGAAAATGACTGTTATCGCCTGGCTAGGATCTCAACCCTTTGTGTTGGTGGGCTGCTCTGGCTACCCTGCTATATATCAACTTGATATAAACTAAAGTCATCTCGAAGGAGGGAACCACAATTAAGAAGCAGCCTCCATAAGATCTGGCTGTAGTGGAAATCCTGAAGCTTTGGGTCTGCAGAACAGCCTCATCATATGCTCCCACAGACCATATGTGGTTGGAGTGGATGTTTGTTTGAATGGGCCAGCTTATAACCCTGGCTCTGGGCCTCGGTAGCTGTAGAGTTAGTCAGCCCACCAGCTCTCCCTTGTTCTCACCACCAGAATGGGATCTCCTGCATTACCCTGGTGAATTCTTGCAGTGATGAGCAAGAGGCTGGAACAGTTTTTCTGCTTTGAAGCCCTCTGGGTGAGATCTCCTACACCTGCTTCTTCAGGGTAAGCTCTACTGTATCGCTCAGGCATGGCATAGACCCCTCTACCTAAGCAGTACTGAAGCTGGTGATGGATAGAGCCATCTCTCCCATTCTTAGGACCTCAGGGACAACTTTCCTGCAATGAACATTTGCAAGTAAAGCTAAATGGATAAAAAGGATTTACTGTGTGACTCACTTTGTCACACTATAACTTCTGTGACAAGATTAATTTTTTCATTCCCTCTTTTTTCTCGTAAATTTTATTCTATGTTATTGCGGGGGGGGTGGTTTGCATGAGCACAGGGTGGATATAATGGAATGGAGACAGATGATGTGAAAAACACATAGAGTAAATAAAACAGAGGGGAAAAAGAGATGAAGCTGTAGGCAAGCCTGTGGGGCATTTTCTTAGTGAGTTAATGAAGTGGGAATGCCCTGCCCATTGTAGGCAAAGCCCTCCTTACTCTGGTTGGTGAATCTGGGTTCTAAAAGGCAGCAGGCTGAGTAATTAAAAGGGAGCAAGTCAGTGAGCATCATCGTCCCATGGCCTCTGCTTCAGTTGCTGCCTCCAGGTCCGTACCTGTTCGAGTCCCTGTCCTGACTTCCTTTGATCATGAACAGTGATATGAAAGTGTGCACCAAATAAGCCCCTCGTCCCCAACTTGTTTTTGGTCACAGATTTTCATTGGAGCAATAGAAACCTAAACTAAACCAATGGGTAATCTCAGAAGACCATAGTGATTAAGGTCTTTGTGTCATTGTTGAAAGTATGAACAGGGTGAGTCAATGTTTAGAATAATTCTATGGGGAACTCACTATAAGTTCTCCAAATTAATATCATCAAGACTCTCCAGATAGGAGATGTCTCAAATTCAGGAAATAATTATTTTTTCCAGTGTCCAGACAATTATCCTTTTAAGATAAATGTTTTGTAATGCATCCCTTTTCACTCTAACACTAAGTTTTACATACTTTGTCACATTTACAATGTAATAGAGGTAACTATTTCTTGGTTGTTTTCTTATTCTCAAACTCTTCAAATTAAACACATTAAATATATGCAGCTCTTTGGATACCAAAAGCTTTTATATTGTATGGATGTGGAAGTATTTTAGCTAAAGTATTTTTACTGTTAAAGAAAAGTAAATGAAACATGCTTAGATTAGTAAAAAGAAAGGCTTCTTCAGTCAATGTAAATTTCAAAAGGGAAAAAGAAAGTAGAAAAAAGTAACAATAGAGACCAGCACAGATATTTTGAGTAGTAAAGAAATGAAAACTGTTTATTTTATCAAGACTATAAGCACAATTGCAGAGGAAGGGCCAGTAGCTTCAGTCACTCATATAGGGTTATGCAATCAAGTCTAGTTAGTATGAATCGAGGAACAAAAAACATCAATATTACATATGTCCTGTCACAATGACCCACACATAATCTTTTACCTGCCAGATATATTGATAATACAGCTAGACATTAATGTCTCACAGATAAGGATGCCACATTTTTTTTTGTGTGACATCTATAGATTATTCTAGACAGGAACAAATTCTTAAAGGAAAAAGTAGTAGTAAGAAAAAGAAGTTGAAGTATACACTAATGAACAGTGGAAATTTTTTTACATTGTTTGTAAAAGTGCAGATTTAGCAAATTTTTTGTCAAAAAAATTACAAAACTCACATTATCCATGACAACAATATCAGAACTATATATGGGATTGAGGATACACTTTTGCTTCAGAACCTAGCAATGCTCAGATATCTGGGCAATATCTAAACAGATGAGAACTGGGTAAGAAACAAATGAAGCATATTCTAAGTATCTTAATTCCTTGAAAGGTATTGCTATTATTAAGAAATCTCAGACCACAGGTAAAATTTTTAAAGAATAAAGATGTATAGACTTGGGCTGGAGAGATGGCTCAGCCATTAAAGGCTAGGCTCACAACCAAAAATAGAAAAGGTATATAGACCCTCTCAATATATCATAATGTCATTTATCTTGTGTATCATAGTATGTCATTTATATTTAGCCTAGTAAATGTGGTTTCCAAAGTCAAAACATGCATTATTTTTACATTTATTATATGTTAAAATATGAAAAAGCAAGACTCTTACACAGTGTAAGCATGGAGAGTACCATTGAATTACCTTGTGAAATATGGAGGTAATGAAGATTTTAAAACTTAACCCCTGCAGTTAAAACCACTTTCAATGCTGTCCATCCCCAAATGTATATCTTGGCAATAGTGGTAGACGACTGACTGAAAATAAGAGCCTTAAATTTGGGACTTGCTGTTTCATTTATAGTGATGTGACAAAATCCAGAACAAGCCTCTTACAAGAAATTTGCACAGTGTTTGTTGAATAAATGTTGCATTTGTCATCAAACATCAGCTATTCCCCTGAGCTCCAGTGACATTAAGTGCATAGTGCAGTGGAAAATAAGATACACATATTATTAGACTCAAGTGAGCAGCCAAACATAAAAGTGATTCATAACCTCTACCCATCGTGTGGCTTTATTGCCATGTGGTATAATCTTTGCCATTCAAAATTAATTCCCATGAATTAGTCAATAAATGAACAAAAGCCAACAGAGACTTTTACTTTTCAGTAACAATACCTTTTTGGAAATGTATCTTTGTTCCTTACATCTTAAATCCCAGGGGTTTTCTGGCCACTTTCTCCCAGTCACTCTCCCTTAATTGAGAAATGTCTCCCAAAGGCTGAAATTTCAACATCTGTTCACAATTGTTGCTATGGAGGTTCAGTATCTGTAGCCATGCTGGAGAAAGTACATCACATTTCCAGTTTGCTCTTTCTGCTTCATATTTGTGACTGAGGATGTGAGGTTTCAGCTTTCTCCTCTAGCTGCCACATTTGGTTGCTATTGTACCTCAATGCAGTGATAGATTCTTACCCATCTGGAACTCAGGCCTGACTAAACCCTTCCTTCTGTAAGTCATCTTGGTCATGATGTCTTATCACAACAGAAAAGTAACTAATACACACTCTTTATTTTGTGGCAATGCTCCTTTTCAGCCCTTCAGATATCATCTATGGCTTAAAGACTTGTCAAGTTTTTTTCTATCCTAACTTTCTCTTCATATCTATACTTAACTACTCAGCTAGTGTTTCAAGTAGGCTGTCTTTAGGCATCTGCTGATTGAAATACATGCAGCTGAATTTCAAAGCTGCTTATGGTTTCACCCCATTTCCATTCAAACCTACTGTTTCAGTCTCAGTAAACAACAGCAGTGTGTAGTTAGATTCAGTTTGTGATTATCCATAAGTGACTTTTTTCTGATATTCTCCTTCTTAAGGGTGACCTAGGGCCTCTATCTTCTTGTTCCTTACCAGTGTTCTGCTACAGTGCACCAACCCTCCTTTCAGGGAAAACAGCAATAGTGACCAAGGAAACTTCCTTACTCCATGCTATATTTAGTTGCCCAGGGAAACAGTTAACCCTCACATCATTTGCATTCCTTTTCATGCCATCTCATTGTACTTTGGATGTAATACATACGCACTGGCATTTCTTCCAAGGTTCTGGTTATCTGTCAGCTGTCTGTTATGTATATCTATGTGTCTTATTCCTCTTCCTACCTTTCTTTCAACTTCTTTGGCTTCATATATGACCTTAGATTGATCCAGTACCTCCTCCTCTATTTTTTGGACTTTACCCATGCTTTTGTCTATACACAGTAGCACTTCTGCATTTTTTTTTCAATTTATCAATAGCAGAAGTTTATTTCCAACAGTGCTGGGAATTTCAAGTTCAAAGTACCTTAGTACTAGGGGAGGCCCAGAGAGACATGATATATATATATATATATATATATATATATATATATATATATATATATATATCACTGCCAGTTCCCTCTACCTCCCATCCTCCCATACCCAGTTTCATTCACCACCCACTCCACAGGGAGGGTGAGGCCTTCCAGGAAGGATCATGAAAACCTGTGAAGTCATTTGGAGTAGGGTGTAGGCCCTCTTTCCTGCTTCCCCACTGTGATAGTGATGGAATATTATTCTACTGGAATTATAAGCTCCAAATAAACCATTGCTTTTATAAGTTCCTTAATAATTCCTTTATCATTGTTACAGAAAATTAACAGATACAAAAGTTGGTACCAGGGAATGGTCTAATTCTATGACAGGCCTGACCGATTACATTGCTTTTATGGATGAATATGGGAAATTTGGGAGTTCAAAGTAGAAAAATAGTTGAACACTATAAGCAGTGCTTAATGAGCTGTGCTAGAAGGATCTTGGAATTAGTTCTGAGAGTCAGGAGCTTTCAGAGGAGAAGAATAAAATTAGGCTTGAGGCCATTTCTCTGTAAAATTTTGACAAAAAAATAATAAAAAAATGTACCTGTGTTTTGACCTTGACCCATGGCTATATTGAAAGTTAATGGACAAAAGGGGATTTTAGAGAAGTCTAATATTGACTCTGTTACACAGTTGTTAGTAATCACTCTTACACAGGTGCAAGATGATAAGAATCAAGTAGGAGAAAGAAATACAAAGCATATATTGCAAAGATAAAACAAAACAAAACAAACAACAACAACAAAAACATCAGTAAACTTAGTCATATAGCCAAGTCTTGTCCTGAAAAAAGTAAGATTAAAGAGAGACCTGATCCACACTGGAATACAGGGAAGACTACCTTCTGAGTGGATGCCACAAGCTAATTTCCAGTCTGTGAAAGAAAAAGTCTTAGGGATTTTCTCCTACTGGAAAGAATGAATAAAACCTGCTGCAACTGAGATTCAAGGCAGCCAAAGTCTGTCCCAAGGTATTTAATATGTGGATGACTTTAGCTCATGAAACAGAATTAAGTCATCATGGAATATAATTCTTACCTGAGGTTTAAAAAAAAAATCCTTGATGTCAAGCATGTAAGTCCCTGCATTCCCTGCATCAAGAAAATAGAGACTTTTGGATTTTTGACAAAATTATTATTATATGGCCATGTACCTAGTGTGGGTGGGGCAGGAAGTAGAATATGGTTAATTGAATGAGATGTCCCCCATAGACTCAGAGGTTTCAATACTTGGTCCCTAGTTACTAGTGCTGTTTGAGGAGGCTTTGGGTGTATATCCTCTCAGGAGGAAGTGTGTCACTAGGGATGAGCTTTGAGGTTTCAAAATGACTGTCACTATTTGTAGGTCAATCTCTACTCCAGTTCTCAGTTTCCAGCTCCATTTCCAATCACTGCCTATTGACATGCTTCTCCATGATGATGGTGATGAACTCTTGCCCCGCTGGAATGGTGGTTCCAAATAAACGTTTCTGTAAGTTGCCTTGGTCATGATGCTTTATCACAACAGAACAGTAACTAATATAGTGAGTGTATACTAAATATCAAATGCATACTTGTACTGCTCAAAATCAAATCTTCCTTATTGTCATGATTGAGTTTTGATTGTCAGTTGTACCAAATTAAGGCAAAGCCTTATAGCTGAGAAGGTATTTTAATTTAAGTCATTTGCATGTACAATTTGACTGTATTTCTATTTCACCAGCATCATGGAACTTTGTCTTGCATCTAATATCTATAATATTTAAGTGATATGTGAAATAATATGTTAATAACCTTGCATATAAATCTGTACTATAATTATGATCATTATAATATTTTCATGAAATTAAAGCAGGCCAAATGGCAAATGTAATTAAAAGCTGGAAAGTTGTAGAACTTACATTTATTCCCCATGCCTATAGAGAAAAAAATAATATAGTTTGTATTTACAAATTTCTATGGGGCCTCTGGCAGTGGAACCAGTATTATCCCTAGTGCACGGACTTTGGGAGCACATTCCCTATAAAGGGATACTCTCTCAGTCTAGATACACAGGGGAGGACCTAGGCCCTGCCCCAAATGATGCCACAGACTTTGATGATCCCCCATGGGAGGCATCACCCTCCATGGGCAGTGAATGGGGTATGTTTTGGGGGTTTGGTAGGGGGGGTTGGGGGTGGGAGGAAGAAGGAACTGGAATTGATATGTGCAATAAGATTTTTTTAAAATTGAAATAAAAAAACAATGAATTTCATTCTGAATTATAATGTATTTTTGAAGACTGGTCCTTTTCATAAAAGAAGAGGAGGTTGTTAGCTTATTGGTCCCACATTTCTAAATATTTTCTGGGGATGGAATATTTTCAGATTTAAACACTACAGCCAGTATTTAAGAAGTAGACCTCAGTAATAATGAAATTTATGAAGTATGTGTTCAAATTAGTCAGTGAAGGATTAAAGCTACATGCTAATCTCAGTTCTCACAGGAAAAGATGTCACACCTTGTATACCTTGTATTTCAATCAACTGTGCGCTTTCCCCCATTTTACAGACTAAAAATTCAAGCTTCCTTTGCCCTATATGTCCACTGACTTCATGACTTCATCTTAAGTCCACACACCTGAGTCACCAAGTTAGTGGTAAGTGTGACACAGCAATTCTGTTGTATTACTTTTGGTCACTGAACTCCATAAATAGTGAAATTTGATGGAATTCTTAATAACTGGTGACATATGTAGAAGTAACAGGAGAAGGGGAA
Source organism: Phodopus roborovskii (assembly GCF_943737965.1). NCBI lineage: Eukaryota > Metazoa > Chordata > Mammalia > Rodentia > Cricetidae > Phodopus > Phodopus roborovskii. The sequence continues at coordinate 3,145,978 of NW_026125444.1, forward strand.
AAAAAGCTTGTATTTGTAAAAGGCCATGAATTACAGGCCAGGGAAATTTTGACCCACAGTTTTCAGAGGGAACTTGTGGTAAAGAGGTAGAAAGAAAAGCTGTCTATGTAAGAAGGTCATAAATTACCTTGGAAACCTTCTGAGGGTGTTTGACCTTGGCTTAGAGATGATAGGATGCCCTTGAAGATTATGAAGCAGATAGAAAAGTATTTCAAATCATCTAGACTGTTCTCCTATTATTTCTGGTATTCACTTATAGGTCCTGAGTTGAAAATTATTAGGGTTTTTGATCTGATAATGATTGTTAAAAAAGTAATGCTTTGTACGAGGTGATTCTACATTCAAAACAGCTGGACAAAGCAGCCTTACAGACTACAGCCAGGATTTCTGAATCTTCTTCGAATCCCCCATGACAGCGCCCCTTACCAGCAGGGAGTAGTTTGGAAAGAACAACGCCCAAATTCCCAAATATTGTCTATAAATGTTTGTTTTCATTTAAATGGACTGTGTTATATAAAATAAATTTAAAAAATTAAAAAAATACTATGAATAAATAAAGAAAAAGTCATGCTTTATAGAAACAATACACACATTGGATTCTGAGTAGATAGTCAACAAGAATATTAGCTTCCACACTTCCTCTTGAAGCCTTTAGTACTTAATGCTGCATTATTCTTCTACTGATCACATTTTCCAAAAGTATAACAGGTACAAAACAATATTTGCCTTTTTGCTGTCTTACAAAAGCCTGTGATGAAAGAAAGCAGCCAGACATGGATGCTGCCATAGACCAGTCTCTATTGCTATAAGAAAATTTACAAAGCTCAGTAATCTGTAAAGAAAAGAAGCTTATTTTAGCATGTGGTTTTCTGTGTGTGTGTGTGTGTGTGTGTGTGTGTGTGTGTGTGTGTGTGTGTGAGTGGGGAAGTGCCAACTCCACTCAGGGCTCTATGCTGTTCCATTCACAGTGGGGAAGCAGAAGTATAATCACATGTACACAAGAAATTGTCATGTGGTAAGCTAGAGAGAGTAAGAACAAGCCAGGGAAGCTGTACTTGGTTTATAACAATCCTCTCTTATGGCAGCTCACCCACACTGTAGGATCTATGTTAACCTCTACATGAGGGTGGGAACACTCATGAGCTATTTGCTTCTTCAAGATCCCAGCACCTCTCAGGACTACCATCTGTGGAATCAAATTTTAGCATGTATTCTGGTAGGGACAAACCATATCTAAACCACAGCAGATAAGGCCAGAAATTCTCAAAGGCAGTGTTGCCAAGAGAAATGCACTTTATACAACTATTAACTTTATACCAACAGATGGTGGGTAAGTCTACACCCAACACATTTAAGAGAAAGTTGAATAATTCATGAAAATATAAGCATAATTAAGACTTAGATATTCACTTGTGGTTCAGCTATAGTTAAGAAACACTAAGATTTAAGGGTTTTTCAATGGTAAATAACTGTTTACTGAAGCCTCTCTTTCAGGTCTAGCATTTAGGGTCCTCAACTTGTATATTATTTAACTTTCATCCCTGAAGGACCATCTCAGTTAAGATGGATGTGATGATACATCAATGCAATCACAGCACTCAGGATCAAGTAGGAGGGTTGAAGCCACTCTGGGCTTTATAGCTGACCTGTATCAAAAAAAAAAAAAAAAAAAAAAAAAAAAAAAAGAAAGAAAAAAGAAAAAAGATGCAGAAAACTTGGAGGTTGAGAGAAATTAATATCTTTGCTGACAAAAACTTTAAAGTCTTCTGTTATATTCCTAGTTTTTCTAGAATTAACTGTGCAGACGTGGATAAAGAATATTTTCTTGGTAGTGAATGAACTAAGACATACAAATGCATTTAGGGATCCACAAAGACCAATTCAAATTGTATTTTGTTATACATCTTGAAATTGTAATCTAATTACATCATTTTCCACTTCCTTTTCTCCCTCCTAACCCTCCTATATATCCCATCTTGCACATTGTTAAATTCCTGGCCTCTTGTTTTTTACAAACCTAAATATATCAGTGCAACCCAATCAGGATATACAATGTTACATGTGTGTGAAGTGTGTCTGAGTGTGTGTGTGTGTGTGTGTGTGTGTGTGTGATTACTGAAGACAAGGGGAAACAGTCTTTCTCAGGGATGACCACACAAATTGTCTTCAGTAATCAGCATCCCATACTTGCCTGTAGTCTCCTGTGTGTGGTGGAGACCGTGAGCTTTCCTTAATTCACATTATCATGTCTATTATTCTTGTTCAGCTGATGTTCAGGCATTCATGTTGGTGAGATATTATAGGTACAGCTTATGGAATTTCTAGGAGACACACTCTTATAGCTAACTCCCTGTTCCACTTGGACTTAGTCCTTCCACCCAATCTTTCATAATAATCCCTGAGCCTTAGGTACAGATGGTGTGTCATTCATGTATTCCTTGGGGCAGAGCTCTGCAACTTGACATTTTCATTGATTGTTTTTGTATGATCTATTGCAAAAAGAAGCTTCCTTAATGTGGACTGAGGACTACACATTTCTGTGTATATAAGAACATATATTTAGAATGTAGTTAGGGATTATATTGATTTAGTAAGGTGGCAGCTTTAGGTTCTCCTCCAAAAACCATGACTACACTAACCATAAACAGTTCACTAACACTTGCTACTAGGTCTCCAGTACAAGGAATGGTTTACCTCTCTTTGAGCAATTTTTAAGTCCAATTATAGAGATGTTGGTTACTGCCAAGATATGCATGGCACGACTGACCCCTCAGTGCTATCATGCTATTCTGGTTATTCTTGAGTGCATAGGCATCCTATCTGGGTAGGACCATTGATTGTTTATCTTCTTTGGAAAATTAAATCATGCCTTCTGGTACCATGAAAGCTAGTCCTCAGGAATGATGCATTTGGGTTATATCCAGCTCAGGGGCATCTAGACCCTGTGTCTGAAATGTATGGTGTCTTCAGTAATGGGGACTTACCTTCCACCTAGGTGGGGCAACCAAGGGAAATAGCAACAGTAATGTTTTGGGAATCTCTTAGACAGTCCTGATCAACAACTCAAAAGAAGGATTTCTCATGCCTTTTGTTCAGGTTTTAGTTCGATGGTCTTTGGCTCTTGGAGGAGCATTGTCTTCCCAGATGGGAAATGTTCACTTAAACTAGATTTGTATATTTATACACTGATGTATGTATATTACAACTATTTATAAGTTGGTAGTGAATAATATGATTACTTATTACTTTAATAGACATCCTTACTAATATTTTAGTTTCCTTCTCCCTGTTCTATATTTATCCCCCTCGCCCCTCCCAATTATACCCCTCCACATGTATTTTCATTTTCTCATCAAATCACTTCTACCTTGCTATGTATTTCCTTCTCTATTGCTCCCTCTACCTCCACCCCATTCCCTGGCAATGGACCCTATTTACTTTTCTGGTTTCTGTAGTTACTCCACACTTTGTACTCATATCTGAAGATTTGAAGCAAGAAGCCTTTGATGAAAAAGCCCTGCAATGTTTCTCTTTCTGGATCCAGATTACCTCATTCAACAAGACCTTTTGTAGCTATAACCATATCCCTGAAATTCTCGTATTTTCATTTTTATTCATGGTTTAATAATCTTCCATTGCACACATGTACCACATATCTTCATCCATTTTTCAGTTGAAGGGCATTCAGGTTGTTTCCATTTCCTAGTTAATGTGACTAGTGCAGCAATGAACATGGCTGAACAAGTGTCTGTGGAATGGAATGTCGCGTCCTTTGGGCATATATTAAAAAGTAATATATGTTGGTCATGTGACAGATTTACTTTTAGCTTTTTAAGTATTCTCCACGCTGATTTCCAGAGGGGCTGGATCAGATGGAAATCCTACCGAGTGTGAATGAGGATTCTCTATCCCAAACAACCCCTCCAGTAGCTGGTGGTTTCTTTCTTTTTTTATTACTATTATTTTTTTCTTATTTTGTTGATCCCTTCTGGAAGGCATCACCTTCCAGAAGGGATCAACAAAATCACAAAATCTGTCAAATCATTTGGAGTAGGAACTAGGCCCTCCCTCCTGCCTCTAGGTTAAGGAAGTATCCCTCCATGGGGAATGTGCTCCCAATGTCCTGGTTCCACTGTCAGAGGTCCCTTAGAGTGCCCAGGCCTTCTAACTGAGACCCATGTTCAGGGGTCTGAGTCAGTCTCATGTTGGTTTCCCACCTATCAGTCTGGTGGGTTCATTAGCTCCCCGTTGTTCAGGTCAGCTGTCTCTGTGGGTTTCTGTAGCCTGATCTTGTCTCCATTTTCTTACCACTCCTCCCTCTCTGCATCTGCATTCCAGTTTGGCTCATTGTTTAGTTGTGGGTGTCTTCTTCTGTTTCCATCAGCTACAGATGAGGGCTTTTTGATGGTAGATAAGTTAGTCATCAATCTCATTCTTTACTGATCTTTTCCCATTCAGATTGGAATAAGATAAAAATCTCCAAGCTTTTAATTTGAATTCCCCTGATTGCTAGAAGAGATGATTGATGAATATTTCTTAGCCATTACCCCCTTTTCCTCCCGCCCCTTTGTTTTGGATTCTTTGTTCATGTCCCAGGTTTACTTTGTTTTTTGATGAGTCATTTGTTTTTATGACTTTTTTATATTTTGAGTACTTTATACATTCTGGATATTAATCTTCTGTCAGATGTAGAGCTGGCAAAGATTCTCTTATTCTATGGGCTTCCTCTTCATTGACAGCTTTTTCCTTCCCTTTCCCCACCCCTCCATTTCCTTTACTGGCCACAATTCCTCTCAGGTGTAATATTATACCCTGCTCTCAAGAGCACCTGTTCATTGCAGCCCTTCATATCCACTTATGTCCAGTTTGGAAAGCAGAACTTGTCAAGGCAGCTTTGCAGAGAAGGGGACATAAGAGAAATGTGAAGTTCCTGAGATTTCCTGGAAAGTCCTACTACCTAAATGAAGATCAACTAAAAAATCTGATCTAATTTTACCATTGTGAATGAGGGCTAAATTCTCTCTTCAAGGTTCTGAGGGTGTCTGCTGATGTTTGCATCTGTGATTTAGAACTGTTACCCTTCCTGACACCTCATGATGAGATGGTAAGGCATTTTCACTCTAGTCTCAGAAGAGCTTATTTCCTAGCTTGCTAACATTATGACCAATATAAAACTGTGTGTGCCATCATCAATGAGATAGAGCTGAACCATTAACACCAACAACTTTAGCTCTGCACAGTGGAATATGATTCCCAATGACTCATTTATTGACAAGTACTAATTGTTTATCTCCTAAAAGCCACCAGAAAAGTAAATCCACATTACTCCACAAGCCCAGTGCTTAAAACTTTGAGCTCTTCAAAGGTCATTGACAGTATTTGAGAACTGTAAAAACAAAACAGAAAGAAACAGTGTATCAAACTTATAAAAGGAAATAGCCCTGAAACAAGTTTTCAAAACCAATCATTTAAATGACTACAAATGGAACATTTCATTATTGTTATTAATTGTTACATTTCATGGCCACTTCCAACAGTTTATTTAGATTATTTAACTCTGGAAGAATTCCCAGGTGTATATTTTGAGGCTCAGATTATAGGAAAAAAATGACTAATATTAAAGCATTTGGCTCATGATCAAAATTGAAAATCAAATTACAAATACCTTTAAATTTTTATAGTCAAAATCATCCTCTAATGAGATGTGATATGCCTGCTAAAAATTAATATGCTTCAAGTTACACAGATAGGGCCTCAAGAGAGTGTCAAAGCTCTGTATGGTTCATAACTCTGTATACCATGCTTGGTTGTACAGAACAGAAGGCTCTTGGGTTAACCCATTGTCAAAGAGCCCAGAGTCACAGTAAAGGAGCATCAGGCAGTGAAGCAAATACATGGAACACAGTGCAACAACAGCTAAAATGTGTAGTTGGACTTGGAAGATTGTTTACTAGGTTGTTTTTGCTCTGTAAGAAGAGAACTTCAGTTGAGATTTCCCAGCACTCACATAAATGCTAGATATGACAATGTGTATCTGTAACCCCAGAGCTGGTGAAATAAAGACTGTTCCTGCAAGCTTGTTTACCAGCCAATGTACCTGAAGCAGCAACCTTGGCTCCTGGTTGAACGGTGTGATTCTTCTGAGTAGAGGGTAACTGAGAAAGACACGTGACATCTAACACTCCCTCACAATTGCATGCAGACAAATATATACATGGATATATGCACTCTCTCTCCCTATCACACACACACACACACACACACACACACACACACACACACACACTCATACACACATGGGCAGATATATAATCTATCAGAGAGGATATTCAGATATATATTTTATTTGTTATCTAGCTTCCTTAGTTTTGTTGGCATTCTCAAATAAGCAGACAGCATCATTTATGTTTGCTATCAGACATTGCTTAACAACAGCAACTGCATTCTGCAAATTTGTTAAGTGATCCATAGTTTATGAGTACATCAGAGTATGCTTGCTTATACAATGATAGTTAAGATATCAACCTGTGACAAAACCTTATGGCATTGATTTATAATGTGGTCCAAAGTAATCAGAATTTCGTTGCTATGCATGGATTTGTGGGTGTATTATATGTGGGAGCATTATCGTGAATTGTCTCATGTGATATGGAGGCTGAGAATCTGAGGTCTGTAACCTGGGGAACCACCAAAGATGCTGAGGTCAGTCCATCTAGCACCAAAGGCTGAGAACAATGGAAACCATTCTCCAGTAGTAACAGAGGATGAGATGAGACAATTCAGCTTAAGCATTGATGCAGGTGAAGATAATAAAAGGCAAATTTCCTTCTCTTTTATCTTTTGTTCTATTAGCTCCTTAATGGATTGAATGAAAGGTCACACAGTATGAAATTAACATACTGATACACAGATTCAAATGCTAGCCTCCCCCTGAGGCTAGTCTTGCACGCACACAAGAAATAATGTTTAGTTTGGAGTCCTTATGACCCAGTTAATTGGATGCATAAAGTTAACAGGCTGATACCCAAAAGTTCTGAGTCCCTTGCAGTCTACCTCTTGTGGGGATACTTACAGATTTATGGACACTAAAACAGAATTTTCTGAGAAAGGCAGATTTATGATACAAAATGAAAGAACATACAATACTTTAACTTGGACACAAAGTCATACATATGAAGTAAATCTTATAAATTCTGGAATGCATTTTCCATTTTCTTTTCAAAGGAACTAATCTTAACTATAATTACCATGCATATTGCCATTGTCTTTTCACAATCATATTTTTTGATTCTCATGTTATTTTTGTCCTGTAGTATTCTAGACATGAAGCTTTCTTTTCTCAGTTTTAGTTTCTGTTTCTATGTGAATACCAGCCTATTCTATTTCTCCTGTTAGCATCAACAATAATAAGGTACCAAACCATCTCTTCTGAATGTCTACCCTAGGCTATACACATATATTTCATATACAGTATCTTTATCTCTGTTTGACAGATGGAAACACTTTCTTAGCAAAACCACTATGGTCACAAAAGCAAATACTTTTACTAACTCCATGGTGCTAACTCCAGCCATCTTTTCCCTGCAGGACGTCCTTCTCAAATAATTATCACTTGTATATTCCATAAGATTCTGTGGCATATGGTGATTTACAATAACTGCATATTAGGTCACCTTCTATTATTATTTCTGTCTGTTGGGTTTTTGGCCATAATCAAAGTTCTTCATGTTTATAAATTTTCTCCATCATGTATTTAACACATAGCCATAGTTGTGTGGAAGTTCTTTTTGTAAAAAAAAAAAAAAAAAAAGTCACCTACTTGCTTATGTCTCAGCTGGAGAATTTTTTCTCTCTTGTATAATGACAGAACATATTCTGCTTAATGTCATTGCATTACCTCTCACAACAGCAGGCCATAAGTCCCAGTGTCATAGTGTTTCTTTTCCATTGTTGAATAAAATGCTGGCTCACAGAAACAGGTCCAAAATACTATGGGTACACAAAGAAGGACTGCTGATCCATGTGTTCTTTTTGTGGTGGCATCCTTAGTCTTATTTATAAATTATTCTAATGGCTTGCTGATATAATTGCTCAAAGTTTAATTTTTTTTTCTTAGCAAGTCATCAGTTGGATGTTACATCTGTCTGTGTCCTTTTAAGTGCCCTGCCACGTGCCTGCTTCTGTTTGTCAGTATAGGAGGGGACTGTTTCTCTATAATGTGCTCTGTTGTTTCTCTTTCTGTATAATCAGCAATCTGTTTGCTGTTTACTGGTAATAGAAAGTGTTATAATTTGCTCCCTTCAGAAGGAAGAGAAACTTGCTGATTGAGATTGTGGTTGAATAGGAATCTCTTGTAGAGCAGAAATGTGTACGACATGTTCACTAATTAATATTCCAGAAGAAGTTGCCTGGTTTCCCTATTTTGTATTCAAAATCATGTCTATTGCAGTTTGTTTGATGTTAAGAACATAATGAGTGCAATACTTTCTTTCAAGAAGCTAGAAAAATGTTTGTTTCAACATCTCTAAAATAAAAATCTTTATAGAAAAAAAGTATACCTTTTTCCTGTTCCTAAGTATTTTTTGAACTACAACATAATGTAAAGTTTAATTAGCATATGTTGCACTGGTGATAATTTACTACTCAATTAATTAGCTGACTTTATTCTTAAGCATATCTAATTGAATGTAGGTGAAAACAAATGCTTATCATCCTTGTTATCTGATTATTCTGGAGGAATTAATCAAAGCCTAAAAGTATAATAATGAGAGACAGAAATGTGAGCTCACTCACATTGACACATGGCATAATTATGTACAAAGAAGCAGAAAAGAGTGAACTGAAAAACATAAAAATTAACAAACTTGGAGTTTCTGTCCCTCCCATTTTCATAGTCATTTAGTCCCAAATAAACACACACAGGCTTATATTAATTATAAATACTTTGGCCTATTGCTCAGGCTTCTTATTGGCTAGCTCTCTCTTAATTATTAAACAATTTCTATCAATCTGTGACTCTCCACTTCATCTTGGCTTACCTATGTTGTCTGGACCTTTTGCTTTCCTCAGCAATTACATAATGTCTCCCTGGTAACTCACTCTCTGCCTTTCTTTTCCCATACTTCTTTTAGTCTGATAGCCCTGCCTATACTTCCTGCCTAGCTAACGGCCAATCCTTTTTTTATTAACATCTTTCATCACTAACTATTGAAGAATTAAGTGTACTGATGCAAGGAAGATGTGCAGTCTTTATCCCGCTCATTGGACAGAAGCCCTACCCAGGCTATCCTTTTTCCTATCACTATAGCAGAGTCTCCCCACCAGCTATTCCCTTACTCTTTCTGAAGATGATCCACATAGACCCCCATCCTAAGTTCCAAGGCAGATTGTGAACTTCTATCCTGTGACCCCTTCATTAAAGTTGTAATCATCACCCAAGACCATGGCAATCTATCAGATTCAACTAAGAAAACTCAGACAATGTGAATGGAAAATAGTGGCTTGATATTTCTGTAGTCATCGATGCATTTTATACAATGTGAAAAGTAAGCATGTTCACAATTCAATCTACATTTATTCTCCTTGATATTAAAAATATTCTTTGAAATTTTGCACACTTATAGAATAAATTTTAATCATATTAATCTATCATTACCTACATCTACCTTTCTTTGGTGCCACCTACCCAGTTTTCCCCTGCATTTCATGCCATCAGGTAGTTTATTTCTATTGTTATTGAAAACCACCTAAGTCAAATTGGTGTTGTCTATATGTGCATGAGGTGAAGCTATGGACATCCTATTAGCTTCAGTGCACCAAAGGAGAGTGGTTCATCCTCAGTAAACATCCATTATTTATAGCTCTCTTGCCAAGAATAGGGCCTGGGGATGGGGGGAACCTCTCCCATTCGTGATTGTCATTCATCAATTGTCTTAATATCGTGCCATCAATGTGCAAGTAACCACAATTTCTATGAGTAGATATGTAGAACAGCATCAGCATGTCCAAAAATGTCCTAATCTGCTACATCTTACTTTTTTTTTTTACTACACTTATTTGGAGCTGTTCCTTAAACTTAGAAGAAAGATGATTAATATAGATGATTCACAGATGAGCATGTATAGTCACTTACACTTGGATTTTGATTATAGACACTTTTGAAAGTGGTTGGTTATTTTCATGATCATCCTTTCATTATTATATCAGTGGGAACATCTTGACAAGCAGGCCAGTAATTATAGCCCACAAGGGCCAGGCTTAGGTAAAACTATTGTTATCTTTTCTTCCTTAGCAGTCTGCATAGCACCCTCTGATATAACATGGACTAGCCAGGAAGGGGAGACTTTTCTTGTAAATGAAGTTTGGTTTCCCCATGTCCTGAATTCAAATGAGTGGTATCTTCAGTGTTAAGCTCTTACTGTCTAGTTATATGAATTAAGAGAATAACAATAACCTGTGTTGTTTTCCTGACTCTAATTATTAACTCATTTGGAGGTATGTGGCACTGAGATTTTCACTTAATGGTTCACATCATCTGGGGAAAATATTGCCTGTCTACCCCTGTAGTGTACTTATGATAAAAACCCTACTAAAATGTAATGCATTTTTAAAATTATTTTACAACCTAGTAGATTTACATAAGGCTTCTTCATGTATCTTTACTTTTGGTTAATCTACACTATAAAACCTGCCTTCCCATATCTACCCCTCTCAGTCACCAGTTAGACTCTTAACCCAGGGTACTATGTACATTCCCTGTTTACCACTTTCACCTCTGATGATATTTTTCATGTGGATTGCAAGATTATAGGTATATGCATTACTTTTCACACACTCTTCATTTTGCTTAAACTCTTACCATCCCCCTGTTTTCTCTGACACTTCTGACACTAATAGCAGCACTATGTCAAGAGGTAAAATCTGAGGGCACAGATCTCAAACTAGGAATTGCTAGACTTGTCAGTGAAAATGACAAAGAGTATACTATATAAATAAATCAATTGTGTTCACAGTTGCATCAAAAAACAGAAACACTGAGGAGTCTATATTTCTGGGTTCTTCCATTTTGGAGAACACTGAACTGAAAAACAGTGATTATAAGGAACTTAATGTGAATCTCAGAAGCAATAGGTAAAAAGAACAGGATGAGACGCTCTAGATTAAGAACTATAGTGACATCTCAGCTACTGCTTTACTCACATCTTCTTCATCTTAGGGCTTCTTTCTCTATTGTAATCACAACAATACTCACTTTTTAGAAATACATACAAAACGTAGGACAAGGGATTGAAGGACAAACCATGTCTTGAAGTCTAAATTTATCCCGTGTAAAATAAACAAATGACTAATAGAGGATGACTTGGAGATCTTGTCACCCTTTAAACATTTATTTTCGTATGCATGCATGTGCATGGTAGGTTGAATAAAAATATCTTTCCATAGGCTCATAGATTTGAACACTTGGTCATCAGGGAGTGGTGATATTAGGAGGTATAGCCTTGTTGGAGGAAGTATGGTCATGCTGAAAAAAGTGTGTAACTAAGGTGGATTTTGACGATTTGAAAGTCTCTCTCTCCCTCCCTCCATTCCTCTCCTCTCCTCTCCCTCCCTCCCTCCCTCCCTCCCTCTCTCTCTCTTTCTCTCTCTCTCTCTCTCTCTCACTCTCACTCTCCTTACTGCCTTCAGATTTGGATTTAGAATTTTCAGTCACCATGTCTGTCTGTGTGCTACCATGCTCCCTACCATGAAAATAATGCACCAAACCTCTAAGACTGAAAGTAAGCTCCAATTAAATGTTTTCCTTTAAAAGAGTTGCCAAGGTCATAGTGTCTCTTCACAGCAAAATAACACTAAGACAGAAACTGGTACCAGGGAGCTGTATTGAGATATTCACTTTGGCCGCAGCTGTGGCACTGACCATGCCCATTGGGGTGAAGACAGTGGCGGACTTTACCTGGGGGAATTAGGTCTGGGGAAGGGCCCCTCCACGGGAAATATTGCTTGCAGTACGGGGACAGAAGAGTGTCCAGAGGCATCCTTGGGACCAGGAACCTGCTGGTCTCTAGTGCAAGTTATTTCTCCCTGAATAAATATCTTTTTAGCCTATTTGTTTTTCCTGATCATTATTTGTTGGTGTGACAAACCTGAATATGTTATTTCTTAGTGGATTGTAGACTTCTAAGAAAAGCAGTTGAATGATTTAAATGGGGCCATATTAATAGGAACCTGGAAGACAGTGGTACTGGGAACAATGTAGGTAATGACAGCCCAGCTCAAGAGGATTTAGAGGAGAACCCTTATGGTGGTTTGAATAGGTATGGTCCCCTTCTCTCATGTGTTTGAATACTTGGCCCACAGAGAGTGATACTAGTAAGAGGTACGGCCTTGTTGAAATCATGAAGGCAGGCTTTGAGGCCTTATATGTTCAAGTTATTTCCAATGTGACACATAGCCCATGGGTCAAGATGTACAACTCTCAGATCCTTCTCCAGCACCATGTCTACCTGCATACAGCCATGCTTCTTGCCATGGCGATAATGGCTACAACTCTGACCCTCTAAATTTGTCTCAATTAAAAGTTTTCCCTTATAAGAGTTGTCTTGGTCATAGTATCTCTTCACAGCAATACTCTAATAATTAAGACAAGCCTAGAGAGCATTATTATGAAGTTTTTGTGAATAATGTAACTGGCTGACTTTTGCTTTTATATTAAAAATCTCACTAAGGCTAAATTGAAGAATTTTGGGTTAATGGCACTGACAGAGGATATTTCAAAACAGCCTAGTATTGATTGTGTCATGTGGTTATCAGTGGCCAGGCTTATGCAGATCTATGACAAAAAGGAGCAAGGAAAAATATGAAATGTATAGTCTAAGGGAAAAGGGGGCACCAGGAAGTGTAATGAAGCTAAATTAAGTGTTCAAAGAGATTAAAAGTTTAAAGAAAGGCTGACCCTAAATGTAATAAAGGGAGTGATGTCTTCAGGGTAAGATCCCACCCAGCTAAGCTTCCAAATTGTGTAGAGGAATTAAAGAAATGTTTAGGAATAGGCACAACACTAATGCCAGCACATGGCAGACAGAGGCAGGTGGACTTCTGTATTCCAATCCAGCCTGGACTACAGAGCCAGCTCCAGGGAAGTTAACCCTAGGCAGTGAGGGAAACCACTGAAAATAGAAAGCTGGTGAAAATGTATTTGAATGAGGAGACCATTTTGCAGCCTCAGAAAGAAGCAGAACTTGGCATCTTTTGACATGGGGTTCTGACTTCAGAGTCAAGGTTACAAGAAGGAGTTATTGAATCTCCTTCTGCAACTAGAGAAATCAGTGGAGGTAAGGCATGTGTCAGGGGTGTCCCTGAATGGAAGGAAGTCTGAGGCCAGGCATGTGTCAGGGGTGTCTCTGAACGGAAGGGAGCCTGTTTGTGTGAGACTATGAAGATGAAGCCTAGATTGCCTTGGAGACCCTAAGATGATGGGAATGCCAGAGCTGTGGGTTACCTACTAAACAAAGCTGCTAGCAGGGTATGGAACCAGCCCAAGAGAGAAATGGAAGTGTGCTGCAGTCAACAAAGTTGAAAAGAGTTGGAGATCTGAAGAGTCCTTTGACATCAGTTACAGAGATGCAAAATTTTGAGTTTACTTTGCTGGTTTTTGGTTTTGCTTTGGTCCACTATTTCCTCACTATGGTCCCTTTCCTCCCTTTTGAAATGCCTATGTATTTTGGAAACATGTGATCTTGTTTTTTAATTTTTATTTTAAAGAGGGTTACAGTTAAGAAATTGGCATGAGTTTCAAAAGACTTTGAACTTTTGACTTTTAAACAGTGTTGAGACTGTTACTGCCTATGCAGACTTTTGAATTTGGACTGAATGCAGCTTTATATTATGATATAGCCACAAGCCTATGGTGACCTGGGAGTGAAATGTGCTTGTTTGAATAGGCTCATAGATATGAAGGCTTACTCACCAGGGAATGACACTATTAGGAGGGGTGGATTTGTTGGTGTAGGTATGGCTTTGTTGGAACAAGTGTGTCACTGGGGATGGGTTTTGAGGTTTCAAAAGCTCAAGCAAGGTTCAATAAATCTCTCTCTCTCTCTCTCTCTCTCTCTCTCTCTCTCTCTCTCTCTCTCATTTGGCTGTTTTCAGATCTGGATACAGAACACTCAGCTTCCATGTATGCCTATATGCTACTAAACTCCCTTTCATAAAGATAATACAAAAACCTCAGAAACTGTAAGGAAGCCCCAGTTAATGGTTTCCTTTATAAGAGTTGTCATGATCATGGTGTCTCTTTCATAGCACTATGACACTAAGACATGTCAAACACACAAGTGTATGTTTGTGGATGGAGATCAACTCCTTGTGCAATTACACAGATTACACAGGAGTCATCCACTTTGGTTTTTTTGTTTGTTTGTTTGTTTGTTTGTTTTGAGGCAAGTTCCCTTAATAAGATCTGGCTCAGTGATTAGTTTAGGGTAACTGACTGGCAAGCACCAGGAATCCTTCTGACTTCAGTTCTATACCATTGAGATCACAACTGATGCACTATATTCAGTATTTTAACATGGATATAGGTGATAAAATTTAAGTCCTTATACTACAAGCTTTCTCCCCTAACTTACATGTTTCTATAAACTCCTACTCATATTTAGCTAGCCATCATCATTCATATAGCTTAAAATGTGCAATAAATCATTTGAGCAGATTTGGAGTGGGAGGATGGAGATTTTATTGAACATTGTGGAAAGCTTCAAACAGTACTACTGTTGTGGAATATTATGAAAGTGGCTTGTATAATATGTATGCCTTGGTCATGCTGATGGAGTATCAGGGTATTTTTCCATGTCCACTGGTACTGGTTCCTGGAAGGCTAGATAGAGGCATAGTGCAGAATGTTACAGCCTCCCAAGATGAATTCATTACACTTCTTATTGTCTTCAGAGTTTTCTTCTCAAGCTTTTGCTGAGCCACTAATTTTTATAAGATGGATTAAACAGATTAAATGAGAATAATTCTATTTGGACAAAATGGCATGTAGTAGTACTAAAAGATTAAGTGGTGTGATTGAGTTAGGCATCACAAGGAAATCTGGCAATTATACATTCTCATAAATGGAACCAAGCAAGTTGTGGCTGGTTCCATTTGTAATCATTAACTCTTATTGTGATATGTGTAATTCATTTCATTTAATGTTTCTTATTTTTACAGAACTAGAATTAATGCTTTGGAATTAATACATTTTAACAATAGAGGGATACATATGGAAGTAGTGTGTTACAGACAGATATTTTAAGTTACTAATATTTAAGTATTTTTCATGCACTGTACATGGGTGTGTTTGTAGTACCCATGTGCAATGACATGTGTGGAAGTAGGGAGACATTTATGGATATGGAGCTCAGGTCATCAGACTTGGCAGCATAGTCCTTTCCCACTGATCCATTTATCTGGTCCTGTGGGAATCATATTTAAATATCATTTCTAATCATCCTAAAATCTAAGCTACAAGGTAACATAATTTTTAAAATGTAACTTGTGTAATGTATACTTTAATACTGAATCAGAAAATTTGATACTGGTTCAAGAACAAAGGTGCATATCATACGAAAAAGATGAACTATGTTTACCAATCATTCCCAAACCAATTAACTTGGTGAAAAAATAATTGTTTGTCTAAAATGAACAAAGTGTTTCTCAAGCAATGAAGTTTCTAAAAGTAAGTATGCAATGAAGTTTCTATGCCAGAGTACTAACCCTTTAGATTATCAAAATGTCTCAAAAATGTGGACAGCATCAAGGCAGAACAACCAGTGGGAGGCTCCAGAGATTCTCCATTTATGATATAATTTAACATGTGTTATGCAGTATACTGTAAGTTACCATGAAAAGAAAAATTATAAACAGGTTTAATAAAACTAGGTCACTTTGTTGTGATAACATTGCTTATGTTACAAGGCAAAAATTAATCCCAGAAAAGGTGTAGAACTAAATGTTTGCCCTCTCCTCCAACATGTAGTTATTGGCAGGCTCTGCTCTTGGCACTTGGGATAAGGATATCCTCTGCTCTCAAGATCAGCAGCAAAAAACAAACAAACAACAACAAAAACAAACAAACAAACAAAACCCAAAGAAATAAACATTAATTGCAATTCAAAGTATTGCAAATTAAGAGGCAAAAATAAAGCAAGAAAACAACAAATGCTAATGTAAACTTGGACAGATTATGGTGACACACATTGTCTTATTTAGGGTTTCTGTTGCTGTGAAAAGACACCATGACCACAGCAATTCTTATAAAGGAAAACATTTAATTGGGACTGGCTTACAGTTCAGAGGTTTAGTCTACTATCTTCACGGTAGATGACAATGGCAGCATGCAGGAAGACATGGTGTTGGAGAAGCAGCTGAGAGTTCTACGCCTTGATTCAGAGGTAGTGGAAGCAACTGTGTCCCACTGAGTGTAGCTTGAACAAAAGAGACCTTAAAGCCTACCCCCACAGTGGCACACTTCCTCCAAGGAACACCTACTCAAACACAGTCACACCTCCTAATAGTGTCTCTCCTGTGAGCCTATGGGGGTTGTTTTCTTTCAAACCACCACACATACCTATAATTACAATAATCATAATTGTCTTTCATTAATACCTATGTTAGATTGAAAATGCATACATACCATTTGAATTATTGGTGAGGAATTAAGTGGGATCATTTAATTCTACTTATCAGTGGGGAGAAAAATGGAAAAGTGTTAGAATGAATGGATCTTTTTTAGCCAGCCATACTAGACCTTAGAAACTTGAAATCAGTTAATGATTTTCATACAGAATTCCTCTGGCCTGTATGAAGAGGGCAAGGATCACTTGCATGTGGATTCTTCAATAATGTAGTTTTAGCTAACATTATCTAGATTTAAACACTCTAATTTTTCAATACTGAATATACCAGATAGGAAAAATGGTTTCCATATGCAAGGTTACAATTTGGAAGTCTCACTGCATTGCTTGCTTTGTTCTGTTGTAATGAGAGCATATTCCAGATGGATAAATGCCCCAGTTTTTATTGTATAATTCTCCTTTGTTGTTCTCTTTGCTTAATGAAAAGTAATTGGGATGGGGGGAGGACAGTAAGGGGTTTTGCATATAAGGAAATTTATGCTCTTGTTTGGGTATGCTCATTATATTTGTATTCTTTTATCTCCTTTTAAAGCAGAGCAAGATTTTATTAAAAATAATTTAGCTTTAAGCATTAGAGATGCTTAAAAAGATACCCAAGAGAATGAATATATATTCAAATGTGGGCATAGGCTTCTTAAGGGGAGACACATGCTTTTTCTTTAGGTAAAAGATTTTTGCCATGAAAAAAGTATTATTTCTAAAGATATTCTCATGTATTTGCACATATTACATGTTCACACCATCCTTTTGAATACTCTAACTTAACTTGTGTTTTTAATATCTTCCCTACATCACTCCCGTTCCACCCAATAATAGGTGTATGCATTCTAGTCACCACAGAGTAATTCAGTTTAACCATGTCAGCTGGGAGAGTTTCCTCAGTTTCTCTTCCTCCACTTCTTCCGTGAGAGGCATGGAAACTACAGGGCCACCTGGAGTCATGATGTTGAGTAATGTCTCTGGTGCTTCAGCACTTTAATCCTTGGAGAAGGCAACCACAGGTGGCAGGCCTTAATTAAGATGGCTGGATTCCCCCACTGTGCAGTAGTCCATGCTGCCATCTGCTGGCCTTTCCTCTTGTTACAGCCATGAGAACTAAGGTCCCCCAGATCACTATCACAGCTTTCCATGGTGTACTTTTCAGGATAGTTTCATCTTTCACTTAGTTACTCTGATGTACCATGATTGCACCACATCAGTCACAAAGCCGTTATATTCGGTTTCCTGTTGCTATGATGGCAGCGGGACTCTCCGAAAGAGTCCACTCTTTTCAAGTTCTCCAGAAGATGCAAGGTGCAAGTCTTGACACAGGTTTTAAACTTTTCTTGCTCTTGAGAGAAGTGTCATTCCTTTCTTTAGACAAAATACAGGCAAGAATTTTTCTCCCATATTCATTTGCCTTGAAACTGGGCTACAAAGGAGCCAAGACACTGACATGATTGTTGTTAGTATTGCCCTCTTCCTATCAATGAATATTTGATGCATTACGGAAGGCAGGGGGGGCAGAGGGAGGGAGAGACAGAGACAGAGAGAGAAAACAAGCTGTCATCCACCTGTTATAACGTGAGGATGCTATCCTACACTACCTGCTGGGCACTGGGATCTCTCCATCCCCTTGCTCTAATTTTGGTTTTAATCCTTGGGTATTTTAAGTCCCTTTTCACATCTAGAGTTTCCAAAAATTATGAATATCTATAACTCTACAAAAGCTCTTTTAAATATTTTATTTTTTGACTTGTCTGGTATTTATGCTGCTGTATAAAGTGGGGGAGAAATGCAGACTACTAACGTCTCAAAATAACATTATAGATCCCTATTAAAGTTCTTAAAGAAAGATTTAACCTAAAGTCCTTTGAGACTCTAGACACATTAGATAATTTTTTGATGGGCTTATGACTTATCTTTTAATTCAAAACTAATGGTTTGGTCCTTGATGTTGACTGTGCACCTCAACAAGGAGAGTGTCAGAGGGCTTTAAAAAGGGCCTTGATAATTGGTCCCTACCTGTTACAAACTTTATGAGCTACATTTTAGGTATCATAATTTAAAAAATTTCATCAATTTTACTGTACAGTCAAGGTGGAAACTTGTAAATTTAAGCCTTTTTTGTTTTTTTGGGGGGGTAAGGGTGGGCTGAATAAAATCCATGCAATACTTTTCTATGGGAAGATGTGAAGGGAACATCCTTCATGATGTTGTGGGGCTGTTATCACCCAGAATTTTTGGGTTCCTTCTGCAGATTTTCTAATTTGTTAAACCTGCTGCTGTGATGCCTAAGACTTTACATTTCTAAAATATTTCTAGTGTTTCTGATACTGCCAGGCTAGAGTTCACCCTTTAAGAAACCTGCCATGAGTACATAATAGACGTTTAGGCAAATATAAACCTGGGCTTTTAATTTGGGCATGGGTTTAAAAAAAAAACATGAGTTTACTAATCTTCACAATTTTTCCACGGGTTTTCAAGCAGGTAGTAAATTACACATAGTATACACAGGATTTATTACTCATATGCACTGATTCTTGTTTTTAATATCATTTATAGTAAAATGAAACAGTAAAGGGAAGAAAGTTTAGAAAATTAGAACAGGTAAAGTGATATTTAGGAAGATGAATCCAAAATGACGTGCTCTAGGATCGTTAAGTCTGACTAGCTTTTTACCAGTGATCATTAAATGGAGAAATAAAATCCTTGGAAAGTTTAAAATTCTCCTCAAACAAAAGCAATTAACATGTTTCAAATAAAACCCAACCATGTCCTGGCACTATATGAGTCAACCTCTTACACCCTTATTTCAAAGATTTATGTCATGCCTAATTTACCACTTTAGGAATAAGAATATCTTGTAATATTTTGCAATGCATATGAATGTGCCACTGCTAACAGTGATATCTGTTAATGAGCTTAATATATGAAGTTATTTATTCACTATAATTTGAAATTTAGCTGTTTGTTGTTAATTAACTTTCAAAGTGTATTTATTTGAATTGTTATCCATTTCCCAATGTGAATCATTGCTGGCCATCAAGTTACAGTTAGAAGCGACTATAGAGAAATCAATTATGATGCTATTCCTATCACTCGACATACTCTGTTTCCTTTGCGAATGCTAACCTTTAAATTATCTATGTCCTTGATTCTGACCCAGGAATTGGAAGGCACAGATTATTGTTTTAGTACCTGATAGATAAGTAAACTTCTTCTCCTCAGAAAATAGGGCACAACTGATTCTCTTGACTTCTCAGATCCTGAGATTGTAAGTTAATCTACTGTGAAAAATGTATTGGGACCCCAAAGTCAGTACTCTGGGACTTTTTCTTCTCTGATGTGCAAATATGCACAGCATGGTAAAGTAGAAGGTGCTTGATGCACAATTTCCAGGCAAAGGTAGAAAAGGGCAACTGTTTGTTTCAGTTCTCATGCTGCAAGTAAGGATCACTTTCATGGTGCATTTAATGCCATTATTTCTATATTATGTGTTTTTGTTTGTTTCTTTGTGCATATAATACTCCCTACACATTCTGACTTAAATGACTGCAATGGGTCTTGTGGGGAAAATATTAGTAGGTATGCCTTATTCAAGCATGATTTAGAAATGTTCTGGGCATGAACTTCATGCAGGTGAGCAAATAACATGTAATATAAGTATCTTTAAACAAAAATGCACAAAGCAAGTCTACAGATCAATCAGCCTTGGAAAAGTGTTATATCTATAATGATTTTTTTTTAGTTTTCCCGGGAAACCAAATTTCTATAAGGATTCAGTTTCACTACTTATGTGTTTCTAGTGCTTTATAAAACCAAACTGCTATTAACAAGCAAGAATTGACTGTGTTTTTCAAAATTTACCATCAGATGCATGGGTTATATGATATCCTATATATTAACATATCATAATTTAGACATAAGTACTTAATATATTAAAGATATTTAGTGCTGTCTTAAGTGATTATTTTTAGCTCTATGAGATGTTTACACACACACACACACACACACACACACACACACGATATATATCATGGTTATTGGCTCCATTGCCAAATAGCTACGGTTCAAGCCTTGTTTTTTCACCTGGCTAATAGTGTGACCTTACCCGTATTTTAGAAGCCAAGCTTCCTCGTCTTTAAAATAGGAGAAGGAAGGAAAAGTTTGGAAGAAGAAGCTATTTTTATGGTATTTCTAAGTTTGAACTGTTTGACTGAATGTTGACCAGAGAATAATTAAAATTCATATCATTCATTAGGGAGAGTTTATCTAGGGAATAACAGACACAAATA
Source organism: Phodopus roborovskii (assembly GCF_943737965.1). Lineage (NCBI taxonomy): Eukaryota > Metazoa > Chordata > Mammalia > Rodentia > Cricetidae > Phodopus > Phodopus roborovskii. Next base: position 3,166,934 of record NW_026125444.1, read on the forward strand.
TTAGATAAAATTAAGCAGTTCTATTTTAATACTTCAGTGAGTATAAAACTTCTCAATTGAGTTGTTTACCATTAAGCTGTGCGTGGTCTTTCTCACTAATTAATTTTGTGGGAACTTATAACTAACAGTCTAGCCCACAAAATGAAAAGTTTTCATTCCCCATATTTTGGCTGAAACTGTTGGGCTTTAAAATGAAGAAAAGGCATAGACAGCTAATGAGATTAAAGAATATGAATATAAGGTTAAGACAAAAGGCTATAAGGAAAAAAATGAGAAGTTAAGATTATAGGAAAGAAGTAAGAAATAAGAAAAATGCAGAATGCAATGAAAGCTTGTGTGTGCCCAAGACAAATAACACATTATGCTCAATGTTTTGTAGGGCTGGGCTCTTATACACTTCATTGGATATATATAAAATACAAGATACAATTTAAATCCTACAGACACATTAGGTCATATCTTTTAAAGTATATATGTTCCCATGGACAATTCTAATTAAGCCAACAATAATATTCAAAATGAATAACAAAGCTATAAAATAAAATGAAGGGCCTCGGAGTTGTGGAGTTGTTTACACTCAGTTACTTTCTTAAGTTAACCTACAAAAATCAAGGATGGGAGTTACTTCCATTGTCAGGGTTGTTTTTCAATTTCTTTCTTCATTGTCTTACAGTTTTCATTGTACATCTCTTCCCTCAGTATAGAATTCAGGATTTTAAAAGACCATATATCTTTACTTCCAATAATTTTCAGTCTCATTCTAATCAACAATCCTACCTTCACCTTCTTCACTCTTCCAAACTCCATCAGAGATATATATTGTGCCCATTCTCTTACCAGGTTGTATATACATGTACACACACATTTTATTATTATTTACTAATTCTGTTGATGATTAGAGTGCTTCTAGCTTTCAAGAGTATTAATGTAGTAAACAGTGTTGAAAAATGAAATAGTGTCATCCCCTGGAACAAAACTCATGGCCTATTATAGAAAATGATTTTAAATGCAGAAGGCTGATTAGGGTTTCTTTCCTGTAATGAAGCCCACATCCTTCACAAGCTTCAACTCCATAGGAGCCCATCAATATCATTAGGAAGGAGGTGGGAACAAAGTAAATAGGAAACTATGTCTACTATAGAAATGTCTCCTGGTTTTTATATCAGTGTAATGCATTATAGAAAGGAAACTCAGTAGGCTTGAAACAACCACAATAAAAATCTCAAAAATACCACAGTGCTATGATGGGATTACTGTTCTATAATTTCCATTGTTAGAATGCTGTTCTGAGGTTAAGGTAAAATAAAGAATGGTTTGCTCCCACATCTTTAATTTTCTGAATGTATATAAGAGTTCATTAAATGTTTGATGAAACTCTTCTGAAAAACCAATTGGAATTAGACTTTTTTATTCATGACAAGATTTGGTGAACTTCAAACACGTGTGTGTGTGTGTGTGTGTGTGTGTGTCTGTGTGTGTGTGTTAGATAAAAGCCAAGTCAAATTTTTTGCTGTTTTTTTAATATCAGTTTTGTTCATTTTTAATTTCTAAGATTCTCATTTGTGTTGTTAAATGTGTTTATTAGCTTTATATAATATTTACAATTATTTTTTAGTATCTGTAATCCTTATAGTGCCTTATTTTCCTCAAGTCCTTGCTTCAATATATATTTTGTTTTCTATTTTTCTTTGTTGTTAATGTTGCTAGGACTTTATAATTTTTTAAAAAAATATTTTTATGGAAGTAAAAATTTGGCTTCTACTGTTATAATTTGTCATTTTTCCTGTTTTTTCTTGTTATCCATAATCTTGGTTGTTAACTTGATTGCATCTGGAATCAACTAAAACCCATGCATCTGGATGCCTGGGAAGGATTTTCTTGATTGGATCATTTGAGATGGAAGACATACTGTAAATATGTACGGCATCTTCTAGTGATGGCCAACATAAAAAGTTATGGAAGTAGGGTATATTTTTCTCCTTTTTTTCCTGCTTGCTCTCACTCTTTTCAGCTGAGCCTGTCTTAAACCTCCCAACCCAGCGTGGCCCACAACTTAATGAGTCTTCCAAAGGCTGCTTTGAAGTTCATCTCTCAATTAACAAATCACAATGTCACCTTAATCACAACCTCAATGCATTCTAATTCAGGCCCTATAGGTTCTGCTCCTCATTTCTTTTCCTTTCTATGGTTTTCTTTGCGTTCTCTTAAGATTTAAAGTCAAGGACAGATTTCTACTTGTACATGTTGCAAAAACTAGCTAAGTTTAAATAGAGAAACATTTCCCATTCCAATTTCTCATTCCTTTCCCTGATATTGGGTATCCTTCTGAGTGCTGAGAATATGTGTTGCTGTTATTTGTTAATAAAATGCAAATAGACTAAAAAAAAAAAGAAAAAGAAAAAAAAAAAAAAAAAAAAAAGAAAGTTCATCTACCCTGTGGCTAATGCATTCTTTCCCTGGTATTAGAAGTATTAGAATCTACTTATTGAGGATTCCAACATAGACTGAAAATTCGATGATTTCTAGGACTATTTCAGCAATCCACGCCCAGATCAGGATTGATTAGACAGCCAATCTTGTGACTTAAACAGCTACCATGTCCTTGACCTTACCCAGAAAGTCAACCTTTGTTGAAAAAACATGGATGATAGTATGTCATCTCCTTTAGTAAATAGTAAATCCTCTTTAATATTCTAACACTTCTGCTCCTTTAGAGAACACTAATATATTTACTTTACCTTTATTATTTTTTGCTGCTCTTAATGTAAACCTTCATGTAATATTGAGTTTAACCCTTTAGGTCATTTTTATTTTCAACATCCAAAGCAATAAATTTATAACTAAAGCTATAAAGGCTTTGTTTTAAAATTTTGTATACTCTATTCTATTATTTTTCCTTTCTACATATTTATTTCTTCCTGCATATCCAGAGTTCAATATTGGAATCATTTCCAGTAATCTGAATAAATTTGTCTTATTTTTTAGGTTCATAAATAATTTTAAAAAATAGGTCAGAAAGACTGTAAAAACCAGAGGACCAGAGAGTTTTATGTGTCTGTATCTTCTAAGAATGTTAGAGGCTATGCCCATCGAGTGTTTTCAACATGGCTGCCTAAACATGAGCTGAACAAGGAAATGAACAGCAGACAACCTTGGTGTAAGTGGGTGAAAGCCCAGGAGACTCCAATCCTACACAAAGAGCTACAGATGACTGAGAAATGTTCAGAGCAGGGGCAATAGGCTTTCCAAGGAAGTATACCTCAGTTGGTCATCTGATACCAAATGGTCAGCCTTGAAAACATGCATACAAAGATGACATTACACTGATGGACAAGACTGTATTTATGCATTTAGAAATGCATATGTATGTAACAATTAGTGAAAGCAAAGAGGCCATGGCTTTAAAAAAAAAAAAAGCAAGAGGCTTGTATGTGAGGGGTTGGAGAAGGGGAAGGGATGGGGAAAAGGTAGTTATACTATTGTATTAAAAAATGAAACAAACAATTAAGAAAATGAACACATTTTATAAAATATAATACTTTAAACATTAAATTGGAATAATACACCAAATATCTCCAGTGGTTTTCTTGATCTGTAATAAATTGTTTTGTTTCATATCTTTTTAATTTCCAATATGATTTTCAATGCTCATATACCACATTTATTTTTATACAGCTATTATAGATTTGGAAAGTATTTCTCATTTATATATATTCTATTTTAAAAAACAGCATGAATAATATCAAAAGCTAAGATTTAAAGTGCTTTTCTTAAAAGAATAGCTATCAACAGCTAATATTAAATAAATCTATAAAAATAACGAATTAAAGATTATTTTCTGTTATTTTAATGTGTTCTTAATAGAAAAAGCTTACCACAAAAAAAAAATTATGGGTGATGATATGAACTGGTTACATTTGCTCAGATTGATGGCAAGTCATAGATAAACATGAAACATAAGTTTTATCTTGGAAATTCCTGAAACTAACTATAGTAAACATACATTACAAATTGTCAAATTTTCTTACTGTTATAAACAACATTGTAAAATTTGTGTAGAATGTTCTGTAAATAGGGCATTTGCATTCATTTTAAGACTTTTTTTTTTTAGTTCTGATACATTTTCATTGTTGACTATAAAGCTTTTCTTGAGTCCCTGTAGTAATTTTTTTTCTTTCCTCCATCTCAAATGCCCTACATTCTGTCCACACCAGAGCACTTGTCATTTGCTGAACATTTCTCCATACCGGTTTCTTTGCCCCAGATGTCTTTCCTCTGTGTCTCCACCTGTCAAAATTTTACCCATCTTCAAGAACTGTCTCATGTCACTTGCTCCACAAAGCTGTCTCTAATTTTAGATTATGCTCATTATTCAGATGTCTCAAGGTATTTAAAATATGTTTCACGGTTAGACAGAACTTTGCTAAGTGATGACAATGACCTCTATGTTGATAACATCCCTTCAGTCTATTCGCTTAGCGCACAAATGTCAGTGAAGTACATGAAACAATATTTATTTTTCATCCATTTGAAATAATTCATCACTTTGTTACAGTGATGTTGTCTATAAGCATGGATGCTATTTTTTAATTTACTAGAATGTGTATATTAAATGAGGCAAAGAAGTGGAAATCAACCATGTGGCTAGGTCATAAAAGACAAGATCCATAAATGAAATAGAATTATGGCTATAAACTAGGAGCATTATTGTGACTATGATGTACCATTCTTCTAGCAGCAATTCAGGGGAGGATTTAGGAAAGGACTGAGCTATCAAAATTCCTCACAGTATTCAAAATCAGCAATGAAAAAATCACACAGTTTGGCACCTGAGCATTCACATTCTTCATGATAATCATTTTACTTTACTTTTCTTTTTTTCTGAAAGGGAATAGCTATTGTCAATTATTGCGGTAAATAAGGATCAGGATAAACAAATAGGCCGAATAGATGTTTATTCAGGGAGAAATAACTTACAACCTAGACAGATGAACACCAGGAAATTCAACCCGATCCTCTCCTGTCCGAGTCACGCCAGAAAGAGAGCACCTTTCCTGGCCCCCTCCGACATCCTTCCACAGGTCACTTCCGCCCATGGCTCCACCCCCCAATGGGTGTGGTCAGTGCCACAGAAGGACTATCTCACTACAATTATGGTATAGATATGCATAGTTTGTTTTGGAATGGATTTTCATTTATTGATACAATTTAAGGTCAATGTTGTGATATGTATATTTCTCTCCTTGTTTATGTATTGTGTTTATATAGCTCATTTAGAAATGTAATTTATAATTTAGTACAGATTTTAGAGAGTTACCTATAATAGTCAAAACTTATAGCTAGGTGAGTTAGGTTTTCTAGATATGCAGAGATGTATTTGAGATAGATAACCATTCTTCAAACCTTTCAAAGACCTACAGAATATGGCATTTAAAATGGTTTAGGGTTTTTCTCGACAATGAGACATAAATGCTCCTGGCAACACCACCTGAGTCAGAAAGGAAGATGAAGATGAACATTGAAGAAACTCATTATGAAGTTTGCTTCCAATATGGCAAGACTAGCCATTTGGACAAGATACTGCTCTTGTCTGGACTGTTTGACTTTATGCTGTATAAACTGGACATGTAGGGCCCAAAGAAAAGTGACTGCTGATTCAAGATGGACATTGCTACAACAGTCCTGCTTCATGGAAGAGTCTGCGAGACAGTATGCAGGACACAGAGAAAAGTGACTGATAAACTGCCAATACAAGAAGACAGTTTAAAGTTTCCTGCTTTGCTGAAGAGTCAGCTAGACCCACTTATGGCCTATGGGCTGAGGATGAAAGATTACAAAAGAACTTCGGGTGACCAGGCAGTGAGTTGTCTCTGTCATTTCTAGAGCTTATATATTATCCTTCTGTGGTCTTTGAAGGAGTTGAAGACAGGTAGTTATGGTTATAGTTTTCATTAGTTAGGATTAAAGATAAGTTACTTAGACTTTAGACACACAAAGATAGAATAGATGATCAAATATTTTCTTCAAATCTTGCTAAATGTTAATGGACTAAATATTGTTAACTATGATTCTTACTTGATAACTGTTGTATAATATATTTTGCTATGTTAAGGTTAAAACTCTTTTTATTTAGACAGAAAAGAGGAGATGATGGGAGATGTCATTCTGTATATGTTTCTCATACTGGTTAATAATAAAGCACTGTTGGCCAATAGGAAAGGAAGATAGGAGGGACTAGGAGACAAGGAGGAAATAGGAAGTAGTAAGGAGGGTCAAGATGGAGAGTCTGGAGAGAGCTGGACGCCAGCCGCCTCCCCGGTAAGAGAAGGCCATGTGAAAATACATAGATCAGCAAAAATGGGTTAATAATTAAAGGCAGAGCTAGCCGATAAGAAACAAGTAACCTGGCCAACAGTATTGTACCAAATACAGAGTCTCTGTGTATTATTTGGGGCTGGCGCGGTAGCAGGACAAGACCGGGCGGCGGGTGGAAAAACAGTACTCGTTACAGTCAATAGATCTCTCTGGTTTGGAGGCAATCTGAAATAACTTCTGGATCCCAGACATCCTTCGGCTTGAGGTGGGTTCCTTGACTCAAACATGACTTATAAAGGCTGGGCGAGGGTGAGCCTTTCCATGCATTCTTCAGTGAGTACAAGATCTCTGCACTTCCCAGTTCTACCTCCAGTTTATGCCAGGCAACTGGCTTGTAATGAAAATAGTTCTAAATGCTTGGTCTGGGGATTTCTACTCTCCAGCCCCTCTCTACCTTAAATATTCAGTATTAATGAGAAATCTCTGATGATACATCTGTACTTTATGGTTGATCCCATTCTGCACACCATTCAGGACTTTAAAATTCATGACAATAAAAAAATTAAGACTTTTAGTTTCCTGATGACATTATTAGGTATGCTATGAACTAACTGATTTATGATGGTTGTATTATACTACATGTGAACTGTTCATTTGTTCAGAGAGTAGAAAGGTATTCATTCTATTATAATTGTTACTTTCGGGCTCCATCAGTGATTCAAAGTATGGCTCTTACAATTAAAATGTTTATATATTTCTGTATAGTTTTAAAAACAAAATATATCTTGTAGCAACTAGAATATTTTAAAGAGAAGAAAAACGCCAAATAGAAAAACTATCAGAATGTTAAAAAACAAGTTATTTAAAATATGCAGAAAATTACTATTTTCATTTTCATAAAAATAGAAAATTAAATCAGCATAATCATGTATAGTTAGAATGCTATTTTCATTGTAACACTTTTCAAGTATATATTGAGCATTGTTTTGAATTTCTGCTTCATTTTCCAAGATGGATGGACAATGCTTGGCAATTAGAGTAGAGAATCACAAAAATTTACTGCCAGCCTAGAAAAGCTGCATCCTCTGCTATCCAGAGACAATGATGTGATGATGGTAGAGTTATTGGAGAGTTAAAGGAAGCTGAGAATTCATACTTCATGGATTACGATTACACAAAGTGTTTCCATGAAGAATAAGAATTCTATATGTGTCTTACTGATTTTATTAGGGATACAAAACTCACTTTACTAATACATTTTAATGCACAGTTTGGCCTGAGAGGCTAAGGCAGGAGGATTGCTGCAAGTTGAAGCCCATCTTTGACTTTATCGTGTGTTCCAGACTAGCTTGTGTTTATAGAGTGAGACATTGCCTCAAAATACAAAGGAGGAGGAGAAAGAGAAAAGAGAGAGAAACAAACTTTCAGTTTTACCCATTTGACAAACTTATAGTTCTGGTGGCCTAAGGTTTATTTGGAAGTTTTTTGTAGGCACTGACCTTACATTGTAACACAAGAAGAGGTATATTTTGTGTGACTTCTAAAGTCTTAGAGGGCTGTTGGTTGGAGACTATCTTGAGAGGGGACCTATTGTTTAAGTTTCAGCTAATCTTGAGGCCATATAGAAAGGAAAAGTAAACTATCATGGAGCCTAGACTCACTTGGCCACAGACGAATGCTGAGAAACAGCTCAATGAGAGGTAGACATAGAGAGGGAAAAGTTCAGCTACAGAATTTCAGGTTAAAGCTTAACTTTGGTGTGGTTGATTCATAGGAGTTGAGTCTATCTAAAATTAACTGTAGAATCAAATAGCCTGAAACTTGAGACAATCCTCTAAAACCACTCATCAGCCTCAATGTTTACTTCTGTAGAGAATGAAAGCTCCATCAGCACCATTGGGCATCCAGTGCTTCATTTAACAAGCAGGCTATTTAATGCATTTACTTGCCCTATTGCTGATGCACACTTAGCCTAACCCTAACTAGAAGACTAACACACCCAGGATGCATAAACTAGGGAGCCTCAGGAATGTAAGGTAACAGGCCAGCACCACATGCTACAAAGACCCATGCTGCCCACAGAACCTCCTGATATGTCAAGGAAGATGCTTCTAAAGGAAAAGCAGCTAATTGGAACATCTTGTAGCTGATAGTTTGAGTTCTTTTGCTATGGTAAAACATTATGTCCACAAGTAATTTGGAAAAGGAAGGACACTTTTCACCTTGCAGCTTGTAGTCCATCATCCAGGGAAATCTGGATAGGAACTCAAGGCAGGAACCTGGACACATGGACTCATGCAGAGGCCCTAGAATATTACCTGCTTGCTTCTTATGGCTTGCTCAGCTTGGTTTATTATGGCACTCAGAACCAGCATCCCAGGAGTGACACTACCCACCCACAGAGATTTGGGTTCTTCCACATCAATCATCAATTAAGAAAATGCATGATGGGCTCACTGCAGACCAATTTGGTAGAGGCATTTTCTCAATTGAAATACCTGCTTTCAAAATATCTTTACCTTGTGTCAAAGCAAAACTAGTCAGCCCAGCTTGTTAGGAAAGATGAACTCTAGTTTCAATCAACCTTCTCTCTACGAGGCAGACTCCAGTTTTAGGAGGCTCTGAAAGAAAGCACTCTCATCAAATGCCTTTGAAATCACTGAAGACAAAGACTATTGCTTGAGGTCACGAGATTTAATGCCAGAGAGAATGTGTTGGGTCTGAAAGAAGAGGAATGTTTGGAGCATTAAAAAGGGCAGCGAGGAAGTGATCTTCAGAGCCTTCACCAGATGGGCAAAGCACATGCCCTGGCAGTACTGCATTTAAGTTCCTAGGCATCTGTCATTTGCATACAAATTCAAACAGGCAGTTTACCTTTGCTAATCAGGGAACCTAGAGTCAACTTTGAAAGCTGGCAGAGATAAATAGAGATAGCTGCCTGAATCTCTGGCATGTAATGTTTGCTGAAGTGAGTTGGAGGCCAGAGACCATCAAAGACTCCCATACATATTCCAGGTGGCCCATTTACTAGTATTCATGAGATTGTAGGGATATGTGGTCTAATTAGCCCAGGTGTTAAAACCTAACAATGCTTTATTTTTTATTACTATAAATTATTAATTATTATTATTGCTAGCATATATCCATTGTATATAAATGGATATGTGTACATATAATGTGTCTGGAGCCGTACAGCCTAGTCTTGGATATGCATATGAGTGGGTTTCCTTGGGGCAAGGCACCCATGGAAACAGACTATCACTTGGCAAGGATCCATAGGACAGTGCAGGAATTTTCAAAATTTGTGCATCTTGCAGGCTCTTTTCTCTCTCATCATGTTGGTGATTTTTTTTGGGTGGTGTTTAGTTTTACTTTCTCAGTCACACATGCAATAACTGTAATTTTTCTGGACATTCTGCCCTTTATTGAATATTTCCCCCTAAGTTTCAGCATGAGGTTAATGCTTCCCAAATTTCTTAGCAGAAATTACTAACTACAAATCCTAGTCCTGGGAACTTTTCTGACTCATTAGAGATAGTTAGGTACATATGCGAAAACAATACTTGGAACATTAACCATGTCTCACAGTTCTGGAGAGGAGAGTAAGGCACTAACTGTTGAGAATAAGTTCCCTGGACGCTAAGCATATAGAGTCAATGATGGACTCTAGTATGACCCAATGGGGGAACAGTATAATCTAAAATATGGATGGATAGATCCATTGTTACCATACACAGGAACTTACATGAGTAGATGTATGCTATAGTGGGATGAGAAAGGAGTACCCTATCTAAGTCCACCTTCTACAGAGAGATTGAGACATGGGACCCTCTTGTAGAAAGGCGAACTGTAAAAACGCATATCTCGCAGACATGAAAGAATTGCTTGGATACGGTTGTCCTTAAAGCGTTATGCCCACATCTATTGCTTTTTAACTTTGTAACCGCCAGTAGCTGCCAGCTGACATAAGCGCTGCCAGAGCAGGATGTGTCTGGCACAATATTTAATTAAGCCTGCAAAAATGCTGAACTCTATGTCCAGAATAAGGTTATGTAGGGTGGGAGGAAGTGTATTTGGGGAGGCATAAAGGAGAACAATGGGGGATTTCATAATGATTTTAATGTGTTTCTTAAAAGTCAAAAAATAGGAGCCAACAATAAAGCTGTCCATGTAACCATGGTAAGAAAAACTCTGATTAAGTATAAATAAAGAAGGCTCAAGCTATTCAGAGCCACTTGAGTACAATCCACCTGGTGGTCAGAATTTTTTTTTGCACTGACACCCTTCCTGGTCTTAAGACTTGAACCTGAGCCAAGGCTGGACCCCAGCAATAATGTATATTTTACTTTTATAAAATTCACCTGAATTATCTTATTCTGTTCCATTCACTTTCCTTCCTTTTTCTCTCCTTCCTCCCTTCATTCTTTCCTTCCTTTTTTCCTTCCATCCTCCCTCTTTTCTTCCCTCCCTCCTTTTCTTTATTCTATGAATTAATACATTTTGTTGGGGTTACTTACAGAATCCTGAATGAGAATTTATTTACATGTATTTCTTATCCATAGCTGCTTTATAGAATTAAATGTATCTTCCTTCCTCCAGTGACCATCTACTCTCGTATATAATCAAAGAGGCAAGGGGCCTCATGATTTCACCTGCCTATAGGCCCTCATGAGTGGTGGGTGGGGCTTCATAACTCTATCCCCCCCAAGCCTCTATGAAAGGATGTTGACAAGCCCAATCTTGAGCAGATCTCATGACAGTAATATTATGAGGACAATGTACTACCTTGCTCCACTTCATCCTCTGCCTTGAATTTTTTTCTACCTTGTCTTCTTTTTTTATTTAATATTTTTTTTATTTAAGTTTGAAACAAGCTTGTTTTACATGTAAATCCCAGTTTCTGCACCCTCCCATCCTCCCCTGTCCCCCGGATCAACCCACACCCCATGCCCTTTCTGCTCCCCAGGGAGAGTGATGCCTTCCATGGAGGGTCTTCGAAGTCTGTCGACTTCCTAGGCCCTTCCCCATTCGTCTAGACTGAGACAGTATCCCTCTATGACAAATGGGCTCCCAAAGTCCATTTATATACTAGGGGAAAACCCTGTCTTCTATGATGTTTCCTAATATCCAGGGGAAGTTCCATTTGTGACAGAACATTTGATAGGCCCTTATACATAGCACATTGACTACAAAAAGGAACTTTTCTCACTGAAGCTGATAATAGCACTAATCTGTGCATATAATCATAGTTATTCATGTGGTGATTTTTATGAACATGTCATATTTGTGAAACAAACAGTAGCAGTAGCTTTTACCCTAAGAGGGATAGCCTTCCAAGCTACAGGCTTTGTGGTATACCCCAAATCCGATCAGAGAGCAGTTGATAGACATTGATTACTGACTTACTGCTATTCTGCCTGTGGGAACCTCTTTCATGGCTGGTCAATTTTGTAACACATAAGTGTCCACAGCTAGGCAAGAATTTTGGTGACAATTCCTCCCACAGTAACCTGCATAAATAGCATCCTTAGGCATGATGGCAACTAGTCATTAAGGAGGAAGCTTCCATCCTGGCTCCAGCTTAATTTCTGTTGTGTTCTCTTGAGGCATAAGTACTTACCACATAGCTCTGGTCTGGTGAGCATCTAGCAGCCATGGAAAATAATAGTACCATGTAGGGGCCTTATAGGCCTTGACCTCATAGGTGGTAGCTGATGCTTGGTACTGGGATTTTCACTTATTAGTCCACTTGTTTCCTTTTTCCCATTTACTAAACTTTCAGCACTATTGTTTTATTTTTTAAAGTTTTGACTGCCACTTTATTCTTTTTGTAAATTTGTAGAATTTGTTTGCATATTTTAAATCTCCCATCTCTTTTCATTCTGCTGTTCTTATCAACATTTTTCACCATGATTCTTTTCCTGTGTTTTTTAAATTTTTCTTTTACCTTTCTTTGCCTCTTTTTCTCTCTTTTTTATTTCCTACACTTACTGCTACCACCTTTACATTAAATACGTTTTAACTTTATAGATAATTCCAAGTTATTTTCATCAGGTTTTATTCTCTTGCCATCTGTGGACTAATAGCCTTAACCACCTTAAAATCTTGTTCAATGTAGAGTGATGCTGATACAATGGTTGGTTTTCTTCTGTTTGGATGTCAGATAGAGGCAAGGAAACAAGAGTAACCTGATCACTTAGGAAGATCTCCAAATCAGACTTGGGAAGAAACCCAAACCAATGCTTACCCAAACTGTAATGTAGAAACTCCAGAGTGTGAAAAATCAAGGCAATCCAATGCTTCCAAAGACATTCAGGTTCTAAATGCAAACATAAAGAAATAATTGAAGTTCTGGACAGGAAATTTTAAAATCTACTGAAAAAAATGATCAATGACCCCCAAATTAAAAAAAAAAAAAAGACAGGCAGAATGAATAAAGTAAGGAAATCAATGATGGACATGGATAAGAAACTTACGCAGAAAAAAGCAGCCACCATGAATGGGAAATTCAGTAAAGCAACAACCTCCTAAGGAGAATAGAGGAGAAAGAAAAGAACCAACCAGCAGTAGAACACTGACTAAGACATAGACAACACAGAGTTCAATTCTTATACACATGTGACATGTCAAAATCAAATTAGGAATATGTAAAGAACATTGTACTGCAGTGACAAAGTCTCCCAAAAAAGAAAATTCCACAAAATTTACAAGCAAACTTCATTAAAATTTTATAGGAAAGAATAACACTGAACTTCTCTGTAATATAGAAAAGAATAGGACAAAACTACTCTCAAATTAGGAATCTCATATTATCTTGGTGTCAATTCCACATAAATGAAACAGAAGTCCACAAGGGAATAGAAAAGTATATTGTACTTTTTCTTTAATTTTTTATTTTACATGTCAATCCCAGTTCCCTCTCTCTTCCTCCCTCCCTTTCTCCCTCCTTCTTCTCCCTCTTACCATCTCTGCCCCCTCACATGCACCCTGAGCACCCTCTCTCCTATGCCCCCACCCCAATTCCACATGTAGGGCAATGCCATCCAGGTGGGGTAATGTCAAGTCATTTGAAGTAAGGGCTAGGACTTCTCTCCTGTCTCTAGGTTAAGGCAGTATCCCTCCATTGGGGATATGCTTGCAAGGTCCTTTTGTGAACCAGGAATACATCATGGTTCCACTGTCTGAGGTCCCTTAGACTGCTCAGTCCTTTTGGCTGAGATCCATTTTCAGGAGGTCCTGAGTCAGTCCCATGCTGGATTCCCAGCTATCAGTCTGGGGGCCAATTAGCTCCTCCTTGTTCAGGCCAGCTGTCTCTATGTGTTTCTGCAACATGGTCTTGTCCTCTATCTCTGCATCTGGATTCTAGTTCAACTCAGTGTTTAGTTTTGGGTGTTTGCTCCATGATCGTGGATAAGTTAGCTGTTGATCTCACTCTCCAGGAAGGGCATTTATGGTAGCCTTTCCACGGTAGCTCAAATTGTTAGTTGGCAGCAGTCTTTTATGTCTCTAGACCTTTCTTAAGTTCAGTTTTCTCTTCAAACCAATAATGGCTTCCTCTTTTATGTTCATTCTCTCTCTCTCTCTCTCTCTCTCTCTCTCTCTCTCTCTCTCTCTCTCTCTCTCTCTCTCTCTCGTCTTCTATTCCTACCCTGACTCAATCTTCCTAGTCACACGTGCTTTTCTCTCCTCCCCTTCTCTTTCTCCTACTTCTCTCTCCATTCACTGCCCCCCCTTCCCATGTGCTCTGGGGGACTAGTCCCTTCCCCCTTCTGTGAGGGACTCTATCTGAATCTCTTAGAATACACCTTGTATCCTAGTTCCTCTGATGGTGTGAATTATAGGCTGGTGATCCTTTGCTCTAGGTCTTAAATCTATATATGAGTGAATACATACTATGTTCCTCTTTTTGTGACTGTGTTACCTCATTCAGGATGGTTTCTTCAAGTACCATCCACTTGCCTGTGAATTTCAAGATTCCATTATTTTTTCTGCAGAGTAGTTTTCCATTGTGTAGATGTGCCACATCTTCATTATCCATTCTTCAGTTGAGGGGCATCTAGGTTACTTCTAGGTTCTTGCTGTTACATATTGTACTTTCTTGACAAACATAGATGAAAAATAATAATAAATGCTTGTAAAAATAAGTATTTTATGAAATAGATCATAACAATATTACAGTTACTTTCATTCCATGAATATAAGGATTTCCTTTAAACATAAATCAATGTAACTCAGCACATTAATAGTCTAAAGTATCAAAATATTGTATGATTTCAATAGACAGAAAGGGTTCTTGAATTTTTTCAACATCCTTTTATAATAAAGTTACAAAAAGAAACTAAAAATAGAAAGAACATACCTCAACTTAATGAAGGTTGTATGTCACAAACCTGTGGGCAAAATTATCCTAAATATGGAAAATTGGAAATGTTTTTACTATATTGTCAGACATGACAACACTATTATAATGACTTGAAAAGTTACCCAGAGCACTAAGAGAAGAGGAAAACATAAGAGTGCAAATAAGAAAAGAAAATTGCAAACTATCCCTAATTTGAAAAATTATGAATACAGGATCCACAGGAAAATATTTCAATCTGATCAGCAATCTAGCAGCAAATAAAACTGTCATATAAAATGCAGTGAATTTCCTATATGTCAATAACAATTTTCTGAGATAAAATAGGAGGGCCAACAAAATGGCCCAGTGGGTAAAAGAACTTGCCATCATGCCCAATGACCTGAGTTTAGTCCTTCAGATTCACATGATGACAGGAGAAAGCCAACTCCCACAAGTTGTCCTTTTACCTCCATATGTAAGCTGTGCCTCCATACATAAAAATTCAATAAAGTAAAGTAAATCATTCCTTAAGAAAAACACACAACCAAAACGCCTATTCAAAAACCTTCAGTTGTTTTTTTTCCTTCCTTCCTTCCTTCCTTCCTTCTTTCCTTCCTTCCTTCCTTCCTTCCTTCCTTCTTTCCTTCCTTCCTTCCTTCCTTCCTTTCTTCCTTCCTTCCTTCCTTCCTTCCTTTCCTTTCTTTCAGAAAACACCCAAGAGAGGAATGAAATCAAAGAAGACGGGAGAAGATGGAAAGGCCTCCTGGCTTATGAATCAGCAGATAACGTTGTGGGAATGATTTCATTACAAAGAAATCTAAAGGTTTAATGTATTCCTCCATAACAATTCCAGTGACACTCTTGACAGAACTAGAAATAAAAACAATAAAAATTTGCATAAAATCACAAAAGACCTTAAAAAACAAACAGTCTTGAGTAAGAATGATTATTCTAGAAAGATCACAATGTATACCTCAAATACCTCAGAACTGCAGTAATAACAACAGCATGGTTGATACACATTTGGTACAAAACATAAAAAGTAACACAAACACATACACACACACACACACACACACACACAACTCACAGTGATAGAAAGGAATAGAGAACTCAGCAATGAACTCATAAACTTCAACCATCTGAACTTTGACCTAGATTGCAAAGACAAAAGTTGGAAAAAAGAAAGTCTGCTTAACAAGTAATGCTAGAAAAAAACAAAAAACTGGATATTCACATGAAAAATAAAATGAGGTCCCTTTTGCTAAGTGTGTATAAAATCAATTCAAAATGAATCAAAGATGTTACTGTAAGACTTGGAACATTTTGCAAGGCTAACAAATTTTTAATTATTTATTAAATTTGGTCTTTGAAATTTTATACTCGTATAACATGCATTCTAATTAGTCTCACCTCTCAACCCTGCCTTTTAATGACTAGTGGAAAACTTTGTAAGAAACAGACGTCTACAATGGCTTCTTGAAAATGTCTCCAGTAACTCTAAAAACAGTATCAACATTGACAAACGGGATTTTATGAAACTTGAAAGCTTCCATAGAGCAGATAAAAGAAACAGCCTAGGAAGCTCATAAAATCTCTTCCCACTTTATGTCTGAGAGGAGAATATATATAGAACTCAGAAATTTAAACACCAGAAAACAAATCAAGTCAATAAACATACAAATGAGCTGAACAAATATCTAATAAATATATGAGAAAATATTCAGTATCGTTATCAGGGAAATGCAAACTGAAATTACATTGAGATTGCAACTTGTTGGTCTGAATGGCTATCTTTAAGAAAAATAACAGCATATGTTAGTAAATATGTAGAACACACACACACACACACACACACACACACACACACACTTTATGTAATATGGAAGAAGGTAAGTCATTTGTGGGCAGAAAAGGGACCAGTGGGAATTGAAAGGAGAGAAAAAGCAGGGTAGTATGGATAATAAATATGTTATATACCCACTATTAAAATGACACGTATTGAAACCCACAATTTTTTATACAAATTAAAAAGCATTCATGAGAATATCCCTAGTGCCAGATTTCTCGTTCCCTCTATCAAGGTATCTCCTTGTTCTCCTTCCCTGTTCTTCCCCCAAGTTGACCTTCTTGATCCCTCATATTCTCCTCCCCTCTTCTCTCCTCCTCTTTCTCTTACCTTTCTCCCCCCCCCCATACCCCATGCTCCCAATTTACTCAGATCTTGTCACTTCCCCTTTCTCAGGGTGACCATGTATGTCTCTCTTAGAGTCCTCCTTGTTTCCTAGTTTCTCTGGGGTGGTGGATTGTAAGCTGGTTGGGAAATTCCCAGGAATACATAAGGATGACAATAGTGGAGAGGCTACCTTAAATGCCCTTCCCCTATAATGAGATTGATGACTACCTTAAATGCCATCCTGGAGCCTTCATCCAATAGCAGAAGCAGAGATCCACAGCTAAGCACTGAGCTCAACTTCTGGAATCCAGTTGTAGAGAGGGAAGAGTGATGAACAAAGGGGTCAAGATTTCTATTTTTGTTTCCACAGAAAATGAAAAGATGTGGATTCCTTCCAGACTAATGTGGTTTGATCACTCCAGACTGCCTGAAACAGAGTACAAGCTGATCCTACATTCAAAACAGCTGGACAAAACAGCCCTACAGACTACAGCTAGGATATCTGAATCTTCTTCGAATCCCCCAAGACAGCACCCCTTACCAGCAGGAAGTAGTTTGGAAAGAACGACGCCCAAATTCCCAAATATTGTGTATAAATGTTTGTTTTCATTTAATTTGACTTTGTTATATAAAATTAAATAAAAAAATATAAATAAATAAAAAAAGACTATGCTTGGGAAACCCCACAGTAACAGCTGATCTGAGCAAGTGGGAGCTCAAGGATCCAGTCTGATATTTGGGGAACCTGCATAGGATCAAACTAGCCCTTCTATGCGTGTCATTTGGGGAGTTGGGCAGTCTATGGAGCTGCTGGCAGTGGAATTCTTAGCATATGAACTGGCTCTTTGGTGCCTATTCCCAATAGAAGGATGCTCTCTCAGCTTCGACATGGAGGGTTGGGGAGTGGTCTTGGTCCTGCCCCAAATGATGTGACAGACTTTGATGATCACCCATGGAGGGCCTCACCCCCTCTGAGGAGTGGAGAGGGAGCTGGATGGGGAGGTGACGGGCTTAATGACGGGAGAATGATAGGAGGGAGAGGGAAATGGGATTGGTTTATAAAATAAGATTTTTTTATTTAAATAAAAATGGATTTAAAAACACACTCAAGAGAAGATTTTTAAAATTACACTAACTATAAGATGGTACAAATTAAAAAGTTTGGGAGCACTGATATAGGGCATTTGTATTTATAAAGTACCCCCAAAGTCCCACTGTAAATCTGTGTAAGCAAAAGTAATTAGTGAAAAAGATAATTTCAATATATAGTTAAGTAGACTTTATCTTTATGACTTGCTTTGTCCTAGGAAAACTGTCCTTTCTAATATTTTCTGGAGGGAACACAAATAAGCATTAATGCAGCAACTGCTTTCATTTGTTAAGCAGTCTGGATGGATAGAAGCATTCTGAGCATATATTAGAAGAGAACAGCATTGCAGAATTATGTAAACTTTTTTTTTCCATATATGGTCTGGCTAGCAAGGAAATGAAGTAAAAGACCTGGTAATCCAATTCTGTTCACAAGCTTTATTTCATTAACATCATTTCTCTTTCTTCCACTTTGCATATTTTTGTCCCTTTCACTCTTAAGTGTTGTAGCACCCTGACTGTCCAGGCTGCAGCAGGACAGCAGGTCTCCATGGCTGGGGGGTCTTCTGGTGTTTACAGGTCTCGAGTATGTTTCTCCTTTGCTTGTGCTCTGATGAGCCTGTCATCATGCACATAAAAATAAGAATCAGTCTCCACATCTGATCTGGTCTTCACTGCTTGTTTGGTTCTCATGAATGCTGTGTGCTCACTGAATCTCTGCCACTGTCCTGACTTAACACTCTTAGCTCAGCCAGCCCATAGTGGACCTGAGTACTCTCAGCTGATTCTTCAGGATGACCAGTACCTGCCAAAGCCTGTCTTCAAAAGAAGGAACCAAGAAAAGCACAAGGAAATTGACTACCTGCCCTTCATATGAATCTGCATATATATTACTTTCCATCTCTTTCACTGCTATTTTAATTCCTTGCACCAGAAGTGGACTTTGTGTTTATCATATCCATATAGTACCATTCAAGTTATAATCTCAGAGCACTAGATAATGTAAGGCAGATATCAGGGCAAGGAAGAGAAGGATAAACATGCACATGCATAATCTTAAATAAGGAGATATTTAAGTGAAAGTTCATCACAAATCCAAGGGAAAAAGGAATGGTTGTACATCACTTTTCCGCCTCTTCCCATGTCCTTCCTGTAGATACTAGTGTGTCCATGGATGCCATGTGCTATGATCAAAGTTGACTGCTTTAAGTTTTGACACAAAACAGTATAACCTATTGTCTTGGTTAGTGTGGGGGGGGGGGAGAAAGAGAGAGAGAGAGAGAACCTGACACACTTTACAATGAGGAATCTCAATGAAAAAATACCTCCATTGAATTGTCTGTAAGCAAATTTGTAGGGCATTCTTGAATAATGAATAATGTGGGAAGGCCCAGTCCATTGAGAAAGTACCAACCTTGGCTGGTGGTCCTTGGTGTAAGAAAACAAGCTGTGTAAGCCATTGGGTGCAAGCTAGCGAGTAGTATTTCTCCATGTTTTATGCTTCAGTTCCTGTATTGAGTTCATGCCTTGTCCTTCTAGTCTAGATGAAATGAACTCCTATTCAAAGTTTCTTTTGGTTATGGCCTTTATCACAGCAATAGAAAGAGAACTGAAATGCCTATCTAGATACTGTGTCCCCAAGATACATTCTGTCATAGAATATAAACAAATATGACTATTAACTGGAATTTTTTCCAATAATGTCCTAATCTTTTAAAGTGACTAATATGATGGCATAATCATAAGTCACAATAGCTATCAAAAATAAAGCTTTGGTATATGAGCTCCTCAATAACTTTCAAAACATACTTTTCAGGAACTGCATATTTAACTTTAAGGGAGACTGTTTACTTGTTCGGTTTTTTTTTTTCTTTATATGTCAGTTTATATGCAAATGGGACTTCAGGAGAGAGATTAGAGCTCCGGCAAACATTGCATTTCAAAGTCTGCCACTAACTTGCACAGGACAGGCAATGGTGTGTGAGAGAAAGAACAATGGTTGAAGAATTAAATGGAGTTCTATACAACTGCCTGCACACACTTGGATAAGCCCATTCCTCTTTTGGAGTGACATTTTCTTCACTTGCATTAGAGTTTAACTGGATGGTGGTGTTTTTATTTGAACAACAATCCTACTGAAGAATATTTTAACCACATTTTAATGTTTTTAAGAACACAGTATAATCTGTTGTATTATATATAATATAATTATAAGAATTCAGTTAATAAATTGTATACTAATGGGATGTAGTCATAATAATGTATCTGAATACTTCCATTTATAAAGATGAAAGGAACTATTCACTGGGTGAATATCCTTCATCGTTTCTGAACCCGACAAACCACTGAACAATGCAATTCTTAGCATTTGGTCAAATCAATAAATCATTTGAAACTGAGAACTGAGATGTCTTGACAATTTTTAGACATGACTTTTTTTTATTTTAAAGTAATCTTTTCTCCACATCCCCCATGGAGGGATAACTGCCTTAATCTAGAGACAGGAGAGAAGCCCTAGTCCCTACTTCACATGACCTGTCAGATCTACATGACCCCAACTGGATGGCATTCCCCTACATATGGAATTGGGGTAGGGGGAGGGGAGGGTGGTTAGAGTGCATGTGAGAGGGCAGAGAAGGTAAAAGGGAGGGAAGGAGGGAGACATGGAGGGAGGGAGGGAGGGAGAGGGAACTGGGATCGACATGTAAAATAATAAATTAAATTAAAAAAAGTAACCTTTTCTCATTTTGCATTCCAATCCCAGTTTCCACTCCCTCCCCTCCCTCTGTTGTTCCCACCTGTCCCCCAACATACCCTATCTACTCCTATGATAAGGTACAGCTTCCCATGGTCAGTCAATGAAGTCTTTTAATAGTTCAAGGTATAATACATGTCTCTCCTGTGTGTATCTTGATCTGATTGTTTTGTAGTTCTTGCTAGTGGTGAATTGATGTGTGTAAATAACATAGTCTGGTTAGGGGTTAGCAGAGGACATAGCTCACAACCTCTGTCCTGTTTTCAGTGACCTGGAAAGTAAAATGGGAATAATATCACAAGAATAGTCTTGCTGGTATATTTGAGGTCAGCTTTGTCTCTTTAGTTCCACCACCTTACAATTAAAGATATATTACTTCTTCCAAGAAAATCATTATAGAAAGGAGCAATGTAACATTATTTTTTTACTTTTTAAATTTTTTATTATAACTTAATTATAACATTTCTTCCTTTCCTTTATCCTTCTAACACTTCTTATACTGTCATATAACAAACCTTGCTCTTTTTCAAATTTATGGCCTCCTTTTTCATTAATTGTTTATATATATGCACACACACACATATATACACATATACATTCCTGCTCAGATTATATAATGTAGCACACACACACACACACACACACACACACACATATACACACACACACACACACACACACACACACATATATTCAAGGCTGACCATGTGGTACTGGATAACAAATTGATGAGTTCTTCCCTGTGGTAAACTATTTCTCCTCCTCTTAGCATTCCTTAATTGCTTATCGTTCTTTGTGTAGGCCTTGCTGTCTTTCCCTCCTGGTTTGGCATATCTCTTGGTGTCACCGTATTCAACTCATGTTTGGATGGTCATAATAGTGAGACTTTATCTCCTAGTTATTTCAGAAGCATTGTTTTGATTTTTTCATGAACAATTCAGTTAAGCTGAGGAAGCTGATGGATGTGTGTAAATCTGAGGAAAAACTGGTTTACATAATGAGTGCTAGGGTGGTTAGAACTACATAGTGAGTTGCTGTTTAAAACAAGCAAGTAGGCAAAAACAAAACAAAATGCTATTTTATTTAATTGAATTTTTAATGAAATAGTTTTCTTCATCAAGCTCATTCAACTACTGGAGTGAGTACCTGTGTCCCTTAGATTTTTGTCAACATGACAAAGGTTAGGGTCACCTGGGAAGAGGCAGCTTCAATTGAGGAAATGCCTTCAGAAGATTGGCTGGTAGGCAAGTCTATGGGAAATTTTTCTTGATTCGTTTGAGGGCTAAATTGATGCCAATTTGGGTGGCACCATATATGGGCAGATGGTCCTGCCTTGTTTAAAAAAGCCATTGGAGCAAGGCAGTAAGCTGCTTTCTTTCTTGATTCTGCTTCTGTTCCTGCTTCCAGGTTACTGTTTGGATTCTTGCCTGGGCCTTCCTCAGTGATGGATTGTGATGGGGAAATGCAAATGTAAATGTCAGCCAAATAAACCTTTCCTCCTCAAGCCATTTAGTACTGTTACTTTTCACAGCAATAAAAGCAAACTAGGACAGTACTTCTCCTTTTTACAAGTAGTAAAACAAACATATAAACCCAAAAGTATTCAATGATTTTATTGACTGTTTAATAAATAACAGAGGGAAATCTTATTGAAACATATTTGCAAGATAAAATAGGTTTATGGGAATCATTTTCCAGAACTTTTATTACATACACATTAATAATGTAATACAACTATGTAATTATCTTTTTTAACTCATGAAAAGTAAAAACTCATTTAAAAAGTTTTAGTCTGTTTTTTTAAGTTAAGACTGCATTTAGCTTTTGTTTTGTTGTACCATTGCATCTATTTTTAAATTGCAGATTCTACTGGATTTCTTCTTGTAACATCAGGCATACTGGAGTGCACCTATAGCAAACAAAAATTTCTATATTTAGAAACTAATAAACGATATTCAATTATAAATAACTATATTAGAAATCCAGAGTGAGGACTCAGATTTATATATCTAAATTAGCAAAGGAAAGAAAGAAATCTTAACCTGGGGTCTAAAGCCAATCAACTCTCTTGTTTAAAACTATTGTTTCAATACAGTTTTAAGCTCTTAGCTTGATATTTTACAATAAACACTGGAATTTCTAGTTTTTTAGCAATTGTACGTGTACTCAAAGGAATTACCTTAATTTTTACTTCTGTGATAATTTTTAAATTATATTTAAAATACAATTATATTATTTCTCTCCTGACTCTCCTCTCTTCTACCAACCTTTGTCCAGCTACTGCTGGTAATTCATGGCCTGTTCTTCTTTAACAATTGTTGTCCCACATAAATGGGTAAACCAATGTATAGATATAATGTACTCAATTCATTCCTGTGGTTTCTAGGACTCATCACTCTTATTAGCTAACCAATCGTCACTGAAGCACACAAATCCCCCTGTCTTATTATTGTTAGTTGCCTGTAACTCTTCATCTTGGATTGGGAGCCTGTCAAATTTTCGTCATCCACCTTGGGGTAGCCACTGTTGGTGGAATTGTTTGAGTCTTCTCTAGGGAGTCATGTTGTTGAGATTTTGTGGGTGTGACTTCCCTGTTATAGCTATACATCACAATCTCACAGGAGATTTTCTGATTCTCTGACTCTAATAATTTTTCTATGTTCGCTTCTGAGATATTACCTGAGTCTTGGGTGTCAGAGTTGTGTTGAAGCTATATCAGCAGAAGTTGGAAACCCTATAGTCATTTGTTCACAGCATTTTAATTAATTGTGGAGTTTTGTAATGGTCTCCTTCTGCTACAATACTAGTATCCATTTTTATCAAATAAAGTTATATCTTCTGTGTTCTTAAATTTCACTAATACTTAAAAATCTAGTGTGGATTCATTTTTGTTCTCTCTAATATTGTATCTCTATAAATATTCATCTGTATTTTAAATGTACTTGAGGTGATCATCAAGGGTTGCCTATTTAGCAAGTCAGTCAACTTAGGAACAATGCTTATTTAAATGACATAAATTAGCCTCCGTGGAGAAAAAAAAGGCAAAAAGTCCACCTGTCCCTTTTAATTTTGTTTCTTTTCAAGGAGATGACAAAGACACGTTTACCATATAGCTGTTAAACCCACATGTATAGTAAACCAAGTGCACTCTCATGACTACTCATTTCCCCATAAAGTCCCACCAAGTGGAACACTTAAGATGACTGACAGGACGGAACTCAGGTTCTTCACTTTCAGCTTCTATTTCAAAAGCAACAACCCCAAGCCAGAAAGCTTCAGTGAGTCCCTTGTCCTTCTCCACTGCTCCAGGACTAAGAGCTACACTATTAGTGCCGACCTGCCCTGCTGGGATATTGCACAGCCCCTTCATGCATGAAATTAATTCTGTGGTACAGGCAAAATAAAGGCTCATGAAACTCACTGTTATTTCCAAAGAATGAAGACAGAAAATATTTGAGAGAGAAAAGTCTTTGTTTATAGATTTTATTGGTCATGAAAAAATAATTTCAGAAATGTTCTATCTCTGCTTTGCTGCAACATGTAAAATTGTCCAAGGGTAATGTACTTTTCCACCAGGTAATAGAATCATGTGTTTACATAAGTATCTGTCTGCAGCATCAGGGCACACTGACCTTGCCTTATTTTGTGACAGGGAGAAAAAAATTTGAAAAAATCTTTTCTGGCAGTTTTCTCTTGATATTGATACTTATCAATAATGTTTAGCCATATAAAACTCAGACCTCTAGCCCCTGTTCACACTCATATTAATCTCATTCTCAACAATTCACTTGATTATCGGTGTATAATTTTAGATGTGAAAAACTTAAAAGTGCTTTATCTCTCATATCTGCATAGAAAACTCCCAGTTCTCAAATAATGCATAAAATAAGGATACACAGAGAGAAAGAGTTGTTACTGTTTGATTTTCCCTGAAGTTTCCATTCAAGTCATTTTGTAAAGAAAGGCAGGACTATTTCTGATCATGTGAGTAGCTGGCAGTTTGTTTAGAAAGCATTTGCTCATACTTGGCTTCTACAAGCAAGCTTTTGTTCATTCAAAAAATCATTTGGTGTAGGAAAAAGATAAGTGACATAAGACACGATTTTGCTTAGAAACAACCTCAACCAAAGTATTTTCTCAAAATGTTATTATATGAACATTATCAAACTTATTTTTAGATTCTCATGGCAAGGGGATAATATTTACAATGACAACCACAATACTCAAAGGGAAAAAAAAAAAAAAAACAACAAAAAACGGAAAGAGTAACCCAAATGAACTTATGACATACTACACAGCAATACTAGTCAATTACGACTGTAGGGCTGGGGAAAGAAAAGACAAATAGAGAAACAAGACAGGAGAGAGAGCCTAGGAATAAAACCACATAACTATGTTCAGTTGTTCTCTGAGAAAAATGAGTACAAGAAACACAAGGAAGCAGAAAAGTGGAATTGGATACCTGTCTCACACTGAGCATAAACTCAACTCCAAATCGACAAGTACTCCAGAATAAGACCTGATTCTTTGAACATCATAGATGAAAAAGTGCAAAGTGTACTTTTCCATATAGGCACAAGGAAGGAAATTCCTAATGAGACTGTTATTACAGGAAATGTTCTCATATAACTAAAAAGCTTCTGCATAGAAAAGAGAAAGAAAAAATAAAGCAACAAGCAGCCCACGGGACGAGCAAAAACTATTGACAGCTGTTCACCTGACAAAGGATTAGCATCTAAAATGTACAAAGAATTCAAGATAATAAACATTAGAAATAAACAATCAGGCCGGGCATTGGTGGCAAACACATTTAGTCCTAGCATTCAGGAGGCAGAGGCAGAGGCAGAGACAAAGGCAGAGGCAGAGGCAGAGACAGAGACAGAGGCAGAGACAGAGGCAGAGACAGAGGCAGATAGATCTCTATGAGTCCAAGGTCTGCCTGGTCCAAAGACCTAGTTCCAGGACAGGTTCCAAAGCAATACAAGAGAGACCCTGTCTCAAAAACAATAAACAAACAAACAAAAAAGAAACAAAGAAACAATCAAATTAAAAATGAGCTATGGAACTCAACACAAAATTCTCAAGAAAAGAAATGTAAATAAATGGCTAGAAAACAACTTAAAAACACTCAACCACCTTAGGTAATAAAGGTGAAAGGAAAATAAAGGTGAAAACAAGAATACATCTCACTCTGGTAAGAATAGCTATCATCAGGAATACAAATAGCAACAAATTCTTGCCGTGATATGACAACAGAGAAGCTACTATACAGGGTTAAGTGGAATGTGATCTCATATTGGGAAACAGAACTGGAGGTTTCTCAATAAACTACAAGTAGAACTATAGTATGAACTACCTGTACCACTCCTGGGCATGTGTATTCAACACTCTTTATATCCTACTCTAGATATACTTGTTCATCCACGTGCTTCGCTGTCCTACTCACAACTGCTGTACAGTCAGCCTAGATCCTTCATTTGAAATGCCGAACTTAACGCACAACTGGAAGCCATTAAAGAAGAAAGAAGGAAAGATTGATAGTAGATTACAGCGAAAATGGAAATAGAGATGTGGGGGTCTGGAGAGAAGGCTCAGTGGTTAAGAGCACTGCATATTTTTCCAAGTGACCGCGGATCAATTCCCAGCACCCACATGACAGCGCCCAGCTGTCTATAACTCTAGTTCCGGCGGATCTGACACCCTCACACAGGAATACATGCTGAAACATATCAATGCACATAAAATAAAAATAAATATTTTTTTTTTTAAAAAAGAAGGAAAGCAGAGATGTGGAATATTGGGCCCAGAGTGAAAAAACATGGGAGGCATGGGGACATAGGTAAAATCAGGGGTTAAACTTAGGGATAACCCAATTGAAGGGAATATGAAAAACCATTTGGACACCAACTACCCAAGAACACCATTTAAAATGGCAGTTGGGGATAGAGGAAAAATTGAACATGAAAAAGAGGCTGTAATACTTGGAGAGTTAAATAATTAAGTGGGGATGGAATTAGGGGATGAAGGCATTACTGGGTGAGTTAGCCAAAATAAAGAATATATTAAAAGCCTAATAGAAACCCACTAGTGAATAAGCTAATTTCTAAGTACAACAACAACAAAAGTGTTCAAAAGTAATTACCCTACATGTGTGGGTAGACAATGATATTCCCAGAAAACACGAAATGAAAATTACAGTACTTGGGAGATGTCCTTAGGTGTTCTTTGTTAATCCAGACTCAGATGGCTCCAAAAAACAAGGCAGGTGATTGTCATTGCTCCTCTTTACTCACAATAACTACCTAGTAATACCCTAATACTGAAGACATCATTCACTTTTACTAGGTCATAGAGAAACCAATTTCAACATGTCAAGGCAATTTCTTCTTTGCTGTCTACCTTTCATAGTACCATATGGTAGGTAGTCTGCAAGCTATGGGAAATGAAAGACACAGATAGGTTTGTTTGTTTGTTTGTTTGTTTTGGCACTACTGACCTGGCAGCCAAGAAATGGCCACTGGCAAAATACTGGCTTTTTATCTGGATTACAGGGCTTTTTCACAGAGGGAATCTCATATCTGCTAATGTATGTATGTCACATCAAAAGCCTGTGCTGGGGAGGTCATAAGCCCCAGTACAAAACTTTCTATAGTCATTTTTGCTAAAAGCTCTTGTTGTAAAATGGCTTCTAAACATTTAAGCTTATATTGGTAGGCCTGGGCCACTCCCAGCCTGGACAGATATGCTTCTCTTTTGTAAACAAAAGTCTATGGAAAAAATGAATAACTAGCCAAAGTGTTGAGAATCAGGGGCCAAATATCTGTCCCTACATAGGGGATCTATAGTAAACAACCTTCCCACCATGGCTAAGCAAACATTGTGAAAGATGAAACAAAAAGAATATAAGAGCTAGAGAATGGATGAGGTGCTTTGATGTACTATGTTCTGAACATGACATAGACATCTCACTCATGAACTAATAGCCACACAAGACCCACACAAGATCAAGGCAACCAAAATCCTACAACAAAAGTGGGACACTTTCTAGAGTGCATGCTTTGATGGGTGACTATTGGCAGTGGATAGCTGCTGGAGTACAAAAAATCATAAGAATCATTCTTTCTTGAGGGTGTGGCCACTGTTTTTCCAGTTCCAAATGAATGGTCACACATTAATATAAAAATGGGCAGAACTAACTGGATTTAGTAATGTATCTAAAAAACAGATATGAATTTGGGAGGGATCAGTCATACTAGAGGGGATGTGGAGGGAGCAGCAAGGAAGAAATATGGGATAAATATAATTCAGTTTCATTGTGTACATGTGTGGAATTCTTAATAATAAAAAAAATTAAGATGTCTCTTTTCAGGTTCTAGAGCATCTTGA
Source organism: Phodopus roborovskii (assembly GCF_943737965.1). Taxonomy (NCBI): domain Eukaryota; kingdom Metazoa; phylum Chordata; class Mammalia; order Rodentia; family Cricetidae; genus Phodopus; species Phodopus roborovskii. Next base: position 3,194,996 of record NW_026125444.1, read on the forward strand.
TATTATGCACAGGAAAAAGAAAGAACACGTATATAGTTTTTTACATACCACACAAAGATAACTCAGAATATATCAAATAACTAAGTGTAAAATACTTAGCTATCAGACTCTCAAAAAGAAAACTCAGGTAAATTTGATTGTCTTGTGGATTTTTGACATCTTCAACAACAAAGGCACAATCCATGAAATAATAGAAAAGAAATGATAGATAAGCTGGAAATTAAAGCTTTTGCCTTGCAAAGGCACTCGAAAGACCAAAGAAACTGGCGAGAAGCCACAGACTAGAAGGAATATTTGTGGAACAAATGACTATTATGTAAAATATAGAAGGAATTCCTATAATTCAACAATAAGAAAATAAATTATAAATTCAATACGCTGTCACCAGGAAATGCAAAACACTTAGTTACCATTGCACACCAACTGCAGAGTAAAATGTAGTTTCTGACATTAGAGGCTGAAAAGGAACAAAAGGACCATTCAGTCAGAATTGCTAATAATGAAAACATACCAATATTTTGGAAAGCTTGAGGCTTCCTTTAAGAAAATAAATATATTCTTAGTAAATAATTCAACAGCTGTGTTCCTTGGTATTCTTACAAATAAGTTAAAAGCCTATGTCTATACAGAAATTTGAACACAGATGCTTATAGAAACCTCCATAATTGTCAAAACCTAGAAACAACCAAGATGATGGCATTTTCTATTTGCTGGGTAAATGGCACACACACACACACACACACACACACTTATATGAATCTCTATATATGTATATATGTATATTCATTCATTTAAATACTATTATGCAGCATTAAAAGAGATGTATGTTAACAAGCTATAGAAACTAGGGTTTTTTCCAAATAAATTATATAAATAAAGTGTATCGTTATTTGTGATAGAAAGCTTTAATCCAGATTATTCATTAATAATGCCAAACTAAAAGGGTTCTTGCACAGTAGTTCAAACTAGATGATGTTTTGGAAAAAGGAAGATAGATGAGGGGTATGATAAAAAGACAGTTGACTGCTAAGGAGAACGGGAAGAATGAGGTTTACCGCACAGCATTTTGTAGGGCAGCAAAAGCCCTCTGTGTGGCACTACAATGATGAGGCCATTTAGTTCCACATTTATTCAGCCTATAGAATATACATCCAACAGCAGGTACTTTGGAATTTAAATGAGGCTAATGACCAAAAAAAAAAAAAAAAAACTCCATCAATTTGAACAAATGTATTTTATAGCAAGGAAGGTTATAGGAAGACCACACATGTAATCTGGGAGGACATGCGGAATATTAGCCACCTACCTCAATTTTCTGTGACTCTATATTACTCTAAAGATAAAGTAATAAATGAAAAGTTTCCATTCCCATCTTCCTTGTTAAGTAAGAAACTGAAATCTTGTTTGTTTATCAACAAAGGTCACATTCTTAACAGCTACAGCAGAATCCAGCTCCCTTCTATTTTAACATCAGAGACACTCTCAAGTTTATCTGTTATTGCCTACTTGCATTTGACACTTACATTGTTACACCAAGTAGAAAGAAATGCTAAGGATTCACTAAAAATTAACATCCAGAATATATCTTATTAGAAAATTAGTGACTTATGGCTAAATTAGTGAAAATTGGCCAAATGTTCAGAGAAAAAGGTAGTAGGACATTCAAACAAACAGTTTAAAAGGTGGTGTCCTGCACTGGACCAACTCAGACCCCCTGAACATGGTTCTCAGTTAGAAGGCCTGGGCAGAATCCCTGGTGCACAAAAGGACTTTGGGAGCACATTCCCCATGGAGGGATACTCCCTTAACCAAGAGGCAGGAGGGAGGGCCCAGTCCCTACTCCAAACTTGACAGATTTTGTTGACCCTTCCTGGAAGGCATCACTCTCCCTGAGGAGTAGGGTGGAGTAGGATGGGAGGATTGTCAGGGGGCCTGAGAGGGAGGGAGGGAGAGAAGGAGGGAGGAAAGAAGGGAGGGAGGGAGAAGGAACTGGGATTGATGTAAAATAATAATAAAAAAAAAAACTATCAAAAAAAAAAAAAAAAGTAGTGTCCTGTGTTCCTGTGTTCCACTATTTCCCTTGAACTATCTTTTAAAATGGTTATGGCCTCTTATTACAACCTGCTTTTTTGCACCCCCCACTCCTTTTTGATGTTATGACTTTGGTGATGGGTTTCTCTTTCTATTGACCTTGAACTACAAAGTCAGTGTTGAGTGCTACAGTTAAGCATAATTATGCAAGAGTCACATGCTTGAGTCTCTGTTTTGGTTTTTTTCCCTCTGTTTTTGCATTCACATTTTAAGGAATCTCAGAGGGACAGTATTGCCACAGGAAAACTGAGAACATTTGGGGCAACATAAGGAAATAGACGGATTTACAAATTCAGTGAGTATATATTTATCACCTTTCTTTATAAAATCTCTTTAAAAGGAAAACATGTACCATGTGAAAAAATTATAGGACTCAGGACTTAATTTTCTAGATTTTGCAGAAGTGACTTAGTCTAGACACACACACACACACTCACACACACACACACACACACACACACACACACACACACAAACACACAGACACTTGAGTTTGAAGTGATGTTTTTCAGGTTTGATTTTGAGATCCTCTTCAAGTTTTAAGGTGTTATATCTATTCTTTTTCCTTTTGATAAGTTTTTTTTTCTATTTCTCTTAAGAATGGGCCTTAAAAGTTAAGACAGAATAAATAGTGGTTATAATGAAGAATAATATTTCAGCAAAGTCCTTCTCTATTTACAAATGCACACTGGTCATGATTCCCAGAGAAAACACAAGTCATAATTTTAGTACACTTACATTTTTATCCACTGTCTTATCAGTTTAAGCTTTAATCATCTATCACCTAAATGACAGATATTGAAGTGACTCAGTGAATTACTCTTTTCATAAGTGTTATTTAGCTCATTCATTTGTTGACACGGCAATATTTAAACTCCACTTATTGTCTGACAATATCAAACTTGGACAAGACTCTATTTACAACACCCTACCTGTGTTGGTTTGAAAGAAAATGGCCCCCAAAGGGAGTACCATTAAGAAGTGTGGCTTTGTTGGAGTAGATTTGCCTTGTTCTGGGAATTGGAGACAGGCTTTGAGGTCTCATATATGCTCAAGCCATGCCCAGTGTCTCAGACCACTTTCTGTTGCTTGTGAGTAAAGATCTAGTAACTCTCAGCTCCTTCTCTAGCACCATGTCTCTCTCTAGCACCATGTCTGCCTGCATGCTTCCTTGCTTCTTGACATAACAAAAATGGATCAAACCTCTGAACTGTAAGCAAGCCAGCACAATTAAATGTTTTCCTTTGTAAGAGTTGCTATGGTCATGGTTTCTCTTCAGCAATAGAAAGCCTAAGGTACTACCTCACCCAACTACCTAAAGAGATTTTCAGATTTTTACCTGCTCCCTCTTACATCTCTGCTCTGTCTTCCTTCCAATTTTCAGTCAGGTTTTTCTTATATCTCTGCAGCTTTATGGCTGAAAACATTGGTGTTCTACTTTATAAAGATCCTTAAGTTCTTTGTTAGTGTGTTCACTGCCATTGACTCTTGAATGGTTTTCTTCCTAGTATAGAGCATATATTCAATCTGAAATAAAGTAAATAAAATGATGGGTTACCTTTGCTGTCTACAGAGTTTAAGTTTTTATTAAGCATTACTTCTTGATAAATTGTTAAGCTAAAACTACTTATGGCAAATTTTATTAGAAGGAAAGATAATAATCTGGGCATCACTGTTGTTTTTAATCATCTGTAGAAGAAATTTGTCAGGGTAGAGGAGCCTGTTTATAGTTTTTATTGATCCTTTGGTGGCTTTTAACAGACAATTCTATGATCAGATTGCAGCTAAAATCAAGAGTTCACACGGACTTTAGTGTTTAATGTAATCCACACTGAAAAACAGCCTCCTGATAACAATACTCAGCAGATAAAAGTGAGGTGTATACCGACCTGTCTCCTGTGCATGTGATGATGCATGTGATGATGATCATTGTGATGAACTAATGATTCATGTCCGAGAGCTTGATACAGACTCATACTGGTTATTCAGCAACAAAAACAGAACAGCCATCCTTGCTGTGTGCACTGTGAGTCTACATCACTGTCCCACATCTAGCTGATTTTAGGAGTGCTATCTAATTACTGTCAGACAGAATAGCTAAATTTCAACAACTGTAAAAAATAGGGTAATGGTTTTGGGGTAATAAGCATCTGGCCCTCATGTAGTTGCTTGTGAGCAGCACTCCGTGAATGTGGGTGTTTGGGAGTCATTTAGGAGCATCTTAGGTGCACAGTCTCTGAGGAGATTCTCTGGATATCTTAGGCATGTTCTGAGCAATGGAATTCAGAAAAATTTTCAGTTGATTAAAAAGAAAATTCCAGATTTTTTACTCAATATAGAGTCAACCAGTTTATGTTAGAATACCACTGAGAGGTTATTTAAATGTAAACATTAAAATTGTTATAGATTTTTTTTGTAACCAGTCTTTAATAGCACCTAATAGAAACATTTCCCCTTTTATGAAGCATCACATTCATCCTCATTGTATTTGTTGTAGCTTCTTTTCCTATTGTTGTGAAGAAGATGCAATTTAAGGGAGGAAGAATTTATTTGGGACCAGTTCCAGGTTCCAGTCCACCATGAGAGTGAATATTAGCTTCAGGATCTTGAGGTCCCCGCTAATATTTTGTTGGTGCTCAAAAGAAAAAAAATCATGGTTGGAGGAGGTGAAAGAATGCAATGTATAAGGGGCTGAGCTGGTTTTCTTCACTTTGCATCATTCAGAATTCCCTGCCCAGGGAATAGTCCCACCCTTAATCAAGTTGGATCTCCTCACATCAGTTAATTAACCCAGATAGTCTCCCATAGGCATGTCTGGAGACCCTTCTCTCATGTGATTCTAGATTCTGTCAAGTAGAGATTCTGTCAAGTGGATATCTTTGCTCTGCTCATGGCTACCCATGCTGCCATTTAGAGTAAAATGAGATTTCTGTTTGCCTTGCCTCCTACAAGAATTAGTGTGGCCTTTCTAGGAACATAAATTTTGTTTGCTAGGTTCTACTAACCCAAGTTTCTACGTAAAATTTGTCTACCACTGTATATAAATAATCTCGTATAGTGATACAATAAGCTACAGAAACAATTTGTGATAGTATAGCCTTCATTAATGGATTTTGTTTGTTTAATTGTTGATTTGATATAGGGTCTCACTATGCAGTCCTGGCTGTCCTGGAATTCACAATGTAGACCAAACAGACTGGCCTTGAACTCACAGATATCTAGCTTAGCTAGCTGCCTCTGCCTCCTAAGTCCATGGATTAAAGGCATGTACCACTAAACCCAGATTACTATTAGTGCTATAAAGCAATTACATTTCAGATTCTTGTCAGGTAAGAACATCTAACTGTCTAACGTCATGTACTTATCAGGATTTCTTTTATAATAATAGTTTTGAAGGACTTTGAAATATGTGCATTGTAATCCATAAGGGGGGAACATATTATTCGATCAAGTCAGGGCAAAGAAATTTTCTGTATTTCTCCCTTATGAGTTGCTTTCAGTAACATTAAACCACCAACCACCCTGGAGAGAGTAAACATAGACATGCAGTTAAATTCAGCTATTGTTAGATTTTTCTTGCTAGTCATTTAAATGAATAGAAAAATACAGAAAGCACTAAGGATGTATAACTGAAAAATGATATGTTTTTATATGTTTTAATATATGTATTTAAGGATATAATTTTAGTTGTAGAAAGAGTAATTTTTATATTACAGGTTATTTTTTTCTTTCTAGTATGACATGCATGTCATACACACATACTGCATAATTACTGTAAATAAATATTGATTACCCCCTTTTAATAAAAATAGATTCATTCCTCATACAATATATCCTGGTTACCATCTACCCTCTTTCTACTCCACCCAGTTCCTCCCCCTCCTACCCTCATTCCCCTATGATCCAAATCTACTCCCTGCCTGCTTGTCATTAGAAATAAATACCATCTAGGAGATAACAACCATACATAACAAAATAAATTATAGTAAGATAATAAAGTCACATTGAAATTGGACAAGGAAAACCAACAGAAGAAAAGAACTCTCCCAGAGGCATAAGAATTGAAGACCTACTCACTTATACATTCAAGGATCCCATAAAATACTAGACAAAAAGCTATAATATATATGCAGAAGATCTGGTGCAGAGCCATGTAGGGCATATGCTTGCTACTTGAATCTCTGTGAGTTCATATGAACTTTTCTCAGTTGAGTTAGATAGTTTTGTTCTCTTAGTGTCCTCTATCTCCTCTGGCTCTTACAGCCTGTGTGCCTCCTCTGGGGTTCCATGAAATCTGAAGGGAGTGATTTGATTGAGACATCTCATTTAGAGCTGCCTCACAAAGGGTAAAAGATTAAGAAAACAAAACAACCCTATGATGGTCTTTTCATTCTGTCTATGCTTTCCTATGTGATAAAATGGCCATAGAGTTAAGCTATATGCCTCTCAAGTAGCCATAAGTTCATGCCAGTGACTATGAAAGGACAAAACACATCCCTTAATGAAAGAGAGGCAGTGCCCTCTCTCCTTTCTTTTTGTATTTGATATGTTTGGTGTGCATATTTGTATGTCTGTGGATACACATGTGTACACACGTGCTTGCATGCACATGCACATGCACATGCACATGCACATGCACATGCACATGCACATATAGTGGTATTCCTCCTGGTTTCAAAATAACCATTGTGCCTTCTTCCCAACTCAGTGCTGCCTTTTAAGAACAAGAAACTATTTTGTGAAGTAAACATTGGAAGCCTTTTCTCATGAAGAATTCTTTGGTTTGTATGTCAGAGACACTGAAACGGTTCTTGTCTGATTAGCCAGCCCCCTTTCCATCCTTTCCATTCTTCTAGCTTCCATTCCTGTCATTTCCCTTGAGCATGTTTTACCAGTACACAGTTTGTCTTATGCCTCAGCCTTTTCTTTCCTGTCTAGAGATTTCCATCAAGCCATTTTCTTCTTTTTTGGGTGATCCCCTGCATTTCTGCTTACCTAAATTATTCACAATCATTTTTCAGATGTTTCTAATTTGTCAGAGAAAAACTTTCTATGGAACTAAATTAGGTGACCTTTGTGTCCTGACCTCTTCATGACTGACCTTAAATACTGAAGGAAATATGTAGGTCTATTTTCAAGCAGTTTCCCTTCTCGTTTTAAGAAAAAGGTATACTTTGTTCTTTTCTTTCCCCTTTGTTTCTCCTTCGACCTGGCTATTCTGCTTAGCTAGCTCTGTGCTAACTAGTTCTCCTTGCTGGAGTTTTCTCAAGGCTGAGTTCTTGGCCCAATTTTTGTTTCTTACTTTAGTCTTTCTTTAGGTAACATCATCCAGTTTCATGACTTCAAATGCCAGATAGGAATCTTTGACTCTGGACATGTAGTCTAAGAGCTGGAATTGCAAGTACAGTTTCCTACATGACACCTGCATTTGGATACATCAGATGTGCAAACTTAACATTTGAAACTACTTTTATTTTAGTTCTCTGCCAGGGAAGCTGCCATCTCTCAGTCTTTCCAAGCTCTGAAAATGGCACTACCATCCACCTTGTAACTAAAGCAGAAGCCCAGGACTCCCATTTATAGACTTTTCTCTCTTTTAATTTTTTTTTATGGTGACCTTCTCTATAACTTCTTCAAGACTGACCTATATACTGGACTTTTGGCTCTCTCCTATACGTTGTGTATGCAGAAACCACATTGACTTTATTAAAACCATATTCAGATTACATCATTGCTCTTAAAAATCTTCAATACATTTCCCCATTACAATGAGAGATCTACTCTTTCTGTGACCTACAAAGGGCATACCTTCTGACATTTCATGATAGTATTTTTTTTCTGTCACTTTTTCACTGTACTGATATTGCTGCTCTCTCTCTCAATTTTCAGAGGTGATCATACCCAGGGGCCTTGGCCCTTGCTTCTTCGAGAGGCAATAAGTCACCTTTTTAATTTTCAGCTTAGAGTTTGTTCTTTTACAGAAATCTCTCATGGCTATCTATCTTAGGTCCTATATTTTCCTTATCATATATTTGCATGTTAAGTTGTGGTAGTTAGCACATTAATTATAGCTTCACAGGTGCCACAAAAATAATGCACAGGTATTGCCTTAAGGAAACAAACAAGATTTCTCTTGGATTAATTTGACTAAGAGCAAGTCAAATGTTAAATTTCTGGATCTTGTCTTTATCTGTAGTTTGTGGTTACTGGGCTATTTGTGGTGTGTGTGTGTGTGTGTGTGTGTGTGTGTGTGTGTGTGTGTGTGTGAAGCCTGTGAATAGTATATCTGTATTTGTTCTGTATCTGCATCTGTTATATCTCTATATCTGTTCTTTATTTATATCCATGCAAGTAATTCGGAATAATATGTGTGTGTATATGTCATAGAAATCATTTGCTACAAATACATGTTGAAAGCAACCTTAAAACAAATATTCAATGTTACCAGCAGCATTTATGATGAGTGTACAACTTAATATTAAATATATATTTCTCTTAGGTTGTAAAAGTCAATTACATGGGAAATCCAAGTTATAGTGATGTTGGCTACATTGTTCTCTTTTCTGAATACACAGTAGAATAAGAGACTAAGACTTAAATGACCTCATGGTGTATTATTAATTTGAACACAAGGTCCAGGTGAAGTTCTCTAACTTTGGAGTCAAGAGAGATTTTCATTGAAATGAGTTAGGCTGTTCAGTACTTATGTTTTTTAGTTATTGACTTACATTTGTCATTTGACCAAGTTGTAAGCTCTATAAAGTCTGCTTTATTTTATGTGGCATATCCAATTAAGATGGTACACAATAGATATGAGATAAATGAATCACCCTTTCAGTTTTGAATATCATATGAAGCCTATGATGCTCCAGAATATTGTAGATTTATTTAGTACACTGTCCTACCTATATTTCTTTATACTTCTCACAAATACAATTATAAAGTTTGTCTTCAATATTAGTAAATTGTAACATAAGACCCTTCTTCCCCTTCATCTTTCATCAAGGTTATAAATGGACAAATAGCTTACAAATGTTTTAGAAGTAAAAGATCAACTTGTATACTCTAAAATATTGCTAATGTTTTGTTTGTTGACTGAACATATTGACTGAAATTGATTGAAATTCCTGAAGGTGGCTTAAAGATTTTTAAACGGTGGAAATAAATTATTTTAAAATTTAATAGGAGATATCATGTTGCAATGTGGTTTAGGGCACATTATAATGATTATGTTAAAATGGGTACAGAAAAATATAATTCTATAAAAGCACTTTGGTTGCCTTCATAAAAGGCAAATTTTGGTTCAGACAACATAAGAAAGCAGAATACCTGTGTATAAACAATGTTTTTAAATGAAGTATAAGAACACAGAAGAAGCTAAACATAGGTGACAAACTCATCATCAATGGTAGGGCATATGACATTGTCTTTCGAGAGCAGAAAATTCAGAGAGTTGGATAAAACATGATGGCGCGCACACACACACACACACACACACACACACGAGGTATGTGTACACAAACAAAACACATGAAGAAGAATAAATCTAGAAAAAAGGTTCTCTGGTGTGTTTTTATACAATGACATGGAAAATTGTGGCAGAGAGTAAGTCCCCAGCAGAAATCTGGATAAACAAAATTGTAGCTCAGTTTTCCTGAGACTTCCTCAAATCTTCTAAATTTTATGTTACCTTTCAACTCATCAAGATAATTATATAGAACTATTTTTTCCTTAAATTATTTGTTCAACATGTAGTTTTGGACAGAATATGAAGTGGTATTGATCTAAGATTGTTAAATCTCAGCCCACGGGTCTGGGGAGACAGGTCAATAGTTGAGAATACTGTTGCTCTTTCAGTGGACTCAGGCTTCAGTTCCCAGCACCCACATACTGGCTTCCAACCATCTGTTACTCCAGTTCCATGGGATCTGGTGCCCTCTTTTGGACTTTCTGAGGACCAGGAATGCACATGGCACACATACATACACACAGATGTAATAGTTATATACCTAAAATTAAATGAATACATTTAATAAATAATGGTCTTGAAAGTACCTCTAATAGCAAAAGGTCTAGTTAAATTTGACAATGATAAGCACAAATATTTATTTTTACATTGCTAATAGTTGAATTTGTACATTTTTACACACATTTCCTGTTGTCACAAATGAAGAAAGCCAGAGTGTCCTGAGTTGATTCTTGACAGCCTAATTCATACATTCTGTGTATTCCTAGACTATGGTAAAATAATTGAGGCTTCATGATCTGGTGACCTTATTACATCATTGAAAGATCACATTTTGGCCTTCAAATGGCAGATTTCTTCCCAGTGATTCACAGTACCCAGAAATCCGTGGCTTACTGGAATTGTTAATAAAAATTACAAATGTCCCTGCAATAAATGTCAGATGTTGGTTCTTGATAACTTGAAATACAGTTGGCTGTTAAACTGGCCCATTATCAATTACTGATTACCTCCCATTTTTCTTCACTTCTTCATCTCAGGGAAAGTTTCACATTCTTTTCAGTGATCTTGAAGATGAAGATGCCTACTTCTGCATTCTGGCTTCACTTTCTTCAACTGTCCCTTACATCAGCTATATATCACATCCCTCTTTCTATTTTTGAGATTGTTTCATAACATTATGGAACTCTGGTGGACAGTGACATTGGCTATATTCACATCCTTCTCTGGTCTCAGATTATCTGCTATGACATCATTGTCTTTTATTATTTTTTCCTTGGCCCCCTCTACAGTCCTTAGTTATCTTCACCTAAAACTGAATAGTATCAGAAACATGCCTTAAATATTATAAATCCATTTTCTTCCACAGTTTCCTCTGGGAAGAGCCAAAGTATCAAGTAGTACCAAGTTACAATTTCTAGTTGCCTTCTTTGAAAATCACTTTAAATTTTTAAAATGAAAAAAAAATTCCCCTTTTTTTGTTTTTGTTGTTGCAGTGGATACTTTGTAACTATTTCAGTGTTTTAGTTACCACTGTTCATTTTGCGGCTTCTCATCTGGAAAATTCCATGAGTTGCATTTCCACACATTTTCTACTCTTGCCTTTGTGTCTGTACTTCAACGCTCAAATTATTGCATCTAAAACACAAGAACAAAATTATATTAACTACAAGCCACTTCTCCATTTTGTTATATTCATTTTTAAACAGCAAAACAAGTTTTATAAAATGTTTAAGGCTACATATTTTGTATACAGTATCAAATATATTCTTATTTGATGGGAGATGTCATTCTGTATATATGTTTCTCATACTGGTTTAATGAATAAAGCACTGTTGCCCAATAGGAAAGCAAGATAGGCGGGACTCGGAGACAAGGAGGAAAGAGAAAGTAGTAAGGAGGCGTCAAGATGGAGAGTCTGGAGACAGCTGGACGCCAGCCGGCTCTCCGAGGGTAGGAGCAGACCACGTGGAAATACATAGATTAGCAGAAATGGTTTAATACTTAAGACAAAGCTAGCCGATAAGAAACTAGTACCTGGCCAACAGCATTATATCAAATACAGAATCACAGTGTGTTAATTGGGGCTGGCGCAGTGGTGGGACAAGTCCAGCAGCAGGAGAAAAAACCTTACTCCTTACATATGGCACCCACATGGCTAATAAGAACTTCCACTTAAAATTTAACAAATGCTTAAAAGGGGGTTTTACAAACAAAAGAACAGAGAAAAGCAAGGTTTCTTGGTAGCAGCATTTTTCTCAGTTGGACTCTGGCGGTAAAATAGCCGCCACCATCTTTGATAAACCGCAGCAGAAACTACTATGACTTTCATTTTAGCAATGTTGTTGTTTACCAGATAAAAGACTCATGGCCAGAAAAAGATAAACATTTACAGTAAAGACAGATTCATATTAAGAAAAACCTCTAAAGGTTTACAGTGTGTTTTAAAATATATATAAACATGGAAATAAAAGAATAAAATGGTTTTAAAAAGACAAAGAGGAACTGGGTGTGGTTAATCTCAGCACTTGAGAGACAAAGGCAAGCAGATCTCTTGTGATTTTAAAGTAAACCTAGTATGTAGAGTGAATTCCAGGACAGATAAAATTTACACAGAGAAACTCTGTCTCAAAAAAATGAAAAAAAAAAATAGAAAGAGAGTAATAATAAAGCAACATAAAAATGAAAAGCTCAGAGAGAATCTGTATACTGTATGGCATTATATTGTCTTTATATCGTTTGACTGCTAAGGAAAAAACTGTTAAAGGAAATACTGCTGGATTAATTCAATTTATATATTTTAAAAATGCTTTGACTCAAATTTAAGTCTAAGGGCAAGTTACTAGGGAAAAGGATTTCTATTTTTGTTTCCACAGAAAATGAAAAGCTGTGGATTCCTTCCAGACTAATGTGGTTTGATCAAGCCAGACCCCCTGAAACAGCATTCCTGGTGATCAACATTCAAAACAGCTTAAACAAGGCAGCCTTGCAGACTACAGCCAGGATTTCATCTTCTTAGGATCCCCCATGACAGCGCCCCCTATCAGCAGGAAGTAGTTTGGAAAGACCGATGCCCAAATTCCCAAATATTGTTTATAAATGTTTGTTTTCATTTAAATGGGGTTGCTTATAAATGGTTAATGACAACAACCAATCTCCTTTTAAAGGTAAAAAGGAGATTATCGTATAGATATGAATACTTTGTTTTGGAATGGATTTTCATTTATTGATACAATTTAAGGACAATTTTGTGATATCTATATTTCTCCTCTTGTTTAGTTATTGTTTAGAAATGTAATGTATAATTCAATACAGATTATAGATAGTACCGATGCTAGTCATATCTTATAGTTAAGTTAGTTAAGATTTCTAGATATATAGACATGTATTTGAGATAGTCATTCAAAGACCTATAGAATATGGCATTTAAAATGGTTTAGGGTTTTTCTTGACAATGAGACATAACTGCTCCTGGAAACACCACCTGTGTCAGAAAGAAGGATGGACATTAAAGAAACACATATGGAGTTTGCTTCCATTATGGCAAGACTAGCCATTTGGGCAAGATACTGCTCTTGTCTAGACTGTTTGACTGTATGCTGTATAAACTGGTCATGCAGGACCCACAGAAATGTGACTGCTGATTCAAGATGGACATTGCTACAGAGTTCCTGCTTCATGGAAGAGTCTGCCAGACAGTTTGCAGGACACAGAAAAAAATGACTGACAAACTGCCAATACAAGAAGACAGTTTAAAGTTTCCTGCTTTGCTAAAGAGTCTGCCAGACACACTATGGCCTATGGGCTGAAGATGGAAGATTACAGAAGAACTTTAGGTGACTGCCAAGGCAAGATGTCTCTGTCATTTATAGAGTTTATATACTATCCTTCTGTGGTCTTTGAAGGAGTTGAAGACAGATAGTTATGGTTATAGTTTTCCTTAGGCTTAAAGATAAGTTACATATGGGACTTTAGACTCACAAATATAGGATAAATAATAGAATAGTTTCTTTTAATCTTGCTAAATGTTAATGAACTAAATATTGTTAACTGTGATTCTTACTTGATAACTGTTGTGTTTTATATTTTGCTATGTTAAAGTTAAAACCCTTCTTTTTATTTAGACAGAAAAAAAGAGATGATGGGAGATGTCATTCTGTATATATGTTTCTCATACTGGTTAATGAATAAAGCACTGTTGGCCAATAGGAAAGGAAGATAGGAGGGACTAGGAGATAAGGAGGAAAGAGGAAGTAGTAAGGAGGAGTCAAGATGGAGATACTGGGGAGACAAGACGCCTGCCCTATTTCCTGGTAAGATGAGACTACGTGGATCAACAGAAATGGGCTAATACTTAAGACAGAGGTAGCCAATAAGAAACTAGTACCTGGCCAACAACATTATATCAAATACAGAGTCTTGGTGTGTTATTTGGGGCTGGCACGGCAGTAGGACAAGTAAGGTAGGACTCCATATGTTCTGTTACTACATGTGGTAATTATGATTTCCTGGTTGGAGTTTCCTTATTCATTCAAGAATGAAGGAAAGATGATACTTTCTCCTCTCTTATAAAAAATATTTTGCTTGTTTGTTTGTCTTAGGAGGGGGTACTGTGATCAATTTTTCTAGGCACAGGAATCCTTTTTTCTTACCAAACGTGTGTTCAGGGAGAACACATTTTGTACAAGAAATTTCAAGGAAAGTTCAACTTCATGATCAAAGATTTTAGAAAACAAGATATGAACACCTTCGTTGGCAAGTGACAAAGGATATGCTCGCAGTGCTTATGTGACAAAAAGTATCAATTTAATGTAGTCCATGTTTTTCTACCTCTGAGGTTATTTGACTGAAAGAAAAAAAAAAAAAAAACAATTGTTTTTTTGTCAAGTTCATTCGTATTTTATGAAACATGCTCCTTAGAAATTATTTGGCTCCTTAGAAGTTACTTGGTTCAGGCCGTCACTCTGTCTAGGCTTGGAAACTATCTGCAGCTATGATGAATACTGTAAATTAGATATATTAAAGCAACTGTAATGGCAGAATCATTTTCACCAAAGTGCTAGATCCTTTCCTTTCACTTGCTTGAGTACCACTGTGATGCAAACTTGAATGTGGCCTTTCTTAAACAGATAAAAAGATGTTTACTATGTCTAAGTCCATGATAAAGTGAGTGCTGTTATAATAAAATTTCTGCTTCCTATTAGATGACAAATGATGCATACTGCAAAAGGAAGAAAGAAAGGAAGGAAGAAAGGCAATGTTAAAACATGCCAAAGCATGGCATTGTAGGTGAAAAGATGCTATTGATCATCAAGGCAGTCTGAGTTTTAATAGACTACCTGCAGCGAAAAATGTATTTTACTTGCTGGATTACTGTAAAAAAACTTAGTTAACATTTATGTGTAAACAACCAAGTATTTTTTCATTATAATTTTAATATGCCTTTGAAAAAAATAGATCCTTGAATTTATTACAATGTCATTCTAAATTTGAATAGCACTCATTTGGTTTTCCTTCCTGTTCATCATTTAGTAACCTATTATCTTATCCCCTCATTTTGCTCTGTCATCTTTGGCTCCAATTTGGCCAGAATTCAGTGAGTATTGGCTTCTAGCTTCAGGCAAGAGAAGGAAGAGAAAAATAGATGAGGAGGAAAAGATAAATATAGTAGGGAAACTGTTTCAAGGTTTGAAGCAAAGTTCTCTAGGACACTGCTGCTTCTAAGCACTGTCACACGCATTATAAATGGATGTGAGGGAGGAGAGGTGAGTTAGGGAACTTCAGCGCTAATTGGTGGCATAACTGGTGGTCCAGTGGTCATAGGCACGGAAAGCTATCTTGATCTTTCCTACTTCCTGTACAATACAATGTGTTCTTTACTAAGAGAAAATTCCTTTTTATGGGTCACACTAGTTATTCTTTAATACAGAATGAAACAAGATAGATTCTATGTGCAGAACATAACACTACAAACATTACAAGTTATAATTTCTGTACATTAGCTTTAAGACCTTGAACAAGACAATGTACATAAGTTTTCCCACACCTAACTGGGACTAATAAAGTACAATTTGTTATTTGTTATTTGGATGCATGCACATTAATCTTAGCTTGTCTGACACATATTGAATATTTAACAAATCTTACTACTAGTTAAGAAGATCCCTGAACCATGTTCAGCTTTGAATCATCTGAAAGTGTCATATTTTTTACATTTATTTATTTATCTTGAGAATTTTTATATGTGAGTACAATGAATTTTGATACGATTCCCCTCTCTTGCCCACTAACTTCTTCTATGTGCCCCATATATCTCTCTCAAATTCATATCCTCTTCTTTACTGAGTTCAATTAGGGCTTCTCATATGCACATGACTGTAGCATTATTTACTGGTACATGGACAACTTATCAGTCTCTAAGGAAAAATGACCCTTCCTCCCTCAGAAACCTTCCACTGCCTGTCACTCCTCAATTAGGAGTGAGGCCTTGTAAGTCATTTCTCTAACCCACACTGGAGTCTTGTGTAGGCAACCAAAGCTTTTGATGACATCATTATCTTCAAAAGCAAAACAGAAACAATGGTTTTCTCTAAGCTTTTAGTAAACTTACTATGGGTTAAAGAACTGAGAACATTTGTCTCTTTTTAACTTTCTCTAAATGAAGACCCTAGGTGATTCTTTAAAATGGGCATAGCTATGTAGTAGAATACTCAATGACCACTGGTAGGGAAGGTCAATACAATTAGTGTGACCAAACTCACATGACCTTGATATGCAAGGCATATTTAAAATGCACATTTTGCATTAAGCTCCAACCTCATTGCTACTTCAGCAGTCAATATACATGTACATGCCTTTAAACTGGAAGTTCCACCTTGCATTGACCTTTCTGGCTTTTCTTATATGATTTCAAAGGTAGAGACTGCATTCTCATTATTTCCATCTGTAGGTAAAAGCACATCTACATCTAATATTTGTACAGCCAATATTTGTATTAAAGATAGTGGAGGCAGGCAAAGAGGACCAAGAGGTAAGTGGCCAGCCTCATATCTGCACCAAACAGCCTCTAGGCCGTAGGTAAAACTCCAGCCCCTTTTCCACCCATCTCAGGCAGAAGAGCAGTTCTGTAGGAAAGGCTCCTGTAGGCAGGCTGCACCAGCAACCCCCCCCCCACACACACACACACTCACCATACCCTGTAATCTACAAATCTCACTCCTCCCATGAAGTCACACAACTGCCAATACCTCAGAGGCTCCTTGAGGCACAGGTAGTGACTGCACAGAACTGACCAAGAGAGGATCCCTGAAACATAAACACTGACTGCAAGGATCAGACAGAGGCAAACATACTGCCTTCACCTACTGAAGGAAGAGATGCGTGATGGGAGGAATAGGAGGTCCTGTTACAGGGCAATTTTCCCTGCCAGCCTGGTCCCACTGCCAAATCAGCCCCAAATAACACACAGAGATGCTGTAGTATATATAAAGCTTTTGGCCTATTACCAGTATTTCTTATTGGCTAGCTGTGCCTTAAATAATAAGTCGTTTCTATGAATCTAAGTGTTTCCATGTGGTCTTATCTTACCGGAGAGTCAGAACTTCTTCTCTCAAGTACCTACATCTTGAATGTCCTCTACTACATCCTTGTCTCCTAGACCTACCTATCTTGCTTTCCTATTGGCTTTATTCATTAACCAATAAGAGAAACATTTTTACAGAATTACGTCTCCTATCAAGCTCCAGACTCTCTCCAGTAAGACCTCGAGGAAATACTTAGATTGATAGAAATGACTTAACATTTAAGACAGAGCTAGCCAATAAGAAACACTAGTAACCGTCCAACAGTTTCATAATTAATACAGGGTCTCTGTGTGTTATTTTGGGACTACGCTGGCAGGGAGGTAACAAAATGGAGCCTACAATGTAGGTGCTAAGAACTTTCATTTAAAACTTGACAAAAGCTTAAAAAGGAATTTTAGAAGCAAAAGAACAGAGAGAAGCAAGGCTTCTTTGCAGCAGCATTTTTCTCGGTTTGGGCTCTGTCTTGATAGAGAGAAACTTTGACTCCCACAGCTCCTTTAAGGGAGGTTTCCTGACAGCACAATCAGAAAAAACCTCAGGCCTCTTTTAAGTGGACCTGATAACAACTAATTTTATCAATGTTTGTTGTTTGGCATATAAAAGACTCATGGCCAGGAAAAGATAAAGATTTACAGTAAAGACAGATTGAGAGAAAGAAAAATCTCTAAAGGTTTATGTGTGTTTTAAAATATTACATAGTCTTGAGAGAGAAAAAGAAACAGGATAAAGTGGTTTAAAGAAAAGAGAAAGAAAGAGAGTAGCTGGGTGTGGTGGCACACCCTTTTAATCCCAGCACTCGCAAGGCAGAGGCAAGGAGACCTCTGTGATTTCAAGGCCAGTCTGATGTACAGAGTGAGTTCAAGGGCAGCCAAAGTTACACAAAGAAACCCTGTCTCAAAAAAAGGAAAAAATAAAAGTAAAATGGATAGAGTAATATAGAAGCCATGTAAAGATTAAAAATACACACAGACTCTGGATACTGTGTGCTATCGTGTTGTCTTTGAAGTGTTTGACTGCTGAGGAAATAGCAACAACTGCTAAAAGAAATGCTGCTGGATCAATCCAATTTATATATTTTAAAAATGTTTTGACTTCAAAATTTAAGTTTAAGAACAGGTTACTGGGGGAAAGGATTTCTATTTTTGTTTCCACAGAAAATGAAAAGCTGTGGATTCCTTCCAGATTAACATGGTTTCATCAAGCAAGACCCCCTGAAACAGTGCCCCAGGTGATCCAACATTTGAAACAGCTGGGACAAGGCAGCCTTGCAGACCACTGCAGCCAGGATTTCTGCATCTTCTTAGTATTCCCATTGTATTACAGCATTTCAAACAACAAAAAGCAGTTTGGAAAGAATGAAACTCAAATTCCCAAATATTCTTTATAAATTTTGTTTTCATTCAATTGGGGTTGGTTATAAATTGTTAATGATCACAGTCAATCTCTTTTTTAAAGGAAAAAAGGTGGAATAGGATATAGAAATTCATACTTTATTTTGAAATGGATTTTCATCTTTGATACAAATTTAAGGTCAATTTTGTGATATGTATACTTCTCTTATTTGAGTATTGTGTTTATATAGCTCATTGAAAAATGTAATGTATAATTTAATACAAATTATAGATAGTTATTTATAATAGTCAAAACTTATAGTTAGGTTTGTTAGGGATTTATAGATATATATAGAGATATACTCCAAATGGATAGACATTCTTCAAATCTTTCAAATAACCACAAAATATGGAATTTAAAATGGTTTAGGGTTTTTCTTGACAGTGAGACATAACTGCTCCTGGCAACACTATCTGTGTCAGAAAGGACAGTGAACATTGAAGAAACTCATTATGGACTTTGGTTCCAGTATGGCAAGATTAGCCATTTGGGCAAAATGCTGCTCTTGTCTGGACTGTTTGACTTTATTCTGTAAAAACTAGACATGCAGGGCCCACATAAAAGTGACTACTGATACAAGATGGACAGTACTACAGGGTTCCTGTTTCATGGAAGAGTTTTCCAGACATTCTGCAGGACACAGAGAAACGTGACTGACAAACTTCCAACACAGGTGGACAGTTTAAAGTTTCCTTCTTTGCTGTGGAGTCTGACAGACACACAATGGCCTATAGGCTGACCAGGCATCAAGCTGTCTCTGTCATTTCTAGAGTTTATATACTATCCTTCTGTGTTCTTTGATGGAGTTGAAAACATGTAGTTATGGTTATAGTTTTCCTCAGTTAAAGATAAGTTACATATAAGACTTTAGACTCACAAAGATAGGATAAATGACAGAATATTTTGTTTAATTCCTGATAATGTTAATGAACTAAATATTGTTATCTATAGTTCTTATTTGATAACTGTTTTGTTATATATTTTACTGTGTTAAAGTTAACAACCTTTCTTTTTATTTTTGGCAGAAAAGAGGAGATGATGGGAAATGTCATTCTGTAAATAATTTCTCTTATTGGTTAATGAATATAGCCCCATTTGCCCCTAGGAAAGCAAGATAGGCCAGCCTAGGAGACAAGGAGAATTCTGGGAGATGTAGTAGAGAGGAGTTAAGATGTAGACCTTGGGTGGAAATAAAGGTTGGAACTCTTTCTCTCTCCAGTAAGGCCACATGGAAATACTTAAATTGACAGAAATAGCTTAATATTTAAGACAGAGCTAGCCAATAAAAAATACTAATAACTGGCCATAATTCATAATTAATACAGTGTCTCTGTGTGTTATTTTGGTACTGACAGGGCACTTGGACCAGGCTGGCAGTAAACTGCTTGTTATAGACAGCAATGCAAGAATACATTCAATCACGTAAAGAGCAATGTGAGATCATAAGGACCTAATGTTATGCAAAGGCTTAGAGACCATGAATGCCAAGACAGACTAGTATACTCAGAAAAACTCAATCATTATAGACAGAGAAAACAAGATATTCCATGACAGAAACAGATTTAAACAGTAACTACACACACACTCATCCCTACAGGAAGCCCTAGAAGGAAAACCCCAACCCAAGTGTGTAAGAAGTACCCATGAAAGCACAGGCAATAGATAATCCAACTCAAGCAAATCCTAAAGAAAGATTTACACAAACAACCACCACCAAAAATAAAAGAAATCAACAATCACTGGTCATTAATATCCCTTAATATCAATGACCTCACTCACCTATAAGAAAAGATATAGACTAACAGAATGGATACAAAACCAGGATTGATTTTTCTGCTGCATAGAAGAAAAACACCACAAATTCAAAGGCAGACACTACTCTAGAGTAAAGGGGTGGGAAAAGACTTTACAATAAAATGGACCAAGGAAGCAAACTGTAATGATCCTAATGTTAAAAAAAAATAGATCTTAAAGTAAAGATAATCAAAAGAGATGATAAAAGACATTTCACATTCATCACAGAAAAAAAAATCCATCAAGATGAAGTCTCAAACCTGCACATATCTGCCCCCAGTACAAGGGCACCACACATCACACCCCACATGCTAATACTGGAAGACTTCAACATCCTCACCAATGGACAGGTCTGCCAAACACAATATTAATGGAGAAATTGAGGGTCTAACAGATGCTATGACACAATGGGCTTAACAGACATCTGTAGAACATTCCCCCCAAACACAAAGTAATATACCTTCATTCAGCTCCTTCTGGAGCCTTCTTTAAAACTGACCTCAAAAGATACAAAAAAAAAAAAAAATTGTAATAATCTCCTGTATCATATTGGGTCACCAGAGCTGAAATTTAGAATTCAACAACAACACAAATTCTAGAAAGCCTACAAAGTCATAGAAAGTGAATAATGCTGAATTGAACCACCTGGGTCAAGGAAGAAATAAAGGAATTAAAGACTTCCTACAATTTATTGAAAATGAATGCAAAATATACCAAAACTTATGGGACAAATAATAGTCATATTTAGAGGAAGTACATAGCACTAAATGCCTACATATGAAGTTGAAGAAATCCCACACTGGGGAATTAACAGAACACCTGAAATCTCTAGAACAAAAATAGGCAAACTCACTCTGGATGGGTAGGCAGCAGGAAATAATCAAATTGAAGGCTGAAATCAATAAAATTAGAAACAAAGAGAACAATACAAATAATCAATGAAACAAAAATTGGCTCTTTGAGAAAATCAACAAGATAGACAAAGCCCTCTCTAAACTAAACAGAGAGAGAATATCTAAATTAACAAAATCAGGGAAAATGGCACATAAACATAACAACAGACACTGAGAAAATGAGAAAATCATCAGGTCAAATTTCAAAACCTGTTCTCCACAAATTGGAAAATAATGGAAAATTATATTGATAGGTTTCACATACCAAAATTAAATCAAGGACAGATAAACAATTAAATAGGCTTATAACTTCCAAGGAAATAGAAACAATCATTAAAAGTCTCCCAACCAGAAAAACTGAGGACCAGTTGGTTCCAGTGTAGAATTCTACCAGAATCTTAAAGAAGAGCTAACTCTAATACTCCTCAAATTTTTCCACACAATAGAAAGAGAAAGAACAATATCAAATTCCCTGTATGAAGATAGAGTAACCATGATACCAAAACCGCACAAGTATTCAAGAAAGAAAGAGAACTACAGACCAATCTCCCTCATGAACATTGATGCAAAAATAATAAAATACTGGCAAACGAAATCCAAGAACACATACAAATATCATCCACCATCACCAAGTCTGCTTCATTCCAGAGATGCAGGCCTGGTCAATGGTTCAATATGAAAATGAAAATCTGTAAATGTAATCCGCCATAAAAAAAAAAAAAAAAAAAAAAAAACTGGAGAAGTAAAACCACATGATCAACTCATTAGATTCTGAAAAACCTTGGACAAAATCCAACACTCCTTCATGATGAATGTCTTGGAGAGATCATGGATATTGGTAACACATCTAACATAATAAAAGAAATTTATAACAAGCTGACAGTTAAAATCAGAGAGAAACTCAAAGTAATTTGACTATAATCAGGAATAAGATAAGGCTGTCTGCTCTCTCTATCTATATTCCTTATTAGTATTGGAAGTTCTAGCTTGAGCTAGACAACAAAAGGAGATCAAGGGGATACAAACTGATAAGGAAGAAGAAGTCAAGTGTTGACTATTTGCAGACGATATTATAGCATACATAAACACCTCAAAAACTCTACCTGGTAATTCCTATAACTGATGAACAACTTTAGAAATGTGTCAAATAAACTCAATAATATCAGAAGCCCTCCTACATTCAAATGATAAATGGAATGAGACTTTTTACAATAGTCACGAATATAAAATATCTTGGTGTAACTCTAACCAAACAAATGAAAACCTATATGGCAAGAACTTGAAGTCTCTAAGAAAGAAATTGAAGAAGATATCAGAAAATGGAAAGCTCTCCCAGGCTCTTGGATAGGTAGTATCAACATAGGAAAAAATGGCAATCTTTTTTTAATTATTTTTTTCTTATTTTACATAACAATCACAGTTCCCTCTCACTCCCATCCTCCCATGCCCCCTGACCCCTCTCCCATCCTATTCAACTCCCATTTCCCAGAGAGTCCTTCCAGGAGGGATCATTGAAATCGGTGAATTCATTTGGGGCAGGGACTAGGTCCTCCCTCCTAACTCTGGGCTAAGGGAGTATCCCTCCATAAGGATTGTGCTCCCAAAGTTCTTTCCTGCAGGAGGGATACATCCTGGTTCCACTGTCAGAGGACTGATAGACTCCCCAGGCCTTCTAACTGAGTCCCATGTTAAGGGGATATGGGTCAGTCCTATCTTGGTTTCTCTGTCTGGGGTCTATGAGCTCCCCCTTGTTCAGGTCAGCTGTTTCTGTGGGTTTCTGCAGCCTGGTCTTCACTATTTTGCACATCAAATCTCCCTCTATGCAACTGGGTCCAGGATTCTGCTTAGTGTTTAGCTGAGGGTGTCTGCTTCTGTTTCCAACAGCTACTAGAAGAGGGCTCTATGATGCCATATAAGGTAGTCATCAATCTCATTATCAGGAAGGGCATTTAAGGTAGTTTCTCCACTATTGCTCATATTGTTAGTTTGGGTCATCCTTGTAGATATCTGGACATTTTCCTAGTGCCAGCTTTCTCTTCAAACATATAATGGCTCCCTTTATTATGGTATATCTTTTCTTGATCTCCTCTATTCATCTCCCAACTCAATCTTTCTGGTCCCTCATGTTCTCCTCTCCCCTCCTCTTCTCCTAACTCCCTCTCAACTCACTGCCACCTCCCAACATGCTCAGGGGATCTTGTCCCTTTCCCCTTCTGTGGGAGACCTTGTATGTCTCTTTCTGAGGTCCTCCTTATATCCTAGCTTCTCTGATGTGTATTGTAGGCTGGTGATCCTTTGCTCTATGTCTAAAATCCATACATGAGTGAGTACATACCATGTTTGTCTTTTTGTGACTGAGTTACCTCACTGAGTTTGGTTTCTTCTAGTTCCATCCATTTGCCTGTGAATTTTCAAGATTCGATTGTTTTTTTTTTTGTTTGTTTGTTTGTTTTTGTTTTTTGTTTTTGTTTTGTTTTGTTTTGTTTTTCCCACTGAATAGTACTCCATTGTGTAAATGTACCACATTTTCTTTATCCATTCTTCAGTTGTGGGGCATCTAGGTTGTTTATAGGTTCTAGCTATTACAAATAATACTGCTATGAACATATGAACAGATGCCTTTGATGCATGGATATCCATCTTTTGGGTATATGCCAAAGAGTGGAATTGCCAGATTCTGTGGTAGACTGATTCCAATTTTCCTAAGGAACTGCCATACTGATCTCCAAAATAGCTTTACAAGTTTGCACTCCCACTAGCACTGGGGGAATGTTCCCCTTTCTCCACATCCTCTCCAGCATAAGCTGTCATTGGTGTTTCTAATTTTAGCCATTCTGACAGGAGTAAGATGGTATCTCAGAGTTGTTTTGATTTGCATTTCCCTGATGGCTAAGGATGTTGAGCACTTTAAGTGTCTTTCAGCCATTTTGGATTCTTCTATTGAAAATTCTCTGTTCAGCTCTGTACTCCACTTTTTGAGTTCTCTGTATATTTTGGAGTTCAGCCCTCTGTCAGATGTGGGGTTGCTGAAGATCTTTTCTCACTCCGTGTGCTACCATTTTGTCTTGTGGACTAAGTCCTTTGCCTTACAGAAGCTTTTAAGTTTGAGGAGGTCCCATTTATGAATTGGCGATCTCAGTGTCTGTGCTACTGGAGTTTTGTTCAGGAAGCAGTCTCCTGTACGAATTTGTTCAAGGGTACCTCCCGCTTTCTCTTCTAAGAGGTTCCATTTGGCTGGATTTATATTGAGATCTTTGATCCATTTGGACTTAAGTTTTGTGGATGGTGATAGACATGGATCTGTTGTCTTTTACACACCAGCATCCAATTATATGCCAGCACCATTTGTTGAAGATGCTTTCCTCTTTCCATTGTGTAATTTTAGCTGTTTTGTCAAAAATCAGATGTTCGTGGGTGTGTGGGTTAATATCAGGATTTTCAATTGAATTTCATTGATCTACCTGTCTATTTTTGTGCCAATACCAAGCTGTTTTCAGGACTATAGCTTTATAGTAGAGCTTGAAGTCAGGGATGGTGATGCCTCCCGAGGTTCCTTTATTGTACAGGGTTGTTTTGGCTATCCTGAGTCTTTTGTTTTTCCATATAAATTGAGTATTATCCTTTCAAGGTTAGTGAAGAATTGTGGTGGGATTTTAATGGGAATTGCATTGAATCTGTAGATTGCTTTTTGGCAAGATTGCCAATTTTACTATGTTATCCTAGCTATGCAAGAACATGGGAAATCTTTCCACTTTCTGGTATTTTTTTTTTAATTTCTTTCTTTAAAGATGCAAAATTCTTTTTTGCTTGTTTATTTTATTTGTTTATTTTATTTTTTTCTTATTTTACAAATGGATGGATCCCAGTTCCCTCTCCCTTCCTCCTTCCCTACCTCCCATGCCTTGTAGAGACCTACTTCCTCTTCTTTGGTGTGTTCCAGTATAGTTGATGTAGAGTCCCTAGTTTCTGGTGCTGTAATACTGGTCTTTCTATTGTTGAGTCTTTTCTGTCTTTCCATCTTTCCATCACATCTCCCAGTGGGTGTAAGTGGGTTAGGACTTAGATATTAGTAACTCTGGATGATCTAATCTGTCATGGAGGTCTCTCAAGCAGAGGTTGCAGCAGGGCCAAGGATGTGGGGAAGGCAAAGGGGCCCAAGGTTAGGTGAGGGAAGGCTCCAGATGGTCCCAAGTGGAGGGTGGGTCCAGTATATTCAGATTCAACCCAGGAAGTTCCAAGGAGAGGGAGGGGATGTTGGGCCCAAGCTCCAGCCAAACACTCAGCCCAAGCAGTGGGCCCAACAGAGCCAAGGATAAAAAAATGGAAGTCTTAACAAAAGCAATCTACAGATTCAATGCAATTCCGATAAATATCCTAGCATAATTCCTCACAGACATTAAAATAACAGCACTCAATTTCATATTGAAAATCAAACAAACAAAAAACAGAATAGCTATAACAATCCTTGCAATATTGGGATATCTGGAGATATCACTATCCCTCACTTGAAGCATTGAAACTGTATTATAGAACTATAGTAATAAAAACATCTTGGTTTTGGCATAAAAACAGGCAGCTGGATCACAGGAATCAAATCCATTACCCTGACATTAATCCACACAACTATGATCACCTGATTTTTGACAAAGAAGCCAAAATAGTACAACAGAAAAAGGAAAACATCTTTAACAAATGGTGCTGGCATAACTAGATATCAACATGTAGATGAATATAAATAGATCTATATCTTTCTCCCTGCACAAACCTCAAGTCCAAGTCTATCCAGAACTTCAACATAAACCCAGCTATATTGAACCTCTTAGAAGAGAAATGTGAAAGTAGCCTTGAACACATTGGTACAGGAGACTTCTTTCTAAATATAACACCAGTTGCAGACACTGAGAGCAACAATTAATATCCTGTATCGGAAATGCTTCTATAAGGCAAAGAATGTGGTAAATAAGGCAAAATAGAATGGGAAAAGATCTTCACCAACCCCACATTCTGACAGATGTCAAGAAAATAGACATCACAATACAAAATAACCCAATTTAAAAATGGAGTTAGGAGGAAGAAGAGGGGAGAGATAGGCATGAGGGAGCAGGAAGATTGAGGCAGGGAAAGAATAGAGGAAAGCAAGAATAGAGATACCACAATAGAGGGAGCCACTGTAGGTATAAAGAGAAATGTGGTACTAGAAAAATTTTCAGAGATCTACAAGGATGAACCCAACTAACAATTTAAGCAACAGTGGAAAGGATACCTTAAATGCCCTTCCCCAATAATGAGATTGATGACTACCTTATATGCCTTCCTAGAGCCTTCATCTAGTAGCTGATGGAAGCAGAAGCAGATAGACACTGAGCCAAACTCTTGGAATCCAGTTGCAGACAGGGAGGAATAATGAGCAAAGGGGTCAAGACTGGGCTGGAAAAACCCACATAAACAGCTGACCTGAACAAGGGGAAGCTCATGCACCCCAGTCTAATAGCTGGGAAACAAGCATAGAACCTGTTCAGACTCCCTGAATGTTGGTGTTAGTTAGGAGGACTAGGCAGTCTAGGGAGCCTCTGGTAATGGGTCAATATTTATACATAGTATACCAATGAACTTTGGGAGCCCATTCCACATAGATGCATACTACCTCAGCCTAGACACATTGGGGAGGGCCTGGGCCCTGCTTCAAATGATATGACAGACTTTGAAGATTCCCCATGAAAGGCCTCACCCTCTCTGGGGAGTGAAAAGAGGATGGGTTGGGTGTTGGTGGGGGAAAAGGCAGGGCTGGAGGGTGTGGGAACTGGGTTTGACATGTAAAACAAGCTTGTTTCAAATTTAAATTAAAAAAAAGGAAAGGGAAATGGGATACAGAGTTAAATAGAGAAGTCTCACCAGAAGAATATCAAATGGCCAAAAGACATTTAAGGAATTTCTCAGTATTCTTAGTCATCAGATCAAAATGACTCAGATAGCATCTTATACCTTCCAGAATGACTAAGATAAAAAAATACTGAGGACAGCTTATGTTGGAGAGGATGTGGAGTCAGAGAAACACTCCTCCAATGCTGGTGGGAATGGAAACTTGTACAGCCTCTTCGGAAATCAGCATAGTGGTTTCTTTGGAAATTGGGAATCAATGCACTTCAAGACCTAGTGATACCACTGTTGGGCATATACCCAAAAGATGTTCAATCATACCACAAGGACATTTGCTCCAAAAAGTTCATAGCCTATTCATAATAGGCAGAACCTAGATGTTCCTCAACTGGAGTGGATAAAACAGATGTTGTACATTTGCACATGGAATACTACTCAGTTATAAGAAACAATGACATCATGAAATTATCAGGCAAATTGATGGACCTAGAAAAAAAAAACATCCTGTGTGATTCAGAAAGACAAACTTGGTATGTACTCTCTCATAAGTAGATATTAGATGTAAAGCAAAGGATAAGCAGCCTACAATCCAGAGAAGCTAGCTAAGAAGAAGGACCCTAAGAGGGACACAAAGATCACCTTCGGAACGGAAATTAGATGAGACCTCCTGGATAAACTTGGGGAAAAGGAGTGGCAGTAAAGAGGAGGAGAAGGAGATAAGAAC
Organism: Phodopus roborovskii; assembly: GCF_943737965.1. Taxonomy (NCBI): domain Eukaryota; kingdom Metazoa; phylum Chordata; class Mammalia; order Rodentia; family Cricetidae; genus Phodopus; species Phodopus roborovskii. The sequence goes on from NW_026125444.1 coordinate 3,222,815, forward strand.
ATGCATGAGGGAATAGGATGGTCAAGTTTGGGGGGGGGGGCAAAGTGAAAGTAATGAAAGAGATATCTTAGCAGAAAGACACTCTAGGGTTAAGGAAAAATCTGGTGCTAGGGTAATTCCCAAGAATCCACAAGGATGAAACCAGTTAAGACTCCTAGCAAAAGTGGAGAGGATGTAATCAGATTGGTAAATTCTCCAGCTCTTGTCATAGAACCTTCATCCAATAATTGATGGAACCAGATGCAGAGGTCCACAAGCAAGCACCAGGCCAAGATACAGGAATCCAGTCAAATTAAGAGGATCGGGAATGTATGAGGAATGAAGGTCAAAACGTGATGGAGAAATCTACAGAGACAGCGGAACCAAGCTTGTGGAAACTCATGAATGCTAGACTGACAGCTGTGGAGACTCCACGGGACCAGACTAGGCCTTCCACATTCAGATGACAGTTGTGAGTGTTGGGCTAGCTGAGGGACCTATGGCAGTAGGACCAGGACGTAATTCTGGTACATGAGCTAGCATGCTCAGCCTTAATGTATGGGAGAGGAGTTTGGTTCTGCCAAAACTTAATGTTCCAGCCTTTTGTGTTCTCCTCATGGGAGTTCTTATCAGAACTGATAAGTGAGGAGTGGACTGGGAGAGGTTCTAGGGGATATGAGGGGGGAAGTATGGGAGGTATGGGAGGGAGGTATGGGAGGGAGAACTGTTGTTGAAATGTAAAATAAAATGAAATAAATTATAAAAGAAGATAGTGGGGCCACAGTTTCTCAGTTCCCTTCTTCAACTTTTCCACATGGCTTTCTAACTCCAATATTTGTGAGGCTTTAAAAGTATCATCCATCCTTGGTCTCTCTCCTTGGGACACATTAGTAATTTTCTGCCTCCCCCCTTTCAAATTTTCTATACCTTCCTACAGATGATGCAACCTCTGATGTACCTTCCTTTGCTGACTACTATTGTCAGCGTGTTTGTGCCTAATCCTCAGATACATAGTTTTGATTTCTAGTCACCAAGTTGTGCCACTGAAAGGACTTTGTTAGAATTGTGGCAACAATGCTCAGAGTTCTTATAAAATTTCCTTATCCCCTTCAGCTTGGGGAGAAATATGAAAGAGATGCTATGAGAAATAGGTTCTATGCAAGACAATAAATCTGGTGGTGTCTTCCTCTGGGGTGCTTGGCTTCCAGACTTGTCAGTAATAAATGTTCCTCACATGCCCAGTTCATAGTACATTTGTAGTAGCCTAAGTGGCTAAGAAAGTGGTCCTTTCTGGCAATTATGTCTATAGCAACTGTCACATTTCACCTATACTCACACATTCAGATGGCTCAATAATGCCACAGCCAAATTCTCCTTCAAGGTAGCAAAACACAAACATCTTCCCTGATGCATGTCTTGTGTGTGTGTGTGTGTGTGTGTGTGTGTGTGTGTGTGTGTATGTGTGTGCATATATACATAGATACATAGATATGTACACATAGATACATAGGTAGCTATGTATCTATGTGTATGCCTGTGTATGCATCCATGTCTATGTGTCTGTGTGTGTCTATATGTGTGTGTCTGTGCATATGTCTGTGTGTGTGATTGAGAGAGACAGAGTGATATAAAGAAGAGATTTGATTGTAAGTTCATGTTGGCCAACCCTGAGACCCTTGTTTTCTTTCCTCCCTATAATTCTGATTATACTGTCCTATGAATCAATTTTCCAAGCCTATGCATTGATTTTCCTTTAAACTAGTGCTCTGAGCAGAAGAATCATGCCTTCATCTTTATCTTCCCAACTGCTTGAAATATTTTTGGCATAAGGAGGGCACTTTTGAAGTGCTTGCTGAATGAACAAGGAGGCAAATAACTAATACTTTTATATGCACTCACAATTTATACTTAATAATTAGGCACTCTAACATTTAACAATTATTAATATTTCAACTAAGCTATAATTATACAGATTTACCATAATTTCAGAACACTTGGAAAATGGAGTAGTGCATTTCTCAGGGGATGTTATTAAGGATAAAGAATATTTCTGAAGGATTTTTCAAAAATGAGGTTATTATCATTTTTCATCCACATAACTTGGAAAATGAGAGGTGGAAATGTTCAGTAGATCATTCCTAATGCTCTTCCAGCATATGTAGCAAGGAGAGCCTGGATTTCATCTGCCCCACTTAGTGTGCAGTTACTTCATGGATCATCCGATCACAAGTGACAACTTGCAGTTAATTATTTCTTCCTGTCACTAATGCAAGGAGACAGACTCTGTCAGTAGACACTGGCTCAGGGGAAATGATTCAGAAAGCAGAAAGCCTGGTAACTTTTACATAAGCATCCTGGCAGTGTACTCTTATTGATTTTTACTGATGAACAAAATTGCTAATTTGTATAGTCACTGTCCCTTGTATGTCATGGGAACAAATGTAGACCCAGGTAATCTGTGTGTCAATACTGAGGAAAAAAGAATCACTATATATTGGAAAACCAGTGATGAATCTACAATATCTACAATGCCATGCTTGATATAAGTTTTAACATTGTCTTTCTTCCTTTCCTTCCCTTTTTTTTTTCAGTATATACGATTTATCATCTAATAGGAAGCAGGAATTTTATTACAACAGCACTCACTTTATGATGGACTTAGACATAGTAAACATCTTTTTATCTGTTTAAGAAAGGCCACATTCAAGTTTGCATCACAGTAGTACTCCAGCTCCCTGACTGTAAAAATCTACACAAAGGTTTTGTAATATGGATTCAAGGAATACAATACTTCTCATGTGATACCTTAAACATGCACTACTTTAATCTATCAGTTTTACCTCATTACATCTGGATTTAGAACCATGCAGTGTCTCTTTGTAATGAAAAGGATTAAAATGTATTTTTTTTCTTCCTTACTATGGTTTGTCAGCACAACTTGCAATTTTCAAAATGAAAAGAAAAAAAAATTCACATAACAGAGCTACCAACAGATAAGAGCATTTTCCTACTGATACAGAAGACATTTTTTTAATGAATAGAATGAATGACTCAGGACATTTACTTCCCTGACACATGCAGGTTGACTTTACCATTCCTGCTGGAGATTCTGTATTCTAGCTTTTCCCAGCTCATTATACTATAGTAGTCTCTTATCACTGTCAGCATTGTCGAGCATTGGGCAGCAGTTCAGTAGAGCACAAGCATGTGCATTCCCCCCCCTTGCAGCTCGCTCCATAGACACAACTGACACAGTACATTGCTGCTAGCTTATGTTAAAAAAAAAAAAAAAAAAGCTGAATAGCTGGGGTTAGACCTGCTGAATAGCTGAGGGTAGACCTTTCATAAAGTTTACATTGTTACAAAGGAAACAGTGAATGTTAACATCCTATCAGCCTTTTAGGTTATGTGAGGAAGTTAGCCATGCACTCTGCAAAAGTTCCATACACTTATTTCTTCCCTAATAATTCTCATCATCAGGATGCAGGCTACTGTGTGGCATATTCTCGTCTCATAAAATTGTGACTATTTTTCATTTCTGAATTAATGGATAGCCTATTCACAAATTCTATCATAAAATGCAAAATTAAATTTTGCCATTGTTAAAGATAAAATAACATTTATTTGTTAGGACTTCCTTTACCGAGGAAAGCTTGAAATGGCACCTACAGGTGAAGAGGAGAAATACTGCTCCATAAAAGAAAATTGTGGAAAGAACAGCAATGATATTGCTTCCAGCCCTGGGGAATAAGTTCAGGAGAACTTTCATTTTGGTGTCTGTGTCTCACTCTTGTTTCCCTCCCTTTTGGCCTCCCACTGCCTCTATTTTGTTCCCACTTTTAGATCAGTGCACTCCATACAGTAAAGGATCTGTCCTCCAGGGTAACTAGATGGACTCCCATGTAACTTCTCTCCCAATGCCAGTTCAGGAATATAAGTAAAAAACAAACAAAGAGCAAAAGCAGAGGGGTGGCCTCTGTTTATCACCTAAAACATCCTTGATCATGGCAAACAGTGACAAATACACTTAAGGGATCTGATTACTTTTCTCTCTGGGATACCTTGCTAGTTTGCAATTCTCCATTACAGATATCATGATAGAGAAGCTATTGGTAGCAAAATACATAGAAAGACATACCGAGTTACTTTACTTTAATGGAAGCTGATGAATCCACGAAGGAATAACATACTATTTTTAGGAATAATAATGCGTTAACAAAGGACTTATAGAGTGTAAAATAATTCCTCTAGTTGAGTTGGACTGAAGCTGAAAAGCAGTCAGAACGAGATCATTTTATCTGGATAAATGGTCTTCTGTCACTCATGTTGGTACCGCATTCAACAAACATATATTGCAACATTAATAAGCCATAGAAACCAAGAAGTCTAGGCATACTGTGGGTTCATACTAATCAAGAAGAGTTGAGTTAAACAAATAAAGTCAGTGAGAACTCAAAGGGGATCAACAGTCCTGAGAGAGTTTCACATTTTGTGGCATCAGATTCCACTGATCCATCTTGGGGGACACACTCATGGTAGGAATGTGGCTGGTAAGAACAATGGCTTCATGGCTCTGCTGGTTCTTATTGACGTGAAATTTTACTTTTTAGATTTGAAATATTTTTATTTGGCCATGTTCCTTCTCTCAAAAAGACTTCAACAAAGGGCAATACACTGAATATTTAAGATAAAAATTACTTGTTAATAGATTTATAGCTTAATAGATTCATGTTTCTTTGGTGGTAGAGTTGCTCTGGTGTTCAGTCCAATCATTTGTGAACCACCAACCTCTGAAACATTAACCTGTTTTCAAAATGATGATGAAAATGAGCTTTTTAAGGATGCAAAACCAAAATGGACAGATCCAGAGACCATAAGCAATGGGCTTCCTTGAAAAGCACATATTTTGTGATGGTTCAGAGAAGATATGAGAGTTACAGAGCAAATAAATGAAGAGCCCTGATTGTGAGGAACTTGAGAACTAGTTTTGTTTAACTGTGGCATAAGTCTCATACATGAAAAGAGCAAGTGATAATGTTCAAAGGACAGATTAGGGTGGGATTTATGGAGGGAATTGAATATCAAGATAAGAAGTTGGACCCTGTTCAGTGGGTAAAAGGAAATTGATAAAATTTTGAACAAAGTAAGCAGATGGTAATTGCTGTTTAGGAAGATGGATTAGGCAGGGATTTCAAACAGAGAAGACACTGAAGCTGCAAAATAAATCAGGACCTTAATTCCATTTCATACTGTAACCTATCCAAATAAATATCTAAGCACACTATCATTGTATTATTTCATAAAAAGTGAAAATGCTTTGCTCGGATCTTTCACCCATCATTGAAAAGTGTGTTAAAATGAAAACAGGGATACTCATCACTGCCCTAAATTTATTGGGATTTTGTTGATTAGCAGGTTTCTCAGCCCATATTGTATGCAAGACACTGTCCTATGAAGTTAAAAACTTTATTGCTGATAAAATATAAGGCTGGGATTTTCACCTTATTGATACTGCAGAAAGCATAGTCATTGTGTAAGCAGTTAGAGTTCAACCAGATAAGATTCAAAGCCAGCCCTGTTTCACCCCAGAGCTTGTGGCTTTGCTTTTAACCCTTCACCATCAGATTTCACTGAAATGGTAACTTTTTTTCTCCAGTAGTTCTTGTTGAAAAATAGCTTTTTCATGGTGTTTCTCCAGCAGCTCTGTGAGAAAACAAGTCAAAGATTTTGGTTATTGTTATTGGGCTTGTTGTTTTCTTCAAGTTTAATTTTAAAATTAAAATTGATTTTTCTTTCTCTTTATGAGACTGAGAAGTTACAATGCACAGGAGAGGAATTGGGGCTTTAGAAATTTATTTGAAGCTGTATCAGTGTCTGCCAATTTATATAAATAGAAACTGCAAGTCCCTGTGACATTAAGCAGTGGTCACATTACATGGCTGGGTTCTTGAGGAGAGGATGCCTGTCTGTCTACCAAGCATGCAGGTTATATTTAGAACTACCCATTCCCTTCTTTTTGGAGCCTTTCTCTTTTCAGAAAGAGTTTGTATCAGAAAACCTTTTCTAGGTGGAATTAAGGAGAATTAATGTACAATTGTACAATGACAAAACATTCCATTCAGTTTATGCTTTCTCTGATAACAAATGGATGAATAGATGGTCTGGTATTTATAATTTTTTCTTGCTTTTTTCTTTTTTTACATTTGAATGATTCTTTGTGCTTGTGTTGATGAGTGTGTCATTGCATGTATATGGCAGTCTTCACAGAATGATTTGTGAGAGCCTGGTCCCACCCCCCATTTCGACATAATTTAGATCATTAGTCTTAATGGCTAGTGCCTTCCTTGCTGATTCATTTGCCAGCCTTGCCGTCTCCTTTTAAAACTCTGTGTTGAATGTACCAAATTCTCACTGAAAATGATACTGGAAATACAGTAGAAAGCTATATGTTCTGATGATTTCAAGCTTTGGCTCATCTCTACTCTCCCAGGCATGTCCATGCAAGAATATCAATCATAGTGAACAACTATAGTGAGATATTCACCTTGTCAGCACCTGTGGCATAGACCATGCCCAGATGTGACCTGCAGGAACTAAGTCTAAGGAGGGGTCTCAGAGAGCTCTTTTGCTTGCAGCACAGGACAGGAGTACACCCGGAGGCTTGCTTGAGACCAGGAACCTGCTGGTGTTCATTTGTCTATGTTGTAAGTTATTTCTCCCTGAATAAACATCTATTTGGCCTATTTGTTTCTCCTGATCCTTACTAAACATAAATAAACAATGACCATGTGAATTTCTTAACTAAGCTACACCCAGAAGTTCCTGATCCCTGCCTATGGAATATTTCTTTCTTCTAAGGAGGTACATGTTTCCTATGAGTGCCACAGATTGAAACACTTGAATTGAACAATTGAAATTCTCTGGGCACAGGCTACTATTCTAAAAATAGGCCTGTGCCAACAGCTATGTCTCTCTTAGGAATACTTCCATGTCTACTTCCAGAAATTGATGTTTCCAAAAGCCAAGTAAATTTTTACACAAAGAAAGACTCAGGTCCTCTGTTCAGACAGGTGAAGAAGGGGAAGGGCTCTTTTGTGCCCAGTAGCACTGTTTACTTAAAAACAACCCTTCAAGGTTTAACCAACTGCATGACTACTAGGACATCCAAAGATGTCTTCTCATGCTTCTTGATCTGGGAAAAGGTATGAAATGCCCATGTTACTTATAGGTAGAATGAGACTTAACATTCATGACGTTAATTTATCAACACAATGTGAGAAATATTTCTGCCAGTGGCCGTGTCAGAGGAGCAGCAGGTGGCACTTTAGCATCAGGAATTTCACCCACTAGGAAGCAAAGCACCGATGGCTGAATCTTGGATAGGAAAGGGCCCAAGGGCTTCAGTTCCAGAATATTTCTTGCTACTGCTGTGCCTTTACATGTTCGCTGCTGCTATTGTTCATCTAGCATGTAGCATGGTGTGTGTGTGGATCCCCAGTGCCTTTAATGCAGTGTGTTCATCTCATGGAAATATTCTGTTCTACTGAGCATTGCACCTATGGATTATTACAAAGATGTTTTCCTCTTGAGCTGTACTGTTTTTATTTTTTTAGGGGGATAGGGGGTGTTTAAGCAAGATCAGATAAGCAAAGCAGCCAGGCAGTAGCTCTTACCTCTACTGTGGCTGAAATGGAGGTCCTGTCTTCCCTGTGACTGGAAACTGAATCTCACATGAGACCCTTTGGTTCTTCTATACATCTCTCTAGTGCTGGGATTAAAAGCATGAGCTCTGTTTCTTTTTTTAGACTGATTCACCCTTGTGTAGTCCAAGGTGGTCGTAGATTTACAGAGATTCATCTGTCTGTGTATACTGAGTCCTGGGATTAAAGGTGCGTACCACCACTGCCTGGTCTCTAAGGCTAGCTAGTATGGCTAGCTTTGCATTCTGATCCCCATGAAAGCTTTATTAAATCATCAACAATATATCACCAAAGCCCTGACACACTGAACCTCTTAGAAGAAAAAGTGTGGTCCCTTTAACGAACTTTCACAGAAGACCTCTTCCTGAACATAACACCAGGAGCAAAGACACTGAGATCAACAATTCATAAATGGCACCTCCTGAAACTGAGAAGTTTCTGTAAGGTAAAGGACACAGTCAACAAGACAAAACAGCAGCCCACAGAATGGGAAAAGATCTTCACCAACCCCACATCTGATAGACAGCTGATCTCCAAAGTATATAAAGAACTGGAGGAGCTTGTTACAAAAACAGCAAATAATCCAATCGAAAAGTGGAGGTACAGAGCTAAATAGAGAATTCTCAATGGAGGAATCTAAAAAAGCTGTACTGTTTAATTGAAGTGATGGTTATATCCAGTAATAGTGTTAGTTTAAATAGAATTTTGATGATCAAGAAGTTTTAACAAATATAACATTATGATAGAGTTAGTTTAGAGGGAAAATTAATATAGGGAAAGGTAGTATACAGTGTTGCACAAACCCCAATGAATCAAGGCAGAGAGTAGAAAATAGAAACAAGAAAATGTTATGCAGCTAGGATTTATGAGTTTCTCTTAAAGAGTCATGCAAACTAGTTTAGGTTAATGATTAAGGAAAACAATTGAGTTCCAGGCGTTAGCTCAAGTTCTTTTTGATATTAGGAAAAGTGTTCACAAATTTCAACGTGCATCATACTTAAAACAAAGATTTAAACAACTTCATGTAACTAGAAAACAAAGAATTAGACTGTTAGTTGAGATAATAGGACACGACTCTAAAATATGTAAATTGAAGCTATCAACCTGTTTTTCTGGCCATTATCAAAACGATTGCCTATGTTAAATGGTTATAGCTGAAAGGACCCTGAAAGGTGGGAAGTATAAAAGATAAATTTTTAACTGCATGTGGGTTCATGGGGATAATTTGTTTTCCACCTGTAATATGTAAAATGTTTAGTGATGCAAAGGAAATGGGGAACATGTTCTTTTTTCCTGTATTCATCATCATCATTCACTTAAACAGAATATAACCATACTATCATTTTTATATTGCTTGAAATATTTTGCTGGAGTATATACACTGTAAGACAAAAAAAAAAAATTAGAAAGAAGAAAGAAATCAGGAAGTAGTTAAAGGTAGTTATCAGAAAAATGAAAGAAGGAAAACATTACAGTAGAAGAAAAGAACAGAGAAAGAATACAGCAGAACAAGCAACAGAAAGAATAATGAAATGAAGAACTAAGCTTCGGCCCTTAGAAAAGTGCAAATGTGGCTGATTATCTAGCCAGTATTTTCCTTCTCTGCATCTCATCTTCACTTTCTCTGACTTCCTGAAGGCATGCCATCAATCAGCACCCTAGGTGAGTGAGATCTAGATATGGTGTGTGTGTGTGTGTGTGTGTGTGTGTGTGTGTGTGTGTGTGTGCTTGTGTGTTTGTGATTCCCTTTTTTTTTTTTTTTTTTTTTTTTTTTGCAGGCCCCAGAGAATTAAGTTTTGCCCTACTCACAGACTTCAGAGAATTAAGTTTTACTCCTTCAGATAGAAAAGTCAATTGTGTGATTATTCCCCTGATTCCATGGCCCCCCATCAATGCCTGAACTCCTGAAGACTCATCCTTACAGCAGCATAATTCCTATTACAGAAACGTGTAATGAATATCTATTGAAAGCTGTTCAAAAATATTAGCCCTAGTATAGTAAGAATAAACAAAATTTATAATGCTAACATAGTTATATTTTACCTAATAATGTTATTATGATTACAATAACTTGTCTATATTATGGTTAGGAGATGAAATGTCCTCATAAAAGGCTTATGCCTTAGGAATTTCATTTCTAGCTGGTGAATGCAACCACTGAGAAAAGCCTTCACTTAGTCATTGGAATGATACTTTAAGGGATTAATAATGGACTTGATTTAATGGAAAACAGGCTTATTTGGAGGATAGAGTTGATTGAGGTTCACTGCACTGAAAACACATATATTACCTGGAAATTCTGATTCTTGTAGCTATGAACTGAATTGCCCATGTTTTTACCACCATGATGTCCCATCTGCTGAAAGCCTCAGGAATAAGCATGAGCCAAAGTGAATCCCCATCTCTCAAGTTGTTTCTCTCAAGAATATGTCACAGCAACAAAAAGTTAGGAAATATACATATGTAGAAAAATAATTGAAAATAGGCAGGAAAACAGTAGTTGTATAGGCTATTAATGAAACTTTAGGCTTGGAAACACAACCAGCTTTCTACAGAAGTGTGTGATTAACTTATAGCTACATAAATGCTTTAGACACAAAGAATCAACTTAAGATAAGAGGTGCCTGTCAGCACAGTCCTTGATAATATCCATTTGTTAGAGAAAGTAGAACAAGCTCCCAGTTAAGGCCTTTGGTTTATCTCCTTTAAGTTTCTAAAACGATGTATCCAAGTAATTATGAGTATGCTTGCTTTACAGTGGAGAAAAGAGAGACTCAGTGTGGTTAGATAACTTGGCTGAAAGCGCAGCGACTATAAATGTAGAAGTTGGAGACTATAGATGTCAGTTTCCACACTATCAGCTAGTTTGAGTTTGACACATTTATCATTCTTGAATACAGTTTCAGCAGAAGGTGTAAGGGTGAAAAGTGACTGTGAAAACTAATTCTGAAGAATTTTTAATAAGAGAAGAGATATGCCCTCATCGCTTAACATAAAATTGTTTCCTAAGGAAGCTTCCTGGGAGACAGACTTTCTTGAATTTTCTTTCACTGCATAAATTTGAGAACATTCAAATATTTGAAAGTCTAATATAAATTTTGCACCCTCAGGTTCAATTTGGAGTAATTTCTGCTGATATTCATAATAGTCACAAGACACAAAATAGGGTGGATTTGATGTTAAAACAAAATTTCAAGTTTTCAGAAGTGAATTCAAGATATTTGAGCTAAAGCAATCCAAGAGAACACATGATGTTTCAGTGCAATTTGAAAAGACATAAAGTCTTAGTTTTCAAAGTTCGCATAGGAGATTTCATGGCAAGTTTGGCATTATGGTACCCATCTCAGAATGTAGGAGTTAAAGTACAGAAGCTCAGGAGTTCAAGGTCAGCTTTAACTCTGTGGTGAGTTTGAATCCAGTGTGAACAATGTGAGACTGTCTCAAAACCTAAAAACATAAAGGAATAAAGGAAGGAAGGAAGGAAAGAAAGAAGAAAGAAAAGCAGTGATGGAGCTAAGGATGTCGGAAGGAAGGAAGAATGAAAGGGAAGAGATTATGTCATATGTGGACGGAAATAACTGGAATCATTGTAAGAAAAACAGAGCAAAGAGGACAGAGTAGGCAGGTGTTGGAATAATTCTTTTTTTTTTTGTTTGTTTGTTTTCTTTTAAATCATTTCACATGGGAAGTAGGGGAAAGGAAATCACTAACGGAATTTTGGTTTAAGAAACTGGGTGGTGATGGGCACTTACAGTAGAGAGGAAATTTCACAGTTAGATTAAGCTTGACATCTAGTTTAGAAAATTTAGTTCACGATGACCATTAGATAGCTTAGTAAAATATCAAATTAGTGAGATAGATATACAAATCTGGAGCTAAGAGAACATCTATGAGTCATGCCAAATGCCAAAAAAATTTGCAAAAACAGCCCAATTTACTCTTAAGTAAAAAATATCTATTTACTCCTTAGTGAACAGTGAATCATGAATTCTCCATTCTCTAATTCTTACCTTTGAACCTCTCCTCAAGAGGCAATAGAGGAAAATAGTTACCCTACAAAATGAGCTAATCATAGGGAATCATATACTATCTTACTAAAAATAATTTAAATAATTATAAATGTAAATATCATTAGGTATTTAGATGATCCATTTCATGAAAATAGGGATGAAGCAACTATGCAATTGTGTAAGAACTGCAAAACAGATAAAGGAATTTTATTTTTATTTAAATTTCGAGTTTCTTTTATGAGTTAAAAATCTGACACCTTTATAAATTATATAAAAATAACTTTAGCTACAGAACTAGCCCTTTGTTTTACAGGACAAATGCCCTTAAGTCTTGTAAAGAAGAAACCTAGGGTGTGACATGCCACCAGAGTGAAAGGATAATTTTTTGACATCACTACATCTGTTCATCACAGTGCTGCTGTGGCACTTACTCCAGGTGGGTGACCATCACACAGCAAATCCAATTCCTAACAGGTTCCCAAACTGCCCTTCAGCAGATGCAACACCTGCTTTATGTTCTTTTTCTTGATTTTCTCAGACACTGTGGAACTTCACTGGCCTTAAATATGGCATTGCAAAGCAGCAAACTCTTTAGGATCATGCCTAGAAAGAGAAGTTTAAGTTCATGACCATCTTATCTGGATTTTAAAGTGCATCAAAGCTATTGGTCCTGAAAACAGCTTATTATTGGCACAAAAATAGACAGGTAGACCAATGGAAAGAAATGAAGTCATGAATTCACGACAGGGGCTAGAATGCAGAACTGAAGTGGAAGCCAGGGGGAATGTTGCTAATGGCTTGCTTAGTCCACTTTCTCATATCACTCAAGACCAGCAGCCTAGGGGTAACATTGCCCACAGTAGGTTGGATCTTCTCATATCAATCATTAATCAAGAAAATGCCCACAGACTTGCCTAAAGGTAAGTCTTATGAAAGTATTTTCTAATTTGAGGGTCCCTCCTCCACAAATGACTCTTTCTTTGTGACATCAATATTAAACTATCCAGAATCCCTTGTTTTGTTCTCTGATATCCACAGGAAGCAGATAGTATTGTGCTTATATTGCAATGCAGATGATAATGCTGAAGTTAGTGGATATGAAATACATCTGAAGAAATTGATAGTGTTGGTTTGGGCATATAGCCCATTGGATAAAGTGACTGATGCATAAGCAGTGACCATGAGAACAGTCCTCTAGCCACCAGTAATCCAATCACTTGGAAGGCAGAGTCAAGGGATCCCTGGAGCAAGCTTTCTAGCCAAACTAGTATCAAAATGTTCTGCATTCAATGAATAAGGTGGGTAGTATTTGAAGAAGACACCCATCTTTTACCTTTGTCTTCCAAAATATGAGACCTGTATACATACAGGTAGTCCTACACACATAACACATCCATATACCATACATACACATATGAGAATAAAAAGAATACTTAAAGTGTAAATATTGGGAACAAATCTAGGCTTTTAATACTTTAAAACCCATATACCAACACTTCCTGGAAGGGATTATTATTAAATTTTTATTAAAAGGAATGCTCTATAGAAGATTCCAGAATATCATATGCACTAAACACTAGTGCATATCGATATATACAATAAATGTGAATATGCAAATCATTTTAAATGAAAACATGACACAGATCATTTCATTTGTGGTGCAATTCTCATATACTATGTATGATTCATGGGTTTGAAGTATAAAATCCAGGGTTTTTTAAGCTTGTTCACATAGCTGTACATCCAGTACCACAACTTATTCTACAGAAAGACTATTTTTGTCAGCTGAAAATCTATACCACCATTGGCAGTTATTCCTCAATTTTTTCCTGTTTTGACTCTTTCGCCACCTAGTGCCATGTAGTCATCTGTCTACTTCTTAGACATATTGTCTATAGTTCAATAAGGAACTTGCTGAGTGGTAAGAGACTCAGCATTACATTTGACTAGAAATTCTGCTTGATTGACTCAGTAGTATATCAGCAAGCAATGCAGAAAAATTATTGGAAGTTAATTTTAAAAAACAATGCTCAGTTTCAGGGCTGGGCAGGTGATACAACTTCGACTCTAATCTTGCCTTATAGGTTATAAACTCACATCTTTATCTTTGTATACACCATTGAGATCATTGTAGTACCAGGATGTACTAAGCACATTGTGTATTGATTTTATCATAGCTTTTATCATGTGTTTTTTTTAATAGTTTCTAACTTCTTTGATTGTAGATTTCTTTTGTTCTGCAAATTTTATACCTTACATGACTTAAAATTCTCAGTATCTTTTCTAGTATTTGGTGGATCATTTATGCCCAAAGTAATTGTGATAATATAAGGATGGATGGATAAAATCAACCAAATCAACTTTACTACGCTCTCAGGTATGCATGGCAATATTTAAGAATCTTTCTGCAGTCTTTTACATATCAGCATCCAGTTATGTCAACACCATTAGTTGAAGATGCTTTCTTTGTTTTCATTGTATAATTTTAGCTCTTTGATAAAAATGAGGTGTTATTAGGTATGTGGGTTAATATCAGGGTTTTCGATTAGAATCATTGGTCTACCTGTCTATTTTTGTGCCAATACCAAGCTGTTTTCATGACCAGAGCTCTATAGTAGAGCTTGAAGCCAGGGATGGTGATGACTCTTCCATATAAATATAAATAAAACTGAACTAAATATCATGTAATATCATGTGCAAGTCATTGTATGGACACTGATAACCCATGTATTATCAACTTGATAGGCCTCCACTGACACAAGACACGAGCCTCTGGATATATATATATATATATATATATATATATATATATATATATATATTCTTATTTTACATATCAATCCCAGTTCCCTCTCACTCACTCCCATGCCCCCCCAACCCCTCCCATCCCATTCCCCACCCACTCCATAGGGAGAGTGATGCCTTCCTGGAGGGATCATCAAAATCTGTCAAATCATTTGGAGTAGGGACTAGGCCCTCCCTCCTTCCTATAGGCTAAGGGAGCATCCCTCCATGGGGAATGTGCTCCCAAAGTCCTTTCCTGAACCATGGATACATCTCAGTTCCACTGTCAGAGGTCTCTTAGACTGCCCAGGCCTTCTAACTGAGACCCATGTTTAGGGAGTCTGAGTTGGTCCAATGCTGGTTTCCCATCTATCAGTCTGGTGGTCCATGAGCTCCCCCTTATTCAGGTCAGCTGTCTCTCTGTGTCTCTGTAGCCTGGTCTTTACCACTTTTCTTATCACTCCTCCCTTTCTGTAACTGGATTCTAGGAGTTTGGCTCAGTGCTTAGCTGTGGGTGTCAGCTTCTGTTTCTATCAGCTACTAGATGAGAGCTCTATGATGGCATATAAGTTAGTTATCAATCTCGTTATCAGGGAAGGGCATTTAAGGTAGCCTTTCTACTGTTGCTCAGGTATTTACTCATTGATATATGGATTTTAGACACAGAGCAAAGGAACACCAGCCTATAATGCACACTGCCAGAAAAACTAGGATACAAAGAGGAAGCAAAGAGATTCAAACAAGGTCCCTTACAGATGGGGAAAGGAACAAAAAAGATCATCTGAGCATATTGGGAGTAGGGGGACAATGAGTGGAGAGGGAGTTAGGAGAAAGGAGATGAGAGAACATGTGGGATTAGGGAGACTGATTTGGGGGATGAATAGATGAGAACAACAACAACAACAAAAAGATACCATAATAGAGCATAATAGAGGGAGTCATTATAGGTTTGAAGAGAAAACTGACTCTAGTGAAATATCCAGAGACCTACAAGGATGACCCAGACTAACAATCTGGGCAAACTTTTGAGTGATTATCTAATTTAGGTTATTGTCTTGTCATGACTCTATGGGATTGTCTTGATTAATTTAACTGAGATGGGAAGACCCACTTATTGTGGGCAAAGATCCACTTATTGTGGGCAGGACCATTCTGTTTGTGGGGGTCCCAGACTGAAGAAAAGGCAGAAAGCAGGCTTAACCCAGGTATTCATCATCCCCTGATTCCTGATACTGAGACAATGTGGCCAGCCACCTTAAGTTCCTTTGTTAGGTATTGCCCATCTTAATGAATTGCACCCTAGAAATGCAAGCCAGAATGAACCCGATCAATTCTGCACTATATTAATTTTGTTAGGTTATATATTTTACAGCAATGGCACATTACAAATACAAAAAAATGGCATTGTCATAATAAGTAGAATCATTGCTATAATAAGCATGTGCTTGCCAATTTGACCCCTTGGCATTGTTTTTCTGGGAGAATGTGGAAGTATTTGGAACTTTTGGCTGGAAAAGCAGGGCAGAGTTCAATAGTATACAAGAATGCTAAGGTGGAACATGCACTGTGGAAGCCTAGCTCAGGGGTTGTTAGAGGAGAAACTGGACTCTTCCAGTAACTGGGCTATCAGCCATTTATATAGGATTCTGGCAAGGAAACTTGATGCAGTCTGCTGTTGGATGAGAATTTGAATGGGGCTATATTTAAAGGTAACTTACTAATCTGTTTTGTGAAGAAAATTCCAAGACTGGGCAACATTCTTGCTATGGCAGGGCTACTGTTTACTTCTCTTAATCAAGTCTACAATGAGAGGGAGCAACGTATGAACTAGAAACATAGATCATACCTATTTTGGCAAGGAAACATTTGCAAGAAATGAAAATGAAGACGTTAAGAGTGGCTACTTGTGTGAAATGCCACTGAATTAATTCTGATGACAACATCAAATGGCTATAATAGCAAAGGAGGACTATCTGTAACTCAACAATCTAGTCAGCAACCTCCTTAAAGTTTCAGATATACCATGATCTTGGGTTCTTCAACACCATGGAAACTCTGTTGTAACTAAGGTTTCAACTTGACAGATCAAAGCATAGCCTTTGCCCCTTGCAGAAATTCTGAACATGTTACACATTGCCTGCCTTCAGTGGCTTTCTGGAACAAAATTCCACGACTCTGTGACCCTGTCAGCTGTTTTGTTATGTTATTGTGAACATTTTCTAACTACTTGTTTCATAATTTGTTATTGCTATTATTATTTATGAATACCTTTCTAGGTATGATGTATATGTGTGCATATGTGTGTGTAGATATGTGCACATGTATGTGTATATGGAAACCATAATTGATATTGGGTCAACTCCATCATTCTCCAACTTATTTTATAAGGTAAGGTTTCTATAAATTCTGAGCTTCCCATTTAATCTATACTGGATGGCAGGGAGATGCCTGGGCTACCTCTGATGACACCAATAGTAGGCTTACAGGTGCACCTCATTTCACATGTATCTTTATATGGCTGCAAGACATATGAACTCAGGTCTTCATTCTCACAAAGCAAACATTACTGACTGAGAAATCTTTCTCCTCATTATTAAAAGATGGATATTTAAATATGATTGCACATATATCTATATTTTCTTATTCACACTTGTTTCATCTGTTTTGGAGTTTGATGTGTTTTAGTAATAAAGTATGTGACCCAATTATCATTAGAGTTGACATTGTTTATTTTTGGAAGTAGTCCTTATTCTAAATATATATAATTTGATATATCCTCACTTTATATATTTTTCTCTTTGTGTTTAAAAGTAAGTTTATTTTAGAAAATATTTACTTGGGCCTTGTTTTTAAATCCAGTATGGCAATACCTACTTTCCTATTTGAGTTTTAATCAATATTTTGTTAAGACTATTATTTTGTCACTTGGTTGCTAGCTGTTCTATATGATGTTTGCTGCTCTTTTATTAATTCATAATCTTATGTGTGACACATCTATGATTTATTTTGCTTCCACATTATCATATTTTGCTACTTTTTGAGAACAGCTAAATCTACCATACCCTATAGTAACAACATACTTCATACATGATCGAAACCTTGACAAAACTACTTCAAGTTTTCCATTCACATTCTTATCCTATGGTTGTCATGTGTTTTCCTTTTACATATGTCACAAACCCATTCGATGACTTTTGTTGAGAAAATCAACAATTATCATCTTTTGTAGTGATGTGTTTGTTTTAAATGGTGTTTCCTATATCTACAGGTGGCCTAGAAGTCACTGTGTACTTGGGGATGATGCCCTTGAACTCTTATCTTCTTTACCTCTGAAATAATGCACGTGTCACCAAGCTTAGACTTTCTAGTTGGTGTGTGTGTGTGTGTGTGTGTGTGTGTGTGTGTGTGTGTGTATACCTAATTTTGCTGCTAAGTGTATTCATGTTGTAGATGTTGGAGTGTGTGAAGGTCAGAGGTTGGCATAGGATGTCTTTCTCCACTGTATCTCCACTTTCATATTTCTTTTTTTTTTTTTTGGTAAAGTCTTTCATTGAACTTGGACCTTGTTGTTTAGGAAGTTAGTCCCTAGTGTCCATCTGCTTCAGCTCCCCTGTGCTGTGTTTGTAGAGATAAATATCACCATATTCACCTTGTATAGAGGAGCTAGGAATCTGAGCTCAGGCCACCATGGCTGCATAGGAAGCACTTTACCCATTGAGATATCTCACATGCTCCCTGGTAATAATTTTAAGCAATTTTCCAACTCAACTTTTACCCATACAGTGACTATTTTTGATGATCTTCATCTTTATATGAATATGTATTTTCACCTATAATCATTATTCTTCTTGAATGGTTTAATGATTTTTATTTAGATGGTTTTTATTCTGTGGTTCAGTTGGTGATGAATTCTTTAATGTTCCTCTGCTTATATTTAGTCACCTTCCTTTTGAAGAGACTTAGAAATATTTATGAATGATTGTTTTGTTTTTGTTGTGTGCTGTATTGTTCTAATACAATGAAGATAATGCTGTAAGCGATCCTAAGCCATGTAAGAATACTATTGCCCACCAATTTGTCCCCAATTTACCTCTTACTTGCTAGATGGTCATGACTATATGCATGTGCACATGTACTGCCTACCTTAGTACTGATCCAGCCCCTCAACAGCTGCAGCACTTGGAAGAATGAACCCCTTCCTCCCCCCACAGCCTCCTCCACCTTGAGGCAGTATCTGGCCCCAAGATAACATGAACTTGGGATATCTGGTCCCACCCCTCATCTACTGTAAGGTGGAGTGGGTGAGGAGAGATGTCTTCTTCTCCCCTGCCCCCTCATTGCCTGTGGTAGGTGAGAGAGCTGGTCCTGAGGTCAAGCAAATGGGAGAGCTCGTCCTGTCCTTTACCAGCTGCAGCACTTGGAAGAATATGCCCTGGATCTCATCATGGTAGCACAGTAGAGCTGACCCTGTAGACAGAGCCTTGGCAAGAACAGGAAGGGGCTGGAGCTGCAAACCCAAAGCTGCAGGATCTCCATGACTGCAGGGCAAAACAGGATATCCAAGAGTGGCCCCAGTGAGGACCTCATGTCAATAATGTAGCAGAGACCAATAACTCTCTTCTTCATCAGCTCAGTAGAACTATCATCTCCTAGTTGAGATCCCACTTGTTCCCTGATAGATTTCACAGATTCTAAATCTTGTACTTCTTCAAAAGTCCATTTATCCCTGCCACTTGTTCTTTTACTTTAAAATTGTTGTTCAGGAGTACATCTTCAACTGCACAACAAAGGGAAATTACCAGACTCTTCTTCTTTATAAGTCTTTTTGAGATCTCCTTTTACCTGTTTCCAGGGACTATGTTTTTCTAATATGGCAATGAATGTTTTAGCTGTTTAAATTTTAATTCTGGTGCTCTGTGTTTTCAATGGGGCCACTAATTGCCCACTTAGAATTTCCTTTGAGTTACTGGCACCCATCCTTCAATACACCCTCATTCACTTACTTTGCGGGCTGGTCTCAGAGGGCAATCTCGTTGGTCCTTTCTTCCAGATCTCAATGGGACCTCCACTTGTAGTGCCCAGGCTACAATCTATTCCACTAATTGGGTGAAAGTTTATAGATTGAAATAAAAGACAAAACAGTGGGTCATTCTTGCAGGTGAAATGCTGATTGACATTTATTGAGGGAAGGAGAAGGCTTATATACTGACTCACAGCACAGTGGAAAACAATCAAGAGTCAAGCTTGATGTTCTCAGGCTTAACTCCTCCCCAGTAAATGTGTGTTAGCAAATTGGTCATAGTACCAGTAACAACTCTGGGGCAAGATGTTCCAGCAAACAGCTTCAGGCTTAGTCAAGGTGCCTCAAGGTCCATGCAGGGCCCTACAATTACCTTATCTTGAACTGTTTCTAGCCCCCCAGAACAGCCATTCTGTGCCATCCTCTGTGAAATAATATCTTGTGACTAATAAATTAAAAAAATTTGAAAAAAATCATGCAGCAAAACCCACAAGCAAACAACTCCCTCCAAAAAAATCTATTGTCTTAACAGACCACTAGCTTCCACCAACACATAAACTAGATATGTAATCTTAGACCTATAGAATAAGCATCCTGTATATTACTTGTGTCTACAACTCTGCTATGTACAGCAGTGTATTTTAAATTTGCCTTCATTTATGACTTTCTTTGTTCTATAAACTAGGTAACTGCTTTCACATTAGAATATGGAATTTGTGATAACCTAAATTTGTGTTCCCAGGCCATGGTCACAGGGTCCAGACTGAATTATTTCTTATTCTTATTAAGAGTGGAGCTGTGTTTTTTATGTTAACAGAATTAATATCAAAAGTAGAAGAATGGCAAAGTGTTAATGATTCAAAGAAACCCCAAATTTCAAGAGAATAAAATAGCACCCATATTTATGAAAAGTCACATGCTTACCAATATTTTGTATTCATTGAATATAATAATAAATACATATAGTATTTATGCCATAACATGATTTAAAATAAAATTTTGCAAAATACACAAGGCATATTGTCTGAGTCACATGTTAATTTTCCTTTTGTTTTATTCCTTTAAAAATTCAAACATGTATATATGGAGTTTGAAGCATTTTTACCCAAATTATTGCTTTTGTTTTTCTTCACCTAAATTATGCTTTTCCCAACAATCTTCTTCCTGCTTAGATGTCTTCATTTTAGACTCAATATGTTAAATGTGGTTAATATGGTTAAACAAATGTATTGGCATTAGTGAGAGGTAATTTATTAGAACATGGATAACATATCAGTGACTGCCCAACCAAACACACTTACACCTCTCCTTATCATCTATTTGTAGTTCATAGTCCCTCAGTGAGGGATATCACAAGCTGCTGATCCATGAATAATTAAATAGTGATAGACCTAATACTGTGCAAGTTTTATACAGGTGAAGATGATTTTTCAAGTTACCAACTCTTGACAATAAAACAAAATGTTTCTAGGTAGATTAATAGAACTATCCTTCTTTGACAACATTATCTGATGGCAAGGCATCTTTGTCTCTACTATTATCTAAGCATGAGTGTACATTTTCTCTTTTGTTCTCTATCTCCATCTAGGTCTGAAAATGTCTGAAAACATCTCATTGCTGGCGTATTATTCTCCATTTCTATGTCTATTTACCTTCTTCTCATTCTTCTTCTCCCCCTACCTGTGTAGTGAGGTACTCACATTATCTAATTCTGTGGCACTGACCACGCCCATTGGGGGTGGAGCCAGGGGTGGAAGTGACCTGTGGAACTATGTCTGAGGAGGAGCCAGGGAATGCTCTCTTGCTGGTGGTATGGAGAGGAGAGCATCCAGTGGAACCTGCTGGTGTTCCTCTGTCTAGGTTGTAAGTTATTTCTCCCTGAATAAACACCTATTCGGCCTATTTGTTTATCCTGATCCTTATTAAATGGCCATATTCCTGTTTATTTCCACCTTCCTCTTCATCTTCCTCCTTCTCTTCTTTGCCTCCTTAAGTTTTGTTTTGGCGTTTCTAATTCTTCAGTCTTTACATATGACTTTAATCAGTAAGAAAATATTTCCCATTCTGAGCACAGAATGTGGGAGAAGGGAAGATCTGAAGTCCTACCATATATATGGGAGATACAGAAGAACAGAAATTCAACACATAACTAAGACACAGAGGAGACAGTTTATGTCTTGCCTCCCAGTTGTATAGTTGTGTTGCTAAGATCTCTAATAGGCTCACCAGGAAGGAGTGACAATTGTTTCAACTAATTCTTTTTTTATTGAAAATTTCTTCTCAAAACCTTGTACTGCTACTTCTTTGTCTTCTACTTCACCAGATGAATAGTTGTGAACACGAGATAGCCATATAAACTTGTTATAAAAATATGTTCAAAGTGGTGCAGAAAGAAAGGATAGAAAAATACTTACCTTTCCTAGACACAAAACTAGTAAAAATAGGTACCATTTATTGAAAAACTGAGACTAGAGAATCATTACTTGAAACAGAGCATATGACTATAATATCAATTATGTTGGAATTAATTATTATGTTTCAGAAAGAGGACATTTTTTAAAATGCTGATTTATGAATGACAGAGGGAAATCTGTCAATATAGCTAGTTTAAATGGTTACTGATCAAGTACATACTTCCAGAATGCAAATACTTCACTAAGAATTTTATCTCTCCAGTTGAAACTTGTGTTTCTAATTCTTCCTTTCTGATCTCATTTGTCGCCATTGCTTTCACATGTTACTCAGTTTTTAAATTGCTTTTTTTCTTCCCTGTGTTCCATAAAAAAGTAGCATTTTTCTTGACCTATTTTCAACATATTCTTTTTTGCTCACAATCTCTATGTGACTCTTACCTAATTTAATTTAACCTATGAGTGTTGTATGGTTACCTATGCATACCTGTAATACTGTTTTCTTTTTAGCTTTCCTATTTTATACCTTCACATTATTCTAAAGCTTTGTGCATTAAGCACACAGGCCTTTAAAAATCCCTGCCAATTCAGTCAGGAATTTAGGAAATAAAAGATTAATCAAAACTTTAGTCAAACCTCTAAGAGTAATGGGTAGATAGATAATCAATTTGGGTGTAATTCCAGAAGCTCCCAGATGATTTGGCATCTGGATTCTTGACAAATCCATGATGATCATTACTCTGTTCTTTTTCTTTTATGACACCATCTTTTTTCCTTACAGCTGATTGTGCAGATTAAGTTTGATTTCCTGTCTTAACTACTCATTCTTTTAATTATTGTCTTTGACTTGTATGCATTGTTACTATCTGAATTTCTGAATTACCTAGGGCAACCTCAGAACCTCAGAATAGCTCCATTATATGGCACATTGCCTTTTACTGTGCCAGAAATGTTTCAATGGGTCACTCAATAAATAGTAGGCAAATAACATGGGTTTGAGATGTCAGTGTAAAATCAGGTGACTTTTCAAATCAAGGTAGGAAGAAAAAGAAAGTGAAGGATGTGGGGAGCTTAGTAACAAGTATATCTAAATGCTGTAGGGTGGAATACAGTCAACTCTGATTGTAGAAAGCTAAAGCATCTGACTGTGAATTCTACTGGTGGTTATTTTACTATAATGTTCATCATGACTAATCAGTTCATCTCAGCCTATTGTATAAATATCATAAACCTACTGTTTTGTCCAATATGTTTCTATATCTTGATAGGATGATAAATTTGGTTTTAAAAAGTGTTTATTTCCCTTAGTAATCCCAATACCCAATACTACATCATTTTAAAACTATGTCTATTAGGATTTTCTGCCACAGAATCAAAGACTATCAAACACACAATGGAAACATGTGCCTGTAAACAGAGTCTAAACAACAATAAGAAAAAAAAGAAGGAAAGAAAAAAGAAAGAAAAAAAGAAGAAAAGATAAAAAACCTAAAAAGCAATTGGTGTAACAATGTTTATATCTGAAAATATAAACTTTTAACCAGAACTAATCAGAAGAGATAGAAAAAGAGACTACATATACATCAAAGGAGAAAATCCAACAAGAAATCATTGAAATTCCTACATCTGTGCAACAAATCCAAACGAACTCAAGTTGGTAAAAGAAATACTACTTCAACTGAAATCATGTACAGACTCTTGCAACACTAATAGTGGGTGACTTCAATATTCTATTCCCACCAATAGACAGGTCATCTAGACAAAGCTAAACAGATATATCCTGGAGCTACTTGATATTATAAAACAAATGGACCTAACAGATGTTTACAGTACTTTTCATCTAAACACAAAATAATATAACTTCTTCTTAGTATTTCATGGAAATTTCTATGAAATTGACCACATACTGAGACAAAAAACAGATACAAGAAAATTAAAATACTACCCTACATTCTGTCTGACCACTACTGATTAAGGTTGGATATCAACAACAACAAAAACAACAGAAAGCTTGCAAACTTATGGAAATTGAAGAGCTCACCACTGAATAAATCAAAAACAAAATGGATACAGACTCAAAATACAAAAGAAATGACTTTCTAGAATTTAAAGGAAATTCATACATAACACACCCAAACTTATAGGACACAATTAAGGTGGTTTCTAAAAAGCAAGTTCATAGCACTTTTAAAAAATCCTACATTAAATAAAATCCCAACAAAACAAAAACAAAACAAAAAAAAACTTGCAGAGATTTCATTCTAGTAACTTAACAGACCACATGAATGCTCTAGAACAAGAAAAATTACAGCCAAAAAAATAATAAAAATAAATACTTGAATAGAGAAAATTTATGAGTGATAAATGCTATCCAAATTCACTAAAAGGTAGATAAATATTACCCAAATTAACAAATTTAGAAATGAAGAGGAGTATATAAAAAGAGACACTGAGGAAATCCAGGCATCAAGACATACATTAAAAACTATATTCCACCAAACTGAATGCCCCCTAACAACATAATATTCTTGATACACACCATTTACCAAATTTACCAAAGTCAAATTAATGTCAGAAAGACAATTTGAACAGTCCTGTAAGTCCTAGTAAAATAGAAGTCATTAAAATTTTCCTAATAGCAATAAATAAATAAATACTGAGGGCCAGGTAGTTTTAGGACAAAATAGTACTAGAGTTTCAATTAAAAGTTATCCCACAATCAAATTATCCCACAAAATGGAAACACAAGGAACACTGCCATAATAACCCTGATATAAAAAACACATAAGCATTTAACAAATAAGAATAACTACAGACCAATTTCCCTTGTGATACAGGTGCAAGAATTCTCAACAAAATACTTTGAAATGAAATCGAAGAATACATGAAAAGATCATCCACCATTATCCAGCAGGCTTCATCATAGTGATTCGAGAATTGGTCAATACATACATACATACATATATATATATATGTATATATATATACATATATATATATATATGATCATATAAACACACTGAAAGACAAAAACCTACATGGCCATCTTAATAGACTCAGAAAAGGGCATTGACAATATTCAGCTATCCTTCATAAAAACAAAAAAAAATATTCCTGGAAAGATTAGGGAAACAACAGTCATACCTCAACAAAAAGGCAATTTACAGCAAGCTCACAAGCTCACAGCTTATTATCAACTTAAATGGAGAGAAACTCGAAAGCATTTCCACTAAAATCAGGAGAAAGACAAGGCTATCCACTCTTTCCATACTTATTCAATATAGTAGTTGAAATCCTAGCTAAACTGACCAGAAAAGTGAGGGAGATCAAGGGGATAAAAATGGGTAGAAATCAAAGAAACTTTATTAACAGATTATCTGATGGTATACTTCAGTGACTCTAAACATTACATGTTGAAATTTTAACAGCTAATAAAAACTGTCAAAAAAGTTAGCAGGATACAAAATCAACTCAAAAAATAGTAGCCTACCTGTAAACAAATGACAAATGGACTGGGAGAGAAATCATGGAAACTATCTTCCACATTAACCTAAAATAATTAAAAAGAAAATCATAGGATAACACTAAGCAAGGAGTGAAAATTTTTTATTTTAAAAACTTTTGACTTAAAGAATGAAATTGAAAAAGATATAAGATTTGATGTATCTCCCAAGCTCACGTGTGAGTAGGATTAATGTAGTAAAAAAAAAGGTATTCTATTGAAAATCCTGATATTAACCCACACACCTATGAACACCTGATTTTCGACAAAACAGGTAAAATTATACAATGTGGCAAGGACAGCATCTTCAACAAATGGTGCTGGCACAATTGGATGAGGGTAGGGTGTGTAGAAGACTTCAGATAGACCCATGTTTGTTGCCATGAACAAAACTCAAGTCCAAATGATTCAAAGACCTCAACATCAACCCAGCTACATTGAACCTCTTAGAAGAGAAAGTAGGAGGTACCCTTAAACAAATTGGTATAGGAGACCACTTCCTGAACATAACTCCAGGGGCAAAGACACTGATAGCAACAATTAATAAATGGGACCTCTTCAAACTTAGAAGCTTCTGTAAGGCAAAGGACACAGTGGACAAGACCAAACGGCAGCCCACAGACTGCTATATAGAAATACATGCTTTATAAAACACGTTTTTCTTCTAATTAGGAGAAAATAGAATGGGATTGGCAGGCATCTTTCACAGATTTCTCTTGATTATCCCTAGCATATCTGTAGAGCTAGTATAAGTGTCCTTTACCAATTTGCTCTGTAAAAAAGCTTAGTTTTCAGTATCATGGTATAATTCTTTGCTCTAATCTTCATTCCTTAAGTCTACTTCTTATAATTTAGTGATGAAATACAACTGCTTTCAAATCTTTTGCTTCATCAACTTCTCCCTTATGAACCTTGATAATATCAATTCCATGTACAGTTTAAATTTAATACTGATGTGTGATATTATTTTCCTGATCTTATATGTAATGATTTTCCTTGTTCATTTTTCTCAGCCATATATTCTAATTGATCTTATATCTTTTTGTTTGTTTATTTTTGTTCTTATATATAGGCATGTTTGACTACATTTATGCTTGAGCACAACATGCATGCCTGGTGTCTGCAAAGACAAGAAGAGAATATTGGATTTCCTGGACCTGGAGTTACATAATAGGAAGCCACCATATTGGTTTTGGAAACCAGACGTGGGTACTTTGGAAGTAAAACAGAGCCATCTATTAAGTCCCTTTTGGTATTTTTATACGTAATATTTACAATCTACCTCAAATCTTATTTTCTTTCAGGTGTTCCTGTCTTTAGAATTTAACCTCAATTATTTTTTCCTATTTCAATCAGCTATCCTTTTATATAGCTCATTAAATTTCAATGCATTGAACTTAATAGCTTTCTTCAACGCTTTGTTATATCTTCTTTTCTTACACAAAATCAGATTACAAGATGATTACAACAGCTTCTTAAAATATCCATATATTTTAAGTTCTTTCTCTTTTCTTGGAAACACATTAAGGCTAACTAAACAGAAGTTACCACCTAATCAGGACATGTTTTTCGGAGTACAGCATACAGATAGAAAATGCAAACAAGGTGACTATTGAGATTCTAATACAGCACAAAATTCAAATGAACTCGAAGTGCAGTTCAATAGTCTCATGACAGATTAATAATCAGTTTTAACTCCCTGTTTTCTACCCCTTTTCTTCGACATCTCATATACCTTTACTTAGAAATTCCATCTTTCATGTGTTCCCAGATGAGGTTCATCCTAACAACAACAAAAATAAAACTGAAGGAATCATTAAAGAACAGCTAAAGAACAGCTACATGATCCATCTTGCAGCATATGCAATAAATGTTTATCTTGAGATATATATATATATATATATATATATATATATATATATATATATATATCATCAAAGGCTTCATCCAGTCATTCTGTTTGTTTTTGTTCACCTCTATCTAAGACTTTATCGTTCACTTATCTTCCTACTCACTGATTATCATTTCCTCTCACTTTTTTGTTTCGCTTCTGTCACATTTCAAACACATTTCATACTCCTTAAGTAAGGCATTTGTACCTATCCCCCAAACTCATGCTTCAAGATTGTATTTTCTGTGGTGACATTAGTGGATGGGGACTTTGGGAGGTGATGATGTAAATGAAGCCTTTGGGAAATTGGTAATACAGATATCTTGTTTGTCCTTTTTTTTTTTTTTTTTTTTTTACCATATTAAGACCAAGGAACTATATCACTTATTAATCAGAACTCTTAATGAGATACTAAATATACTGTCATCTTATCTATGGACTTAAATACCACTCAGGGACTCTCATAGTATTCATATAAGTTTTTTCTTTCATTGTTCTTTTATATAGTAAAACATTCTTCTAGAAAAAATTTTATTGCCTCATATAAATTATGTTTCTGATTATTTATGACAAAGTTTGTTGTCAAGGTATTACCTATCCTGGACCATCATGTCCAGATGGTGTGAAAAATCTACCTGTACTGTATTCTTTGCTATTCAGCCTGATAGTAACTAATCAATGTCCTTATAAACAAAGTTTCTGTTTCAGGTAATGGCCCACCAATCCACTTTTACTAGGCATGGAGCTATTTTTAAGAGTATTAAGTTTAGCTGAAAGATTCAGCCTGAATAAATAATTTTATAGGGAAAATTCTAGATATAATTGTGGTACAGACACCTTGAAAATTAATCTTCAAGAATAAGTACGCCCATACATGTAATCAATAGAAATGATCATAAAAATTCATTTCTACCTCAAAATTGAATTTATTTGACTCATTTAGGTAAAGAACATTTCTTTTTTATATAAGCCAAACTGGGTTTAAATACAGTTATCTTTATTGATCATTTAACATTCTCCCTTGTTTTTTATTCAAAGGAAAATTCTCTCTTTTCAAAGTGGAGTTTATAAAGTCATCATTTAATCCAATCTTCACAGAATTCTCTGATCACTTACTAACATGTAGCTAAAGCAACTAGTTAATTAGTGGAATACAAAGAAAGAAATATTTAGCAATGATATTGCATATTTCTGACTTGAGAAACCTGAACTTATTATTTCATATTTATTTTTTTTCTAGTGCAGGAACAAAATATCCATTGAGTTTTGTATCGTATCAAAAAAGTTAACAAAATGTTCAAAATTTTTATGATACATTACATCCATTCTCAGTCCATTGACAAGCAAATTGAAAACTAAACTATATTTTATTTTATAAAAGACATCTTTTAACACTCTATTTTGGGTTAGCCAATAACATTGACTATAGGATGTTCTTTGCTTTCTATATTTGTCAGATTTCTCTAGAGTCACAAAACTTCTGGAATGGATATATATATATATATATATATATATATATATATATATATATATAAAATCCCCATATGGTATGGAATTTATTTGAATGAATTACAAGCTGTAGTCCAGTGAACAGAAAGTACAAGAATCTAGTGATTCCTCAGTCCCACAAGGCTGGATAGCTAAGCTGGTCTTCTTTATATGCTGGAAACCTGAAGAAAGTAGACTCCAATGCAAAAAAAAAAAAAAAAAAAAAAGGATGTGCTAGCAAGATAAGGTTAAACAGAGTAAAAGCTTCCTTTTCTATATCCTTATATAGACTTCCTGTATGTCCCATATTGAAGGTGTGTCTTCTTGCCTTAAGATCTGGGTCAAAGGCATTTGTCTTCCTACCTCAAAGGTCCCCACTAAAATTGGATTCATGCACTTCAAACAAAGATTCTGGATTGCCCTCCAATTCTGGATTATAGTTCATTCCAGGCACAGTCAAGTTGACAATAAAAAGTAGACATCACCTCCTCCCTCATTATATATTAATTAATAAATATTTGTAGTCTGGAGATACTGGAAAACAACATATATTTGAATCACTTCTGTAATCACATGAAGCTTTTCTGTGAACTATGTAACTTGTGTAAGTAGAACTGCCCATGGAATGGTATCTAATTTCTACTAACATTTTTAAGAGGGCAAGTATAATATTTTGTGTTGTCTGGTAATTGGAACAAATTTCAGGTTATTTAAAGCCACTATGGATGTAAAGGATAACTGAAGAGCAAATATAACTACATTGAAATTGAAATATCTTTACTTCTCATACAGTTACAAAATCATAGATGCTGTTAAAACTGCTTTGTACTGTGCTTATATTAACACTTGAATGAAATGATAAAACTCAGTAGAGGTTTATGGAAATGAAAAATGTCAGTAATTCCCAATTTAGAATCATGTATTTCCTTGAGTTCTTGCCTGAACCTCAGGTAAAGAATGGACGATTTATAGGGTTTGACACATCAATAGGAAGATGTCACAGCTGAGAAAGAGTTTTATTTGAGGAGAACAGTCAACACTGTTTATTTGGGGACAGCTGAATGAACAGTCCCACGGTGGATGGTTGTCCCATTAGCAGAGCCAAGAAAAGGAATCAATGCCTTTGCCACCAAGAAGTTAGCAATGCAGCAATGAAGATGGAATGTATCAACCCTGATACTGCCTAACATTACTAATTGATCTGAGTTCACATTTGGGGCAAGAAGGAAGAAGTCCAAATCATGTGCAAAGTGTGAGCTTGAAGAAAAGACAGGGTGACTTTCACTGTCCTCTGAATGGCATAGTTTTAATATGGAAGCAGTTGTTAACGTCTGCTTGTGATTGTAGATACTCTCAAGAGTTCTTCTTATGCTCAATTCTGCCATCAATTATCAAAGTATAAGTATTCTTTAAAAAGTACTTTTTGATCATTTTAACTTTTTGGAAACATGAACAGGATTCCATATATTCAATTAGAAAAAATGATATGCAATTCATATCTGTATAATTCTTTCAATTGGATTGTGTGTGTGTGAGTGTGTGTGTGTGTGTGTGTGTGTGCTTGCGCGAGTGCACACATGGATGCGCGAGTGCTTAGATAGGTCTAGGAAAGATGTAGCAATGTGCAAAGCTGGCTCAGCCTTTTCTGGCAACAGAGTATGACATTTCCAGCTAGCTAACTTGGATTTATATTGACAAAGCTGTATTCACTGTCACATAACATCAGCAACACAAGCCTTCCTCCTCTCCACCCCCAGATGATTTTATCATGAAAAAGTTTAACACAATTTTCCAAAGATGTCTAATTTATAATCAGGATGCAGCTCAGTCAAAGCCTTGAGGAATGCAGCTCAGTGATTTAGTGTGACAGAAATGGATGAGAAACAGCTGTGGAACAGTGAAATTCTGTAATAAAAAAAGGAACTTATTGCTGATACTGAATCCAGAATCATCAGTAAACATTCATCAGGAATGTACTACATGCTGCCATGGTGTCTGCCTTTACAGATTTGGTCAGAAGGCTACACACACACACAGTAGTGCCAGCCAGTGACCCACTAAGAGGGAGTTCAGGATAAAAGCTCCTCAATATAATTTAAAGGTTTAGTCTGAATGCTAAACCAGAGAGGAGAAAGTAAATCAGTCGGTTCCACAAATAATCTTGCGATTATAACAAACAAGAGGTCAGGAAGGCAGCTGATGTGGAGAGACTGGAGAGGCAGAGATGCAGAGAGTGTGCCTTCTGCATTCTGTATCACCTACACAGTGGATGTCCTCTTCTGGGTATTGCTCTTTTAACTGAAACTAAAATGAATTGCCAATTCTGAAGCTAGTAGGACTGTGACCTTGATGACATTCATTTTCATGTGGTGCTCTGCCTGGCTGCTTTTGTTCTATTTAAGAAGAAATTTGTTTTGCTATGGGGACATCAGCTTGTAAGCCCAACAAAGGGAACGAAAGGCTATCTAATTCTTGATGTGATTAGGAGATACATTAGAATTGCAAAAGTGATCTAAGCTTGTAATGACATCGTTCAATTCCAAGGCAAGTGTAAACACATCCAGTTTCTATAGTGCCTTCAGAACGTGGGGAAACAGCCATTCATCTCTCCCTTTCCTATACTGTATATTGCAATTCACTATAAATGTAGTTTTCAATGAGGAAGCTAGAGCCATGTTCTCACTGTCTCAGGAATTACTCCAGAGATCACTAGGAAAGTGGCGAGGTAAAACTAACATTGTAAAGGTGACTAACTCACAAAATGTATTAATAGTCATGTTTCTCTTTACAACAACATGTGTTTCAATCTCCCAAGAATATATAAGAGCAAAATAATAAAGCTGAAATGTTTATTTAAATTACTCATAGCAATTCAAGAATATCCCTCTAAATGTGAGGAATAAAAAGAAGATTCATTTTTGTAACAAGTATGGTTTTCCTCCTGCCGCCGCTGGTCTTGTCCTGCCGCCGCACCAGCCCCAATTAACACACAGAGACTCTGTATTTGATATTATACTGTTGGCCAGTTACTACTTTTTTATCGGCTAGCTCTGTCTTAAATATTAACCCATTTTTATGTATTTCTACGTGGTCTTACCGAGAGCGGAGGAATGGTGGTTCTCTTCTCTCCAGGCTCTCCATCCTGACTCCTCCTTACTACTTCCACTTTCCTCCTTGTCTTCTAGTCCCTCCTATCTTCCTTTCCTATTGGCTAACAGTGCTTTATTATTAACCAGTATGAGAAACATATATACATAATGGCATCTCCCATCACATTTTCTCTTGTGCTATTGTAGGTAGCTTGTTAGCTCCAGCATTATAAGGGCCCAGAATACCCACAAGAGGAAGAGGAGAAGGAGTTAGATGGAAAACCTGATCCTATGAAGAAATTGTGTTTATGAGGCAAAAAAAGTGTAAAACATGTTGAAGATTGAGTCTGCCAGTAAGATAGTCTGAGAAGTCTGGACTGAAATTACCAAGCTCGCAAAATCTCATCTATGTTGTGACACATTCAAGCTATTTCCTAAATCAGGGTTTCCTGGCCAGTTCATAGGCTATACCACCTTCATTTGCAATAAAAACAGTGACTAGTATTCACCTGGCTTGCCTGCTCTTTAAAAAGTGTACTATTTGATTTCCAAAGGATTCTTGAATCAGTTATTTAAGGGTGCTTGTAGAAGAGTCTCACTGGGAGGATATTTTCTTCTCATATTTCTTTCCTTAGTTTTAGTCAATTTAAATTAACTTAATAGTTCATCATAAAACATGTAAGACTTTGTAGCTCTGAGAACTTATAAAGCTGTTCATATTAACAAGAAGTCTTGAAAAATACAAAGATGGCATTACTTTAGTAGACTATGCTACCTGCTAGGTGAGGCAAAGGTGTACTATTCAGCATAACTGTCAAATGTCCTATGTAGCATATTATTAAGACAGAGGTTTATAGCTTCAAATAAAATGTTGCACTGGGAGTTTAGCTCACTAGAAAAAAGAAATTGCTTTGTGTGCACTACACCCAGGATTTTTCAGTCCCCAGCAATAAAATAAAAATTAAAATAGTGAATGCCTAATGTGCCTTTTATTTGAGTTGAAAAACGTGATGTTTAAAAAGAATTCTATTTTCATTGAAAATGCAGTTTTGCCAAACAAGTTTTTCAAGTTTTTGATGAACATGGTGATGTGGGCCATGGGGGGAATATATGTATGTATATGTATATGTATATGTATATGTATATGTATATGTATATGTATGTATACATACACACAGAAACACACACACACACACACACACACACACAGGGTAAAGGACCAATTTCACAGAGAACTACCTGATTTTCTGGCTCTTACAGTCTTTCTGCCCCCTGTTCTGCATTGTTCTGTGCGTCTCATGTGCGGTAGTGTATTATACATATGTCTATTGGATCTAGGCTCCGGAACTCTGCAATTTGATATTGGTTGTAATCTTCTGTGGGGTTTTCAGTCTGTTACAAATAGAAATTTCCTTGACAAGTATTGAAGACTACACTTATGTGTAAGTATAAGGATAAATGTCATAGATCATTGTTAGAGCTTATACTACTTTAGTAAATTAATAGTTGTAAATTCCCCTCCAATAACTATGACTATTGGTAGCCTGAAAGCTACTCCCAGGGCTTAAAAGAAAAGCTCCACAGTGTAGCAAAACTGAACTTAAGGTTTTTCTGAGGGGTATGAAATAAATTCCCACACATACTGTTTGGGTCATATTCTTTACTTTTTCTGTCTTTTTCTGTCTTCTAATTTTCTTCTAAGTTTTAATTCTGTCTAGTTCTCCTTTATTTCAGTTCTTGGTTCCTGTTCTTGCTTCTCTATTTACCATGGTTAAATACATTTTTTTTTTTTTACATGAAGCCTGAGGAAATAAGAAAAATTTGCAAGAGTTGTCTCTCATTAGTCATAGCATGTTCGTCAGGAAAACAATAAGGAGCCAAGACATTTACCACAACTCAAGATCTCAGGGTTCCAGGTGCAGGACTGTGACCAGAAGAAGGGGGCACAGTGACCCGAGAAATAAGCTTGGGGACACAGGTCTTTATCAGCCAGACTTGGCAAGTGAAGTATTGGCTGATTTTTAGGCTACTTTGTGTTAATAACCTTAGATAGACATTTGCAACTTTGACCTTGTACATACCTGTAAAGTTTTTAACTTATGAACCATTTACAGAAATTTGAAAATAAACTAGGTGTGTGCAGCTTGTCTTAGACTGCAGAGAAATTGTTTGCTTGTGTTAATCTCAGTAAAAGGAGCAAGTAGGCTTTTAAGTTTCTTATAGTCCTCCTGGGACAATAGATCTAGTTATGAAGCATATTTGAGTATATTTTACATATGTCAAATTTATACAATAAATGATAAGACATATATGTGCCCATAAGATTGAGATGCAATCATGAGATTACATATACATACCATATGAAATTACACACCACAGTGCAGGAATTGGGGAGACACCATAGCTGCCTTAGCAAATGTAACATTACAGAGAAGAGCAACAATTTCCAGAGTCAATAGTGCTGAAGCTTCTCCCTGGGTGGGATTCTCTTCCATCAAGTGAATCGTTCCTATGGTTGGTTGACATCTGAACACTACTTAGCACTTACTGCAACTCCCATGGCTTCTGATATATGACTTCACTAGTACTGAGTATTTAGGAAGGATTCAAGTGCCAGGCCTTGTTTCCGTCTTTCTCAACAAGTCTTAAAACCAATTAGAGAGTTGGTCATTAATACAGTTTATAGACATCACAGTTAGGTAGGAGTCTTTGTTACTCCACCCTCTTCTTTCTTTTTCAAAAAATAAAATGGTCATTCTAGTGTAAATAGTGGTTGTCTCTAGTAAAATAAAATTGAGGAAATTAATACATACATGAAATAGCATTGTAATTTTAAGGAAACTAGGCATATACTATATATATTCATATATATACATCTTATCTATGTATATATATTATGTGTATATTCATATATATTATATACAATTATATTTATCTTGAGGTCTAAAGTATTAAAATTAAATAAAGTCAGGAACTAGAATATGCATTTAAAAGAAAATCATTCAAAAATTCAACTGTCATGAACAGGTATTTATTGATTAAAAAAAAAAAATCAAGTGCCCTACCACCAGAGAATGGGATGAAAATAATAAAGAGAACATTCTTGAATACTCTTTTCCTGTCACCTTTGCCTTCAGCCTCATGTTACAAGAAACATCCCATATGTCTTTGAGGCCCCTGAAAGTCTTGCCTCTGGGACACCTTTGATTTCCTTTTCTAAGTTTCACTTATAGTTGCAGAATCTTAAATACTCTTTTGTTCTTAGAACTAAACAGGTTTCCAAGGGAAACAATATAAATAGAAATTGGTATCTGCAGGAAAGATTATGAAAATATCTACAAAGTTTTCAAGAAAATGTTTCTTCACCCAAATGTTACCAAATGTAATTTAAATGTTTCTCAAAATGATATTTTAATTTATTTAATATAGGCATTAGACTTAGGAGCATTTTGTGTGGGTATGTATATATGGGTATAAGATTTTACAAAATCTGATCAGCAAATTCCAGAGTATACTTAATAACTGCTTTAAAAAATCTGTTTTCTCTGTGTTGGGACTAAAATATAGGATACCAGCCACTTATAGCATCTGCTTAAAAACTAGCTCATTGGTTCTACAAGAAAAAAAAAGGAGTACAATGCGAGGTGTGAGGTTATAATTATCTCTGTATTTTGTAAAATTTCCTCATGCTAAGTAACCTTAAATAGTATGTAGTTGAATTTGGAATGGTTCTAAACTATAATCTATACAGACATAAATTAATCAAAACACAAAGTGCTTACTCCCTTAAAATGTATATATTATATAATTCATTGATAAATAATGGAAACTTCTACTAGAAAAGTCTAAATTAAGAATGACCAGTTTATATTAAATCAATAAATGATAAATTTATTGGCTGATTTTTTTCTTCTGCAGTATTTAATTTTGATGAATAACTGAATTTGTATTCTAATTCCTGCAGAAAATTTCGTATCAAGATATGACTGTTGCCTGAAAAATAAAAGATCCAGAGACTGATATTGGTGTTCAAACTTCAAACTGATGATCAGAAAATCAAAGTAGTGGGGCACTTATCACCACCTCAGACTAAAAGGCAATCCAAGCTCCACCAAACCTTAGACTGTTGCCTCTACTCCAGCGTGGCTGGAGAATCCTGAGACTGACTGTTTTCCCATCCTCCATGTGGCTGGAGAATGAATGCTGGATGCTAATATCTTGCTCCTGTCTTATATACCTCCTTAATGCTGGGATTAAAGGAGTGTGATTCCAGGTGCTGAGATCATCTTTGTGTGAGCTGTTTCAATTTAGGACTGGATCAATCTTGTGTAGATCACAATGGCCTTGGAGTCACAGAGCTCTGTCTATTTCTTAATCTGATTCCTAGGATTAAAGGCGGATACCACCATCTCCTAGCTTCTGGCTGCTGAGATTAAAGGTGTTTGCCTGACTTCTATGGCTTGTGGCTGACTTTGCTTTCTGAATCCTCAGGCAAGCTTTAATAAATCATAAATAATACACCACCATATATGACAATATGCATATGTGTGATAATGTAGCCTAGTTGTCATATTTGTGCAAAAATAAACCATTCTGTTTCATTGCTTATGGTTTTATTCAGAAGAAATCAACTACTAATTTTTAGAATAAAAGCATTTCTGGTAACTTCTTTTCAACACATCCTATAGACTTTTAGAAAACTCAGTTACATTATTTTTTGAAGGTGAGTAAAAGTCTTTTGTTTTGTTTTTGTCTAGGAAGAGTAGACATAGAGGAAAGTGACCCTAGGATGTAATATATGAAAGAGGAAAATAGATTCATTAAAAAAGAAAATGGTGCACTGTTCCAGAGAATAGATTTTGTTAGTGTTATTAAATAGCCTTATACTTTTTGTACATTATTTCTGTATATAATTAAATATGTTTTTATAATAGAATCTATATTGTCAAAATAAATTTAAATAAAAATTGGAGGGTAACAACTGAGGAAAAAAATCAACGTGCCCACTACCTCTATATACAGACTTGCCTATACACCTATATAAGTTATGCTCACACATGAAAATATACACACACATGTGCTACATAACCTATTCATAAAATCATATACCACATTTAAGCATTTAAAACACTGCTTTAATGAGGCTGGAGAAAAGATATGCAAGTTGAGAATGTTTGCTGCTCTTCTATACAACTTGGGTTTGGTTCCTAGTCCCCTGGTGGCTAATTGCTGTCTATAACTTGAGCTACATGGAATTCAGTAGATTTTCCTGCCTTTGTGGGCACCAGGCATGCACATACTGAACAGATGTACATACAGATAAATACATCTGTATATACACAAAAAATTTAAAGCACCATCAACAGCCACAAAACATAAACAAAAACAAAACAAGACAAAAAAATGTCTTGTGCTTTGAGGTTCAGGCAGCTTTTATTTGTATCTGTTAAGGTAGAAGACAAAGACAACATAAAATAAATTAGAGTTTATTTTCTATTAAAATTTTGTTTGTGTACACTTACATTAGGATTTCCCATAAAGATTTGCACACAAATTTTATCCTGACAACATTTTCAAATTCAAAATCTGTGGTTAACATGTAGGTCACCAAACAATAGGCTGCAAGCTTGACTGGGCTGTGAAAAAGTTTTCAATTCCTTGATATAATGGGAAGAATATTTCTTTTTAATGTGCATGCTCAATTTCAAATGGGAAAAAATAAAGTCAACCAAATTTGAATGAACTTTGTACAATATGAGACAGTTGATGTTACTTATTTTATAGTTTGGTTTTATAAAAAAAAAGTATGTTACTTAAAAGAAATAGTGCAACTGTTTTATAAGTAAGTATTTGATATAAAGTAAAGGTTAAAATACTTTGATCTATTCTTTCATCTAAAAGAAAAGGAAAGAAGGATTAAATGATGGAGAGGAGGAAAAAGTAGAGAGTAATGAGAGAAGGAGAAAAGGCAGGAGACAGGGGGGCAAACAGAAACACATCACACATCTTTTCTTTTGCTGTCTGTCAAATTATTTCTATCTATAAAAAATATAACTACATTTAAACTTACCTTTAGTGAGTAAAATAAAATTAGCGTTGTCATAAAATATGCTATTAAATCTTGCAAAACATAGAAACTGGCTATAATTTCCCCTTACATTATAGTCATTCTTCTTAATGTGCTGTGAGGTTCAGGAAACTTTCCAGAGTTAAAAACAAAACAACAAAATGAAAGTGGAGAATTTGAGGCAGACATATGTGTTGCTGTTGTATTGTAAGTGTTTGGCAATCTTCAATGAAAATTAAGTCTTCATTTGACTGTTGAAATGGAATCATTGGCAAAGTTAAACACTATGATTAGTGAAATATGTTGCCTGCATGGGTGATGTTGAAATTGAAAAGGATTAATTTGGAAGGCTGTGGATAAGGACAAAATTGTCTGTAAAGCTTGAATTGTGTTATAATCCAGTACAGTGATGATGGGAATAATGAACAACAGAGAGGAAAAAGGATTCATACCAATATTACTGTTCAATGTCATTTACCTTCAATATGAATTCAGCCACAAAAAGTGATATAAACTATAGAGGCCATTTCTATTAAGATTATTATTAACTCTTTCTCTGGAGCAAAAAGGAAACCAATTAGCACATTCAAGTACATTTGCAGAGTTTGCTTTTTCCAGCCAGAAAGAAATTATGAAGCATAATTCAATGTCAGTGTTATAGTTTAGATATATTTTCACATTTATTTACATGTTGTCAAGGAATTATATTTTGTGGTTTAAATAGTAACCCTACATGCTATAAGGATAAATACCACAAACAGAAGGCTTAGTTCTTCCTGCTTAAAATAGATTTCCTTTTCCTCTAAACCCAATCCTCATTCTCTGACAATTTACTTTAGGAAAGCCACCACTGTAAAGTACATTACATCACACATACTTTTCAAGCCAGCACTTATCATAAAACAATTTCTTATAGACTCTGAAGTCTGTATTTTTTTTCTTTTTCTTTCTTTTTGTTTATAAGTTACAAACATCATGCCACTAGTATGGGGAAGCAGGAGGCTAACTTTCATGGGCACCTGGCTCCATCAGAGTCTTCAGAGATGTCTCAATGTGACCTTGTCCTTTAACTGTACAAGTTATTTTAGTACAGTTGTTCAAAATCATTTGAGCTGAAATAAAAGTGTTTTTAATGTAGATGTTTTTTTAAAAAGATTATTTCTATCTGGATTTGGATTATTCTTTAAAAATGTGTTGCACTTTTCTCCTTTCATGCTTATTTGTGCAGTAATATGTGTGATGAATGGAATTGTGCAAGTGTGATCTAGCAAGTACCACCATTATGGTCATGGATATTATAAAAAGATATTCTAACATTCTTTGAGGTGAGAGAAAAACTGTGTTAAAATCAGATTTTCCACAATTTTATACACATACTTTCTTTTCAAAATTCAGTGCCTTCCAGTGACTTTTGTTTCATTTTCTTCTGTGGATATTCCAAATGAAATAAATATATCTAAAGATTCATTTTTATATATAAGTATGTATACTTTCTCAACTGTAATTGTCTAATTTTATTTTTTACTACAATTTCATAAAGGGTTATTTTGATATAATAAAATGGAAAAAAGATACAGAATAAAATGATGAATAGGTTTAACTTCATAGAAAATTTACTATCTTGCTCCAAGTTTTTGAGTATTTCAATGACTTTAATAAGATTTACCATAGTAAGTCATCAGGGACAGAATTTGGACTTTCTTGATTCCATGGCTCTTAACTCTTCATTGTCTTGTGTTTGTAAAATATCTGGCAAAAATAAAGGCTTACAAAATACACAAAAGACTCACATAAAATGGGATGCTAAAGAAAAAAATGGTAAGCAAGAACAGACATTTCATAAAGCCAAACCATTTAAAGTGTCATTGACAAATAGCAGTTTAATCACACAATATACTGTTATTTAAGCATTCAAAAGACTGAAATGAAGAGAGTAAGTCAACATAAACATTGGCAGAGATGAAACACAACTCAGCTCTGATATTTTGGTGAGTGTGAAATAATAAATTCACCACTAGTTTAAAAAAAAGGGGGTGTGTGGATGATCAGATTAGATGCCATGATACAGGTCTACAAATTAAACAGAGAAAACTCTTGTATTTATATAGACAATGAATGAAAATCACAGAAATTAGACAGTGATTATGTTTATATATATACAAGTATTAATAGCTTTATAGATAAGTGTTTGTTTTCTCTAAGTAAGGATGCCTAGACATATTATTTATGACTATGCTTAAGAGCCAGGAAGTAGATATTTGTATTCCACCCCTTACTCTTTAAAACAAATCTCTAGCCACTTAGAGAAGAAGTTGATTCCAGGGTTGGTGCAAGGAAAATTCTTAATTAACCTAGAAATTTTTATACTAGAAAAAAATTTTCAAAAAGTAAAATTGCTGTGTCAACAGAATAGATTTCTACTTGGTTGTACTTAAATCTAGGCTGTGCATACTTAAATGGTGATAGCAACAAACTTTTAATTAATTAGTGAATATTAATTAGAAGAAATATATAAACATGTTGATGAAAATAGCCAAAAACAGAATGAAGCAATTTTCCTCATGTTAAAATTGTGTCACTTCTTGGCCTTTTGGCTAAATATAGAAAGTGTATAAATGATTATCAAAGGGATGATGAAATTAGAAAACCATCAATTAACATTAATAGTGTATTAAAATTTAATTAATCACTATATAATTATGTTAGTAAAATTTCCAATAGTTAAGCTACTTCATAATAACAAGACAATAGTAATTTCATAGAATACAGAAGTAGTAGACACCATCAGAACAAAGTCAGAACAAAGTAATGAACAACAGTGCAACAAAGTACATCCTGTGTTCCTGGGAAATTGCATTTGGCAGAACATAAAGACAGATATGTGATATTACCACAAAGAAAATGCACAGTCTCTGTTTAATGATGAAGAAGCCTAACAGTTGAATTGTCTTACATAAAACCTTACACTGAGATGTAAATTGGTAGCTAATAAAACTTCTACTTAGAAAAATGACCAACCTCTCTTATATGACTACTTATTTAGCCATGTCAAGTACATTCTATGAAGTATAAATATTTTAAAATAGCTAATATCATAAATAAGGTTGTATATTTAATATAATAATAGAAAGCTCAGCATTCAAAATAAATTACAATGCAATATCCTGAATTCTCTTTGAAATTTCTAACAGCCTGGGAAGAAAGATAAAATTTGTTTTAAAAATTTGCTTACATAAAGTAGAACCTAAAACATCTACAGTATCTACATATTGATGTGGCTCGGTTATCAAGATGGTGTGCTCTTTTACCCCATAATTTAAAAGTTTTTGCCAACAAATTAAGAATTATAGAATTTAATTTGCCTACCTAAATTTTCTGCTTGATTTCCCCTGCTTGGAGGCACAAACATATCCTGGTACAAGCACTTTCTTGCC
Organism: Phodopus roborovskii; assembly: GCF_943737965.1. NCBI lineage: Eukaryota > Metazoa > Chordata > Mammalia > Rodentia > Cricetidae > Phodopus > Phodopus roborovskii. The sequence continues at coordinate 3,264,190 of NW_026125444.1, forward strand.
AGCCTGGTCCCCCAACTACATCAGCCCCAAAAAAGCACACAGAGACACTATATTAATTTATAAATCTTTTGACTTATTACTAGTGTTTCTTATTGGCTAGGTATGTCTTATATATTAACTCATTTTTATCAATCTAAGTATTTCCATGTAGTCTTATCTTCCTAAAGAAAGGCTCTTACTTCCCCCATAGCCTACATCTTCACTACTCTCTACTACATCTCCCAAAATCGTTCCTGTCTCCTAGCCATCTTGCCTTTCCATTTGCCAACAGTGTTTTATTCATTAATCAATAAGAGAAACATATACACAGAATGACATCTCCCATAATCTCCTCTTTTCTGTCTAAAATAAAAAGAAGGGTTTATCTATAGTACAGTAAAATATATAACAAAACAGTTATCAAATAACAACTATAATTGATATTGAGTTTAGCAAGATTTAAAGAAAATATTCCATCATCTATCCTATCTTTGTGAGTCTAAAGTCTTGTATGTAACTTACTTTCAATCCTAACGGAGGAGAACAGTAACCATAACTCTCTGTATTCAACTCCATCAAAGACCACAGAAGGATAATAAACTCTATAATTCATAGAGACAACTACCCTGGTCAGTCTCCTGAAGTTCTTATGTAATCTCCCATCTTCAGCCTATAGTCCATACCTGGCAGACGCCTCAGCTAAGCAGGAAACTTTAAACTGTCCACTTGTATTGGAAGTTTTTTAGTCACTTTTATCTGTGTCTGGTAGACTGTCTGGAAGACTCTTCCATGAAGCAGGAACCTTGTAGCACTGTCCATCTTGTTTGAGCAGTCACTTTCCTATGGGTCCTGAATGTCTACTTTATAAAGCACATGGATAAACAGTCTAGATAAGAGCAATATCTTGCCCAAATGGCTAGTCCTGCCATATTTGAAGCAAGAACAACAAGGAGTTTCTTCGATGTCCATCTCCCTTTCTGACACAGGTGGTGTTGCCAGGAGTATTTATGTCTCGCTGTCAAGAAAACCCTAAACCATTTTAATGCCATATTCTGTAGTTCTTTGAAAGGTTTGAAGAATGCCTATCCATTGGAAATATATCTATATGTCTGGAAAGCCTAACCAACCTATCATAGGTAACTATCTACAATCTGTACTTAATTATACATTACATTTTTAAGTGGGCTATATGAACACAATACTTAAACAAGAGGAGAAATATACATATCACAAAATTGACCTTAAATTTGTATCAATAAATACAAAACAAAGTATTCATTTCTATACCATAATCCCCATTTTACCTTTAAAAGATATTGGTTGCAGTCATCAACCATTTATACCCAACCGAATTTAAATGAAAACAAACATTTATAGACAATATTTGGGAATTTGGCGGTTATTCTTTCTAAACTGCTTCCTGCTGGTGATGATGCTGTAATACCATGGAAATACTAAGAAGACACAGAAATTCTGGCTGTAGTCTGCAAGGCTGCCTTGTCCCAGATGTTTTGAATGTTGGATCACCTGGCCCACTGCTTCAGGTGGTCTTGCTTGATCGAACAATGTTAGTCTGGAAGGAATCCACAGCTTTTCATTTTGTGTGGAAACAAAAATAGAAATTCTTTCCCCAAGTAACCTGTCTTTAGACTTAAATCTTGACGTCAAAGCATTTTTAAAATATATAAGTTGTGTTGATTTAGCAGCATTGATAATCAAGTGTATGTTAGCAGTTTGTGTTCCTTCCTTAGCAATTGAGAAATTCAAAGACAACACAATAGCATATAGTATCCAGACTCTGTCTGTACTTTCCATCTTCTAGTGGCTTTTTAATTACTCTATTTTTTTTTACTTCTACTTTTTCATTTTTTGGAGATAGGGTTTCTCTGTGTAACTTTGGCTGTCCTGGAATTCACTCTGTCTACCAGGCTGGCCTTGAAATCACAGAGATCTTTGCCTTTGGATCCTGAGTTCTGGAATTAAAGACATGTGCCTCCACACCCAGTCACTTTTTTTCCTTTTTTTCTTTTTTTAAAACAACTTTATCCTGTTTCGTTTTATCTCCCAAGCCTATGTATATTTTAAAACACATTGTAAACCTTTAGAGGCTTATATTTAGCTTAATCTGTCTTTACTGTAAATCTTTATCTTTTTCTGGCCATGAGTCTTTCATCTGTTAAACAACAACATTGTTTTCCAATATGGCAGGGGTACATTTACCACCAGAAGTGGGAGCTGTGCTCACCACCTTGGTCTATGCTGCCATCAAACAGCATGCTACCATCTTGGAGATGTGGTCACTACCATTGCCAGCTCTCATAGACACCATTGAATTGTTAGCAGGGCCTCTTAAAAGAGCCCTGAAAATTTTTGCTGCTTATGCTGATTCAGGAAGACTCCCTTAAAGGAGCCATGCAAGTTTTCCTTGTCTCTAGCAAAACAGAGCCCAACTGAGAAAATGCTGCTACCTAGAAGCCTTGTTTGTCCCTGTTCTTTTGTTTCTAAAATCCCTTTTTAAGCTTTTACCAAGTTTTAAGTGGAAGTTTTTGGTACTCATGTTGTAGGCGCCATTTTGGGGTTGGAGACAGAGAGGATCAAAGGAGATCTATGGAGCAGGAACCAGCTGTGGTCCTCTGTTCCTTGTGCAAGTGATTTCTCCCTGAATAAACCTCAATCAGCCTATATTGTGTCCCAGAATCTTATTACCTGTGTAAATGTCCTAACAAATAATCATCTTTTTCACTCAGAAAATGAGTCCCTTCAGTTTTTCCAGAAGTCAGAATTTATTATTCACCTTAACACTATTTCCTTTAAGGTAGTCTTGACAGTGCACTGAGATTAGTGGGTGACCTTGGGCACTTTGAAAGAGGGTCAAATGAAACCAAGAGTCTTAGGCAGTGGCTTTGTGCTGAAAGATTAAGAATGACAATAGTTCCTTTGGGTTTTCAGTGCTGTTCTATGGTAGGAAAAAACAAAAAAACAAAACAAAACAAAAAAAAAAAAAAAAAAAAAAAAAAAAAAAAAAAAAAAAAACAACTTTTCAGTCCTGAATTGCTCTGGCAGCCACACTACTAACTTACCTAGGGACTAGCTACATTTCTTCAGGAAGGACCTATTTTCTTTTGTCTCACCTACCAACACCCAAGGCAGTCTCTCCATGGAAATCCACTGGTCATATGGCTGGGGAATCAGGTAGGCAGATTTTCACTCTCCTTCCCATCCTCCAATTCCAGTTCTTACATTTTGTCCCCAGCTTTATAGTAGACCACCTGCTATGACCTTTCTTTCCTCTTGATCCCTTTCCCAAAGGAATTAAGCACAAAATTCAACTTGAAGTGTATCCACAGCCTCAACATAAAGTCAGATTCACTGAATACAATAGATGAGAAATTGGGGAATGGTGTTGAGCTCATTGTCACAGGAGATGACTATGACCAGAACACCATTAGCACAGAAACTAAGAAAAACAATTAGCATTGAGACCTAATGAAACTTAAAAACTTCTCTGTGGATCCCATCATTTGGACACAGCTACAGCTTACAGAATGGAAAATGATTTTTACAAAATTCACATTCAAATGAGGTCTATTACTCAAAATATATAATAAAGTAAATTAACTGGGAATCATGAAATCAAATAACCTAATAAAAATGGAGTACAGATCTAAATAGAGAATTATCAGAAGAGGAAATTTGAAATGCTTTTGGAGCACTTAAAGAAATTTTCAACATCCTTAGTCATCAGGGAATTAATTGCACATCAAAAGTACTTTGAGATTTCATCTTTTACCAATCAGAATAGCTAAGGTCAATAAAGCAAATGACATCTCATGCTCAGGAGAATGTATAGTAAGTAGTCAACCTAGACCTTCACCTCTATGGACTAGTGTTCACAGTACTATACTATACTCTGCACTCTGCACACTACCAAAGGAGAAAGGTAAACACAATCTAGCTACAGAACCAGGGATTTACATTAGTGACCTACCTGCAAGATTTGCAGGTGACAAAAAAGTGATTGGGAGTAACTAACCAATATATGATTTGCATTGAGGACTCCATGACATGGTACCCATGCCCCGTGCTTTTTCCATGGCCAAGAATCTGAGATTAAATACTTCAGGGACCTAGGGGAAAAGACAAATACTACTGTTATGCTAAAGTAGTAGATCTCAACTTTCTTAATGTTGTGGCTGTTTAATAAAGTTCCTTTTGCTGTGGTGATACTCAAACATGAAATTATTTCATTGCTACTTTCATAACTGCAATTTTGCTATTGTTATGAATTGAGAGGTAAATGCCTGATGTGAAGGATATCTGTATGTAACCCTCAAATGGCTTGTGATCCACAGGTTGAGAATTACTGTGATTAAAAAAAATGACTCCTAAGAAATATATACTATTTCCTGTTTCACTGAACAACACTTACTATAATTTCTGTTTCACTAAACATGACCATTTTCACATTATCACACTTAATTTTTTTGGAATTCATTATTAAGCTTTTCATATATACTTCTGAGAAAATTTGGGTAATATATTTTCAGGCACTATTTTAACCTTAACCTTTGGGAAATGTACATGCTCCAGAATATAAGAGAATACTTATAATTAGTTTGGCTTCTAACAACTAGTCCTTCTGGCATATGTAATGTTTCATATAGATGCGGTGATAAACAGGGACCATCCACTACCATGTTATTTTAAATTTTATGTGTTTTCTTTCCAAATAGTTTCATAATGTTTAAATTGTATCACAGCAGCAATCAGAGGATAGGTATTTTTTTTCTTTAAATTTTCAACAAGATTAGATTAGGGCAAAAATATTTAGGTTAATTGCCTCCTATAAGACAGACATGTCTTTCACATTTAATTCATATCTAACTGACAGAAGGAAAAAATGCAGAATGAAAGTATAAACATGGAGATATATTGTTTATGATTTATTGAAGCAACTGGAGATCAAAATAGCAAAGCAGCAATATTAGTTAGCCATAGAAGCCATGTACACAACTTTAATCCCAGGACTCAGGATTAAGAGGAAGACAGATATCTGTTAGTTTAAAGTCATATTGGTTACATGAAATTGATCCATTCTAAAAAAGAAACAGCTCACACAAAGGTGATCTCAGCACCTGGAATCACATGCCTTTAATCTGAGAACTAGAGAGTTGGAGACAGGAGTGATATGTCTGGGCAGAGAAAGGAATATAAGGAGAAGGAGACAGGATCTCAGAGCTTTTGTCTCTGGGTATTCCTGAAACAGGATTGCCATTTCAGGTAATTTCTACTGACTTGGCTGCTTTGATTTTTGGATCTTCAGCTTGAAGCTTGAAACCCTTTGTCTCTAGGTGTTTTATTTTCAGTGCTATATATATATGTATGAAGTTGACAAAAATAATTACACATGTTCTATCTGTAAGGTGAAAATGTTCACAATATAATCAACTTCAATTCCAAACAAGAAGACAACATAATTTAAAATTATCACAGGATCTTAAATAATTGTTTAAAAAAGGTATAGTAAGATAGTTATTTTAAAACAGGAATTGAACATTTAGAAATGTTTCCAATCATCTGTTTAGAAAAACTATTGTCAAAATATAGAGATAAATAAATATCTTAGCTTTCATAAAGCCTGTAAAAATCACATATGAAGAGTTTGTGGGAATGAAAGTAAGTAAAATAATGATAGAGATACAGGACGGAGGTTTCTTAAAACTTTAAAATGGGACTATTACATGATCAGGACATTTCACTTTTAGGTACATATCCAGGAGACACAATCTTGAAAACACAATTACATGTCAAAGTATTATTTGACACACCATGTCAGTTATAGCACTACAGTCAAGGTGCAGAATTAACACAAATGCATAAAGAAAGTAGTATGTGTATACAGTTAGATACTCTCTAGCCTTTAAAGAGAAGGAAACCCTGGCTGAATCTGAAGCATTATACCAAGTAATATAAGTCAGATACAAAAAGATAAATACATGTATATATAATCTAAAAGGATCAGTGGAACTGCACCCCACCAGCTATCTAGCAGGTGACTATTGCCTTTAGGCTGCACTGCCACCACCACCACCCATTGGAATCTGTCCCTCCAAGGTTCACTCTGCTACCCATCCCTATACACCTGAACATCCTCCCCATGTTCAGCTCTACCCTACAACCCAGCAGACTACATAGGCCCAAGCTTAAGATATGCCAGATGGAAAAGCAAGTAAGTGACTGGCCTCCCACCTGAACTGCACTGAAGTCCAAAACCTGAGCTGCAAGGCACAACCCACATCTCTCCCCCTTGCATCCCAGGACCAGCATGGACCCGCAACTCCGGCAGAACTCCAACATGCTGGTGTAATCCTCAACAGCCAGGAAGAAGGTAAGAGACCTATGGCACCACAATCATTGCCACCCATTGGACTCTGTCCCTGCAGGACCCACTGTACCACCCAGTCCCATGCACCTGAACATCATCTGCCTCCATGTCCACCCTCTTCCCGAAACCCCAGCAGATTAAATAGGAAAAGGTACAAACTACACAAGTTGGAAGAACAGGCACAGGCATAACCCACACCGGTTGGAAGAAGAAATTACATAGACACAAGCACGAACCTTACCAGTTGGCAGAACAGATGAGTAAATGACAGTGTAAAAATACATTGAACAATCAAAAGAGCAATATGGCACTACCAGAACCCAGTGACCCCACAACAGTAAAATCAAATGTCACACAACAGTAAAATCAAAACATTCCAATGCATCTACAATTCAAGAAAATGACCATAAAAATAACTTTATGAGGATTGCAGAGGCCATTAAAGAGGAAATTTTAAATTCCCTTAAATAAATCATTGAAAAGACAAAAAAAAAAAAAAAAAAAAAAAATGGAAGAAATCAATAACTTCCTTCTAGACTGCCAAAAACAAAACAAAACAAAATCAAACAGGTGAAGGTAATGGTTAAAGTCTTGAAAATTGAAATAGAAAAAATAGCAAAAACACAAAACAAGGAAACTCTGGAAATGAAAAATCTAAGGAGGCGAACAGGAACTACAGAGGCAAGCATCACTGGTAGGGGATGTAGTTTTGTATACTGCAAATACATGTTTCTCTTATTGGTTGATAAATAAAGCTGTTTTGGCCAATGAATGTGCAGGATGTTGTCAGGCAGGAAGTATAGGTGTGGCTACCAGTCTAGGAGAAGGCTGGGAAGATGGATGCAAAGTCACCAGAGGGATACCATGCAGCTGCCAAGAAGGAAGTGGCTTGGGCATCAGTGGTAAGCCAAGTGCATGTGGAGATACACAGATTGGTATAAATGTATTACAAATTAAGGGAGATCTAGGGAATAAGAAGCCCGAGTCATTGGCTAAACAGTTTATAATTAATAGAAGCCTCTGAGTGTTTATTTGGGACTAAATATCTTCAGACAGGGTGGGACAGAAAATTCCATTTCACATCACTAATAGAATACAGGAGTTTGAAGAGAAAATCTCAGGCATTGAAGATATGACAGAGGAAATAGATTCATCAGTCAAAGAAAATGTTAAATATAACAAATTCCTTACACAAAATATCTCAAAAATCTGGGACACCATGAAAAGGCAAAGCTTAAGAATAATAAGAATAGAAGAAGGAGAAGGATCCCAGCTCAAAGGCACAAAAACATATTCAACAAAATCATAGATGAAAACTTTTCAAACCTAAAGAAGGACATGCCTATAAAGGTACAAGAACATTACAAAACACCAAATAGGATGGGTCAAAAAAAAAGTCCCCATCCCACAGGAGTAATAATCAAAACAATAAACATGCAAAATAAAAAATATTAAAAAATATTAAGAGCTGCAAAGGAAAAAGACAAATGCAGAGAAGGAGGACAAGACCAGGCTACAGAAACACATAGAGACAGCTGACTTGAACAAGGAGAAGCTAATGGACCCCCAGACTGATAGCTTGGAAACCAGCATTGGACAGACTCAGACACCCTGAGCATGAGTCTCAGTTAGAAGGCCTGGGCAGTCTAAGGGGCCTCTGACAGTGGAACCAGGATGTATCCCTGGTGCACAAAAGAACTTTAGGAGCACATTCCCCATGGAGGGTTACTCCCTTAGCCTAGAAGCAGGAGGGAGGGCATAGTCTCTAAATGACTTGACAGATTTTGTGCTCCCTCCTGGAAGGCATCACCCTTCCTGTGGAGTGGGGGTGGCAGGGGGGCGATACCAGGGAGAGAGGGAGGGAGAGGGAACTTGGATTGAGATGTAAAATAAGAAAAAAAAAAAACTAAAGAAGGGAAACACACTACACGGTTGGTGGAACTGCCTGTGCACTGACAAAATTGCTTCTGGGAACCAAATTGCAGTCCTCTGGATGAGCTCCAAGTGCTCTTTAGTGTTGATCTATCTCTCTAGCCTTTTGTAAAGGGTTTTGAAAAGCAGGTTGTCCAGAAAAGACTACCACTGGAGAAAATATGTAGTAAATGTCAAAATGCTACTCCATTCCTTTGAAATGCTATTTATAGCCTCTTTGTCTACGTGTCCTTGAATTAGTGCATGTATTTAATTTCTTCCTACTTTCTCAAAAAAAATGTTACTGTTATTTTTCTTGTGTATGTATGTATACACATATATGTATACCATTATTTACACTTTGAAGAAGTGAGTTGATGTTAAATTCTGGTTTGAGTGCCAGATGCTTCTTTTATATTTCCCAGCCACATAAAAGCTAAGACTGCCAAAAGAATCCCATGTAAACATTTCATTTTTTACATTACAACTTATAGATTGAGCTACTCATTACCACTCTATCCAAGTTTCCAGTGTGTTCATAATCACTTCACATGGGAACTAGGAAATAAATTAGAACTGGCAATTTATTTTGCCTTTCATTCTGCTAGAGGTAGTGCGGGATCCCATGCTCAAACAGCAAGAGGATTGATGAGTATACTTTATCTGAGTCAAGTCCCTGTCTTATCAGGCTGTTTCTGGAAGGAACACTGCGGGAACACTTCTGGATTATGAGAATAAACAGGCAAGTGTGTGTTGATATTTTTGTTGGGATACCAACATCAGCTTACATCTGAATTCATTTTTTCTTTTATTTAAATCAGGAACATTGGCTGTGCTAGTGAGGGACTGGAAGCTAGACAGACACCTTCCAGACAGACAGATAGGAAAGAGCACAAATAAGTAATAATGATGGCAAACCTCTGTCTTCTTCATCGCCTACCTGAACTGGAGGCAATGGTAGGCATGTTCATCCTCTCACCAGCAGGGCCTCTTAGATGACTGGTCCAGTCTTGTCAGAAATGTGCATGGCAAGATCTCTGCTTGTTTACCTAAATCTGTGGGCTTCTCAGCCCTTTATCTTTAAGAGAATCATTCCAAACTGAGGGGAGGATCTTAAAGACCTTAAAGACCAAAAATACTTAAAAAGCAAAGCAAACACACAAACAAACAAAAATCCAGCTTTCTAATGTAAAAAATTTGTTCTCCTTCAGCTCATTATGAAGGCTTTCTCTCTGTGTAATCTCTTATGAGGGTGTGCATGTTTGCACACTTGTGTATCTTGCTCTATCTGTGTGTGTTCACATGTGTATGTGTGTGCCTTACTCCCTGTGTGACTGTGTGAAGCATACTTACTCATTTTTAAAAAGCTTGTTACCCATTCCTGCCTGCCTGTCTGCAATTTTGCATGCCTTTTAATTGTTTAGTTGGCTCAGAATGAACTAGAAGGTACACTACCATGTGTTGTTGTCTCTAGCTTGTATTCAGACAAGTTTCACCTAGAATTAAGAAGCATTTATTTCATGACTTTCATATACCTAGGTTCTCAATAATCTAGTTTTGAAAGAGGAAGGGAGTGAGGGAGAATGAGAGAGAGAGAGAGAGAGAGAGAGAGAGAGGGAGGGAGAGAATTTTTCCAATTTTTCCATATATCTGTTTGGAGTGAGCAAGTTGGGAAATATGGAATGGTCAGGGTTGACATTCAAAAATTTAGATGTGGTGGCTATATTTGGTTGTGAACATGACTACTACTTCTGGAATCAATGAAAACCTAAAGAGCTGGCCACATGTATGAGGGAATTTTCTTGATGGGATCATTTAGGTTGAGAAGACCCACCCTAAATCTGAGTCATACCATCTAGTGGCAACTCATATAAAAGGAAATGAAAGAAAGAAGCTTTTGCTTTTTGCTTGTTGTCCTCACTCTCATTGCTTAGTTCATCTGTTCTGCTGGTCAGATGTTCCTTGCTGGTAGTAGCCTACTTCTGCTTGATTCCAATGTAGACTGAAGACTAATTGAGAGAGAATGCAGAATCCCATGAATTAGAGATGATTTCCCTTTAAATGTAATTAAAGGGAGAAGCAGTAAAATTGCCCAAATTCTATCATTGGGAAGTGATGAATCTGAAGTCACAATCACAGATACCCTATTTCTGGAAAGGTAAAATACAATGACTTTCTCTCACACTATTTATTTTGTTTTATTATTGCTTTTGATTTGAGAACATACTGTGATCCATTCTGAAGTTCTGTATGCTTAAAACATGAAATATATGTGGTCACTACAGCTTCATGAACTCTTAGGTTTCATTTCTAGCATATTTCTAGGACTTTTTTTTTTGAAAGCCAGTTATTTCTGTTGTGCTTCTCTTCTACTGGGATAAAACACCATTCTCCCTCTCACAAGACACCTAGGAAAGTATGTGATATGAATACTCACAAGAGTATATTCAGAGGCTGGAACAAATTCCATCAGGATTTATTTTAAAATTCTTCCAAGGTTAGAGAGTCTTAATTATTTTTAATTATTCATGAGCTTTCTGTTACCTCATCATCAAAGACTTTCTGATACTTCAAAGACTTTTGTCTGTCTCAAACTAAGAAATTTTCAAAGAATATTTGTTTATTATTCATATATACATGACAACCAGAAATTCCAAATAGCATAAATTAGTATTTTTGATTTCGATTCATTCTTTGACATTTTATAGGTATGTATGACTCATTTATCCTACAGCTGTTCCCCCATACCTTACTTCTTCTAGCAATAATTCCTCATCCTCCATATCTTTTTGTTTTACCCTGTTTTATCAGGGTAACCCACTTGGATGAGGTACAGATCTATCCAATGAAACATGACAACTCCAGTGCTATACCATTAAAGAAAATAACTCCTTCTCTCCCAGAAGCCATCAACTAGTAGTAGCTCTGAGGGAGCAGTGCAGCTTTATGAGCCCTTCCTCCATCCGGCTGAATGCTGTTGCTTCCACTTTTGTGTGGGCCCTATGCAGGTAACTATCTGCTGTGAGTTCATGAATGATACAGCCACTAATGCCTAAAACACAGAGTTACAAAGCCTTCTTTCCTAGTGCCAAGCTCTTATATCCTTTTCATTCGTTGCTATGCATGCTCACTGAGACAGGGAAGAGGTGATATGGATGCTCTGTTGAAAGCTTCAGTCAAAACTCTCATTATTCCTGACCAAGTGTCACTTCTGACTAGACTGCCATAAATGTAACTGTAAAACTGACCACATTCTCCCATATCTCTGATCACACCACTCCACTTGACATTTAATTTAATTTGAAGTCACATTTGCACTTTTCCCTTCTATTCTTCTTTATTTGTTAAAGGCTAAATAGTTAGAGGTGTCAGAAAGAGAACAGTGTCAGTCTGTAAAGGAAGGTGTGTGTGTGTGTGTGTGTGTGTGTGTGTGTGTGTGTGTTTGTGTTTGTGTCTGTGTGTGTCTATATGTTGTGTCTGTATATGTCTGTTTGGCCTGCATGTGTTGTGTGTGTGCTTATATGTGGTGTGTGTACTGGAAAATATCAATACAGTTCACTTATAAAAATTTCAGATTTGTGAAACTTGCTACCCAATATTTATAAAATAATGGAGCTCAGTAGTCAACCTTTTTATGATCACCAGAGAAGAAGACTTTACTTTTTTTTTTTTTTTTTTGTAGACTGTTTCCCTAGAGTCTACTTCTAATATCAATTTCTCCTGGCTACACTGTTCAGGGGATTTTCTGTTTCTCTGTACCTATTCCATTACATTCTTTCTTTGAATATACTTTGGATTCAAAGGACAGGTAGATTTGGCCAAACTCTTAAGCCAAGGAATCTCATAATTTATAGGATTAGTTAAACGTTGTTTATGATTCTGTATCTACACTGTGCTTGGATAACATTTGAATCTATAACAATTTCTTTAATCTTCATGTTCTTATGAGTTTTGAAAGAGTCTTTTGTTCTAATAACTTAAGTGATAAATACTTCATCTATATGGTCAAAATGTTTATTTATTTCTTAATTAACTCATTTTCCTGTTTAACAATTCAGTTTATTATGTTTAAAATTCTACAATGCTTATAAATGAAAATGTTGTATGATTATCTCATTTCTTCTCCATAGCTGCTTAGAAAGCTGAGAGGTTGATGGAAAACACTATGGGCAGGAAACAGAACGAAGGGTGTTTGCAGCACACTCAACTCTGGGTCCTGTTTCAGGCTTTCAAGTCAATATAATTAAGAAAAGTCTCAATGGCACACACACACACACACACACACACACACACACACACATATGATTTAAAATTTGGGGTTTAAGAAAACCTGTTATTATTTATGATCTTGTTGTTGTATTCATTTGGAAGGATAGTAATGCTGTTATGAGAATGACTGTATCAAAAGGATAATTTTTATGTGTTTCTTTTAATTAATTATATGGAAAATCCTATTTAAGAGAAATATAAAGAGTATAAAATTAATTAGGGTAGGCATATATCAGCACTAATAATAGCCCTCCACAAAAGAAAATTAGTTATTTTTTCCTGAAAAATTAACACCAAAAATTTCTTAACTGTTGAAATCCAGTGATATTGAATTTGATAATGGGATGACCTATCCTTTGTTTTGCCTTGTGTCTCTGTCTAAGTGTGTTAAAAGAGCAAAGATTCAGAACATGTTCTTACCAGCTTATTACCCACTAGATACAGGACAATAGAGGCCTACCATTTAGAAGGCCACCTGCCACTGATAGGCTCAGTAGTCAATTCATGGAATTGAGAGTTCTTTGTACCAGTCACCTCCTTAAGTTTTCTTGCCTCCAAACTGAGTTGATTGAGTTGACAAAGATGGGTGGAAAAAGAGAACCACGCTTTGGTCTATTTTTCTATCTTTTATAGAAGCTCACATTTTTTTTTCCTCCTGCGGTATTTGTATTAGTAAAGTTTTCATTTGGTTATAAATCCTTGTTTCTCTACTCCACTCACTGCTCATGGCCTCAGATGGACAGATGGTAAATGGCATACAGAACCCTTGACCCTACCCAAATTGCTCTTACATTTTATGCTGCCAAGCTTTTGCTAATTCTCAGCTTGTGTGGCTGTTAGTCCTACCATCCATCAAAACTGCCTTCATTCATGAACTCTTCTCAACTCCTTCTCATAAAGTGCAAGAAACTTTGTAGAATTTTTGGTGGAATTTAAATATAATTCTGTTATGTGAATTTCTGATGAATTTCACTCTCAGGTGTTTTAGGTCACTGGATGGGTTCCTCAGAAAGTGGTGAGAGTTCTCAGTGACTTTGCATTCCCACCACATCTTATGCCATACCAGCATTATTTCAATTGATGAGTTGATGTGACTGTGATATACAAAGAAAAAATGCATTATTTCAGCTTATCTCTGTTGATATTCAGTCCTTGTAAGAAATTCCTATTTTCCCTTTCAATCAAGAAATGAAATTACTCCACACCTCATTTAAAACATGTACAGAGTCTCTATACATTTTTTAGCAGCTCAGAGAACCAAGACTTCTTCAAAGTAATATACTTTTGTAAACATATTGATATTTTAGTGTTAGGAGACCTGGCTAGAAATGAATGAACAATCATAAAAATCCATTATTTTACTTTGCTCTCCCATGTTTTTTTTTTAGCTTATCTTACTTTAATGAGACACCTGAAATAATAAACTTCTACAGATGAACACCTCCTTTGAATCAGTTTGGAAAGTTATTGACCACATATCCTTCTGTCTAAGTAAACTGATCATATTAAAGCACAAGCACATGGTAGAGTAAAAACTTTGATCTCACAGCTTGATAGCAAAGAGAACACGAATACATCAGTAGGCTCTTCCAAGGTACAACCTCAATAACCTATGGATAACCCACTATGCTTCCTTCTGGAGGAGTCACTACAGTTATTCACACAGTATTGTGTACCAAGCTTATAAAATATAGGCTTTGAGGGCACATTCTTAACATTGGCTTTCTGCCCTTGGCCTCCAAAGACCCATATCTATCTCAGTTTTCAAGATGTATTAAGTCCTTTTCCCAGGACACACCCCAAATCTGTAGTGGCATCTTGCTTTGCCAGTGAACTTGTGGTGGTGATCACACCCTTTGGACATGCTTTCATGTTCAGACACGACCCCTATAAGGTAGAGGATGGGCTGGCTCATGCTACCTTGGGTTGTGATGAGAGCACCAGAAGGCCAGAGATTGTATCTTCTGGAGCAGGAAGACCTCAGTGGTTATTTAGCTTTATGTGTGTAGGTGATGAACCTTAATCCACACCCAAAGGGTGTGGTCACTACTACAAATTCACTGGCAAAGCAACATGCCATTAAACAAATCTTTTACCTTTATATATTTTTTATTTTATTTAACTTATACGCAAAACCACAATGGGGTGTCATGTAAATTTTTACTTCTTCTCATGCTTGGAATCAAATCCAGGGTATTGGTACAAGCTAGGCATCACTATCCCACTGAATTACACACAACTTCTCCAGGACCTTTTGGACTCATTTTCATGTGATATAATGCTTAAATAAGTCAAACTGACCTATCTCTTCATTTACCATTTTCTTATAATAGAAGCATTCAAAATACTTCCTGCTTGCTTTTAGAAATACATCACATATAGTCATTATCAAAACAGAGCTATTATATAGTTATACATTAGAATTTCTTAATTTTGAGACTGGGAAGATGGTTCAGTTGTTATGAGCACTGTCTGGTCTTCTGGAGGACCCCACTTCAATTCCCATCACCAACACTGCCCCTAACAAACACCTATCTATAACTGCAGTTAAAGTGCATCTGATACTTTCTTCTGGATCCCATGAGCAATGTACAGACAGACATGGAGGCAATACACCCGTGTGTGTGTGTGTGTGTGTATGTGTGTGTGTGTGTGTGTGTGTGTGTGTATCATAAATTTTAAGGAAAATAAATATTTCCTTTGAAGTATGAATCTAATTAACCATATCAATAAAAATCAGGAGTCAGTTATTAGAGTAAAAACCCAAAAGATCAGAGAATCAGAAGAGCAGCCACCAGTGACTTCTTATATCTTCTATTCTTCTGTCCAAAAGGGCCCAGATCCTCTCTCCATCCTGCCCTATTACATCCTGTATCTCTGTATAGTCCTCCAGACCTCTGTGGTTAACTAGTTGCTAGCTTTGCACACTGACTCCAAGCAAGCATTATTTATCAAAATACAAACAAAATATCACACATTTCCCTCCTTTTGTCTAAATAAAAAGTGAAGGCTTTAACTAACATAGAAAAACTATATACAATAGATACAATAACTATATGCAAATATGTACAAGCATGCATTACATTAACAATTTGTTCATTTGAGTTGTCAAATTCAGAGAAAATTCTCCATCATCTATCCTGGTGAGCCCAAAGTGTTGTACCTAATTCACTTTCTATGGTAACTTGAATTACCAACCCAAACCTATCTTTTGTATGTCTCTCAAACTTCTGTACTTCACACATCTTCTCTGAGTTTCTTTTCTGGATTTGTTAATAAGGAAAACTCTAACTGTGATGATCTATGTTTCAACTCCATCAGAGATTTCAAAGTGATATAATAACAGAGTAAAACAGGAAGTGCAGAGAAAACACTTCCAAAATTAAGAAATGACCAAAATATCTGGATCACCCAAGGATCCTCTGCAACATTGTTGTATTCATCTTCAGCCCATGAGCCTAGACTATCTGACAGGATTTTCTGTGAAGCAGGATTTTTGAATGACCATTCTCCCTTGTCTTGACAAAGTCCAGCAGTCACTATCTTTTGTGTCCTGTTTGTCCTGTTGAACAGTATACTGTCAGCAATCAAGACAAGGGCAACTTTTTCCCCAGTGGCTAAGTTGTGCCATAAAGAAGAGTAATCTCCATATGGAGTTTTTTTTTGTTTGTTTTTGTTTTTTTTTTATGCCCATCATATTTACTGAAGCAGACTGGTGCCACCAGGAGTAAACATGTATCATCATTATAAAAAAGAACCTTATGTTATTAAAATATCTTAAATACCATATTCTGTAGATCTCTGAAATATTTGAAAACCACCTGTCTATTTCAAATATATCTGGTTGACCCTAAAAATATAACTAACATGACAAGTTTGTTTGTAATAGGTGACTAACTACTAACCTGCATTTCCTTATTATCCTAAATAGTCATTAATAATAACTTTCAAGGACTATAAATTTACATTTCATTGTTAAATGAGTTATATAGGTGCAATGCCTTAAACAAGAATAAGAATGTGTGTACTGTATGTTATTAAGAAAACATTAAATTTCTATCAAGATACAAAATTACCCAAAAGTAGATTCATATATGCAGTATAACTAAAAATAATGTAAAACTGGTATCAATATAAAAAAATCCATAGAAAATAAAATATTAAAAATGAGCTTTTTTTGTTTTAAAGATGATTCAATAATTTACCCTTTAATCTTATCATTTCTATATCCCTCTTTCTTCATTTCTGACTAATATCCTTGAATCTAATTGCCTTTGTTGAGGGTTTTTTCTTACTATTATGAATAATAACTTGTAACCAGCCCAAATAAATGATGACAAATATCTATAACCTACTGAATAACCAAAACAACATGTTTTACCTCTTGGGAATTGGACATCCCGTACTTCAAATTACTTCCTGTTATTTGGGGACAGCATCTTTAAGTGACCCTGGGTGAAAAACTTGGGTAATTGTCAAGTCCTAAGAAAAGTAGTTGTATCATTTGTTGTACAGTCTTTGAGTAATAGGAAAGTGTAGGGCTTATCTCAAGTCCTGGCGTGAGTAGTCTGTGAGACTGAATTGTCTCAGCTAGCTACCTTGCAATTTTCCTAAGTAGTTTATAGTCCTAAAGTGAACTTTGGGTGGTGTTTGTCACGTTTGTGGTATTACCACAATCCATGTGGATTTGTCCTTTTGCTTCAAATATTTCATTTGTTCAGTGGATATCCTCATTCTCCTCAAAAGCCAAAAAAAAAAAAAAAAAAAAAAAAAAAAAGAAAGAAAGAAAAAAACCCAACAACAAGCCCTGCTCTCTTTTGGGAAGTTAGAGCTGATCAAACAAAAAAGCATTTGTTAGTTTCATAAGTTTAGCTTAGACTAAATGGTCAAGCTTTTTGAGGAGCTATCACCTCCTCTAGTCAAGAGGTCTCTAGTGTTCAGATCTAATTTTTATTAATTTTGATGGTATCCATAGCTTTTCTACTTCTGAGGAAACAAAAGCAAAACCCATTCTTCAACATAACACATACCCTGGTTTCCATTCTGAGTTCAACACATCTTAAAAGTAATCAGGCTGATCTCCTTCAGTAGATTTTCTATTAACCATTGTCTCTCTGCAGCCATCGTTCCTTTCTCATTGGCACTTAGAAAATTTAAAGTTAATGAAGCATTATGAAATCTCTCTCTGTGGGTCTTTATTACTCCTTTCTGTTTCTTAAGCATATCTTTTAGAGTTTGATTACATCTCTCTATAACTGCTTGCCCTGTAATATTATGTGGTATTCCTCTAATATGCTTTATAATATAATATGCAAAAACAAGCTGTTTCATTTTGCAGTCTTAATTTATACAGGTATATTCATGATGGTATTAATTTGTAACAAATATGCGATTACAGAATAATCCTTTACAAAACTCAAAGCAGTTTCCCATTAAAATTCTGAATATGTAGCTATGGTATGGTGTACTTATTTTAATTTTCCAAATTCTAAAAATGTAACATGTCCATCGGCCATATTTCATTTCTTTGAGTACCTTTTGGGTTCCTTCCTGCAGGTAGTGGGGTTTGGGTGTACAAAGAACAAGTAGGAAATTTCTTTTATAATTTTACTGGCTTGTTGCAAATTGATGGAAAAATATTTTTCCAAACATTGCTATTGACATGGTGTTTGTTAAAATTCTGAGGCTTCTAGAACATTTTCTATCAATAGTTGATCAATTTCATCATTACCTTGTGCTAGAAGGGCCTGGTAGACCCATAAGGGATCTGATACTTGTTATATACAAGTGATGATTTCTATTTCTAATTATTTCTTCTAACTGAATAAATAATAAAGTAAATTCTGTATCATTTAGAATAAGTATATCAGTTTAAATATGTAAAATAATTCTTTCTGCATGTTGAGAAGCAGAAACCATGTCAGGAAGATCTGTAAAATATAATAATATCATGATAATAGCAGTTAATTCTGACATTTGTACAGATTCTTAAAGGTTTTGAGCCACTTTATTCAAATTTCCTAGTTTATAACCTGCCTTTTCTTATTTGTATGCATCAGTACAGAATCTAAGGGCTACCCAAAATAATATGAGGAGGGATCTAGTTAGTTTTCTTTATAAATTGAATTCTCTTGTTTTGGAGATATTTGTTGTAAATCTCACCCAAAGAGTTACTGTGAGCGCTTGGCCAGTGCTCATTTTCTACCTCTAATAAGGAAATTTTAGCATTAGTATAAGGTACTACAATTTCTGTTTGGCCTATTCCTGCTAATTCATAAAGCCTCAATTTTCCTTTGAGAATATATTAAGAAGCCTATCCAACATAGGTCTTTAATGTTTTACCCTGTTTATGTGGTAAAAAATATCATAAGATATTATCTTCTCTTTGAATTAAAATTTCTATAGGGGAATGCATAGATGGTAAAATAACCACAATACAATCCAGATTTGGATCCAAACAATCCATATACGCATCCTGTAATTTCTTTTCTGCCAAAAACCAATTATCATTCAGCCTCAGCTGATAATTTTCTTGAACTATTTATGTCCTTGTTGCCATGCAAGGTTTAAAAGAAATTACTTAGTTCTTGAGTTGTTAATCCAATTTTGGGCCATAGCCAGTTAATATCTCCCAGCAAATTTTGAAAGTTGTTAAGAATCTGCAATTGATTTCTCCTGATTTGTACCTTTTCAGTTTGAATTTTTTATAAACCTATTTTATATCCTAGGTTATTAATAGACTCTGCTTTTGTAGTTTTTCAGGAGCAATTTGTAATCCACAAAAAGCAAATTTTTCTTTACTTCTTCAAACATTTTCTCTAAAGTATTTGAGTAAGCTAATATGATATTTTACACTTATATATCTGAGTCAGCCAGTAAGATATCCTCCACATAATGGTAAAGTATAGATTGAAGGAACTGTACACAAATCAATTCCAATGGCTGTCATACAAAATACTGACACAGGGTGTTTTGTTGACTAGTTTCTTGAGTTCTTTGTATATTTTGGAGATCAGCCCTTTGTCAGATATAGGATTGGTGAAAATCTTTTCCCAGTCTGTGGGCTACCGTTTGGTCTTGTCCACTGTGTCCTTTGCCTTACAGATGCTTCTAAGTTTGAAGAGGTCCCATTTATTAATTGTTGCTCTCAGTGTCTGTGCCCCTGGAGTTATGTTCAGGAAGCAGTCTCCTATACCAATTTGTTCAAGGGTACCTCCTACTTTCTCTTCTAAGAGGTTCAATGTACCAGGTGATCTTACGTTCAAACAGCTGGACCAAGCAGCCTTGCAGACTACAGCCAGGAATTCTGCATCTTCTTAGAATTCCCCATGACAGCACCCCTTACCAGCAGGAAGTAGTTTGGAAAGAATGATGCCCAAATTCCCAAATATTGTCTATAAATGTTTGTTTTCATTTAAATGGACTTGGTTATAAAAAATAAATAAATAAATAAAAGAATTTTAAATCAAAAAACAAAAAACAAAATACTGACACAGGGTGGACCTGTTTAATACCCCTTGTAGGAAAATCTTCTACTAATATCTCTTAACAGGCTGAAATTATTACAATTAGGCACTGTGAAGGCAAATATTTATCTTCCCTTTCCTTGTAAAGATATAGTGCTAAATCATTTAAATCAGTTACTATAATAGAACATCCTTTAGGTAATAGAGAAGGCAGTAGAATTTCAGGCTGGAGCAATCCCATTGGCTGAATTATTTTATTTATGGCTCTCAAATCTGTTGACATTATCCATTTTCTAGATTTCTTTCAATATCAAACAGGATAATTCCAAAGACTGGTTGATTCTTCAAAGTGTTGAGCATTTAGCTGCTCTATCAGCTGTTCTAAGGCTTGTAATTTTTCTGATATCAAAGCCTATTGTTCTACCCAAATAGGTTTATCACTTAACCCTTATAAAAGTAGGGCTGTTGGTTGGTGCCTTTGAAAGATCAGCAGCTGTTGTGCCCTGTTTTTGCATAACCTGAACGGTCAGTGACTGTCATTATAATACCTTTTAATACCTTTCCCAGAAATATGTTAGTTTATGGTTTGTTTGTGAGACTGGAGGAACATTAATCTGGGTATTCCATGCTGTGACAAATCATGTCCCCATAAATTCATTGCTGTGTTAGCCACATATGGCTTAATGTTTCCTCTGTCCTTCTGACCATATACATTCAGCCCATCTCACATTTTTTTAAAAACATGAGATAGTTTCACTCCCTAAAATCTGAACATCTATTTCCTGAAGACCTCAATTTTGATGCCAAGATTCTGCTGCAATTATTGTTACATTGTCCCCTGGATCTATAAAATCTTCAATACAGTGTCACTTACTCATATATTTTTTTTTAAATTTTGTCTTTGATCATTTATAGAAGCTTGCCAAAATGTTTGCTTTGTTTCTCCTAAAATTTTTGTTTTATCTTCTGAAGCTGTTCTGTCATCTAGAACAACACCTTGATTACATATCCTTTGAATATATGTCCTGTGTGGGTTACAATTTACTCAAATGTCAAAATCTACATTATCCAAGTCTCAAACCAAAATCTTGTCTTGGGTGACTGTAGAAGTAAAAAAGAAGATGAAGTATCATCATATTTCCAAGACACAATGGTGGGAAAGATATAGGGTAATAATTTCTATTACAAAATCTTGTACTATTGTCTGAATCTGAAATGTTTCCCACATACATGTGCTTCAATGCTTAGTCTTCAGCTTGTGAAGTTAATTTGAAGAGTGTGGAGTCTTTCTGAGAGAGGCTGAGTGAGTGCTTGGCACCAGGTTCCATCCTGAGCATTCCCATTCTGATCTTCTGTCATGAATACCCAGTGAAGGATCCGGAGTCAATATTGAACAACAGAACGAAACATCATGAAGTCTTTTCCAGAAAGGGAAGGTGTCATTAAGTGACCCAAAATCCACTGGTGCCCTTGTGTGACTGTTTCTACAGATGACCTCAACTACACATATGCATCTCTAGTTCATACAAGCTTCTGTTTTGGCCAATTCAAACACTTTTCCCAAAAGGAAAGAGATTAGAGGAAACATTATCTCTAGTGCTACCAAATTTGTAAAAGAAAACAAGTTCCAACATTTCATAAGTCATAAGAGGAGTACAGGTGGATATTTGTGTGGGCATGAGAAGGCATTTAGGATGGATTGACAGCAAATACATGACTTAAAAGAAGTTCTGCCTAATTTATGTGCATTCTTTCAAACCTACAACACATGGAAATGAAATTATCCACCTAAAATGCAAGGGTCAATTTTCCATTTTGTTTTTAAGTCAGAGATAATACCAGTGGACCCCTTAAAATGTTAAAAAAAAAAAAAAAAGAAAGAAAGCTCAAATCTATTCTCAAATTTCATTTGTTGTAGAGTCAACTGGAAACCTATTTTCCAAATTTTAGAATATTTATTTTTTAATATTTTTCCTCTATTGAAATACTTAAGTTCATTTATAAGGAAGTGTTAGGTTAGTAGAAAGCTTGAAGAAAATGTATCTCCAATTATCCCCATTTAGCTTCCCTTCTTGTCAATCTTCCTTCCAGTATGGTGTGTTTGTAACACCCCAGGAACTCCTAGCTATACATAATTACTAACCACATCACTTGGCTACAGCTGGCTCCTTCTAGGGTTGGGTGTTCTAGGTATTTGGATTAACATATAATAACAATTAGAAAACCTCATCATCATACAACACAAAGATTTCCCTGAAAATCTGCTGGCCCTACATTTTCATCTTTCTCTCTCTTAACTGACAATTGCTCACATTGCATTGATTCTATATATTTACCTTTGGAATCATTTCCTGTTTGAAAAAACTGTTCAGGAATGAATAGATGATCTAGAACTTACTAGAAGAGATATTACCAAAAAGATTCAAATAGTATTCAAAATGCAGAAGTCAACTAAAATTGTGGTCAGATATTTTTTCAAAAATAACTGAGTCATTTCTTTCCTAGTTACTGATTTAGTTTTGAAACAATGTTAATGAGGAAATATCTATTGTGTGTGAAAGAAAGAATCAAGTCAATGTTTTAATATATTTGCTATTTCTTTGTATTTTTCTAAAGACGATTATGTTAGAATTTTAGTTGAACTGCTTTTGAAAAAAATCACTGCATTAAAAATATTATTACTTTATTCCTAGGAGAATTACTATTCAAAATTTTTATTTACAATTTTATAAATGTAAATAATGCATCAATTTTAATGTTTATTTGCAGATATTTGAAAACTATGGAAATATATACCATCTAAAGTATTTGGGAAATTTAGAATTGTCCGTGTTATGAGAATGAAGAAAACATATTCAGTTGTATGAGTTGTGACTTAGTTACCATGATATAGAGGACCATAAGTGTTTCAAGTGGATACAATAGTTGGGGTTTGGTATTTCCCCAAATTCCCAGATGTTAAACAATTAGTATGCAGCTTGGCACCACAGAGAGGCAGTGCAAATGTAACCAGTTGGAACTTCATGTGAAGAAGTTAGGTCATTGGAAGTATTTCTGTGAAGGATGACGGATGTTTTGATCGCACTTCCTTTTCCAACATAGGATGGTTCACCCTCCTCAGTCAACCTGGTGGTTGCCCGTTCCCAGGACCACATTTACATTGAACAGAGTGAAGATAGCTAATCAGCATAGCATACTATAGCTGAGAACTAGACAAAAGAGGTTATCCTGCCTTGGTATCCAGAGTATCTGTGTCTACAAGCATGCATCATCGCACTATATCTGTGGTCCAGTTGCACACAGCTCTGAGGTCCAGTTTTCACTACAGTGAGTAGTGGAGTCTGTGACTGTGGTTAATAAGGCCAGTGACATTCTACTGCAGAAAAGTGTTTTACCCTTACCTAGCAGGTGTTAATTACAAATTGCTTCTTAGTTAGGAATGAGACTTTGTGAACATTTTCCATTCTCATTGTTAGGCTTATGTTTGGTTTGAACCTGAGTGGGTCTTTTGTATACTGTCAGTCTGAGTTGAGAGTATGATAAAAATAATAGCTACCCTGCTATGTGTGTGGATACCTGTATAACTGCATGGTAGCTACTAAGGTTTTTTTTTTTTTAACCATTTTTAATTTTTTGTTTTACATATCGATCCCAGTTCCCTCTCCCTCCCTCCCTCTTAACCCTCTCTGCCCCCTCACATGCACTTGACCACCCTTCCCTCCCACCCCCCACCCCAATTCCACATGTAGGGCAATGACATCCAGGTGGGGTCATGTAAATCTGTCAAGTCATTTGAAGCAGGGGCTAGGAATTCTCTCCTATCTCTAGGTTAAGGGAGTATCCTCCATGGGAGATGTGTCCACAAGGTCCTTTTGTGCACCAGGAATATCTCCTGGTCACACTATCTGAGGTCCCTTAGACTGCTCAGTCCTTCTAGCTGAGACCCATATTCAGGGGGGCCTAAGTCAGTCCCATGCTGGATTCCCAGCTATCAGTCTGGGGGCCGGTTAGCTTCTCCTTGTTCAGGCAAGCTGTCTCTATGTGTTTCTGCACCCTGGTCTTGTCCTCTCCCTCTGCATATGGATTCTAGTCCGACTCAGTGTTTAGGTATGGGTGTTTGCTTCAGTTTCCAACAGGTACTAGATGAGGGTTCCATGATAGTGGATAAGTTAGTTGTTGATCCTACTATCCGGGAAGGGCATTTATGGTAACCTTTCCACAGTTGCTCAAATTGTTAGTTGGTGACAGTCTTGTAGGTCTCTAGACCTTTCTTTAGGTTCAGTTTTCTCTTCAAACCAATAATGGCTCCCTCTTTTATGTTCTGTCTCTCTCCCTTTCTCTCTCTCTATCTATTTATCATCTATCTCTCTCAATCTCTCACTCTCTCACTCTCCCTCTCTGTCTCTTCTGTTTTCTATTCCTACCCTGACTCAATCTTCCTAGTCTCATGTGCTTTCCTCTCCTCCCGTTCTCTTTCTCCTACTTCTTTCTCCATTCACCACCTCCCCCACTTCCCATGTGTTCTGGGGGACTTGTCCCTTCCCCCTTCTATGAGGAACTTTATATGAATCTCTTAGAATACACCTTGTAGCTACTAGTTTTATAAAATATTTGAGATTATAGTGTATTTTTTCCATTTTTTCTTCAATAATTTGAGAATTTCATATATGAGATCTGTATTACATCATTTAGTCCCTCTCTCTCCTCTAACTACTCCTCTGTCTTCTTTTTAATTATTCTTGTTTTTATATGTACATATATGTATATATGCACATATATTTATCTCTGTGTACATATTAAATTTTAACTTATTAACAATAATTTTATTAATCCCTTTACCATTTTCATAATTTTATTACTGCATGTCAGTGTTATGTCCTGTCTCAGAAAACTAAGCAGTGGTGAGCTCCCATTACATACAATACATGCATGTGATATGATACATACATGTGATCTCACTTATTAACAATGAAAGGATGATTTCCAGATAAAAGAGTTACTTGAAATCCTTATGACATATAAATTAATTTTTAGTCCTAACATTATTTTTATTGTTATTATTACTATTATTATTGTGTGTTTATCATAATAAACTGGAGATCAGAGGACATCTCTCCAGAGTCATTTCTCTCATTTAACTGAAGTTTCTTGAACTCAAGTCATTAGTCTGGTATAGCAAGTGCCATTTTACCCACTGAGTCTTCTTGCAGACTCTAAATACTTGAAGATTATATGGCAGAACCCATACATTTAATTGTGATAGACAACCTTGAATTAAGAACTTACAGCTCTATTAGAAGCCATGATAGATAATAGTTAACTAGTACCAAATACTTACTGGTCAGAGAAATTTCAGGTCACTTTTCCTTTATTTCATTTCTTTAGATTTAAAGCATGACAACAAAAAAGGAACAACAACAATAAATAAACAAAACATGAGAACAACTTGCTGTAAATTAAAATGAGAACACACATTTTATATATATATATATATGTATATATATATATATTTATGTATACATAATGTACATAAATGTGGACATATATATAACATGTGTACATAATATATACAAACACATATAAAATTGGTTATTATATGTTTCAGAAACTTTTGAAAATACTTGTACATGCTAAAACCATGAAAATACCCGAGGAGTAATTTTGCTTTACTTTTTACTTTTTGTTTCTCAAGATTAAGCTGAACTATATAGCCTCAGCTTGCTTTGAACTTGTTAACAATCTTCCTGAAACATCCTATCAAATTCTAGGATTATAGGCATTAACTACCATGTGTAGTTCAATAACAACAAAATATCCTGGTCATTCAGAAAAAATTTACCTGGGTGTATTTGAAGAGTCACTAGATGTACTTGATGTCTATGACGTGTGTAACCAAATAAAATATAGGTTGAGGATCAAACTGTTCATAAGAGCTATTCATAAAATTGTTACTCAAAAGCAAACATTTTAATTACCTTATAATTAGCATTGATAGGATATAAAATAGAAAAATTCAGATTATTTGAACAAAGTGAAAATACTTCTTTCAAATATTTTCTGTACTGGACATCTAAGAGTTCATAAAATCTGTTTTGTGTGTGTGTGTGTGTGTGTGTGTGTGTGTGTGTTTCTTTATTTCTTTTTGAGACTTTATTTTTATTTTATATCTAAATATCTTTTTTATTTTACATATCAATCTCAGTTCCCTCTCCCTTCCATCATCCCATGCCCCCCCATTTCATCCTCCATTCACTCCCAAGGGAAGATGGGGCCCTCCAT
Source organism: Phodopus roborovskii (assembly GCF_943737965.1). NCBI lineage: Eukaryota > Metazoa > Chordata > Mammalia > Rodentia > Cricetidae > Phodopus > Phodopus roborovskii. The sequence goes on from NW_026125444.1 coordinate 3,290,479, forward strand.
GAGAGATCATCAAAGTCTGTCAAGTCATTTGGGGTGTAGCATAGGTCCTCCCCTATATCTCTAGGCTAAGGAAGTATCTCTCCATGGAGAATGGGCTCCCGAAGTCCATTTGCACCAGGGCTACATCCTGGTCCTACTGCCAGAAGTCCCATAGATTGCCCAGCCTTTCCCAGCTGACACCCACATTTGAGGGCCTTGGTTCTTAACACTTTGTTCAATCCGTTTCACCATGTTCATCTAGGAAGTTTTCATTTGAAACACAGCCTAGAGATGGCAAGCAAAATGTTTTTAATGTCACATTATTGTCACACTGGATTTTCAAAAAGATGAAGAAAGCTCCATGGGAGTACATGCAATATCTACATAAACACCACACTAATTAATTTTCATTATTAACACTAATTAGCCTTGAATTCATAATGAAAAAGGACTTCAAGTGATTTGATTTACAGTTCTGTAGAATGTATTAACTTCTTCAAATTAAAAAACTTCAGGGTGAAAAATACATTATCTTTATATGTATTTTGTCATCCTGGAGCACTTCACCAAGTCCATCCATCTGAATCATTTTGAACTGCAGAATTAACTAACACTCTACCTTATTTCCAATTTTAAATAGGAATCAAGTCTGCTGAAGGCTACATTACACTCTACTTTCCAGGTACTGATTTCAGATTTCCTTTTTCCATCCAAATTATTAGTAGTGTTTTCATATTCCTTCAACTAGGAAAAGGTATACTGTGCTCTTGTAATGGCTTGCAGATCGACAGAGTAATCAATTGATTGTTATATGATATAGTTACAGATATAAACACAGTCGACATGGAGTTATACAAATGAATTCCATTCAACTATGATGTAGTCTCTCTATGTTTCCATTTGAATGTCATTAGTCATGAAATAAAAATGATATTTAATAACCTTCAAAAATGTAAGTATAATTTCAGAAATTCACATAAACTAAATGGCATGTAGTTCTGTCGGAAATGTTAGCTTTGGCCTGAATAAATGACCTCTAGGTAATTTCTGAACTTTAAGTAATTCTTTATCACTTTGCCCTGGCTTTCTTTCCCAGGCAGGGGGAAGTGAATGCATGTTTAATGGTGCTACTCTTTACAGAACAATTTTCAAGCTTTATTCCTAAAGGGCTATCATGTTAAGATAGGTGCCAGGATGTTTGATGTGCTGAGCATCATTTAACAGCCCTTGTTCTGAAACAAAGAAATAACTTTCTAGGCAAATGATTCATTGTTGAAAAATAATCATTTTTTTCTTAAATTAAAATTTAACGCATACTCACTGCAAAATGAAACAAAAAAGAATTTGAGGAATGCAAAATGCTTTAAGTATTATATCACCAGTTATCCATAACTATGTAATACAAGAGTAATAATTGCAATTGTGATTTTATAGAAATACCCATGTATATGACTTTTTTATTTTTATATACACAAAAATAACATAAATACAATTTTACTTTTTTAATTATTTCTACTCACCATTGGGTAATGAATTAATTATATAGTTACATATAATCTATTAAGCATTTAGTTTTATTAATTAGTCTCCTAAATTAATAACTATTAATAATAAACCATTTCTGGTAGGTTATATTCAATTTGGAATTAAGAGTCATCTTATTTATTTTAATCTAATGTTTACACTGTGGCTCATTCATAGTGCACATGATCACAAAAATTTGAAAATTTAGGAGTGTAATTACCCTCTAATCAATATTATAGTTAATTGTACTGGTCCTAGTATGAAGATCACAGTTTCAAACTCATTATCTGTTAACACCTAGCAACAGCTGTACAGAAAGTAAGAAGATCATGATTTTTTTATTGCTAGTTCATTTAAAAGAGCTCATTACTTTGGAAAATAGTGTATTATTTAGTCAATTCCCCAGGTTGATCTAATTTTTCTTTTATTACCTGAAAAGCAATTTAACTTAAAATAATTGCCTCCAAATTGTTTCAAGTCAAATACTTCTCGATGACATTTCAGTTTCCATATAATATTGCACATTAGTTTGCTAGAGGATGAGCTATTACTCACCAATGAAACAATTGAAGGCTCTGTTTCTAAGAGTGTGTTATGGTAGAAGGCAGGTTCAAGAGCATCCTATCCCTAAAGTGAATGATAAGAGCTTTGAAATATGTAAGTCTTTCACCAACAAAGATGAATCGTGCTTAGGTTATATCTATTTAGGAAAAAATTCATATGCTAGTCCCTCAGTAATCAGGAGACTAATTCATCACTTGAAATAAAATGGTGTATTTACTGATCATTTTGGATTTTTTGGGGTTGTTTTGTCTTTCCTATTATCTGTCTTTGGCTTTTCTTATTTTATATTCCTGAAAATACCAGGGTGTGATGACCAGTCATGAGCAAATTCATCACATTATATTGCTTGGCATTTTTTCTCTGTGTTGCTCATAACCTTGTACTTTTTGGCAGTGTATCTCAAGCCCAAGACTCCATGTTTCAATTTGGAACCCCCATCAAAGATTACTTTTCAGGTAGTGCAGATTGTCATTGTTAGTATATTCTTTGACCATTTGTTACTATTTTGTGATAGTAATACCTTATTGCAGTTTTTAGCAATTTTAGCCTCCATGACAGATAGTTGGAAAATGTTATAGGTGAACCCAAGCTAAAAATCTACTGGTTTGACTGGGTCTATTAAATATCTGTTGATGGGTCTTGTTAAAGTCATTTTAACTTAGTGACTCTTTTCTCTTTCTTGGTTACAAAAAAAAAAATGCATTCCAAATGGTGTTGGTAGAATGCAATACTATACGTGGTCAAACATTACTTTTGAAATCCTCAAGTTCTATAAGTTTCTTTAAAGAAAAATGCATAGTAGATTGATACAGCTTGCCACAAGTCCAGTGTAGAATATTTCTGTGAATATTTCATATGCATTAGCATTTTTTATTTATTGCCTGGTATGTGGGATTTTGTTGATTTGGTGTGTGTGGGGTAGCCCTCAGAGTGATGGATGACTCACCATGAAACAGCTGTGACCTGACAGAGTTCTTGCTGGCAATGCATTTTCTGAGTAAATTTGATTTTTAAAAACAATCACCATGGTATCATTGCAGTAGTCTACTCCAGCATGTCTGGGGAAGAAGTACAATTCTTCTCTGAGTAATGATAGAGCAGATGGGCTGGAATGGACAGCATGAAGATGGGGGAAGAAAAGATGGCAATGTGGATCTGAAAAGCATATAAATATGCCTGGTTACTATCAAAGCTGTAACAGCCTCATTTTATTGTCTTTTCAAATCCCTGGAAAAGATCCACTGAGGCTGGTGCTCAGCAGAGGGTGAGCCTAGGCAAAGCCCACAGTGAGCCTATGGTGATGCAATGGCCTCATCCCTTCTCCTCCTTAGTGCCTGCCATCTGCCCCATAACACGTCCCTCTGTTGTCCCCCTACTCCCTCTCTAGAAGCAGGCTTCAAACCTTTTCTCCGCTTATCCAAAAAGTATTTAAAATAAGGAGTAAACATGTATAACATCTTTGGAGTAGTGACTGCTGTGCATGTGTAATGAGAGTGTGATTGTTCATACTTGAGGCACAACCAGTCAGAATTACCCCGACTCAAGCCTTTTAATTTTCTCTCTCTGATATAACTAGTTTATGCTAGTGTCTTCGTTTCTAAGATATTTGTTAAAAAGCAGCGTTTAGTTAGAATATACTTGTCTCATTCCATACTTCCCCCCCAAAGGATCTCACAAACTAACAAATAAGTTAATGATTTTAATACATTAACTTGTTTGGAGGACATGTACAATTTAAGCATTAATTAAATATCTAAATTTATAAATTGAGATTTTTTTTGAAATATTATGAATTCCAGACTATGGGAAAATATCAAAATATCTGATGACCACAGGATGACAATAGCTTCAGTGGAACTGAATAGCTGGTGGAACTGACCAAGCTGCATCACTGTGAAATGTGTCTTCCACACTTGTCCCATCACTCCTTGTTTTCCTGAACTTCCCAGACTAACTTAGGTTTCATGGTAGGCCCTATGAATACATGAGCTTGTGACTCCAATGTCATATTTCTTTTCATTTCAGGGATACTTTTAGATTTATCAGAGCTCTAATTAAATAAAAAGAAGTTACTCGAGACATTGTGCTATGTCTGAATATGGTGCTATACCTAGCTTATATAGAAAAACATCTCATTCACTTTCCTATGGTTGTTCCAAGCTTTGCCCTTAGTGATTAGTACCCATTGGCTGAATTTTACCTTTAACCCAATCAAGTCAATGCACTAGATTTTATTCTAACAAGAATATCAAAGAAATTTTAAATAGACAAGGGTCTCGATTACATAGTAATTAATATACTTTGTTTTCTGTGACTATATTAGAAAGGATAAGAGGGAAAAGGTAGGAAACAGTTGTGTAATTATTCCTGGTGTGCTGAGGAAGAAAATGAATGGTATTTCTTTGTACTAAATAAGGATGAGAATGAATTTCAGAGAGGAGCATTACAACCCAATGCATTTAGAAAGGAACATTATTTACTATGGAAATCAAAGCACAGTACAGGCTGTTTCAGGACCTGACAATGCTATTTTATTCTGCCCTTGTCCAAACAATATTTTTCATTTTCTTGACAATTTCATGTCTATTCTATTTTTGTCTTATACGTACTTATAACTAGTGACTTGGGCATTGCCTGTGTCTCCACTTTTATAAAAAGCATGAAAACAAGAGCTGATTCAGCATATTTCTAAGTGTATGCCTCATGTCTAGAATGGTGTCTATATCTTTCTGTTTGTTAATAAATATATATTGTGTGAGTGAGTGACAGACCTCTGATGAAGTGTGGATTTTGTGGTTTAATTAATGTTTCTGTCTCACTGGTTGTTGATTTCTGTATAGATTATTTACTTCATCTTTGTTCAAATAGGTAGAACATGTGCATCTAGAAATTGATCTGATTCTTTTAGACTTGCTAATTCAGTGTAAATACATTTTTAGTTTTTTCTTAGTAGATATGTTATATACATGTATGAAATTATTAAACAATAAAAATATGCATGTGGGAGAAAGTGTAAAAGCAGCTTCAGAATGGTTTCAATTGGCAATAGTTGGGTGTATACTGAGGGAAATGTGGAGATCAAGTGTCCTGTTTAGAATAGGAGACATATTAAACTTTTTGCACATAATGGAATTTTCCTGGTGATACTTGCAGGACAAACTTCAAAAATGAGGTGACAGAAAATAACAAAAAGTATTTCTCCAGAGTTCTGAATACTGGAGTTCCAATATACTGTTGATGACTATATTAGGTCACCTCTACAGAGGAATACAGGATAAAAAGAGCTGGCTTTTATAAATATTAATTGGTGTATATATCTATCTTTATGAGAGGGCATATGTAGTATATTCTTGTGTGTATACACATGTGTATTTGCATAGATGCCAGAGGAGAACAGAAGGTTTTTTGCTCAATCCTTATCTGCCCTTAATGTACAGTGTATCACTGAACCCAAGGCTAGGATGTTGGCCAGCAAGATCCAGGATTATCCTGTCACTGGTTCCACCCAGCACCAACCATCATTTGGGTGGCAAGTAAATGCATGGTCATGTACAATATTTTGCATGGATTCTTTTGAAATTAGATGTTATCAATCACTCTAAGCCACTGAGCTATCTTTATAGCTTGATAAATGGTTCTTATGTACTACAAACTTGAATGCTAATTAAGATCCAACCTAAAGAATTAAAAAGAAAAAAAGAAGACCAAACAGATAAACTAAGGAAATATAAAGCAGAAAGTTTAAACTCAGTGTGTGAAGTAAGCAAGGAAAGAAGATGTGATTTCATCTCATCACACTCAGAAGTATAATTGCTTTGATATTTCACAGTACAGCGATGGTAGGTCACATTATCCTCTTAAGTTTCCTATATAGTTAACTACTATGATGTCTAAAGTTTTCTTTAAAATATCTTGATGCTGCAGTCAACAGTGAGGTCCATACCCCAATTTTATACACAAAAGAATTTCAATGATGAGAATATGTTTGTTACAGTAATGGGAAATTTCACAGTGGTATTTCTATTGCAACCCAGATTTTCTCAGTAGGGAAACCTTATGTTCAACTAAATAAAGATGATTATATTATTGCAGAGAGCTTGCCACTGTGATGAGAAGCAGAGGAATAGTGGTACACACAGATGAGAGTTCTGACAGTATCAAATCAAAATGGCAATGTCTAAAAATTTCTGTGAAATTGTTAAAATAGGTAGTGCAACATAGTCTTTGCAGTATTAACATATCAAGGTTACTTTTCATGTCTGAGATCAGTCCATAAAGACTGGTGTAAAATGAATACTGGTAAAATGACCAGTGAAATTTTGGTTAGTACATTCTTCCTCCATTTATCATCAACAAACACAGATTTGGTGTTAAAATCTGTTGTTTTCACCTATCATTTCTATTGATAGGCATATGAAGTGTGGGGGTTCTCAATAGCCTTGAGAGAGAGAGAGAGAAGAAAAAGTATGCTACATTATAGATGCCTAATATTCTTACATTCAATTTTAAGTAATTTTTTTTATTTTTTACTTTTATGGTTAACTCAGTGTTAAAGCCATTTAATTGCTTCAGGGGGTTTTCTTTTGCTGTTATCTAAGTTAAGTATATGAACCAGGTTGCCTACTTCAAGCATCGATTTTTACTGCTTATATACATTTACTAATGTGTACTTTAAAAGAATTGATATTTATATTTTATCTAATGGCAAATATTTGTACACATATATAGTATTTACCTCTAAATAGCCTAATGTATAAGAGAACACTTCTTAGAAAATTGTGTTTTACAAGTTATTTAATCGTTAGGGCTTATATAAAATGTCTTGGCTTGGGTTTATATTGCTGTGAAGAGACACCATGACCACAGAAACTCTTATAAAGGAACACTTTTAATTGTGGCTAGCTTACAGTTTCAGAGGTTTAGTCCATCATTGTCATGGCAGGTGACATTTATGCAAACTTTGTGCTGGAGGAGGAGCTTAGATTCCTACATCTTAACTGAACTGCGTGCCACACTGAGCATAGCTTGAATAAAACAAACCTCAAATCCAACCCCAACTGTGAAAAACTTCCTCCCACAAGGCCACATCTACTCCAGCAAAGCCACACTTGCCAAGAGTGCCATTCCTTTTGAGGGCCATTCTCTTTCAAATCACTACATTCTATTTCTTTTTACTTCTTGGTCCCCAAAGGTGGTGGCCATATCATAATGCCAATTTATGCTCAATCCAACTTCAAAAGTCTATACTTGTCTATAACAATCTCAAACTAATTTAAAAATCTAAAATTCAATGTGTCTTCTGAGATTCATGCAATCCCTAATTGTATCCTCTGTAGTAATATTAATAATAATAATAATAATCAGGTAACATCTTCCAACATAATGGCACAAAAGATATATTATGTCCAAAAATGGAGAAAAGGGAGCATAGTGAGGAAATACTAGATAAAAGCAAGACTGGAAACCAGCTGGTAAAACTCCAAACTCTGCATTTCCATTTCTGAGGTCAGATCTCTAACTTCTTACAACTTGTGAGTTGTAAGTACTTGTGAGTACAACACAGTTTTATCTGTTGGGCTGTTTCCACTCTGTTGGTAGCTCTCATCAGCAGGTATCCCATGACTCTGGAACTTCCCACATCTTCGGGTCTCTAAGGCAACCCAGGCTTCAACTTCACAGCTTCACACAATGGCCTCTTTGGGCTTCTACACAGGGACACAGCATGCACTTTCCTGGTCTCAGTAGCTTTCTTTAGTCATGGAAGGATATTCCATAACCCTTTCCTTCTAGGATTGACTGTAAAGATTGCACCATCTGGCTGCAGCTGCCAAGTTCTAGTGCTTGCTGGGGTTGGAATATGACCCTCTCATTCAATTATATCTTCCCCAGCTCTCTGTTTTTGATTTCCTTTAATGCCTAAGCTTGACTGTCTGGAATTTGCTCTGAAGACCAGAATGGTCTCACACTCAGAGACCTGTCTGCTTAGAATGCTGGGCTTATATGTGAGGACCACTGTGCCTAGAGTTAAGCTGTTCTTTAATTCTTTTTTACAAGTTGGGAGCTTATCTGGGTGGGGTGCTGCCCTGATGTGACCACTTCTTTAATCCATTTATTAATCATATAATCTCCTTGGATATAGGATTTAGCTGGATTTCACTTGCCTGTGACACTTTTCTTCTAAAATTGTATATTTTGTATTATTCCTGCTCAGCTTGCGTCTTTTCATTACAGATGTGTATAAGAGTAACTACTAATACATACAACAGCATCAATACTACGCTGTTTTGTGATTTCCTTTCCCAATGGAATCAATCCAAAACTCTTCACTTTATTCTCAGGCACACTTTTCAGACAAGGGCAGAAGGGAGTTCCACTCTTCAGAAAAATATCACATGAACAGTCTCTAGACAACATACTAAAAGTCTTGCCCTCTAAAACCTCTTGAGCCAATTTTCCTCAGTTCAAATCACCCTCCACACCACTGCCTTCCATGTTCTTACTAGCATTGCCCATTAACCTGATATTAAATCACTTCATTGCTTTCCTAACAGGAAGTCCCAAAGTCCAAATTCCTTCAAACAAAAAGCATGGTCAGGCCTATCACAAGAATACTCCAGTCCCTGTTGTCAACTTCTGTATTAATTAGGGTGTCTACTGCTGTGAAGAGATATGGTGACCATGACAGCTCTTAAAAAGGAACATACATTTAATTGGGGATGGCTTACAGTTTCAGAGGTTTGGTCCATTACCTTCATAGTGGAACATGGTGGCATTCAGGCACCAGGTGCTGGAGAAGGAATATATATGTATGTATATATGCAGGAAGCTGAAGGAGTCTATCATACTCTATGTGGCATGAAAGCCCACCTCCACAGTAACACAAATTCCTCCAACAGGTCACAGTTCCAATAGTGCCACTCGTTATAGCTGAGCATTCAAACCCATGAGTCTACAAAAATAATATCAATTCAAATCACCACATTAAACAACCAACTCTGAAGAAAATAGTACCTCATAACAGAATTTCAATGTTAATTAAATCAAACACTGTACTACAGAATAATTAGTCTAATGTGCAAAAAGTATTAAAATCAATGCTTTTAGAGACACGAGTATATATTTACAGCAAAGAAAAACTAATAATTTGGACACCTCATGGGAATAAATTTTACAATTTCCAGTGTTGTATTGCACATTTCTTTGTTATTTGATAGTGAAGCTGATGATGAAAATTAGATTTCTGTTCTATTTCAATCAAAATATATTCCCTTGCCGAATGTTAACAGTAAAGTATGTTCAAACACTAATATTTAAAAATAAGTTTGTCTTAAATGAATATATAGAATTAATAAGTGAGAATCAGTACCAAAATGTTTATTATGTGGAATCCAATTGGCAATAAGTAAGCTAAGTATGATAAGCTCATCTTCATAGTCAACTTGAATGGATTTGAAATTGTCAAGGAGATATACTTCATATAGCCCTGAGACTATCATGGAAGGAGATAAACAACTAAAATTAGATGCAGGACAAAAATACATAAAATCATCTGGGACATTTTATTATTACAAAACAATACAAAAATAAAACAGAATCAAAGTTTTGTGTTACAAGACACAGGAAAGTAGAACATCAAGGTAATCTTATTGCTCAAACAGGGTTAATGTGATCACCAGACAAAGTATTGGTTTTTAATATATTGAATTTCTTCCAATGTAGATAATCTGTAAAAGCAAATTTCAGAGTTAATCTATCACTTTTGGAAAATGGTAGAATCAAATAATAATATGGGAGAAATAAAATAAAAGAATCAGTAATTATTTTCTTATAACTGATGACTATTTAAAAAATCTTGTTGAATTCTAAAAGTTGAATTACAAAATTATAATTAACTTCTAGTGAATAAATAAGCAGGATAATCTCAGATACTTATATAGCTCTTCTCTCTTGGACTCTGTCTCTCTTTCTAATACACACATACACAAATGCACACACACACACACACACACACACACACACACACATGCATGAATATACACCATCAAGTATTAGTGGTCTCCTGACAGAAGTTCAGGACTCCCACAATAATTAGGTAGAGTCTGTCCTTGACTTTCATTTTCCAGGGTATTCAGGGATCATAGTAACGTGTTAAACTATAATGCGGAGATGCAACCAGAAAATTCACAGCAAAACTGCAAAAATCGTTGCTCTCTAATAAATTACTTTAAAAGGAGATGGAAAGTGAGTATGGTATGTAGATAAAATGAGGTTGAAAAAGTCTATTGATTTGGCAAAATACAGTGGCTTAGATGTCAGTGCAAAGAAGATTCCAAGTGTAAGGGATAACCATGGAAATGCAAGTCATTTATTTACAGTAAAGTTACAATGTGACTGTTAACTCTGTAGATATATAATGCATAGCAGTAAATTTATAATATGACTGTTCAACTTCTTCAAGGTCATTTTAAAGTATTTATGAGTAATATATAGCCACTGCCTCCTGTGTGAAGTGAAAAGAGAGAGGATAGTTGCAAACTCAGAGCAATATTTCTGTTCCAGTTAGGGTGTTCATTGTTGTGATAAAATGCCATGCAAAAGCAAGTTTGGAAGTAAGGGTTTATTTGGCTTAATTGTCCATAGTTTGAGGTTTTACATATATACATATATATGTATATATATATAAATATATATACACATATATATATTTATTTATATATGTGTGTGTGTGTGTATGTGTGTGTGTGTGTGTGTGTGTGTGTGTGTGTGTGTGTGTGTGTGTGTGTACTCAAGGCAGGAACTTAGAGGCAGAAAAATAAAGCAGAAGCCATGGAGAAATGCTGCTTATAGGCTTGTTCTGCCTGATTGATCAGTTTGCTTTCCTATGCACCTTTTCATCACCTGGTCAGGAATGATACACCCTACAGTGGGTTGGGTCTGCCTTCATCAATGATCAGTAAAGAAAGTGCTCTACATATTTACCCAAAGGGCATCCTTTTTTATTCTTCTTTATTGAATCAGTGGTGTTTTCACATCATGCACCCCAATTCTGTTCACCACTTTGTCCCCCTATATTCCCCCTTTTCTCTTCTGCAACCCCCATGAAAGAAAACAAAGTAAACAAGCAAGAAAAAAAATAGTAAAAACAACAACAAAAGCCAACCCAACCAGAAAACAAGACAAAAAAAATCAATAAACCATAACACACAAAAAAAAAAAAAGCACACCTGAAACAGCAAAATCTCTGCTGCCCCTTCTTTCTTGCCTCTCCATCACTTCATCCATCCTGATGGCTTTGGGATTCAGTGTGTCATATAGTATACCTCTTTGTCCAATCATCTTGACTGGCAATTGTTCAGTGCAATGAATCACTGGCCTGGTTCAAGGCCCCTAGGTTTTGGCACACCATCCTCACTGGATCTTCACAGGAGCTTCTGAGGTATCCTGTGTCTTAGAGATCTTGCTCTGCAGGACCAGTCCCTTCTTGAGCTCTACCAGGACCTATATGGGGGTAGATGCTAAGGTTGGTTACCTAAGGCCCAGTTGTGGCCATGAGTGTTAGCCAGGAGGGTCAGATCAAGGCACTGGTACCACCCACCTTTGGGCGATGGTAGAGTCAGCTTCCCTACATGCATATCCTAAGAGTTGGTTCATCCTTGCCTGTGGTGAAGGACAGGGGCCCTCACTCCCCAGTGCAGGGGCCAGCCCTCTTGATGTAGTGGGAATTGAAAGGTAAGGCCAGTTTTCCTAGGGCAGTGAAGGGTGGGACTGCCTCAATATAGCCTTCTCATTTCATCTTGCATGATTCCTAAGACCCCCTCTCCCCCCCCCCGAGATGCCACTGATCACAGAAATCAACACAGACCCCACTGCAGCTAGACCATGGACCTAGACATGGCCCATGGCAGTTGCCTAGTCCTGGATGACATCCTGTCTTTGGGTGAAGGGAATGGTCACTCAGGTAGGAATGGTTCCTGTAGCTATGAGGCCACCATGGCCTCAGGTTTTGGCCCAACCCTGGGCCTCTCTATGTGACCATTAGTAGAAGTGCAGGATCTGGACTTCAGGTCAAACCTCCAGATGTGGTAGAACCATAGACCCCAACATTGTCCTTAGCAGCAGTTGAGTCTGTATGTCACCACTGCCCCCTGGCATGGTGTAGCTTGGACCCAGACATAGCCTGAGTAGCAGCACAGGACACATAGATATGGATGCATCGTGGTCCTCAGACACCAACCCAGACTCAGGTTACTGGTTTGACCTGGGCTTCTTCGTGGCACTCAGTGGCAACTAAAGTTATGTTTGACAATCTGGATCCTGGTCACTACTGGGACACAGACCCAGACATGGCCCTTGGTGGAGCCTGGGCCCAGGTGACACCCTGGCCCCTGGTGGTAGCACAGGCTACACCTATCTGTATGACTCCTGTTGTCTTGTGCCCCACCCTACCCTAGGGCATTTGATAGAAGAGTTCCTCAGTGGAGATTTAATCTTCACAAACATGTCCAGGGTTGCATCAGTTTCAGAAAAACCAATCAGCAGTGTCTAAGTGACTCTATTGCATTGATTTTACTTAGGGATAAGATTAAATAATTTACAGAAAATGGTGACGAGAATGGTAACATTCAATGATGTAAATGTAGATGAAATTGCACTCTTTACCTGGGGTTTCACATTAATACTATGCCCACTAATTTTTAACAAAAGAAGAAAAAAGCACTTCATTAAATCTTATGTAAAAAGCTTTAGAAAATTAGTACAATAACATCAACAGCACCATCATTATCCATTGCTACATACACCTTTCAAAAATTACATCAGTACATCTTTCTAAAACCGTAGTTACTTGGATTCCTTGTCTAATAAGAGTCATAATTTGCATTCAAATCTTACCTCAGACAAGATGCAAAGCCTGGACCACCATCAAAAGTTTTCTGGCCACAGGCTTGTGCTCACATTCATACTCAACTGCGCTTGCATGCATGTAAGTGTTCTAATGAACATAAATAAAATATATAAATAAATATTATATAAAAAATAAAGTATAAAATATAAATAGAAAAGTATCTGTAAAAAGAACATCTATTTCATGTTATGCAAGGTATTAGATATTTCTAAAATAAAATTTCAATAAGGAAGAGGAAACTTTACACCAAATAATCTTAACTGAAGTTATAATTCCCATTGTAGTGGCTACATTTCAGCCATAGCTTTAGACCTAGCCAAAAATGTAATGCATGAGCAAAGAGAAGAATAATCCTTAAATTGAGTCAGTTTTCAGCATAAAAGTAAAATAAGACTTTGAAGAATTTAGAGAAACACAACAACATCAATTTTGCATTAATTTTGTTTCTTCCTTCCACTTCTTTTCCTTTTATTTTTCCAGGCAGCACTTAACCAAGAAAGCAATCAGGACTCTCTTTTAATCTAGGCATAGAATGGCACTAACAACATGACATTTTATGTGCTGGAATTGCCTGAAACCTCCCAGCTCAAAGATATAATTACGTAGCAATTTGCCCATCCTCACAGTGTTCAGCCTAAACATTCAGAGGGCACCTATCTGTGTGTTGTCACGTGATTTGGAATCTTCCCTTCAAAAAATCTTGGAGGGCTGAAAAGTCTTCATATCAAGTAGTTCACATTTTTTTTTTTAATCACAAACACTTAGAACTTGGCTTTACTATTTTCCAGGGTCTTAGATGGTGAAAATTAGTTGACTATGAAGAAATGACTAATTGTTTTGCTTAGACTCAGCTTAAAATTTCTCTTAAATTCCACTCCCCTTTTCATCAGTTTATTGCATACTACAATTTGTCTATTTAGCACTGTTCAGACAGTGTTGTTTTAACTATTTTAATCTAAATTACCTAATTTGTGTACTTATTCAAACTGATTAGGATAATATCAATATTATGTTGATTTTTAAGCCACTGACCTATAATAAATCTAAGCTACTTTTTGATGCCTAATCGTATTGTATTGGATATAGTACTTGGTTTTCTAAACACAGAAATATTAGGTAGAAAGGGCTGTGAACACTAAACTGTAAACTGCTTTGAAAAAGTGGGACTCATAGTAAATAATGTTACCTAAGAATTTTGAAGGAAACATAACTTCATCTCTTCGTATGCAATCCTGGAAAGGTATATTTCATGTTTGTGTATGTGTGTATACCACAAAAATGTACAATGAACCAACAAAGCCTCCATCAAATTCAATTTTAAACATGATTTTGATAAATAATGAGTAATGTGGCATTCAATGTCCTTTTCAAGGATCTCCATCCTTCCAGTCTGCTTATTTCTGAGCTCAGAAGTCTGTCGTCTTATCTAGAGGGAGTAAGAAACACTTCTGTCTTATGGGGACTCTGTCTCACTTTTGGTTGGGGCATAGCTTGCTTCTTCTGCAGTCCCTCATGCACAACAGCTAATGCAACTCCCAGAATACATCTTGGCCATGTCTAGAAATGTTGTGCCTTTCATCATAATTAAACCAACTAGTTTGCCTCTTTATGTACCTGCTGTAGAGTGGCATCTGCTATCAGGCTTATTCACTCCTCTTGAGCAACTTGATCAGTATCATATCTTAATGTGGTCATAAAAAATTCTAAACACTGCCACTGGATGCCAGTACAGTGGATATAGTTACTGTTACACCATTCCTTACTTTTTGTTTGGCTTTATCTCATGTTTCCCCTCAAAGCCAAATTTTGTTTGAGTATGAGTATGCCTTGAGAAGTAAGCAACAATCCTTGCTGCTCTGAGTTCTTATCAAGTAGTTCCACGGATTCAAGGCCAATCTTTGTGTGGGTTGGAATCCTTGCACAGTATTAACCTCTTTTGTTTTTGTCTTCATTGGTCTTTTCCCAATTCTGCCTCTAAGTCATATAAAAGTTGTTATGAGCCCTTTCCCTCCAACCTTGTCCCAGAGCCTGTGTCAGCCCTAAATAACAATTAGTGATGCTGTATTAGTTATAAGGCTGCTGGCCTGTTACTAGTGTTCCTTATTGGCTAGCTCTGTCTTAAATATTAACCTATTTCTATCGATCTAAGTGTTTCCACTTGGCCTTGGCTAACCAGGAATGCCGACCCTGCATTTCCTTGGCTTGCTACATCTCTGCGGAGAAGAGAGCGATTTCCTGTTTGTCCCTGCTTATATTCTGATTCTGACTGTCTGTACAGACCTCCTGACCTCTATGGTTAGCTAGTGGCAGTATCTGCCATTCTATGTAACTTCCTGCCTGGACAAGCTGTGTTTTATTCATCAACCAATAAGACAAAGGTATATACAGAAGAACATTCCCCATCAAAGTATCTATCAATCCTTTCCTCGTCACTGCTCCAATGTCTTATATAGGTAGTCTTCAGTTTGCATGGATACGAGGAACTTAAATATCTATACAAACTGCAGTGACACAAAGCAGTCTTGACAAATAATGGAAAAACCACTTGGCTGTTAAAATATACTTTTAAAATATCACCATTCTTGCCACTCAATTACAGATATATAAAATGTCAGCTCTGGAGCTGTTTCCATTTGCATATGAGAACTAGTAAGTAAAATATTTTATTAATTTGGAAGTGTGCTGAGTATTTTGGACAATGTCTTTTTCCATTGTTATATTCAATAATAATCTTTACTACTCTTTCAAAACAATATATTATTCACAACTCATTTTAGAAAGGCATGTTGGCCTGTGTATCTTCAATGAAATATGTTTAAGGATTCCTTTCATAAGATATTTTCTGGTGTCAATTTCTCTGGAATGGCATCATTTTTGTCTTCCTTCAAGGGGTGACTGCATTCTCCTGCGGGGTCAGCACAGTAGCATTGTGGGCACACGTCTTCTATAACTTTACTTTCTCTCAGTTGAATTTTACTTCCAGGATTCTACTTCAATTGCTTTGTTACACTTTTATGATTCCCAACAATTTTCACTTCATGCCTGAGAATATATTCTTGTAAAGTGCCAGGAAAGCACATCTCTAGGAGGTCAATGAACAACACAGTTGCATGTATAACTGTATATTCATGAGCTAGATATTGCACAGTGTTCTGTTGGTTATAGGCTTTGAATTATGTATCAGTGGTCACTAGTCACAATGTACATGTGTAGCTGCAGACTGAAAAACTGCAGGTGATGTTCATGTTTTATTCATTAGGGATAGTTTAATACAAGGTAACTGAAATTGAAACTGTTTTATGGGTTCTGACACAATTTAAATAAGTTATATTATCTGGAATTCCTATATATCAGTTCCCATTGACTTGGAGTTACAGTCAGTTGTTATCTACAATGTGGGTGCTGGGAATTGAATATTAGTGTTATGGAAGAACATCCAGTACTTTTAACCACTCTTCTAGCTCCCTAATCACCATAACTTATTATCTTTTCCAGATGTCTAGCTGCATTTTGAAAATTGTCTTTGAAATTATTCATATACATTTACATACCCATAAATGATTCATTGTATTACCAATTTGGGATACCCTTACCATGTAGCATAGTTGAGCATGTTGTTACTGTCTTCATTTGGTCACTTGTGTTTGTTTCATTTGCCTTGATTTCATCTATTATTATTATAATTTTTCATTTCTCTTCATTAAATCATTTAATAAAGTATTAGTATGATTTTATAATTTGATGATAATAAACTCATACTTTAGGTATATTTTCAGTATTAATTTAATAAGCAGTTATATCATTTTAGGAAGACCATAGAATGACTGTTTGCTAGTGTTCGTTTGATGTGTGAGGCAGATTATTGAAATATCCAACTACAAAAGGAAAGTTATGATAATGAAATTAGGATTTATAACAGTAGTGTATAAAGTTGTTATAAAGTCAATATATAAGTCAAAGTTGTGCATATAATATAAAATTATCATTGTGAGAAGTTTAAAGGCTGAAAGTTCTGAGCAGGTTTAGAAAAAAAGAAGGCATAGAATCTGTCATCACAACTGTGGCAGAAAACCAACAAACCTTGCAGCAGGTTGTAATTTCATGGTGAAAGGTAAAGATGGGGGATCAGAGAAGGTAGAACATGGAACCTTGGTAGCTATGCATCATGATTCCAAAACTCAAGTTGAAAACCATTTATCATGTACTATCTACTCAGGCAGGTGAGGAATAGTAACAACATTTATATAAACTGGGTACATTGTAAAACCAAATGAAGAGGTGGCATAATCAGTGACTTATTAGCATAAAAGCTAAGGAAGACTTCCAGAATGAGAGATATGGAATTAACTATTTATTTATTTGTTTGTTTGTTTGTTTGAGTTTGGAAATACCTATGGCTCCAAGTAGCATTATTAGTTCTTGCTGATTATACAAATTAAACAATACAGCTTTACCATTACTTTCATCTTTTCAATTGCTTCCGGCAATTTTCTTCCTGCAAAGTAATCATTTCAGATATCGGGTTATAGTTTATGTCAGTAAGAACATTATATTTCAAATTAATATTTATTTATATGATTATTTCAATTGTATGGATGTCCAAAAATGCAATAAATATCACACAGAGTTAACACAAATTTTAATGTGGGAGGCAGTCAATAACACACTTGATGGCTTTTACAGTTACACGAATACATCCAATTTTGTACATGATACATTACTGGTTTGATGGGTATAAGGCAAAGTTAATAACTATTCCTAAATTAGGCACTTTCAAACTCATTTATCTTAAGGCACCTTTTTGTATTTTTTTGTCATAAAAATAATATAGCTGTTAGATTAATTTTATGTGACCTTTATTTCCTTTCTTCTTTATGCTAAATGTAGTATTCATTTTTAAAAGTCTCCCTTAGTTTTCCACACATTTGCTGTGACTATTCTGAAGAAAAACTGGTTAACCTCCCAATGTACAGCCCTACAGAATTTGTTTATCTGGACATGTCAAACATCTGCATTGGTGCCACATTAAGTGATCCTTCTGCCAAACCTGAAATGAAAACATTTCACCTTTTCCTTATTTACTTAAATTTGATTTGCCAGTATGTTACTGAATATTTTTGCATCAATGTTCTTGAGGGATATTGGTTTGTAGTTTTCTTTCTTAATTGTGTTTTTGTGTGGCTTGGGTACCAAGGTAATTATAGCCTTGTAAAAAAGAGTTTTGCAATGAACCTTCTGCTTTGAGGAGTATTGGTATTAGCTGTTTGAATTTCTGGTAGAATTCTGCACTGAAACCAACTGTCCCTGGACTCATTTTGGTTGGGAGACTTGATGACTGCTTCTATTTCATTAGGAGTTATTATGTCTATTTAAATTGCTTATCTGTTTGATAAGTGATATATATCCAGAAAAATTGTCCATAACGGAAATGGACCATTTTCATCTTTTCCTTATTATATGTAGAAAATCCTTAGAGAAATTATTTCTTTTTTGAAGTACCCAGGTTAGTGAACAATCTATAATTTAACCATGAAAATGGCACTAAATAACATAGCTTATTCATGCAGAAAGTACTAGGGTACTAAAGGCTGAAGTGTTATTATGGCAAGCATGTTGCTTTCAGCCATTTTGATTCATTATTTTCTTATGCAATAAGATCAACTTCAAGTCAAAATGAATTACGATCGGAGTCAGGACAGGCTGAAGATTTTGTATCTAACCCATTCAGTCTTTGCCCAAGTTGTCCTTACACAGAATATATGCAGTCACTACCTCCCAAGTGAATTACAACCAGCCTCCAATTTTCCAAGTCATAGTTTCACCTGTGACCCCACTAGCATTAGATGTGTCCAATTACTATGTACTCTCTTTCCAGCTGACTGAAAATGCAAAACAGCTGCTTTAAAACTTAACCATTTTCTACTAACCTGTAAGTTCATAGTTCAATAACTATGTTTTGGCCAATTAAATTCTTCTTTTTTAAGTCACAATAATGTCAAAATATTGAAAATGAATTTAGAGCATACTTACAGCATTGAGGAATGTCAGAGAAAATTTCTTCTAAAATCATACTTTGAACTCACTTCATTTATAGCACAAGCAATTGCATAGCTCCATTCCTATTGTAATTTACACATCTAATCTTATTTATAGGAAAAAGAAAAAACCTTAACTGAAAGCCTTAGCTGTCACTCCATCTTTCAACCATTTCTGCTTTTGCTACAATATGTAAATTCCCTACTCCCTTCTACCCTTTATCCATCTTCAGTCTTCCAACTTTAAAAATGCAATTGGCTCCATTACACTTAGTTGTGAAAAGGTATCTGATATCATAAACAAAAGAAATACTCTAAAATTAATAGTGACCAATAGTTAGCTAGAAGTACGAAAATATTTCCTTATCTTTTAAAATAAATGTAAACTGGAGAATGAGAAAGTATGAACACGAAATAATCTAAGGATGAAGACATACTTAGCCAAGTACCCATCTCCATTAAAGACGAATATTTGTTTGTGAGTATGATTTACATACACAAACCAGAAACTGAAAGCAGCATCATTTAGGGATGGGAAAAACTTTTCAAGAAAACATTCAAATGTAAAAAATGACAAATTATAGTAACTAAATATTTTTTAGAACACCAACATGTTTCTTCTGTCCTTCAAGAATCTTACTCTCGGTAACTATTGTCTTAAAAATTCACCAGTTTGGAACACAGAAGGAAGCCTACACATACAGATGGGAGGGATTGAAAGATTTGTAGCTTTAATTTTTTTTAATAGTCTTCTGTAGTCCATGCTGGCTTCAGGGATGGCCCTGAACTACTTCCTGGTCTCTACCACCTAAGCTCTGGGACCACAGGAGTACACCCAGCATTTTTATCAGAGAAGGGACAAGATCTAATTTTCATTTCATCCTGGCTACAAGGTGGACCAGGCAGTGATGGAGGAATGGTTAGCTCATGACATAGTTGAACAGCAATTACAGGGAACCTGGAAGAAGACATATTTGGGAAGCACAGGAAGGCAAATTCTGATTCTCCAAAGCAAGATACTTAGCATTTCCTTTATGTTGTATCTCCAACATTCTCTTTTGCTTCACACATTAACCCATCACCAAGGGGCAAAATATTTACTAAATTAAATGTTGAAAACAAGGTAGAATCCTGGTCTTCAAAGCCTTTTATAATTTGACTTCATTTTACTTTTACTTCATTTAACCTATTTCCTACTACGTCTGTAGGATCATCCACTAAGTCTAGTTACTGATAACTTCAACTGTAAGAATGTACCCATGGACTTATCATTGTTTGATAACCTGTGGTTATTCTGCTTGCCCAAATGCTACCTACACCTAAAAGTCAATTTTAAGTCTAAGTTTAAGTCAAAAAATTTACATACACATCTCTACTTTTGCCAAGCCAACTTTCACAAGGTTCCACACACAGATCAATAACTATTGCTTCTGAACTAGGAAGTATCTGTTTTCTCCAGCAATAAGGGACAAGATCTCTGATAGATCATCCAATTCCATGTGTTCAGCTCTAAACACATGTACATAGAAACAACTCTAAGTCACACATTCTTAACAGAGCCTCCTTTGAACATCACTTTTTTCCAATGCTCACATGTATAATATGCAACTTTCAACATTAATGTCAATATATGGGAATAATATCTGGAATCAACATGGTTTTATCTTTGTGCACTGGTTTGCTCTCCAGACATATTGTTAAACCCCTCAAGTAACAAGTTCAGTCCTTTAGGTGTTATATTCATATACATTAACTACTAAAATAGTGAAAAAATATTTTCTAATATAAAACACAAAATAGAAATATGCTAGATAAGATATAGAATAAAAGAAAAAAATGCAACTTAGAGGTTACATTATCATCCTTTTAAAGATTTGACATTTTTCAAGTGTTAATAGCTAAATATATCAACATTCTACTTGGATTAGGAAAATTCACTTTTCATACTTTTTATATTCCATAAAGTTATTTAAACTGAAAAATCAAGACATATATTTTGATGAGCATATGGTTGTTAGGAATAGATATTTACTGATCATGGATCACCATCAATATAAGCATTCATCAGTTCTTTGTGGAACAATGCTGGTTGTCAGTGATGCACATTAATACAGTATATGGTTATGAACTATCATCACAATACTGCACAATTGGATTCAATTAATATCCTCTATGTACCAGAAATCTACGTACTCCTAGTAAACACCATCATATTCTGTGCTTCTATGTGATTGGTTGTATTAGATCTCATATCTTATCCACTTAATATTCTATAGGTTGATCCTTCTACCTGTAAAGTAGACTAGTGTTAGTCTTCATTGAAAAGATAGTGTGAAAACTAGTGAACTGGGAAAGAAATGAAAACATTAGATGGGGTTCCCTAAACAATGAATGTGTACCCTTTCAGGGGTATGTACTGGATAATTTTATTTCAACTTGACACAAGGTCATTTGAGAAGAGATAACCTCAATTAAGAAATTTCCTCCATAAATAAGCTTATAGGGCATTCTCTTAACTAGTGATTGATACAGGAGGGCACAGTCCATTGTGGGCTGTAGTATTCCTGGGATGGTCATCCTGGAGTCTATAAGAAAGCTGTGTGAACAAGCCATGTTGAGCAAGCCAGTAAGCAGTACACCCTGATGGTCTCTGAATCGGTTCCTGCTTCCAGGTTCCTGACCTGTTTCAGTTCCTGTGCTGATTTCCTTTTATAAATAATAATATGGAAGTGTAAGACAAATAAACTTCTCCCCAACATGGTTTTTAGTCATGATGTATTTTTGTTTATTATCTTAAAATATATAATTTATAATCTCATGTACTAGATCCAATATGTTTCAAAATAATCAGTTTTAAAAGAATTCAATAATAACTAAGGACCACTTCCCAGGAAAGTAAGTGTTTTTCATTTTTTTTTTTTTCTGACTTTTGTTAACTCCCCTGTTCTTTACATTATAGTCCTCATTTTCTCATTTTGAATCTGTTATGCTTTGGGCTTAGATTCTCAACTTAGTAAATAATTTATATTTCCTTCTAAAAATATTTCTGGCACATGTAGTTCACACACACATAATGTTCAACTTAGTGGCTGTATTATTCATATCCTTTGTCATGATTCCTTTCAATATGCTTCATCTGTCAAGAAAGGTATTTTAATATCTCCCAAGGGATCATCATCTTGTGACTTACTTCTCTATTTCTTTCTAAAAAAAAAAAAAAGTTTTGTTAGTCCATCTTAATTATATAAAGTAAAAGCTTCCTTTTTAACATTTGCAGACAAACATATAAGGTACACCATCTTTTTCATTCTTCAGCTTAGTTTTTTCTTCAATCCACTGATCCCCTTCATTTTCCCAAGTAGTATCCCTTCTGTCTTCTATATCCACGTCATTTTTTATATAACTATTAAATGTCATCTATGAAAGAAACATGTTTTCTTAGTTATTGTTCTATTCTTTGGGATTACACTGCAAACAAGGCAACTTACAAGAAGGAGGAATTTAACTGGCCTTTTACCTTCTTTTTCAGAGCGTGAGTCTGTGACCATGATGGTGAGTAGAATGGTAGCAGACAGGCAGGCATGGTGCTGGAGAAATATCTGAGAGCTTGTGTCTGATCCATTAGAAGGAGACAGAAAGCCAAACTGGGCCTCCCTCAAAGATGTTTCATGACAAGTGAAACATGTCCTCCAATAAGGCAATACCTCTTAAATAGTACCAATTGGGAATCAACATTCATATGTATGAATCTATGTGGCGCATTCTCAATCAAATCCCCACACATAGAATATTCATTCATTTGATCCTGGATTACATTGCTTTATATACAACATGATTTCGATAATTTTTTATTAATTTTTTGAGAATTTCATACAATGTATTTTGATTTTATTTCCCTCCATGTTTTCCCTTAGTCTCCACCTCATACCTCTCTACCTCTGTACTGTCTCCTACTCTACTTGTCTTTTTTTTTTTTTAATTCTATGACCAATTGACTCCAGTATGTGTTGTCCATATATTTCTGTGTTAGAAGGCTATCTACTGGATCATGGTAGACTTACCAGCAGGGGTCATATTTTTTACTAAAACCTACTTTCTTCCTCCTATAGAAGACATCAGCTTCCTCAGTCACTGGTGAGGGCAAGTTAGCCCCTCTCCCCACTCCTTGCTAGCATGTGTGGAATGTTGATTTGCTCCATCATGTGACTTCTGTGAGTGTGCTGAAGCTTTATATTGTTTATTTAATGTGGAGTATGTTAAAAATCCAGGAAACGAGAAAGGAACTGCTTGTGAAAGATAAAAGAAACATATTAGTCGAGGGAACTGATACAGGTGACATGAAAGATATTAGTGGAGGGAAATAACATAGGTGACATGAAATGGAAAGGAGGAATACTGGGGAGGGTGGCTTAACTAGGAAGAGAGAGGATAAATTTAGTCCCTTTTTATGACTAATGAAATTCCATCATTTTTTTCTTTTATTCATTTACCCATTAATTAGATCTTTAGTCTAATGACACATTTAGGTATTATAAAGAATGTGAAATACACTTGGGAATGTGAATGTTTCAGTGATAAGCTGACTTTGATCTTTGAGGGCATGTACTATATAGCTGGATCATTTGGCATCTTTCTTTTTAATCTTTTGATCCCAATTTCCAGAACGACTGAAGTGATTGACAGTCGCACTAATAGTCCTTCTGGGAACTGCCTTTTGAGTTCACTTGCACACTTAATGATATACTGACCTATTCTCTTGATGTTTGTTACAACTCTTTATACATGCTGAATTTCAAACATGTCAGGTAAATAGCTTGCATCAATTTCCCCCTCTTCTTTTCCTCTCCTCATTGTTTACTTTGCTGTGCAACATTTTAACTTTTCACAATTCCATGTCTGTAGCTCAATGTTCTGAGCCATTGCAGTCCTGTTATGGCACTTGGTGTTTATTACTATAACTTGAAGCAGTTTTATATGTTTTCCTCTCATACGTCATTGAATTCTTTGAAAGTCTCAGGTCTTTTGTCCACTTTGAATTGCAGTCTATTTTACCACTTTATCTTATGAAATCCATGATCTCTTATTGATTGGATTCATTGCAATTATGTGGTACAATTTTAATATAATTTCTATTTCTATTTTGTATTATTTCTCTCCTATCTGAACTTGAGATCCTGGAAAGCAGACTTATGTCTCTAGATTCTACTGAATTTCCAACTTTTAGCATAATTTTGTTATATGCAAAGTGCTGATGCAATTTGTTGAAAATGAGCAGATAACCACATAGGAAAGAAGGAAGAAAAATTAGGAACTGCAATTACAATTGTTTTGCAAGAAGTATATAGAGACATATTCCTTTACTATTCTATCCAAATTTGAAAGAATGTGTGACTAAGATCTATTATTGGCAATAGGGCAGCCCCAGAGTCAAGTAAAATAACAAAGGCAGATATATTAGAATTACACCAGACTTCTCAATGAAACTCAAACCAGATGGTCTTGCAGAATCTAAGAGAACACAGATGCCAGCCCAGACTACTATACCTAGAACAACTTTACATCACTAGAGATGGATAAACCAAGATATTCCATGACAAAGTCAAATTTAAACAATGTTTATCCACAAGTCCAGCATTCAGAAGATACTAAAAGGCACACTCCAACCCAAGAAGGTTAACTATACCCATGAAAACACTGGAAATAAGTTCATTGTTTTCCATGGCATTTCAATTAATAGGAAAGATAAAATTAGAAAAGAAAATTCCTAAATTTGAGAAGTTACAACATTTCTAATTAATGTACTTCTGGATAAAAGAGAATGACTAAATGAAAAGCTATGTATTGGTTATTGAAATGAAAAACCTATGAGAAACATGAAAAATCACAGGGAACAAGTAAGCAATGCTAAGAAAAGAAAATAAATGTCATATATTAAATTTTATAGATATTATAGCATTAAATAAATAAGATTTTATAACTAAATTTAATTTTTATATTTCTATTGGATTAAATACAATCAAGAACAATTCTTAGGGGAAAAAATCAAATCAATATGAGCATTGACCCAGGAAGAGTAAAATACACTGATATGATGACATTTATTTATTAGCAGTCATTATCTACACACAAACATGACTCATGAGTATAAGAGATTAAGAATTGAGAGGGGACAGGAAGGTATGGAACAAGTTGAGCATTCGAGAGCTACAAACAAGAAATGATAAAGAATTACGTGTAATAGTGAAAAACTGAGATCCCAGCATTAGCTAAGTATGAGAATAAAGGGCAGCTTGTCTGTTGCATGCTTTTCCTTTTGGACCACCAATCATGACAGGAGACTTTGACTAGTTTTGGATGCTTGGCCTAGAATAGGCTTGTTTCTGGCTAGCTCTTATAACTTAAATTAACTTGAATCTCTTTATCTACAGTTTTCCTTGGGGCTTTTTACTTCTCTTGTGTATATCTTACTCTCGATGTTTCTTATGTCTGCCTGATATTTGCCTGGCTTCTGGCCTCAAGCATGTTGTCCCTCTTCTCCTCATTCCCTTTTTCTTCTTGCCTCCTATTTATTCTCTCTGCCTCTCAGACCTGCCTACCCTTTCTCTGCCTGGCTATTGACAATTGGACAATTGGTCTCTTTACTAGACCAATCAGGTGCCTTAAGAAGGCAAGATGAAGCAAATGTAACACATCTTTATGTGATTAAACACACATGCTTACATCATCAAACAAATAGCATAAACATATAACACATCTTTGCATAGCTAAATATTCTGGTATACCTGAGAGATACATAGCAAAGTCCAGTCTGCAGGCTCATCACCCACTTCACAGAAGAAGGAAGCAATCAAGAAATTATATATCAACCACAGGGTTAGACTGCTACTATTCACCAAACATGCTCCATTATATCTTAATTAAAGTGGTTTTTATTTTAAATTTTTTACAGCTGGTGAAAAGATGATTATTTTCCCCATAGGAGCCTGCACAGCACCTTTCAGTATTCTGTTAATTATTCAACAGGTTGTAAGCTACGTAGTAAATCTGACTTGAGTTCTTTGTGTTCTGTAACAAGTGCATGAGGTGCCTTCAGCAACAAGGTCTTACTGTCATGTTCCAATGGGAAACCAAGAGCAATGGCAGGATGCTGCATTGTTTTGAGGATCTCTGGGACACCTTTTATCAATGAGTCAAGAGGAGATATGCTATTCCTGCCACTGTACTTTTTATTTAGCAGCCTATGGCTTTTGAGATAAGCATACTCAGAAATTTCATGAGTACACTAGTGAAAAACGTTACTAGGATAATAAACTAGTTTCTGATTAGATTTTAGGTTTGATCCATTGGGGGGGGCAGGTGCCTTATACTGCAAAGCTGACAGAGAATTTGTGGTTGTGGAACTTACAGGCAGCAGTTGTGAACTTACTATAGTATTTTGCTAATGAGCCACAGTATCAATTATTTCTCTAAATTTGTATCTCTCTGCTCATAGTTTAGTGCAGCTTTCAGACCTCACCAAAGAGTTTCTTTGTGTGATGAATGTGGTTAACACAGAAACTCAGCTATTCAGAATTTATAGAATAAGTATCATAGAGTACTCAACCACAATGGGATGTCTGTGTAACACTTCCTCCCCCAAATTCTGGGATTATTGCTGAAAAGGAAGTAGAAAGATCATAAGAGGACTAGAGCAGAACAATTTGTTCTAGACATGAAAGGACCACTGCCCTAATGAAATAATCACAGCTGCTGCTGCATGCACAAAAACAAGCCAGTCAAAATTCCAACATGTAGGCATGGAGGAACTCATGCAGCTACTCCCATAGCTCCAGAACCACTGAGTCTGTTTTCTTTAAGATATCTATCCCCATGCACAAAACTTAAGTCCAAATGGATCAAAGAGCTCAACATAAACCCAGCCACTCTGAATCTCTTAGAAGAGAAAGTCGAAGGCACCCTTGAATGAATTGCTTCCTGAACACCAGTAACACAGACACTGGAAACAACAATTAATAAATGGGGCCTCCTGAAGCTGAGAAGCTTCTGTAAAGCAAAGAGCACAGTCAACAAGACAAAACAAAAGCCCACAGAATGGGAGAATATCTTCACTAACCCCACACCTGACAGAGAGCTGATCGCCAAAATATACAAAATACTCAAGAAGCTAGTCACCAAAACACCAAATAATCCAATTAAAAAGTGGGTACAGAACTAAATAGAGAATTCTCAATAGAGGAATCCAAAATGGCTGAAAGATAAGAAAGTGATCAACATCTGTAGCTATCAGTGAAATGAAAATCAAAATAACTCTGAGATACCATTTTGCACCTGTCAGAATGGAGTATGATGGGAGATGTCATTCTGTAAATTTGTTTTTCATACTGGTTAATGAATAATTCACTGTTGGCCAATAGGAAAGGAAGATAGGAGGGACTAGGAGACAAGGAGGAAAGAGGAAGTAGTAAGGAGGGGTCAGCATGTAGAGACTGGAGAGAACAGAAGGCCCACTCTCCAGTAAGATGAGACCACGTGGAAATACTTAGATGAATAGAAATGGGTTAGTAATTAAGACAAAGCTAGCCAATAAGAAACTAGTACCTGGCCAACAGCATTATGTCAAATACAGTGTGTGTGTGTTATTTGGGGCTGGCATGGCAGTGGCTCCAGGCTGCCGGAAAAACTACTCTTACAGGAGTACTACTCAGTGGGGGGGAGGGGGGCAAGAGAATCTTGAAATGAACAGGCAAATGCATGGAACTAGAAGAAACAATTCTAAGTGAGGTAATCCAGCCACAAAAAAACAAACATAGTATGTACTCACTCATATATGGAATTTAGTCATACACCAAAGGATCACCAGTCTACAATCCACTTACCAGAGAAGCTAGGAAACAAGGAGGACCCTAAAAGAGACATACATGTTCTCCTGGAGAAGAAGAAAGGGACAAGATCTTCTGGTCAGATTGGGAGCTTTGGGTGTGGAGGGAAGAGGGAGTTAGGAAAAAGAGAAGGAGTGAAGAGGAGGTGTGAGGAAGACATGCATGTGGGAGCAGAAAGGTTGAGTCGGGGAAGAAATAGAGGAGAGCAAGAAAAGAGATACCTTAATAGAGGGAGCCATTATAGGTTTAAAGAGAAATCTGGCATTTAGGTAAATGTTCAGAGACCTACAAGGATGACCCAAAATAAGAATCTAAGCAATAGTGGAGATGCTACCTCAAATGCCCTTCCTGGTCAGATAATGAGATTGATGACTATGGCATATGTCATCCTAGAGACTTCATCCAGTAGCTAACAAAAGCAGAGGCAGACACCAACAGATGAACATTGAGAACTGCTGGAATCTAGTTTTAGAGAGGGAGGATTAATGAGCACAGGGGTCAAGAACAGGCTGGAAAACACACACACACACACGCACGCACACACACACACACACACACACACACACACACACACAGAGAGAGAGAGAGAGAGAGAGAGAGAGAGAGAGAGAGAAACAGCTGACCTGAATAAGGGGAAGCTATAGACCCCAGACTAATAGCTGGGAAACCAGCATAACACTGTCCCAGACCCCCTGAGCGTGGGTCTCAGTTAGGAATCCTGGGCAGTCTATAGGACCTATGGCAGTGGAACCAGGCTGTATCCTTAGTGTATGAATGGTCTTTGGGAGCCAACACCCCATGGAGGGATACTCCCTTAGCCTAAAGACATGGAAGAGGGCCTAGGCGATACCCCAAATGACATGACAGATTTTGATGATTCCTCATGGATGGTCTCACACTCCCTGGAGGGTGGATGAGGGATGGGATGGGGGTTCGGTAGGGGGCATGAGAAGATGGGAAGAAGAGGTACCTGGGATCAATATGTAAAATTTAAAAAATATATATTGAAGAAAAAAGAAAGATGTCAAATTAAATAACAATAAAGGAAATTCATTTAATATTCCTAAACCATTTAAAATGTGAAGTATTATAAAAGTGTGTAACAAGATTTCTCATATGTAGAGGACAGGAAATGAAAAGCTAGGAAAATATATGTAAAGGATTAAACATTTCCTACACCATTATCAAGTATTTTTCCTTATAGTATATATCTTTTAACCCAGTTTCTTAATTTGAGAGTGTTCAAATATGGTCCATGTAACTAAATTTGGGCATCATGAAAGAACTGAAAAAAATCTAAGAGGTTTTTAAACATGCAGTAATGAAAATCTTCCTGCAATGTTCCCTCTGATGCACCTTGCCACTTCATTGTGTTCTTGTTTCAAAATGTATAGCTTTGGAGTTCAATGTTTTCTGCACTCCCATATAAACACAGTGGTTTGTTAATGAAAAACAATGACTTTTAAAAGTAGATTTATTTATTTAGATTTTCTGTGTTTTGCCTGCATGTGTGCATATGTATGTATGTATGTATGTACGTACCTGTGTGGTGCTCATGTTGCTTCCTGTGAAACTGTAGTTTTAGATGTTTTATCAGCTGCTGTGTGGAAACTAGGAATCAAATATGGGTTTTTCAAATAAGCAGCAAGTACTTTTAACCACTGGACAATCTTTCCAGGCATGAGAACATTAGCATTTTAATATTTTCTATCATTCTTTAACATTAAAAATAAATGGATTTTGTATGTCTTTAGAGTACACCATGCTAGAATGATTGATTTTATTTTTAAATTGTTGTTTGACTTAACTTTCATTTTAAAATATCACTAAATTCAGGGGGGTTGTGTCGGTTCAATGCTGGTTTCCCAGCTATCAGTCTGGAGGGTCCATTAGCTCCCCCTTGTTCAGGTCAGCTGTCTCTGTGGGTTTCTGTAGCCTGGTCTTGTCCTCCCTGGGCAGTCTAAGGGACCTCTCACAGTGGAACCAGGATGTATCCCTGGTGCACAAAAGAATTTTGGGTGCACATTCCCCATGGAGGGATACTCCCTTAGCCTGGAGACAGGAGGGAGGGACTAGTCTCTACTCCAAATGACTTGACAAATTTTGTTGATACCTCCTGGAAGGCATCACCCTCCCTGTGGAGTGTGGGTGGGGTAATTGGATGGGAAGGAGAGAGGGAGGAAAAGAGAGGGAGAGGGGGAGGGCACTGGGATCAATATGTAAAATCAGAAAAATAATAATAATAATAATAATAAAAGGAAAACAATATCACTAAATTAATTTTGGCCTTGGAGTGGGATTATAAATTCTAACTATTTTTGAGAGGGCCATGAACATAGTACTTTCATTTTGAACTATGTATGTAATGTGGAGTCACATTGCCAGCATCAACTATAATAAAATAAAAATATTGGCCTGCTCCAAATAAGATTGAAAATTCTCTATAATATCAAAATTTCACCCATAAAAATTTATATAAAATAAATGTGTACCTACCAATAATTGTACACATTTTCTGTGATCTTTGCTAGGTAGAGAATCAGATTCAGTTTCAACAAATAAATTAATTTATTTATCACTTATTTTCATAAAATATTGGTATGTGTATTCATTTTACACATCCCTGGGTTATCTAAAATTTTCTTGGGTGAAAGCAGTTATGAGTGAATAATGTTGAAGGAGCCCTTTGCTTGGAATCATTTGACTGAGTGTAAAGAGATAGGTATAAAAACATTCATTGTAACCACACTCAAAATGGGAAAAAGATAGAAACAAACTAAATATCCTTTCACCATTAATGATAAACATCACGCTTATGAAACTCTCTTCCACACAGGTGGATTAGTTATTACATTTGATTCATGCATATCAGCTTTTGGATGCTTTTCATGTATTTAAAAAATATGGAGGGTTTCACGAATTTGTATATCATCCTTTCACAGAGGCCATGTTAATCTTCTTTGTATTGTTCCAATTTTGAAATATATGCTGCCAAAGCAAACACACTTACTGTGTTTGTAGCAGTTATGTTCACTCATGTTACTAAATATAAGCCTAGTTTTTTCCTCACTGCAATTAAATTTCCATAAATATGTAACTTGAGTTTGCTGTTCGAATTTTTTTACATATGGTATTTAAATCAATATGTATTCTATAAAATTTTAAACCACACAAGTCAGTTTTCTATTTTAGGAAATGGTGAAAACCTACTCAGTAACCATAGAGACAAATCATAAATATTTCATTTCAGGGTTTTGGTGGAAATTGGAAATTGAGTGAATTAATGGAATAAGAAAGAGGTACAGACTTAAATTAATTGCATCTTTAAGGTTTTATTTCTTTGTGTTTGCCTGTGTACCTGTGTGTGTGTGTGTGTGTGTGTGTGTGTGTGTGTGTGTGTGTGTGTATGTGTGCATGTTTGTGTGAGTTTTTGGATATACATGTATGCACAGGTATGTCTGCACATACGTGTAAATGCATGTGAAAAACAAGCAGACAACTGTTTCTGTGTCTGAAAAACCACCCTGGTTTTTGAGACATGGTCTCTGAATGGCCTGGAAATCACCAAGTAGGCTACTTTGATTGGCCTAACCTTCCCGCTGTTTCTGCTTTCCCAGCCCTGGGCTTATAAGGCAGGCCTCTGTCACACTGGTTCCTTCATTTGGGTTCTAGGGGTCAAATTCCGATATGTGTCCTGAGCAGCTAGTGATTTCCCAATGATCTCTAATCTCTTTGTGCTGTTTCTTATAACAGGCAAAAAGATTCCATCAGAAGAGGTTTGAAGAAAATAATATGTTCAATCTTGGTGATCAGATAAGGAAACAATTCTCTGCTTGTTTAGTTACAACCACAAGCCAGGCTCCTGGAACACCTCTGAGGCCCATTTGTGTATTTCCTTAAGCAAAAACTTATTCTATATTAGTTGAATAAGAATATTCATCCCAAACTCTTGAGATGTTACTTCACCTGGATATAACATATGCACCTGACTCGTCTATAAAGGGGATCCTGCTAGGTATCTTATTGTTCTGACACAGTTTAGGCAAGTTCATGATTTCATACATGCTGGTATGTGAGTTCCTAGGAACTGCTGGGAAACAGGAGTCAGGACTGCTTATTGGCCTCTTCTCAGATTACTAATGACTTTTACTAATTATTCATCTAATTTTATTTTAATGCCATTTAAGTAACTCATGCAAATCAAATACATCCTGTCTGACTATGTCATTATTAGTCATGACCAGATATTTTTTCTGTCTATAACTAAAGGCATTCAAAGTTATTATAAGTATTTGGTGAAATTTAAAAAAAAATGTTTATTTAATAGTGCCATGTTGGTTAGTATTTAACATTAGTGCTAAGAGTTAGTACATCAATGTGTCATAATATAAATAACAACAATACACACTATATACATATCTATGTGATAGACTTAAACTCTGAGTTGTACATTCATGGAAAGTTATAATTCAACTCTACTTGTCCAACACATTGTAAAAAGTTCTAATATACTCAACATAGTCTTACATAAATGCATAAAGGCATTTACTTTTTTCCATTTGTGAGACTAAAAGTAAAAGGAACTTAATTTTCATTCATTTAATAATTTCACTTAGAAGCATTAGCTATTTATCTTATGCTAAGTAAAACATCAACATTTTTGCATGCATCTGTGTACATCATAGGTGAAAAGTGAGCTAGGAAAGAAGAAAAAGCATATATTTTGAGCAATGAGATAGATGTTACTAATAAGCTAATGCATGAATAATGCAAAGACGCTATAAAAATAAATTCCATGACATTAGCAAACATAAAATAAAGAGCATAACCTGGAATAATTATGGTGGCTACAGGGGAAGAATGGAGGCAGGGTTGGATCATTTATGTCCCTCTGGATCAAGGTAATAATATTGACATTCTTTTACAAGTGCAAAAGAATGTCACCCAAGGATTTTTCCACAGGTGATAATTCTGAAATATACTGCAGAAAAAGTGCAAAATAAACAAACAGTACTAGAACTAAAGACTATACACAACAACCAGTAGGATCTTGAAAAACTGAAAACTGTGGGAACTACAATAAGGACCAATAGCCATATTCACCATCAGATAAAGTCGTAAGAGAATGAGTCAAGAAAAGAAGAGCCAAGAGAAGATATCAATAAAAAGTTTTAAAACTAGAGAGAAAAGATACTAAACATGAAAATTAATTAATTTAAAGAAAGTTATGGGAGATATATAAGATGCTAATGTAGGAAGATGCTAATGTAGGAAGATTATGGATTTGAAGCTATAGACGAAGTTTAAGTCACTCTCAGTTGTTTAGCCAGACCCTCCCTCTAACAAACTCAATGCATATATGTATGTGTATGTATGTATATTAGAGAGGCATAGCTTAATGGTAGAGTACTAGCCTATCACACACAGGACTCTAAACTTAGTACCCAGTACTGAAAATAATTCATGAGCATTAACACATGTAACAAATACACTTGAGGAAGAGTGGAGAAAACAGAACAGTCATGGGTAATAGTGCAAACCTGTAATCTTAGCATCTGGGGAGGGGGGCGTTGAGGTAGGGGGAATGTAATCTCCAGTCTAGTGTGTACTACATAGCAAACCCAGCACTAAATATAGAAGGAAAAGAAATAAATGCAATTACCTGGGAATGCTGTCACATGACTGTAGTCCTAATTTCCAAGAGGTTGATTTAAGAGGATGGTAAATATTATTAGTTTTAAGAAGTAAAACTTCTTAAGAAGTGGTGATTTAAACAGATCCTTTGCATTTGTTATCTGATATATACACAGGGTTGATATTATATGAAAAAGTGTCAGCATCATTAGGGATGAGGTTGAGAATACTTATTTATACAGAGGGCTACAATTCACATCTACAAAAGTGTGCTAAAGAAGTGGATCAAATACATTTTCAAGACAGTGCTTTCAGTATAAACTGGGAGATCTGCTTTGGAAATTTTTGCATATGTTGAAGAAAGGAATCCATCTTAACTTTTACTTGTCTACTCACATAAGCAAAGACCAAATCTATGGAAGGCTTGTTTGCAGTGTTTAAAACAGCCTTGTTACAGATGCAAGTTCAACTATCCAAATGACTGTCAACAGGAAGAGAAATCTGCTTTGGGGAACATTTCCAAGAAGTTAATAATGCTTTGTTCTTTGTGGCTGTGATTATTAATCTTATGTGTCTGTTTTGTTGTTTTCTAACACATATTTTAGATGAAATCTCTACTTACAAATATTTATATAAATTTAAAAGCAGCTACAGTTCACTAGTTGCTATTTTCAAACAAGCAGTTATCTTTTCGCTTTAAATTGAATCGAGGTTAGAGGGATGCTCATGAAATACTTGGCTTTTCAATTCAATGTCTTTTATATTTTGTTCTAATATGTTATCCTCCATGGGGCAGGAACTCTTGGAGAGCAGGGAACAAAATCTAATTAAAGAAGACTCCCTTTTAGCATCTCACACTACAACTCACCGTGACTGTTCCAAATAGTTCACAGAAAATCAAGAAAAATTCAAACCTGTCTTAACATCAAAAATAATTGCTTTAAACAGGCTCTGGAAGGGCCCTTATTAAATTTTATATTACTTCACCCACAAAATTATGGAAGGTAACATTCCTCATCTTGCCTCTTAATGGAAGATTTGGGATTCTGGCTCTGTAATTCATATGTGTTTCTCTCTCAAATTAATACTACTCATACTGACTGGACATTCTAATTTCACTCAGTTGCTATAATAAAGTATTTTGATTAAAAAGCAACTTTAAATAAAAAGAAGTTTATTTGCTTTACAATTCCAGTTACAGATCATATTTGTGGAGAAGTCAAGACAGAAACTCAAGAAGTTGGTCATATCATTTCCACATTCCAAAGCAAAGAGAAATTCATAATAACCATGCTTCCAATTTTCTTACCCAGCTAACTTTCTTCATCTTCCAACAGTTTAGGTCCTGATCCAGGAAATGATGCTCCCCGTAATGAGCTGAGTCTCGCTTCATCAATAAACTGTCACAGACATGTCCATAGGACCACTGATCCAGAGAATTCACCAACTGAAACTCTTTTCCTAGACTGATAAGTCAAGTTGGTAGCCAAACTAACCATTGTACATGGGAACTACTTTTGGCTGATCATATTAGAACAGATAATTTCTTTCCTTTACTTTGTGAGAATTATAAGCAATTGCAGATATATGCTAATATTATGTACTAAATGTTAATCTTGTGATTAACATGACAACAATGCTGAAAGGAACAGATGGAACCTCAAAGTTTGAACTCCATGTTGTGTTCTACATTAGAGTATCAGGATACATTTATTTGGACCTTCTACCCTGCCACTGACATATTTGAATGCTGCTCTGTATAGAGTTAGAAAATCAACTAAAAACACCAAGCATATCAGCATTTAATATATTCAAAGTCACGGTTGGAGAAAGAAGTCAATTTTGTCAGTTCAAATTATAGAATATAATTAAAATATTTTTTCTTCCCTGCATATCTAAACTATTAAAATCTTTAGAAATGAAAGAAATAATTTTATAGATGTAGCACTTCCATGAAAACTGTTTGATGTGATTGAACTATTAGCATAAGAAGGTGTATTACCCTTATAACATACTGATAGGGTTTGTGACTTTAAAGATATTGTTAAAGTACATGTGGTTAAATGTGTACTAAAATTACTTTGATTCAAAGAACTAGTATTGACATTAATTATTCCATAATTTTAAAAGATTCATGTTATATGCTTAACTTTATGATTGTGATTATTATAACAACTTTTAAACATTAATATTTTGTCTTTTCTTAATTTATCTAAATAATAAAATGATGTTTTTATTCTTGGTAAGATTAAGTTCATCTCTGTGGACATATGAAGAACATTTGGATTCCTGTGTTAAATAAGAGTGCAGTGTAAAAGAAGAATGGTTGCTAAATTTTTGTTTCAAATATGACTGCCCTCCAGATTTTCAAAGGCATAGTAGAGGTGATAACAAATATTCTGGAGTATGGGTCATTGTTGTCGTTAGCTGGCCAGAAACTAGATGTTTCTGAAGGCCTTGTGTGCAAGGATATAAAGCACAACCATCAACAGATTGTGTCTTAGTTATTCTTAGCAGAAGCATATGTGTTATCAAGATCTGCCAAGACATAATTTGCATAATTTTCTATGGCAAATAGGAACCATTGATTTCCTATTGTGAAACAACACAGTAAAACGATTAAGATGAGCATAAGCTGAATAAAAACTTAATTCCAAAAGTACATTAGCTGATATTTTCAAATTATGCCTGATGCTTCAAAATATAGCAGAAATTTAAAAACAAATGAACAATCTTGAATTGACTTGGGCATAGGGTATTATCTAAAGATGTAAAAATAAAATATGCCTTATTATTTTAGCTAAGAACTTGCTGTAAAATATATACATCTATGGGAATTAAACACTTTTAAAAATTTTATCTGTATATGATAGATGAGACTATTTTAAACATTTATACAATGTGTTAGTTAACATTTCAAACTTCTGGAGGAGTTTAGTTTGAATGATTAACAGACTAATGATTGTGTATATGTATAAAATATGTGATTTCAATGCATGTTTGCAGTATTTACTGATCAAATCAGATGATTAATATTTTTATTTTCTTTTTTAAAATAAACTTTTGTCACATCTATACATTATGGAATTATTAAATAAATTAATTAACTTCAACTAGTTGTCTTCTTTTTTGCCTGTGTGGTAGGAATATTAAAAAGAACTACTCTCTGAATTTTCAGTAAAGGATTATATACAATTAAATATAGAAAAATATAAGAACTTCAGAAATTACAATGTGTTAATACTAATTTTTAGTTTAATTTGATTAATTTGTTGTTTAAGGCTTTTCAGATACTTGAAATTTGAAGGTAAATGGATGGAAGTAGAAGAAACCATCCTGAGTGAGGTAACCCAGTCAAAAAGCAAAAGATGATATATACTCACTCATATATGGTTTTTAGACATAGAGCAAAGGATTACCAGCCTACAAACCACACTGCCAGAACCTTAGAGAGACATACATTGTCCCCTGGTGAAGGAGAAAGGGACAAGATCTCCCAAGTAAATTGGGAGCATGTGGGAAGGGAGAGGGAGTTAGGAGGAAGAGGAGGGTAGAGGCAAGAATGAGGGAGCAGGAAGACTGAGTAGGGAAATAATAGAGGAGAGCAAGAAAAGAAGTACCATAATAGAGGGAGCCATTATAGGTATAAAGAGAAATATGGCACTAGGGAAATGTCCGGTGATCTACAAGGATGACCCCAACTAACAGTCTAAGCAATAGTGCAGGCTACTTCAAATTCTCTTCCTCAATAATGAAATTGATGACTTTCTTATATGCCATTTTAGAGACTTCATCCAGTAGCTGATGGAAGCAGAAACAGACACCAACAGCAAAACACTAAGCCAAACTCTTGGGATCCAGTTGCAGACAGGGAAGAGTGATGAGCAAAGGGGTCAAGACCAGGCTAGAGAAACCCATAGAAACTGCTGACCTGAACAAACGGAGCTCAGGGGTTCCACCTGATAGCTGGGAAATCAGCAAAGGACGCACCCAGATTCCATGAATGTGGTGTTAGTTGGGAGGACTGGGCAGTCTAGGGGACTCTAGTAATGGATCAGTATTTACCCTAGTATACAAATGGACTTTGGGAGCCCATTCCACAAAGAGGGATACTCCCTCAGCCTAGACACTTAGGAGAGGGCTTGGGCCCCACTCCAAGTGATATGACAGACTTTGAAGACTCCCCATAGAAGGCTTCCTTCCTGGGGTGATATGACAGACTTTGAAGACTCCCCATAGAAGGCTTCCTTCCTGGGGAGCAGAAAGGGAATGGGATGGGGGCTGGTGGAAGAAACAGGGGAGGATGGGAGGGTGCAGGAACTGGGATTTATATGTAAAACTAGCTTGTTTCAAATTTGAATAAAAGAAATTATATAAAAAAGAAATTTTCTTCTTTAGTATTTCCTGTTCAGTTGAACTGTAATGAATAAACTTAATACTATCAAATCGAAGCCCAAAATAAAAATCTAAATGTAACTTTTCTAGCTCTGTTTTTTTTTTTTATTATAGGGCAACAAAGGATAAAATACTACAATTATTTAGATATATTTTACTTCATTATACTAGTAACAAAATAAAATTAACATTACTAAATTAGACTACCTATAGTGTTTTTATACAATTCCAGAGTATTCATGAATTCTCCATTTAATTCCTTTCAACACAGATTCATTGGCTGTAACTAAATTGCTAGGGATTTAAATAGATATGTAAAAAGTTCCTACATTTACCATGTCTTCTTGAGAAACATGGTGTTAGGCACCATGAAGTCCCACAAAGTACATCTGCTATGGAGTGGCCATCTTGTCAAAGATACCAGAGGTAAGGCAGTGTTGAACTCTGTCCTGACCTGTTGCACTGACCACGCCCATTGGGGGTGGGGACAGGTGTGGACATGACCTGGGGGAACTAAGTCTGAGGGAGGAGACCCGGGTGCTCTCTTTTGCTTGCTGGACAGAGACAGAGAGGATCTGGAGACATCCTTGGGACAGGAACCTGCTGCCGTTCATCTGTCTCTGCTATAAGTTATTTCTCTCTGAATAAACATCTATTCAGCCTATCTGTTTTTCCGGATACTTATTATTCCATGATATTGAAAAGTTTGGTTGGAGATCTTTAATTCTAGCATGCCTACATCAAAATGAGAGGTAGAAACAAAATAACCCTTGAGTAGCTAGTCTAATAAAGACAGTAGCAAATAGTGAGAGACACCTTTTCAAACAACATAGAATGCAAGGATAGATATCTGAGCTTGTCCTATGATTTCTACACATGTACTTTTCACTTCACCTGTGTCACATGCAGGTCCACATGTACATTGACACACCAACACACATACATACACACATACACACACACGCACACACACTCACTCACAGTACACACCAAAGAAAGTTATATAACCAAGACCAAATACACAATAGGTCCACTCAAATAAGTCCAAGATAAAGTTTAATAAATGAAAAATGAATGGATAAGGGGACCAACTCTTCCTGGACATGTGTTGAGGAGTCTTAAAGCCTTAACTGGTAATGGTGTTGTTGGTGTGGGTGAAATACTTCTTCACTTTCTGATGTTCCTTTTCCTATAACGAAACAAAGATGTTGCCAATGAATAACTTGATTCCCCGATTAGCAGCTGTGTTAATCTCCCTTGTTTCCAAATCAAAGAGCTCATCAGTCTTAACAACCGAGAACTTCACTTATGCCAGAAACAGTTACATTAAACCCTCCACAGATACCTTAAGACAACTTTGTGCAGATTGGAGCTGATTTCTCCTGAAGGTACAGCCTCAGCTTCAGCTGTTACAATGGTCTGTACCAGGCTTTTTGCTACCCAAGTGTCAATGAACTTGAAATAACCTGCCAGGCAACTTATTAGTCTATCTAATAAGACTTCCCAGTCTCACTCAAAGGGTTTCTTGGGATACATTCCCCTGTGCTGATTCCCCTGGTGTGAGAACATTGGGTTCAGTAAAAGGATTCTGTTAGCAGTGTTTTCTTTCCTATTTCTTGAAGTGCCAGGAAAGATAGTAATATAAGAAAGAAGCTGCAAAAATTGGACTGGACTGTGGCTTCCTGCAGCAGACAAAGCAGACAGTAGCAGCAACGAAAGAGAAATTGTAGTCCACTGTTGACACTGCACTGACATGGTGACTCATTGCTGCTATTGTTGGCATTGGCCCTGTGCATCCAGTGCTTATTTCATGAGTATGTGGGCTCCCCCAGCTTCTGAGCAGCCATCAGGGAGGTCAGGCAAGCAGCAAAGCAAGCACGTGTCAGTAGTGACAACAATCACCAGGTTGTGGAAGGAACCAAGCAGATATGCCTGACAGCTAAATACATTGCTCAAGACTTTCATAGAAGCTGGGGAGGTGAAGGAGTGGGGATCAGATCTCTGACACTAAGAAGGAGGCAGATCTTGCCTTCTCTGTTCCCAGATTTTAGGCTTCACTTCTAGAATCCTCACTTTGGTTCTCTTATTTCAGGGCTGAGTTTCTATTCTCTGTTCATTTAATGTTCCTATTTTCTAATATCATTCAATACATTTGTAACAGAAATTTTAAATCCCTTTCCTATTAATTCTTACTTGTAAATTTGTTCCTCTGTTATCCACTTTGAAACATAAGACAGTTTTGCATGTTTGATAATTTTGCATCATATGATTGGGAATAATTTTATTAAGCAGAAAATCTTGTTTACTTATTTTCCGTATTTAGATTTTATTTTGACTTATAATTAATTTACTTGTATCATCAGTTAGATGGCTGAAGATATTGTTTTGCTCTACGTGAATGGTAATAGTGGGTAGGTGAGAAGATCTTTCAGTGGCCCCTCTGACATTTTTCCTTGCTCTGGAAGCTTGGTTGCAATTAGTAGTCACAAGAGCTATGAAATAGTGAAACTCCATGCCGTCTTAGTGATACAGTCTCCGCTCAGGCCTAGGACTCAGGGACAATATCACTTGGTAATTACCTTATAGTAGAGTTCTTAGATCAGAGTCTCAGTTGTTTAGTTGAGAGGATGTGACTGTTCTCAGAACTTTTCTAGTAACAAAATCCTAATTTCTCATTTCTGATGTCCTGTAGCCTTTAATCCTTCTTAGTCTCCACTCAATATCTCTCTCTCTCTTTCTCTCTCTCTTTCTCTCTCTCTTTCTCTCTCTCTCTCTCTCTCTGATACCACACTCCACCACACAGAGACACACAAACAAATATAACAGTTCTTCCTTTCACTCTTTCCTCTTCAATCACTAGGTTAGAAATTTCAGACACATTTATGGTCCTGAAGATGGAATACATGTGGAGGGTTAAATTCTCTTCTGAAAGATCCCATTTCCTTAGATCCATACTTCTGATAAAATATGATGTCCTTAGTTGCCTTATGATTAATTCCAAGTCTATATTTTCTGACATAACGTGTAACTATCCACCTTA
Organism: Phodopus roborovskii; assembly: GCF_943737965.1. Lineage (NCBI taxonomy): Eukaryota > Metazoa > Chordata > Mammalia > Rodentia > Cricetidae > Phodopus > Phodopus roborovskii. Next base: position 3,331,432 of record NW_026125444.1, read on the forward strand.
GAGTGTTGCTTTAAGGCCCTTTCCATTGCATTAAAGCAAATTCAAATGAAGTCACAAAAATCTTGAAAAATGTAGCTATTTCAGGTTAGAACCCTCCACTGCAATTTCTGATCATGGAAAAAAACAACAGGAAATAATAAAATACAAATTCATGAGATAAACCACAATATGCACTTCATTTGTCTTCGGCACTAATTCTACTAGCAGCTCTAAGTCTTTCTTGATGGCTGTTTCTCTAAAAGACTCAAGTCTACTCTAAATCCCACCCACATGCTTTCTGCCCCTTGGTGGTACCTTTGGATCGAACCTTATCAACAAGAAAATGAGAGCTGCTGCAGTAGTTTGTCCTTTTTCCCATTAACCTATAGAACCAGGAAATCAAAACCCAAACATGGGCAGTAGGTACCGAAGGACTGGGAGAGGAATTAGGAAAAAGAGGGCTAGTCCTTACAGAGCAAAGATCAATAAAACAACAAGCATTGTTTCCTCCTTTAAGGCTGATACAATTTTTGATTTACATAATCTCTGCTATACTAAGCATGGCATTTTATATTTCTAGTGACTTGAGTAATGAGTTGAAGTCTCTTGTGCACATCTTTGATGTTTCTCTGTTTTGCAAGCAGTGGGAGGGCAGAAACTTGGCTACAGTATAATTATAGTGTGCACCCATCAGGAAGTCTTCTGTTACAACCTTGGAACAATTTCAAGGAGTTTGGAAGCAATGGAGCAAACATGAATTGGATCTAATTATATACATGAAGCAGTATTTGTTTTCATTTACTTTTATCAAAGAGTGGAGTGACTAACATTCCAATGTACATAAAAATTACATTTCTTCAATAACTGTGTTTTGGGGTGATTAGAATTAACCTTGAGAGGGTATGAATTTTGTCTTGCTTTGATTAAAATACAAGAATATAAAGAAAATAAAAATTTAGGAAAAATATATAGCAGCTTTTATTACCATAGTTTTATAATAAGTACAACTTGAAATCAAGAAAGTTGGGAACTCTAGCAGTTCTTTTAGCTATCCAGTGTCTCTATTCTTGTTGCTGTTGTTTGTTGGTTGTTAGTTTTATTTTTCCATATGAAGCTCAGAATTCTTCTTTCAAGATACATGAAGAATTGGGTTGAGATTTTGATGAGGATTTCATTGAATCTTTAGATTGCTTTTGGTAGGAGGACCATTTTACTATGTCAATCCTAGTGATCCAGGAACATGGGATATCATTCCATCTTTTGATATAGTCTTCAGTTTCTTCAAAGACTGGAAGATTTTATCACACACCTGTTTCACTACTTTGTTAGAGTTACCCAAGATATTTTATGTTAATTAAGGCTCAAGTAAAAGATACTGTTTCCCTGATTTCTTTTTTCAATTCACTCATCATTCATATACAGAAGAACCATTGATTTTGTGTTAATTTTCTATTTTTCTGAAAGTGTTTTTCAGCTGTAGGAGTTTACCCAGTATAATTTTTAGGTCATTTATGTATACTGTCATATAACCTGAGAATAAATATATGTTGAATTTTTCCTTTCCAATTTGTATCCCCTTGATATCCTTCACTTGCTCTAAGGCTTCCAGTACCTTTAACTAGGTATGGAAAGGGAGGGAAAACTTCTTGGTCTTGATTTAAGTGGAATTTCTTCGAGTTTTTATCCATTTAAGTTGAAGAAGGTTAGGGGATTAATGTAAACTGCCTATATTATGATGAGGTGTATTCCTTGAATCTATATTCTCTCTAGGACTTTTTATCACAAAGGAGTGTTAGATTTTGTCAAAAAACCTTTCTTCATCTAATGAGATGATCATGTAGTTTTTGTCTTTTGGTCTTTTACAATTTCTATCTTGTTGACTGTAATTTGCCTTAAATGCCAACCCTTCCTACTCATTAGAGTTCACTGATGAATTAGGAAACATTCTAAATACTACTGCTGACATTCTTGCTATCCACTACTGACCTACCCCTTCATCACTTTCTTTGTTCTCACACCTTTACTTATTACAAAACAATCAAGCATTGCTATCATGGCCTGCCACTGATTTTTATATTCAAGCAAGTGTTAGGCCCTGCGAGGAACCTTGTAAATATCACATAATATAGAAAAGTATTCCCCATGTACCATAATAGGGATTTTGTCAACATACTTGATATTATAATGTCAAAAGTTACAAACATTTTATAAATTTAGTTACACATTTTAAAAAATCATCTAACTGGCTACAATAACTTCTTCTTTTTTTTTAGTCACAGTTAATTTTTGTCAACTTGACATAAACTAAGGTCACCTAGAGAGAGGTAGCCTCAATGGAGAAATTTTCTCTATCAGATTGGCCTGTTGGTATGTGTGCAGAACAATTTGTTTGTTTGTTTGTTTGTTTTTATTGAGTGTTTTTGGAGGACCAAGGCCTGGCCAGACCTTGGGTGGTAGCACTTATTCTGTAAAAAAGAAATCTAAGCAATCCACTATGAACAACCCAGAAGCCAGTGTTCCTCTGTGGTCTGTGATTTAGTCCCTGTATTCAGGTTTCTGCCTTGACTTCCTACCCTGTCTTCCTTTGATGATGGACTGCAATCTATAAGACAGATAAATTATTTCCTTCCTGATAGTTTTGATCAGTTTCTTTTTAATCACAAAAACAAATATCAAACTAAGGACAATACCTTTTATTTCCTTCTCTTCTCCCACAGTCAGCTAGGATTATAAGTAGTACACTTGAATACAACAAAGAAATTAGAATGGTTTTCTCCTAATTTTACTGGAAATGTTTTTGCCTTTTGCTTTAAAAATAATGTTGGATTATGGGTTTGCTGTATATAGCCCTTAAAACATTGTGGTATGTTCTATCTATTCTCCTAGCTCCTGCCTAGGGGATTTGTCATAATATGTTCAATTTTGCTAATAGCCTTTTCTCTTTCTATTGAGATAATCACATGTTTTTGTTTTTAAGTCTGTATGTAATGTATCACATCTGGTAATACTCATAAGTATTTTATTTATTACTATCTAATGATATTAAAGTGTACTTGGAATAAAGCAATCTTCAACACAGCAAATAATCTTTTTACTATGTCATCGAATTTAGTTTATAAGAATTCTGGGGGAAAATTTTACATCTTCATTTCTCTGTGAGATCAGCTTATATTTATTCATGTCACATCTTTACCTGATTTCAGTGTTGGATAAATAGATACCTCATAAAAATAATTTGCTAGCATTCCTTCACTTTCCATTTTATGGTATAGTCTGAGAAACAGTGGCCTTAATTTTTTGTAATGTCTAGAGGAAGGCAGCTGTAGGTTCATTTGCCCTTGGCAGCTTTTAGTTGAATTTTGTGGGATTATACTTTTTTTTTTTCCTGAAAGTACCTCTTGCCTTCAAAGAGATTGAGCTCATGTGGTGTGGCTCCAACCCTACACAAGTAACTACAAGTAACTAAGGAAAGTTGAGACTAGGAGCACAAGTTTCTACCAGGGAGGAGCACACTAACTTGTAGTAAGTACCAAATGGTCAGCCCTTAAAACATGCATACAAGCAATATTAAACAATCAAAGCAGGAACACATACGTATATACATACTCATATATTCATGTAATAGTAATTAATAAAAAAAAGAGGACAAGAATTTAAAGAAAGCAAGAAAAAAGAATATGTGAAGTTTTGGAGGTAGGAAAGTAAGTAAGAAATGTTGTAATTATAATACAAAAAAATTATCAAAGAAACTTTTAACTTTTTTCAAAGAGAATGTATTCTGTACCGGACCTTGTAGTAAAGTTGATAATATGCCTTGAGATAATTTAAGACTATTTATTTAGCTTTTACTATTCTGTGTACTAAGCTTGTATAAGTTTAACCTGCCCTTAAGAGAACAATGTAACCAATATTAACTATGTCTTGAAATTATTATGTAATAAGCTTTGATAGCCTAAGTAAATGCATACCTTAAATCTTAATTTTATATACTCTCCAATGTGTCTGACCCATGGGGGAGAGAGAGAGAGAGAAAGAGAGAGAGAGAGAGAGAGAGAGAGAGAGAGAGAGAGAGAGATATTGTTATAATCATTTGCTGAAATCAGCCAACTTACGAGAAGCAACCTTACAAAAATCAGGCATTCCATGAATGTTATAGGTAACATGATCTAGGTTGATAACATCTGTTTATCATTTTGAGTACTATTCTGGATCACTTGGAATGAATAAATTAATTTCTTCCCTTGTAAAATTCTATCAAATATGTCAGTAAATACTCCTTCATTCCTTTCACATACTAAATTTTATCTGCTATCAATAAACACAGTGGGGAGCTCTTTGTTAGGGACAGGCACACTTACATGGACAGATGAGACAAATATAACAGACAGACTAGTGACAGATGAGGAATCACAGGTCACAGAATGATAGATGACACGGAGAGGTATAGAGAGATTAAATTGGAGCTCACTCTTATTCAAATTATACCAAGAAGGAGTTTCTGTCTTCATTTCTTACTGTGATATCTATGTATTTTATTAGTATTGTCCTTGTATATGTATATGTGGGGTTTGAAAGAAAATGGCCCCCAAAAGTAAGTGGCACTAATGGGAGGTGTGGCCTCGTTGGAGTAGGTATGACCTTGTTGAAGGAAATGTCACTCTTGCACTATTGAGATGGGCTTTAGGGTCTCCTATGCTCAAGCTACATCCAGTGAAAGGGTTGACATCCTATTGCCTGCTGATAAAGTTGTAGCAGCTTCCTTTCCAGCACCATGGCTGTTTCCATGATGCCATGCTCCCCAACATATTAATGGACTAAACCTCTGAAACTGTAAGTCTCCACCTCAATTAAATATTTTCCTGTATAAGAGTTACTGTGGCTATGGTGTTCCTTCACAGTAATAGAAACCCTAACTAAGAAAGTGCATTGTGGAGCAGTACTCCTGACACATCCCATGGTAGAAATCAGAGAATAATTTTATGAGGTGGGTTTCTTCTTACATCTTTATGTGGGTTCTCAGGATTGAATTCCTACTGTTTGCACATCTTAATTACTGGGATTATAGATGGGCCCCGTCATGTATAGCTTTTTTAAGTTTGTTTTTTTTCCTAGAGACTCATAGATCTTGTATATTATATTCATAATTTTTATATTTGTTTAATTGTTTTTAAATGTTCTGGCTTTTTTTCCTTGACCTCAAGTCCTCATATCCTATCTTCCACCTGATCCATTATATCTCTTGAGACTTCCCACTGAATATTTTCAATTTGCTTATTGTAATTTCAATTTGAATTTTTTTCAATAATCCTATCTCATTGAATTCCTCTTTCAACTTCTGCATTTACTTCCTTATTTAACTCAGATCTTTATTTCTATCATTTTCAAATGCATTCAGGAGTATATATTAGTCTTCTTAGTTTACTTGAGTTTTTATTCTTCTATTTTCTGGCCTATTTGAAATTTCATGTCATTTGTGCCGTTATTGTGGGACTTGACATTCTTTTAGAGTTGTCATCATGCCACCTTGGCTCTTCATGTTTCCTATGTTTGTGCATTTGAATTTGCATATCTATGCTTAAATTCTCAATTGGATTTTTTTTATCATGATATTTTTTTTTAAGTTGAAACATTTAAGTTGATCTGCTGTGTCATAGAATTGAGATGTCATTCTACTACCAAGCTTGTGACCAAAGTCTCTACCACAAGAAGCCATGCTTGGCTACCCACCTTTAGGAAGCTAACTAAAACAATCAAATTGATAGTAAAGAGAAGGAAAAGGATAGTTATTCAATGTAGCCACATTGACAAGAAGTACAAACAAAAAACAAAAACAAAAAACAACAACAGCAACCAAAAAAAACAAAAACAAACAAAACAAAACAAAATGAAAAAAACATAGTTATCCTCTCAAATCTGTCTTCTGGTAATCTGATGTAAAATTAAACTATAAACAGAAAGTCAGAGGTATACACTCTAAGTAATCCTGGTCATTTTCATACTGTAAAGTGGTCTAGCAACTTGTTAGAAAAGGTGAGAAATTTCTTTCCTGCAGACAAGTTACTACCCAGGGTGGCACTTTTTACTTCTTGCAACTTAAGATACTGAGGAAACTGTCATTTCTTGGAATCTATTATTTCAGTAACATTGAGGCTTACAAGTATCTCTTTAGAACACCTTTATTCCTGCTAGCTCTGTTCAAATCCTACCTTGCTGGGCTGTGCTGTCAGTAAAAACACTAAAGTTTCACTCCATGTGCTCATGACATCATGCACAATTTCTCTTTCCAGTCAGAGAAATTTTATCAGCAAAAGCATCCTTTGGTGTATCTGCTTGCAATGCAAATACAGTTATAGTTAATTAAAACAGTTGTCTCTGTAAACCTAGTGGCTCCTGGGGAATAGGAAACTAAGTGGCTAAGGGAAGATAATAAATGGGGGAGGGGGAAGCTGAGCGTATGGATTAGCGTTGGAGAAAGAACAACAGAAGAAAAATATGGGAGGCAAAAACAAATTGAAAGGGAGAATAGGAATATTTTTATGCTAAACAACATTTTATAATCAGTAATGCTTATGACATAACTAAGAAGTGAATGAAGGGAATAAGACAAAGACACACAACTGGAGAGTGTCTGAGGAAATGTATGCTTAGAAGGAAAGGGAAATAAATAGTGCAGATAACCCAATAAAAGATCCACAGACACAGAACATTTAAGCAGTATGAGAAGTGGAATAAAACAATTAAGAAACATCTATGCAAGAATTAACTTTTTAAACAAGTCAAAGTGAAATCAAAGTAACATTAAAATTATCACAACGTTGGTGAACATTCCTTCCTTGAGGTGTGCATGCTGCACACCACTCCTCCTCCCTGAGATGACTATAAAGCAAATGATGCGTATGGAAAACTTATTGATGGTGTCTTCAAATAAAAACATGTTAGACTAAATTGGTTGGTATGCATGTTTTCTCTGATTTCAAGTAAGTTATCATTGGGTTGAATTTCTGCCAGTGCATCAACAAATATCAGTCCTGTAGTGAGATATTCAGCCTCTGCCCTGCCCCTTCCGTTGACCACACCCTTTTGGGCAATATCACAGGTACGGACATGATGGAAAGTAGGATTAGGACTGAGGTCTGGACCTGTGCTGCTCTCAGTCTGGCTTTCTGGTCAGGTCGTGGAGAGCGTCCTGGTGGCAGGGTGGGCATCCTTGGAGAGGGAACCTGTGGCAGTCATCTGTTTCTTGTGTAAGTGCATCCCTGAATAAACTTCACTTAACCTGTTCTGACTCTAGTTAATCTTGATCCCCACTTCAATACGACCCTTCTTTGGAAGTTCTACAGTCCTCAGCTAGAGTTCTTTTCCAGTTTACATCCCCCCAAATCCTAACTCCTACAACCACACATACCTATATATACATATCGGTGTGGACTGGATGGTCACTTCCCTGTATATTTGTTTGTGTTCATGAGAAACTTTTCTGTCTCATTCTATTATGAATGGTGGATTTGCTGGCCATAGTAATGTGAATTGCCCTAATGTGACCACACCCATGCCTCTATTCACCAGTCTATTACAAATGTTCGTCTAATGTATGCTCAAGCTGATTATTTGCAAGTGTTTGCTATATTAAGCTTGAGTAGGTTTGCTGAAAAAAAGCTTCAGTTCAAATAAAATGAGCAGGATGTGTAAGCAGTTCTGAGTTTCTGCAGAGCAGTTTGCTAAAAAGGGTTATCTTGGGATCTGTTCCCTTCTTAACCCAGATTTAGAGAAATTGATGTGTAGGCAATTGGCAATTTTCCAGTATTTTCTTCATGCAGTTTGTATGTTTCTTAAGATTTCATTTTGCCATTTTTGCTACTTTGGATCTCTCTCCCTCCTGCACCCCCCTCTCTCATTTAAGCTGATGAAGTAAAGATATTGCTGACAATACAGCTCCATCATACGGTTAAGATTTTTGATCTTATTGAGATAAAAACCACCCAGAGGATGCTGGAGATGTATAGAGCAGACAAAGAAAATAAACTGAGCTTGACCAGAAGACTGGAAAGGGCCAGCATTCTCTGTAAGAGAGTAGAGAATAGAAAAAGTAAAATGAGAATAGAAACAGCTGGAGCCCAGTTAGAATAGTAGGAACAGAAGCCAGCTCATAGAGAGAGCTCAGTTAGAATAGTAAGGGCTAAGGTTAAGTGGCTGGTGGGATGGAAGAGGAGGAGGCTTTGAGGTGTATATAAAAAAAAGTATTTTTAAGTAGGGAATGAAGGAGGCTAGAGACTAATATGGACCTTGATATGGTAATAGGCACCACAGGTATATGTTAATTGGAGAACCATTATTTCCCTCTGCAGAAGGTAAGGAAAATAGGAGTGAACTGACTTCACAAGTTCCAGAGGAATGCTATCTTTTATCTAATTACCCAGTTGCTCTAGAGTCCAGATGGAGCACATTAATGTGTATTTGGACTGCCTTTTGGAGTTTGAGAAATTGAAATCTCTTTTGGACATTCCAGTCTTTTGTTGTTAATAAAGAACAACAATAATCTCTGACTGCTTCAATCCTGGGAGTAGGGTGTTTGTCAGGGCCCAGGAAGGCTGGGATGGCAGTCAAAGGTAAGGAGAAGTGGGGATTCAGATAATTGGGGACATTAATCAGAAGCATCTGGTTCATTGATGCAACCTGAAGAGCCAGGGGATAATCACATAATCACATTTGCTGGACTGGTTTATAATGTGTTTTTTGGTTGTTTGTTTGTTTTTTTTCTTTTCTTTTCTTTCTTTCTTTTTTTTTTTCTTTTTCTTTTGTTTTCTTTCTTCCTGTTTCCTTTTTCTTTTGTTTTTTTTCTTTTTTCTTTTCTTTTCTTTTCTTTTTTTTTTTTTTTTTTTTTTTTTTTTTTTTTTTTTTTAAGTCCAAAGCTTACTAGTTCTTCAGGACCACCTGAGGCTGATTTGGTGTAGGCTACCTTGGAGATGTTTGCAGGCTGCATTTCAGTCCCAGAAGGTGTTTTTCAGCTGAGTGGATACCTGCTGAGACAGATGCATACTAGGAACGAAAGGGAAAGTTGAGGAGCTTACAGGAAAATCTTGTGTGTACACTTGAAACTTCCAGACCTGTGGTCCTGGTAGTTGGAAGGATGGAAAGAAGTCACAAGACCAAGAGAAAGAAACAGTACTCTTCAGGGCTACATTACATAGGAAAATGTAAGCTGTTGACTTACAGTAGTATTGATCAGGCAAGGGAACTCAGAACCCATTTGGTCTATGACAGGTGGATTCCAGTCAGAACTCAATGAAGCTTGCACAAATATTTTAAACTTTATAAAAATAGATAAATGTTTTATATAAATTCACCTTACCACTGTCTGTAATCTGTACTGAAATTTTCATATTAAAAAAAAAGAAAGTTAACACATGCCTGTAAACAGCTGGAATAGACACACATCTTTGAGCACAGCAAAACAAGATGTGAAAAGCTATCAGCACAATAGAATTATGTCTGGATAAATACAGATTGACCAGAGTTTTCAGCATAATGAGAAGCAGTTTTATGTCTTTATTTAGAAAACAACTGATGGGAATTTTAAAATGTTAAGCCCTTGACTATGAAAATAGTCACTTTCATCAGGAGATCTAGTTACTCTAGAAAAAGGCATGAATTTTACACAGGAAATGGACAGATTGAGAGTTATGGCTTTGGTGGGAGGAGCTTGCTAAGATTGGCTTGCTACTACTACACTGTCTGATACAGATAGGGCTTGCCATCAATGACATCACAGACAGCTGAGGACAAATTTGAAGAGGAACTATAAGACAAAAGGCCTCTGTGTCCGTTAAAATGACAGAGACACTACAGGGACAGTTAGCCTGGGCTCCTCCCCTGTGATATTGACAGCTTTGTTGGGGCACAGAAGTCCTTGGTCTTTGTCTGTCATGAAGGACAATATTAAGTCTTCAGCTGCCACAGAGAACTCCCATCACTCCTCATCCACCAAACCCAAAAGATCTGAGAGATTTTTTTGTGGAGAAGGTGAAAAGTTTCTACATCCGATAAGCCTGTCCAACAATACAGCAATCCAAATCAGACCAAATCAAACTGAATTAGAAAACAAAACAAAACAAAACAAAAACACCTTTAATGGATATAAGGATGAACTTCTAGTCTCCCAGAGAGAAGATGGGAAAGGGACTAGCAGAACCACAAGTCTGGTTTCTGGAGGGCAGTTAAAATACCCAATGGGAGTGGTTTTGAACATCTCTTGAGGAAGGGTCATCATTTGGCTGGCTTTCTGAGATGTGGCAGGATTTGGAGGAAGATGGGGAGTGGGCTTGTGTGGAACTTCCACTATAACATCCCAGACTCTTTGCATATATGGATGCCAGATGTGGTGAAGCTTCCCCATTAACAGGACCTTGAGAAAACTGACTTACCTAGGCAAAGGCAGAGTAAGACTGTCAACCCAATAGTGTCCACGGTTTGGACAGTACCCTGGCCAGAGGTGAGGCATGGGAAAGTGATTTATCCAATGGTGAGTGCTACCATACTTGAAACAAACTCCAAGAAGAATCTGTTGGTGTTCATTTTCTTTGAAGAAAACAAGGCTGCTGCTACCAGAAGCTTGTATTTTTGTCTATCAGGGCAAGCTTTTATTCATGAAACATCTTAAATATTATATTCAACAAATACCTCTGAGGGGTTTGAGGACCGTCATCTATTCTATTAAGTTTACTTGATTTTAAACAAACTTTATTTTTGGTTACTTGCCAATATATACAGCATCCTGAACTTGTCCTTGGAAATGAATTACATTTGTACTTAACATGACCACCAACACAGTTCTGAGTACATTAAAAACATTTAATCAATTATAAGGTAATTGAGCATTAACATGCATGTCTTATTGTCTTTAACAGTTTGCAGCAAGCTATTAGCTTTTATAAGACTAAGATTTTACAGTTTTATCCCTGTTAATTGTTTGAGTCTTAAAATTTTGAATAAAGATTTAATTGGAGATCCTTTTGCATCAAAACAAAACTATAAACTATAAATATAGTTCAGAGACTGGAAATCTTATTTTTATGATTCATTGTGAATCTTTACAGAATATCACCATTTCTTATATTTCTCAGTTTTCCAAATAGCTAAAGCTTAACCACATTAGCAAAGACAAAGAAGCTGTATATATATATGTATATATATATATCAGTTTTTGTTCATCAAACATATGTAGTTTTAAGTCACCTTAAACAAGATGGCAGTGAAGTCACTTAACATGCCCTCTCCTTAATCTTAAAAAAGAGATGGCTATAAGCCACAAGATTGTTTCTATCCTGAATAGGTCATTATCAAAGATAATGGCAAGCCATACAATTGGTATGTACTCCAAGGTAAGCCAATCAGGCACACATTCACATAGGGGGAAATAAAAATTCCTTTTTCCTAAGGAAGAGTTGAATACAAGTTACACATGAGCATGTTATACGTTGTAACTATACACCCTTTCTGTTGAGATAACTTTTTGTTACTGATTATACAGATTTCAATCATACCCCAAAACTTGTAAATATTGAGGTACAGACATTTGCTCAATGTTTACACTTTAGCAAAATATTTAGAGATATGAGAGGCTAGAGTTCAGAGAGTTAAATAAAACCAAGAAAAGGAGTGTGAATAGGACAGCAATGATCTCTACTAGGAATAGTTTGCTATTTAGCTTCAGTACATAGAGTCTTTTTGTGATAAATGGGTGTTTATTGTGGAAAATTACAGAGAAAAATACAAATAACTGCCAGAGTATTTCCCGGCTGTTCCTAACTGATCCACTGACCCAACAGGAAAAGCATGCAAAGGAAAGGCATGACCTTCCTCTATTCTTTTCCTGTCTCAATCTTCCTGTTTCCTCATGCCCATCTCTCCCCTCCTCTTCTCCCCTTCTCTTTGTCATAACTCCCTCTCCCCGCCCTCCATGCTCCCACTTTGCTTTGGAGATCTTACACTAAGTCTTGGGGAATGTTCTGCAATGTTCTCCTTCTCCCTGTCACTGGCCGGCCTGACCCAGGACAGAGATTGTGAAGGAAATTTTCAAACAACCATGCTTAGGTCTGGAAAGCAAGGGTCATAACCCAACTCCGAAGGCTGTTTTGTTATTGTTGTGGTTTGGTTAGTGGAATTTTGTTTGTTTGTTTTTATATAATAGAGCATCGTGTGATGACATTTACATATCATTCTTACCCCCAAAGAGACTTGAATTTCTATAAAACGGAATTTGGTGATCTGAGAGATGGAGTCTAGAGAGAGCAAAGAAGGTACAGAGATAAGAGCAGGAGGAAAAGGAGGCCTAGAGATAAGAGAGTGTTGATAATAACGAACAGGGAAAGTTTGGTGTTGAAAGATTTTTAGATCATTTGCTTGTTCAGTGGCAGAAGTGGTTATATCTTAGAAAATTTGGAAATCTAGTGTGCCGTTTTTTAGGGCATTGGGACTGATTATGTAGTTACTCTGAGGCCAAGCCCTTGGCAGTAAACGAGTGAGGATTTAATGAAATCTCTAAACTTGAGCAAGAAAAGAGATTAGAGAAAATGGGGAGGGGAGGGACCAGGAGCAGAACAAGAAGATGGCGAAGACTCAGGCAGAGCAAGCTGCAGGAGCAAGGCAAGAACTTGTGGTATAGGAGAGCAATTATGAGAGATACATGTGTAAGTGCCTTAATGACAAGAATTTCAATCCAGAGTGCCACCAAACAGACCATGACATTTGTCAGAAAAAAAAAAATCAAAAAGTAGAGGCATCATTTTCCAAGTGATGGGTGCTCCGTGGGACTAGAGAGGCTACCTAGTGCTAAGCACAGCTTTTATCACAGTAGTAGGCTTCAGTAGGCAACAAGAGACAGAGCAGACAGCCCTGAGGTGACGGCTGAGTACCTGTAGAAGGAAGAAGCAGTTTGAAGAGGTAGACCCTAAAATTTGGAGTTGAAGAAGAAACAAATAATCCACAGCTTAAGGGAGTCAAATCAGAGGCTTGGTTCACTTAGGAGACAAGAGTCTATTTGTGCCTTTCCTGGATTTTGGTACCAGACATAATAGAGGACATGTCAGAAAGAAACTGCTGATAAAACTGTTGTATAGTACGGTTAACATTGTATTGAGATACAAAAGATCCAGCGACATCTAGAGGAGTCCAGAGCAGAGAAAGAAAGAAGTAAACTGAACATGGCCAGCAGACTAGATAGGGCCAGTGCTATATTTGAGAAGGGAGAATAGCAGGAAATAGAGTATAGTGAGAGAATAATGACAGATGGAACATTGTGGGAATAGTGGGAACAGGAGCTGGAGCAGAGAAAGAGCTTAGTGAGAATAACAAGGGTTACAAGGAAGGTAAATAGCTGGGGGATGGGTGGAAGGGATAGAAGACCTTCATGGAGGCTTTGAGATGCATAAGCAGTACTTGGTAGTAGGAAGTGAGAGAGCCTAGAGCCTTAGTATGGACCTTGTTATATTTAATAGTTACCACATGTATGTGCTAGTTTGCTAGAAATAAGAGAAATAGAAGAAAACTGTGTCACAAATCCCTGAGGAACATCTGCTTCAATCTAACCAGCAGAAGTCCTCTTGTACTCCAGAATGACCTCAGTTCTATGAATCTGAACTGCTTTTTAGAGTTTGTTGAATTGAAGTTTGCTTTGAAGCTGATTATCTGTCTCCTCTCTCCTTTTAGCTTTTCATTAGTCTCTAACAATCTGCAGGTTACTATAGTCTTCCATTGATTTTCTGTTTATCACCTCTTGGTGGAGTCACATATTACTTCTGAAATTCATAAGGACATAGAAGATGATTTCTTGTTCCTGCTCCATTGTCTCTCAGTGTTTTGCAAAGTGTTATTAGGTTTTCCCACATTAATCCTCTTCATGCTGAACCTCTTGAAATCTGAATATAATTCTCTACGGCAATGAATATATTTCCTCAGAGATGATTTTAGTTGTAATATCCAAAGCACAAGCCATTTTATGACCACTCCAATCCTACTAGCAGACATAGGGTGATGATTATGAGCTACATTTATATCATACTCATTTTCCTAACAACGTTATCTGCCAATAATGGTTTTCCTAATTTTACAAACAAAATAATGGAGATTATGGAAGGTTGACTTGCCCAATATTAAATTCATGTTCTGTACATTTTAGATCTTCTTATGTGTGCAGAAACAATAAAGTACAATGACCAAGCAAATATTTCCTCTTTATTGCATTTTGTTTCTATTATGTTGAAAGCAAAGATATTTTATCTAGTACAGTTCCTGACACACAGCCTTGCATATATGCAGAAATGGATCAATTGATACATGGTGAATAAAAATGGAAACCTTATATTCTCCCTAAAAGTGAATTTTAAAAATGTAATTTAGAGTAAATTGGGATGTATTGTTCTTGTAATTGACAAAGTTGAAAAGTAATAAGCTTCTTAAATACAACTGAGCAAAATATTATGTATAAATTTTAATGTTTTATCAATACAATTTTGATGTTAAAAACTTATTGTTCCTAAATACTTAAGAACAATCTTCTCAGTCTATATAACATTACTTGTTATATATGTATAAGTATATAAAAGCAGTTAATGAAAATGAATGCATGAGTTTGAAAAAGAGCAAGAAAAGTATATAGGGGTATTTAAGAGAGAACAGGAAGGGGGGAAGATGCTGTTTTATTATAATCTCAAAAGATGAAACAATTTTTAGAAATCAAGTGGGAACAATGGAAAAGTTCACTTTTGAACTTAAAATATTTTGAGCTTGTTGATTCATTTATTCATAAAATATGGCCTGATAATTTTAAATTTTTATTCAAATATAGTATGTAAGATCAGGACTACAATACATTTTTAATAAATAACATTACCCATAGTAATGTAGCCAAACTGTCATACTAATATGCTTTTCTCTCTGAATATCATTACACATTAAATAAGGGTATATTCATTAGATAACCAATCCTGTTTAAAATTCTTAACACATCTTCATTTGCGTGTGATTATCTATAATATATTGTTTTGGGCTATTTCATTTTCTTATGTGAAATGCAAACCACATAACAGATTTTGGATATTTATCTCTTCTCTTGAGAAACAGCAGCAGGAGGAGCTAGAGTAGCATCTGATTTTTGGTGCTTGTTGCAACCTAGTAACTCAGAATAATGCTGTTACGTGGAGCTAGAATTGCCTGGCTTTAACAAACTCCTCTGTGAGAGCTGTGTCTCCAGAATTTGGTATGCTGTTGGTAGAAAACTGCTCTGTAGAAGCATCTTGTTTTGGCAGTGAGCTTGCTGTGATGGCCATATTCTAGGGCCGTGGCTTCAGGTGTGCAGATGTGACTCCTTATAAAGAAGAGGAGGCACTGGCTTGTTCTCATGGGTTATGGTCAGAGCATCAGAAGGGCAGAGGTCCCATCATCAGGAGCAGGAAGACCAAGGAAGTTATTTAATAATATTTGTGTAAGTGATTCCATAATAAATGCCTATTTATCATTTATCTTGGGTCTTGTAGACTCATTTAAACCCTGACTTTGCTGCTCCTCTGACTTGTTCATTGGAGTTTACTTTTCACTTAAATTCCTATAAACCATCCTGAGCAACCACTGACTATCTCTCCATTCTGTTCAGGATATGTGGGACTTAGACTTGCTGCAAGTCTTTTATAAACTTCAGTGTGTTAATCTGTTTCTCCCCTTGTAGTTTTAGAGATTATTCACATTTTTGTTCTTTACTTTTGTCAATAAGCTTTTAGTTCAAATATTGTCTCAAAGTTCGAGTCATTAGGATGATCTCTGAAAGCATGCAAGGCGTTCTTGTCTGCATTATATTTTATGGAAGAAAAAACTGATATATTAGTTTCTTGTGATTTTATTTTATGTTTTAGTATCTTAGAATATAATTCTTTATCTGTAGAAAGCACACATACTTTTCAAAGAAAAGAACATTTTGATAAGCTTTTTAGCCATGAAAAAAGTAAATAAAATCTGAGACAATAAAGAAATGGATTATTTGTCACAAAATGCCACACTGCCTTTTTTTTTTAACTTTCAGTAGATACTTTATTTTGGTACATTGTTAATTAAAGTATAATTAATAACTTTCCCATTTCTTTTCTCCATTGACACCCATGTCTCTTTACTCCAATGTCTGGCATGTTTCCCCATGTTCAAATTGATAGCTTCCTTTTCTTTGATTATTTTTGTTACATGTATATGCACAAATATATAAATACAACCCACTAAATATACTTCTGTATATTAATTATCTCTATATAGCCTTTAAAATATAAATGCTATGTGGTGCTTATCTATCCTCCTTAGATTAAAAACACAAGAGAAAAAAGTCTGTAGATACTCAGTGTTGATGCAATTACTTTTAGAATCTTTCCAACTCATGACTGGAAGAATAAGTAACATGTAGGATACAGATGGTTGGCTGATTGCAGAAAGATGACTCAGAAACTAAATTCAATGGCAATGTTTGTCTACTAAAACAGGATATACAGAATGGAAAAATTAATTAAAAATACTTATTTCTCACAGTTCTGAAAGCAAGAAAACCCAAAGTCATGGTGATTTCAAGTTGGATTATCTAGCAAGGGCTATTTTATTTGCCAAAAGAAATTCTATTTCCTCAAATGGTAGAAGTGACTAGAGTGCTACATGGAGTCTCTTTTTACAAGATCTTCATGCATCCAGAGGGAGCAATTTTTTATGCCCCAGTCATTCCTTACAAGCCTTTCTTACTCACTATCACAGTGGCTGTTGTATTTCAATACTGGAATGGTGTGGCTAACATTCAAGCTAACACAGTGACATAAAGTATATTTACAGCATGTCTGACTCTTGGAGTCTTTTTTTATTTCAAGTCATTAATATTTTGTTATTTCTAATAATAGCGTGGTGATACAACTTGTGTTCCAATTGCTCTAATTTTGACTGAGGTTTGTGTCTACAGCATTAATACTAGTTCAAAAACTGGTGACTTTTAATTTTTGTCATATTGTTTTGGGACTTACTTAGATTCCACTGACCAACCATTAGAAAGGAAGTTTCTCCTGTCTGGTACTAGTTTTTGTTTGTACATGAAGCATTATCAGCCCAAGTGTCTTAATTTCCTTTAACATTGTGTGCATGTGTTATCACATATGTATGTATACATGTATATATCATATACATGTTGTTACTATTCAGGCATCTGTACTGGCCTGTCCTTAGGGTTCTGGCCATATATGCCCACAGCTACAGCCACTAAGAGCCACCTCCTGTGCATATTCACCTGTGCATGTTTCCTTTTCAAAAGGCCCATCCCATCTCCCATTTCCTCTCTCTCTCTCTCTCTCTCTCTCTCTCTCTCTCTCTCTCTCTCTCTCTCTCTCCCTCTCCCTCTCCCTCTCCCTCTCTCCCTCTCCCTCTCTCCCTCTTTCCTCTCTCCTGCTTCTCCTGTCCCCAGAGGCTGGTCTCCCACCACCCCTTTCCCCTTTTTATGATCTCTTTCCATAAATAAATAAAATGTAAAAAGCCCTTTGTTTGAACCTTGTAAAATGTTATCTTTCTCTCTCATGCTTCCTTTACTTAAATGACAACATACATGTCTTAATTGAGACCCTGGAAAATCTTTAAAAAAACAAACATTTTTAGTTTGGCTTAAGTTTTCAGAGGTTCAATCCATTAATATCATGGTACCATATGATGGCCTGCAGGCAGACACAGTAATAGAGAAGTAGCAGAGTGTCCTATATCTTATCTTGCAGGAAACAGGAAGTAGTCTGTCTCATTGTGCATGAGTTGAGCATATGATGCCTCAAAATCCACCTCCACTGTGACATACTTCCTCCAATAAGACCAAACTAACAGTGCCATTCGCTTTGTGAGCAATTTTATGTATGTATATATGTATATATATATATATACATATATATATATATATGTGTGTGTGTGTGTGTGTGTGTGTATATATATATATATATATACACATATATATTCTCTCTCACACATACACACATAAACACTTATATGTCTTGTGTCAAAATATCAATGGTTGCCCCTCAAGAGTTGAGAGTGGCCCCTATTGCCTAATAAAACACAGACTTAGGACACAAAATTCATAATGATTTGAGCTGAATCTGACCCGAAAGTCTCTTTCCTATGGTTCCAGCTTCCACAGTACCAGAAAACACTATGCAAGTTGTCATGGGAGAGAAGTATCTAAACAGTCTTACCCACCTATGATAACCATATGCATAAAAATGACCAGTAAGGAAATAATTCATAAAGTTGTAGTACGTAGCTAGCATTCATAAGTCAGTGGTACTCAATAGCTGTCTAGTCAGACTTACGCCACACTCAACACAGGGGAAATCATGCTGGGTACTGAAAAAGTAGCCAGTTTCTGAGGGATAGAGAAGAAATGGGTATTAGAAAAGAGTTTACTATTGTTATTTTGTTATACCAGCATAATTGCTTACTGCATTCTAAATCTTAGCTGTATACCCATAGATGAGTAAAGCTACCACCAATGAAGCCTTGGAGACCATAGCAAATGGAGAGCACTACAGAAAACCATGGTTGGAATGGATAGTGGAGAGTGCAGCTCCATTGGATATATCTGCACCATACCTCCTAACTAACCTGTGGCTCAGGAGCAAAGATGGGAAGGAAGTTCATCATAACCAAAATTCCAGGAGGTCTTCAGTGAAACATATTTTTCTAAAAATGGCTGCCAAAATAAGACTAGAACAAACGCAATATACATGGTCATAACACAGAAAGGGGAGAATTTTTTACTGGGTCTAAACCTGAGACAAAGATCTACATGCAACTAATGGCTGCTTGGAGAAGGAGAATTGGCTCTCCCAGGAATGAGACCCTTTATTGGTTGTCAAATGCAGAGTTTTGTATACACACAAACAACAAAAATGGACTTATAAGGAGGTATTTATATATTTGAGCATATGTGTATGTGTATAACAATAATCAAAGAAATAGAAGCAGTCAATTTGATGGGGCCACATGGAAGGTGCTGGAGAGAAGAAAGGGAAGAGGGTAAATAGTGTAATTATATTTCAACTAAAATTATACTTAAAATATATTTTGCAAGGTTATTTATTAAAATATCATGTACTTTATTTAAACTTTGACAATAATATGCATATAAACAATTAATCTTGTTTGTACCTCCCAATTTCCCTTCTCTCTCTCCCAGTTGCAATGGAACTTAGAAACATTTTTTATTTTTTCTATGATTTTCTTTTTCTCACTCACACATACATTCCAATATCCAGAAAGATAAGAAAACAAATTGGTTTAAAGCATAAATAGCTGCTAAAATTATACATATGTTTGATAATCATTATTCTGGTTGACAATGATGGCAAATTCCTTTCACTGGTAGACACATTACGTTGACCATACTAGAATGTGAAGAAATATGTGAAGAAATATCATTTATCATGTTAGCCTACAGAAGTCATGTAAGATTGGTACTCAGATGTTTTCTTTAAAAACTCTCTTTTCCGGCTGTAAGATTTGGAGATAAATTAAAATGAATTTTACCTGTATTCACTTGGATTTTTTAAAAAAGAACTCTACTTATGTATATATATATATATCTTTCTAAAATGTGGGTTATGATACTCTTCCAAATGGTCCCATCATATTAAGTGAAATGTCAACTAGCCATGTTAAGTTTCTGGTATGAGTTGTGATTACCTTATACTTCCACAAGTCCTTCACCTTCTTTCTGTCATTGTTCTTTGGAGATAAGGAGCAAGACCACTCTAAAGAGAACATTAGCTAATTCAATAATTACATAAGGATGAGCTAATTAAAGATATTCAAAGATTGATTAAAATATACTAAAATTTAAATCTGAATAGGAGGAATGAAAATAAAATTATTTATAAAAAGAACTTCAGTCTGCCATTGTCTTGTCAAATCCTTTGAATTATATATTCAAAGATAATACCATGATTGTATTTATTTTCTTCCACTTAGAAAAGGAATTCTAGTGCAGTTCATAAAATTCTGAGATCAAAATGCTTTATATCTCACCAGGAACTTTCTATAGAGGTACATACTTCTCTAATGAGATTTTTTTCATCTTTAGTGGTCCAAAATAATGACATGTCCCATGTGGGCAGTTTGCCATCTGGAGTAACTACCAAACCCATGGCATCACATCACCTAGGGACAATTACAAAACTTTTTCCAAGATGACCTGTAATATATATCTATCTAATATTGCCTTTGAAAAGCTTTTCTTATGACTCAGAATCAAAAGGAAAATATTATTTTTGCAGTCCTGGCTTCCAACATAGTAAAAGTTAAGTTTCACATAACTCTTCTAAAACTTAGCTGGTGGGGGAATTTCCTTCTGTATATATGTTTCTATTATTGATTGATGAATAAAACACTGATTGGCCAGTAGCAAGGTAGGAAATACAAGCAGAGATACCAGATGAGGAGGATTCTGGGAAGAGGAAAAGGGAGGGAGAAGCTACCAGACAGATGCCAACATCTGGCAACTCTATAAGACAGAATCTCAGTATGAGGATACATTCTCCAGGCACACTGAGGAGAGGCAGTATTTAGACACTTGTGTATGGATCAGCCCTTTCAGCCTGAGGTAGAGGTAAGAGCTAGTGGCTTTCAGCTTTGCTTCCCTGATCTGAAGCAGGAATCCCAATATCAGTGTCTGGGTCTTTCAGTTATAAATATTACACACTTATACAAAGATGTAGGCCTTTATGTGTACCATACTCTAATCCCAGGTCTGCCACTAATTTATTCTACACTATTAATCTTCCATACTATGTATAAAAGAAGGATTTGATGTCTGAACTTGTAAATTTCCATTCAGCATTAATATCTTTGGTGGTATCTATTTAATTTTATACAAAGAAAGCTCTAATATTATGTGTCCACAAACAAGAGCATCACTTGAACCCACTGAGTCCCAGCCCTGGATTCAGAAATAGATGTTTATATGACTATAGGTCAATAACCCTATTCTGATTAGTACCATAAGACTTACAGACATCAAAATAACATGGTGCAACCAAGGGAACAACGAGGAACCAACCGGGTCCCCATTAACCTAAATACTTTTAAGTACTACTAACAGTGCTACAGAATTAAAGGATTATGCTTTACCAACATTGTTATTGCTGTTACCCTATTTAAGAATTTTGAATACTATGTAAGTAGAACTCAAGTTGAAAGATCAGCAGCATTAGCCATTTCATTTAATGATAATAAAATAGACCACTCAGATAGAGGATAATGTTTTTGTTGTTTTCTGTTCACTTTGCAATGACTTGATGTAATAAAACTAAACTGCTTACCTCTATCTGTGATGCTGGAACAACTTAGTTGTACTAGTCAATCTGTCAGCATTTAGAGATCAAGCGAATGCTGACGATTAATGTGATGTCTTTCTCCCAAATTAATCTGACTAAGCATGTTTCTAGCATGGAAGGAGCAACGGAAAGGTGAATTTAGAAGTGTCTGTAAATGAAAGTGCCCTTTTCAGGCTACAGGGATGCCCAAAAGCAATGTCAAAAAGCTTGCATTTCCTGACAGCCTGGCTGATTGCTTCATAACAAAAGTCATGCTACTATGATAAGGCTAAAATAAAACTTACTAGAAAAGAGTAAAGCAAGAAAATAAACTTATTTTATAAATCCCCAAAGTAGCCCTATGGGGGAATTCCATGCTCAGACTTAATGCACAGGAGAGGGTCTTGACCCTGCCCCAACCTATTATGCCAGATTTTGTTGACCTCTCATGGGAGCCCTTATCAGTAAGAAGGAGTGGAGTACAGGCAGACTGGGGGAGGGAAGTGAGCAGGAGTAGCATGAAGGGTGGAAGGGGGAATGGTGGTTAGAATATAAAATGAAATTTAAAGGAACACATAAATTAAAATAAAAATCACAACAAAAAATGTAAATGGGTAATTTAAACTTGGTCTAGCTCTCAGTGTTTGAAATGATAAGCTTTATGGACCAGGGAGGCAGCCATGTCAATCAGTGTTTGACACACATGCCTGAGAACTGGATTTTGGATTATCAGAACTCAGGCAAACAGCTAGGTGTCAAAGCACATGCATTCTCTTGCTTGGAAGAGGCAGGAGGTTGTCTGGGGCTTCCTGACAAAACGCCATTGCCATACTGGTGAAAACCAGACATAGTGAAAAACTTCGACAAAAAAAAGTAAGGTGTACAATGATAGAAAAAGATATTCAGTGTGAACTGCCATCCTTCACACATATGCACACATGCAGAATACCCCCACATACCCACATATGTGCACAGAAAAAAAAGTTATGATATTGGGAGGACAAAAAATAAAAAATGTTTTCTTTAGCTAAAACTCAATAAATAAAATACAAACATTTGGTAATTACATATAAAGTTAGAAAATTTGAAAGTTCAATCATAATATTTTGTATAAATTTCATGACTTATTTCTTGATATTCATTATTGAAGGTGATATTTCCTCAATTAGCTATTC
Source organism: Phodopus roborovskii (assembly GCF_943737965.1). Classification (NCBI taxonomy): domain Eukaryota; kingdom Metazoa; phylum Chordata; class Mammalia; order Rodentia; family Cricetidae; genus Phodopus; species Phodopus roborovskii. Next base: position 3,353,942 of record NW_026125444.1, read on the forward strand.
TTAAATTTAAAACTCACTTATGAAACTTTTGTACCCTACAGAATAATTTTAAGAACTTAGAGGTTGAAATAAAGATTAAATTTTTCTGTTCTAAAGGTTTTTTTGTTTTGTTTTTTTTTGTAATGTTGGAGACCTGTGACCATTCAGAACACCCTTTAAGGACATGTAGACAAGCAGAATGTATGTGTGCATGTGCTTTGAGTAAAGATGCTAAGAATGACAAATGTAAGTAATATTTAGTAGGAGAAATATAAATTTATAAAACTTATGTTTTCAATTAGTACTCTGATAAGATACATTTATTTAATGAGTCCATTTTAGATTGCTTTAAATGAATAGGTATTACATTTCTAAAAGTGTAGATTATGCAGTGAAATGTTTTTTTCTTAACATTACCTTTGTACTGAGATTCACAACAGTCATTGTAAAATAATAATGACATCCCACGGTTTTAAGTCCCAATTTTCATGTGTGAATCAAGAAAGATGCTTCTATATTTTTATTATTTTATTTTCAAGTTTTATTTTATTATCTTTTATTATCAAATTATTATATTTTATTAGCAAATCAGTGGCATTTGAATAGTCCAATATCAAGGTATGGAATAGGATCTGTTATTTTACCCACAAGACTCAGGAGTTATGTTCATAAACCAGAAGCAAGAAGAGAGGAAATTCAAGGAGTCTAAATAAGAGCAACTTATAGATCTGAACAACCATTCAAATGGTTAAGATGGAACTAAAAAGGGAAGAAATCCACCCCCCGCAGATAGCCTAGGAATACATGTCAATTTAAATTCTCCTTTTTTAGATTCCTCATCCTTTTAGATTTCAAACTTATTCTTTAGAATTTTTGTTTAGAATACCATTGAGGTTCAATATGCACACAAGAAAATTAACTTGTCAATTTGAAATACCATTGACTAAAATGACAATATATAAACATTTTACAAGCAACTTAAATGAAAACACAAATTAGAGCTATCTGAAAATAGACAAATGAGTAATTAAATAAACATTTTTTAATTTATAAAGTAAAAATAGTTAGGAGTAAATACAACTAGGGAAGTTAAGAACCTATATCCCATAAAATATTTTTAAAATGACAATAAACAGAAGGAAACACAAGTAAATAGAAAGTTTCCATGTTCATTAATGAGAATTAATTATTAATAAATTAATAATCTCAAAAATTTATCATAGCAAGAAGCCTATGCTTCAATTTAACAATGAATAAAATTATAACAGCATTTTTCACATACATAGAAATAATCATTTTCATATTAATGTAGAACATTAGAACACAGGATGTCTCAGAGCAGGGCACTGTGGCCATACCTTTAATCCCAGCATTTGGGATTATGGGACTCTCTGAGATCTAGGTCAGCCTGGTTTACATAGAGTTCCAGGACAGCAAGATTTACACAGAGAAACATTGTTCCCAAAATATAATAAAATAAGAATATCAACTCATTGAAAAAATAAATCTATCTGAAACAAAACAAAACAAAACAAAAGGCCATTAAGAAACCAAAGCAAATCAGAGCACAAAGTCAAAAGCCTGAGTCATCAAACTACTTGGCTTCATCTTTTTTTTATTTTTTATAACCAAGTCCATTTAAATGAAAACAAACATTTATAGACAATATTTGGGAATTTGGGTGTCGTTCTTTCCAAACTACTTCCTGCTGGTAAGGGGCGCTGTCATGGGGGATTCTAAGAAGATGCAGGAATCCTGGCTGTAGTCTGCAAGGCTATTTTGTCCAGCTGTTTTGAATGTAGGATCACTTTGTTGGCTTCATCTTTACAGCAGTATCTAAGTCACCAAATTGGCATGTTTCTGGTAAAAAAAAAAAAAAAAAAAAAAAAAAAAAAAAAAAACCCAACCTATAATGTGAAAGGGCAGTTACAGAGTTAGGAAATAAGCCCAAGTATTTAGCATCAATTGGTTATTGTTAAGGTTTCAATAATTCACAAGGGAAAAGTTGGGATTTTTCAATAAATGACATTAGGAAAGCCTTACATTCACATGTGGGAATTGCAATAAATGAAAATTAAAGTCATAATTAAATGTCCTGGGAATGTGCATGATTACAGATGAATGAACATGAATTCAAGAAAAATAGTTCTATGTCAGATACAAATGGTTTCATGCATTCTCTGTGAAGTCATGGTTAGTAAAATTCTGGAGGGTTGCATATATTATTGCAGGAGTTATTTAAGTTGCTGTTTGTTGGTTATTAAGTCACAATTTTAGGAAGATGGGACGTCTCCAAGAGATTTTCAGAGTCAACATCTACATATTGGTTAATGTCTATCTACTTTCACAGCGAAACAAGAAAAGAGAATAGAGATCATTTACTCTCTTTTTGTTTTCCTTCTCTTTCTTGTATATGTGAGTTTTTTAAACATTGATTAAAGACAGCAGTGATAAGGAATGAACAACATGACAATGCAATAAGTAGCTTTCCAGATAACGATGCCAGAACTGGAATACTGCAGAGAAAATGGACATGGTGTCTGTTGTTTTCTGAGGAAATGGATGTTCTGAACTGATGTGGGACCAAAAGTGCCAGTTGAATTTAATGAGACAGAAAATGGGAGCAGGAACTATGGTGTTCATAGTTTCAGGATCAAGGAACAAGGGCTTCATTCATTTGTCTTTCCCCCTAAATAATAAGCAGTTCAGTATATCTGAAATCAGCATGTGTCCTCAAGTTAAGTTCAAATTTGGTTTTCTTATTCTTGAGATCTTTTACAGATGTTACAGTTAGGGGAAAAAATGGAGAAATTCCAAGTTTTGAAATGAAGTAATCAAGGAAAAATGCATGTGGTATTATTATCAATGTGGTTAAATGGATTAGAATTATTTTCAATGAATCAATGATCTTCAGGACAACCAGATGTGTTGCCAGATCACAGTTATGTTCTGCTTTATGTTTCAGTAATAATAATTTTAAAACATAAGCACTCTGAGACATTCCTATAATAGATAATAGATCATAATCTCGAAACACAGAAGAAAAATGTTATCTAAAGGCATCTTTATATTTCAGGTAAAATATTCTCCCTCCAAAGAAGAGTTTACAGGAGGAGAATCCTTTTGATGTAATAATTTATGTTTAGTGTGAACAGTTTAGAGCAGTGTATGTCTGTCCTGCTCCAAGCTGGAGTATTGAATACAAGTTTTAGTGTCACACTAGCATTTGTTAGACATGTTTAATATAGCCTTCACACATACCTTCTGAATAAGAATTAACAGCCAGATATAGTATCTACACTTACAGTTAATTTCCTTTGTACATATTAATGTCTGCAGGGATTAGACTAAACTTTGACATTGGAAACTGGTGTGGCTTAACTGGAACTTCTGTAATGAAGATGTCTTTCCTATCCAATGTAGTAGGCATCAGGAAAAACTAACTTCAAACATGGTTAGGAACTGTGAGCAACAGATACTTTTTTTATTTTGGTGTACTTATAATGTGCTTAAATTGAAACTGTCACATGTGGTCATTAAATGTATAGCATATACCTTCTAAAACAGTGGAACATTTGTTCATTATTTAGCTTTCACTTAAGAGCTAAAAGGTGTATGGTATACTGCTAAGTGTTGTACATTCATTGGTTATTTGCACCAATGCTAGGACTTCACTCATTGCATTATAGTAATTTGATTACATACCTGTTGACCACTATGTCCCCACTATCTGCTTAGCACCAAGATTCAGCTATAGGCCTCTCAAAAGCTAAAGTCATATATTGATCTTCATAGTGCCATACACTAAGTACCAACTTTAGCATGATGAGTTCAATGCAGTTTACAATTAATTAGATAGAGCAAAAGATAAACCCAGAGGTATTTATTCTGATTAAAAAAAATAGTGAATTTTCAAATGCAATGCAACATTATTTTGTACAATAACCATCAGTGGTTCTCTGACCCACAAGCAAACAGAACAAACTTCAACAAGAATAATAAACTCTTGTTTTCATCAAGCTAAAATCTGTGTTAACCCTTTGAAGGCAGGCTGAGGGAGAGAAAATGCCAACCTGATACTTCCTGAGCAATATGAAAACCAACAATATTTAGCAATTTTGAATTAGCAAATGCACAGAAAAGTAATGCCTCCTTGAGAGACTGGATAACTGGCAGATAGATGAAGTTCCTAATTCCCTGCCTGATATGAGCTAAAAGAAAATAAGAAAAGAAAAAGTTCAGCTGCTAAAGAAATAACCCTGAAGTCACTAACAGCAGGTGGAAAATTGACCCTTATGCCAGAGTAGGACTAGATAAATGCTTTTAGAACAAGCAGTATGAACAAGCTTTTAAACAGCTTGGGGCATAGGCAGATGACTTGCTAATCCCATCTTCTGGTTGTTTGTGATCTCCCACAAGAAAGGACAGGCTGCCTATCACTATAGAGATTTCTAATGATGCACTCAATAACTATATTCATCATGTCTCTCAAACTGGTGTCTGCTGAAATAACTCTAACTTCACTAATTTTAGAGTCACATTAATTAGTCATGGTGAACTAAAGTATGGCCTGCTCAATCAGAGGGATTTCATGATTAATACTGCAAACTAAACCTAGTTAACTACCCATAGCTAGAGAGTCCAGAGACCTTAGAGGAGATCCTACTATTGTCATTTTTATTACTCATTATAAAGATAAATTATATTCTTAACTTGGTACTGATTGACAAGTGTAACTGCCTTCTCTTATCAAAGTAGCTCCTTTTTGCAGATGATGTACTGCTAAAGAGTCCACAACTCACAGCAATTCAAAATTCAATGAGTGACTTCTTTCTCAGCTCCAACAGGTAAGTTTATAATGCAGCTCCTACAACTAAGGCTTATGGACTATCATGGAAGAGAAGATATAAATATTGTAAGAGTCAGAATACCAGAGTGCCTACCATTAGAAACCATCATGTTGATATGGTAAAGTTGAAGAGCCCATGAATGTTCAATAATATGGTTACCTAAGCAAGATGTGCATAATAATATCAGTTGACAAGCCAACATGGACCAGGAAAATTTCACAAGACACCACCACTAGATGAAGTCAATGGCTGCTAAGAGAGATTCAGTTTTCTCCTAGAAGGAACCTTCTGATAATTTGTCCAAACCCAAGTGTGTAGGCACAAAAAGTGAACATAAGATCAAAACCAAATGGGCTCAGTCAGTTGTATAGATATGTATGCATCTAAATGTATCTACAACAATAATAATTACAGAGAAAGATGTCATGACCTTGAGAAGGACTCTGGGAGGAAAGGGAGGGAAAGAGGGATGGATGGATGGATGGATGGATGGATGGATGGGGGAGGGGAGGGGATGGAGAGTGGGAAGGGTAGAGATAGTGTGGACGTGCATAAATTCTCAAAAATATTAAGTTAAAAATCATTTTAAATTATCTATGCCACTCCATTACCTGAATCCTTCAGAGTGGAGAAGGTAACAGTCCTTGCCAATAGGTCTAATACCCTGTGTTTAAATGCCAGAATCTACAACGTAGAGGGAGAGAACTGACTCCCGAAAGTTGTCCTCTGACATCCGAATGTGGCATAGTATGCCTCTCCCATAAATTAGCCAATCAAACAAGAGTAAATCAACTTAATGTTTTACTATACAAATTTAAAGCCAAATTATAAAAGAAATCTATGTTGCTGTTATTCACTTTCAAAAATGATCAACATTATATTTCTTCTCTTTAATTCCTATATGGTTTGTAATTATTTATTCTTAGGTATGGTGAATATTAAGTCAAATTTTCCTATATTTTTATTATAGGTAACTCACTATATATCTTTACTACATGCAAATAGACATTTCAATTACCTGTTGTATTTTTTATAGTGAGGGGTACAAATGCTACAGAATGAGTGGAGGTCAGAAGACAATTTGAAGGAGTTGATTCTTTCCTTCAATGGGTTTCAGGGATTGAACCCTCAAAACAAGTCTTGGCAGCAATCCATCTTACTTTCTGAGTTGTCTCCTCAGCCCCTATGAAAATTTTGTGGTATGATTTCATTCTTTTGCAATCTAACTACAGGGTCTAGGGAGATGGCTGAGCATTTAAGAGACTTATTGATCTTTCAGGTTTCATTTGGAATGGTTTGTTTCCCAGGATGTACATGATGGCTAACAACTTTAACTCCAGTTCTAGTGAATACCATACCCTCTTCTGGCCTCAGTGAGCTCCTGCATGCATTTGTACATAAGCACATACCCCCCCAAAAAAAACAGAATAGTTTTTAAAATTAAAGAAATCTAATAATACCATTATCACAAATCAGATTAAACAGATTTATTATGTATTAGTTCTTTCTAAATTATCCCCAGTCAAGTTCATCTTCTCATAGTTGTTCAATTTGAAAAATAGAAATTCAGCAAGATATTAACTGCATTTGCCTTATATGATTCTTTATTTTTTCAAAAAAAAAAAAAATAGAATAGCATGGTAACCATGCCCCTTTTAAAACAGATTTGAAAGCCTATGATACAGCAACATAATCTCTAGGTATCATCTTTTTTTTTTTTTTTTTTTGGTAGATTTCTAGGATATATTCAGCTTGTAGAAGTCAAACTTCTTACAAATGAAGGGCAATTCATTGCCAATATCCCCTTCTCGGGCAAGCACTATTGTGCTACCTGGTTGCATGTGTGTGCCTCTCAAACACATAATAGAAATGGGGTCGTGTGCTGTTTACTCTTTCATGAATAACTTTGATGAAATTAGAATGCCGTAAAAGTTCACAAGAAAAGATTTGCTTCTTTTCCTGAATGATATGCCACAGTATGTGTATGCCTCCTTTATTTATTTATCACTGGGTAATGTATTAGATGATTGTGCTCCTGGCTATTGTACGGAAGAGCCCCATTCATGTTGTGCACATGCCCTACAGTGAACACTGTCTCCATCCAGTCCTTTTGTTTTAATTTAAAGACATACATCTTACAGAGTAACTGGGTTACTGTGTGTGTCTGAATTCTGAGTTTAATTAACCATGTTCCTTGTGTGTTATTTAATATTTGCCTTTTCTTTCTTCTCCATTTTGTTAAGTGTTTTTGAATATAACTTACATGGCCTTCAGCAGAACTTCCTCATGGTGGTTGTCTAGAAGATGCGGAAGTTTTGCTCCATAAATTGGGACTCTGATTTATTGAAACAACTCAGAGCATTTGAAGCTCACTGAGGAGTTAACTGTGAAAATGGAGTCCTGAGTGCAGATTTCAGAATATATTCACTATAAGAAGACATTAGTCTTGCAACTTTAATTTCTGCTTCATTTGTAAGACTTTTCACAGTTCCAGAGTACAATGGATTCAGATACCACTAGTGGTTTAACAGGTGTCCCATTCACACTCCACAACCACTGCCAGATCCTTTACTGAAAGCATGAATTTCGTCTTTGACTTGTTAAATGATGACTACAATGGATAGAAAGCATCACAGAACTAGCAGTTTTACTTTATACAATATAGTATCATTAACATTTGCAGAACTCTTCTATGAGCAGGACACCAGTTTTTTTTTGTTTTTGTTTTTGTTTTTTTTTTTTTTTTTTTTTTTTTTTAGTTATACACTTAAGACAGCATTTACAACAAGCCTATGAGTGGACTACCATTAATTCTGTTTTACAAATAGACAAACCTAAATACAAATAAAAAGCAGTGAAGACTTGCTTGGTGCTAATAAGATGGCTCAGTTACTAAAGAGTTGGTCCAGTAACATGAGGACCTTAGTTTGATAAAGCCATTCTCGGTGCTACACACCTACAGTCTCAGACTGAGGATACAATAAAGATAAATTGATGATGCTCAATGGCTAGCCAGTCTAGCAAGTTCTAAGCCAGTGAGAGACTCTTATCAAAAAAGAAAAAAAGGGAGGCATTGAGATGGCTCTTCAGGTAAATGTACTTGTACCAAGCTCTATAACCTGTGTTTGATCCCTGGGACCCCCATGGCGAAAGGAAAGACCTGACTCCACAAAGTTGTCTTCCAATATCCATACCCAGCCATGGCTATGTATGTGACCATAGCACACATGCACGCGCGTGCACACCCACACACACACAACACACACACGCTCACATACAAGTACATACACACAATATACATAATTACTTTCTGAAAAGAGAAAATCAATGTGGACAGTACCTAAGGAACAACACTCAAAGCTGTCCTCTGACCCATGTCACACAGCTAATGGTTCCCTAGATAAAAAGTGTGGATTCACCATTTTAAGATCTATGCCACTGTCTCCTAACAGCTTGCATGTGCTAATGCTTTTTAAATTGTGTGTGTGTAAGAATTGCCCTAGTGCTTGTTTAGTCACACATTGGCAAGCAGTCCTCACTCCCAGATTCTGAACCAGTAGTTCTGATTTGCTGCTCATGAAATCGCCTTTCTAAGGGTTGCCAGGATGCAATGATCTGAGACTACCTTGGGAAACACAGATACATTCCTCTGAAGATGAACTTGGGACATGTGAGTCGGGAAACTCAGTAGTGGTCTATCCAAAGTTATTAGTTTTTACAACTGAACTTAACACGATGAACTACTGTATATTATTGGTTATACCATAATACAAACTCACTCCAAAACTGAGAGATGATTTAATCTGATTGCTAAAATTTGGGCATGAGAAAGACTAGAATTTCCTACCTGATTCTCCCACAAAACAGCACTGGAGCATTGCAGAGGCTGATCTTTTCTGACTCTGTTGCCCTCCTGTAAAATAGGGCAGTGATATTGTCAGTCACAAGCCTGCTGCAAAGATTAAGGAGATAAAGCTTGGGCAATATCTTGCAAGTATTTTAATACCTTACCATCACAAGATAGGCTGGTATGTGTCTTGACCTTGACAGCCCAGACTCAGTTTTAAATGTCTCTTGACTTTTGCTGGTTTCCAGGCAGCACTAAAGTATAAAAGTTTTACAAATTCCTCAAAAATTATCAATATATTTGCTTTATAATTTGATGTGAGTAGATGTAACACAGGTTTGAAAAGGGTTTTGAAGATCCATATACAAGGGAAAATAACTATACAATCAACCTTCCATTGGGTGGGAAAACACAGAAGACATGCATTTAAATTTAATATAAACTGAAGCAAATTTTTGAAGGGTCACAGAGTGGTTTTTGTCACCTATATTTTTACAGTCTAGTGCTGTTGTGTCTGATCAACAAAGGATCATTTCAGTATTTATTTTTTTAAAATAGCTCTGATTAGGGAAATTGACTTGAGTGACACATGGAAAGAAATATTTGAATAGTTGGTATCACCATCCTGCAGCCAAGAGTTCTAACATTTTGGCAGACTCTGGGCATTTTCCTATGTTTTCTTATTATTAGAATGAAATAGGAATGCACAATTTTTGTGACTTGTGTTTCTGAGTTTGTACTGCACTGCCCTCTGGAGGAGAAAACTTGCCATTGCATATGTTTTGTAATTTCAGGAAAATTTTATTCTCTACGGAGTCAAACTTTATGATTCATGATACCAAAATGAAAATATAAAATAAAAACTATTGTATCTAATTATAATACATAAATTAAATTATTTAGAGTGAATGAGTAGCATTAGTACCAAGTATTTTATCTTTAAATACTTATGCCTCTCTCTTAGCTGGCCTTTAAAATAGTCTAAATATTTTATGTATCTTATAGTAATAGCACAAAGTGTGAATTTGTACCATTTGCTTCACTGATGTTGAGTTTGTCCTTTTAGTTTGAATATATATTCGATTACCCACTTAGGGAACAGTCATTTTTAAAATTCACTTGTCTTTTCAAACATCTTCAATGATTAATTTTTTACCACACGTATCATTCAAGCTACACAGTGTGTATATGTCCTTTACAATGGACACATGTGCATTGATCAGGTTATAAACATAAACTGTGAGAATATTTCTGCAGGAAATAAACGTATTGAATTTGACTGAAAAAATGAAACTAGGACAGGAAATTGGGAGTGTGTTTGAGACATCTGATTGAAATGTCCCTGGTACTCTTTCAAAATTGATTTTTAATGTTCATTACAGAAATGAAACCCAGTTGAACTTCTTGACACAGAGCTTATGAAAATACCCCATCTCCTATATGGTCTGCATTAACTGTACCACGGGAATTTATTTGTGTTTTTTTTTCATTTTTACATCGACCCAGAACTCTAAGCTTTCTTTGGCTAATGCCATTATGCTAAGAACGAGACTATTACCAAGAGAACAATGAAATAATTGAAGGAAATAATGACTAATTGCAATCATAATGAATGAATCTCCTATTTTCCACCTGTGTTTGCCTAGATTTTTCACCCAGTTTTACATGCTCAGATTTCTAACTAAAATCTCATTTAGGCAATTTTTCATTTAATACTTGAGTAATACCAAACCAATTCCAGATGAGTGGCAAAATCCAAGTACCTGTGATATTACTTGTCTATCTATTGTAGCTTTTCAAAAGCATTTTTTTTTAATTTTGAGGTTATGCTTTAATGACATTTCTCTCTTCCTTTTTTGTATTTCCTCCCTCCAAACACTCCCAATTGCCTCTCCAAATTGAACTCTCCTTCAAGTTCATGGGCTTTTATTGAACTAATTGTAATTGCATACATATATGTATACACACATACATTTCTAAATATAACCTATTTAGTCTGCATAATGTTGATTGTATGTTTGTAGGGTTGACCACTAGGCACTGAACAACCAATTAGTGTGCTCTTTCCTGGGAAGGGCCTTCTCTTCTTCCAGCTTTACTTAGTTACCTATAGTTCTTTGAGTAGGGTTAAGGCCTCAGAGATTTTCCACTTGGAGTTGGGCAACTTCATTGGTGTCGTCCCTGTTCAGCTCACTTTTGGGCAGGCATGTTGGTGACACTTTATGTTAGCTTCTGACATTACAAGGAAACACAGTCTGATCGTCTGACTTTTATAAACTTTCAACCACTACTTCTGCAGTGTTAACTGAATTCATAGCTTTTATGCTCTATCCAGTCATGATTGTGACTTGCCATCCACTGTCAAAGCCTGAACGCAAATAAGATGTGGATTGCATAGCTCATTAATAGAAACAAATGAGATCCTAAGGATGAATTTCCAAATGACAATTGTTTTGGTAGGGTTTAAGCTGGAAGAGAAAGCAAGAAACGAGGTAGAAAAAGAAAGGCAGGGCCACTGTTTTTAGTAGTACATATTATACTAGAATAAGGATATATTTAAGTACATGTTAATTTATATATCAATAAAGAACAGTGCTAGAAAAGAAGGCCAACAGACTTGTTCGTTTGATGTGTTCATTACATGCAGCTGAGTGTAAGCTGTGGTCCTGTTCCCTTTGAGTGTAATGTTGAAATGGATAGGACCATGATTTCAATCATGTTACAATAAGTTTCTTGTCATTACTCCTCTTCTTACTTCAACTTTCAATTCCCTTTCTAACCTGTGTAGTTCAATAGTCCAATAGAAATTAGCATCTAATGTAAATCAGAAACAGGTGCAAAACTATATTACACTTAGATTTATTTTCATATTCCATAAAACTATTGTTTAGCCAACTTTCTGGCCACATTTACTCCTTTTCTTCTGGTTATAGGCCTTTTATGTAAATGTTAACTCCTCCAGTCAGATTTAATTTAGTACGTTTATTGTGTGAGGGATTCCTGCGGTCACTATTGTACCATGTAAATTAACTTCTGAGCACATTTTAGCCTTCAGAAAACAGCTAATTCTGAACCTAGCATCAAACATAAAATTTGCTTGATCCTATTCTAACTATTGAAATAATTTAATAGAGTGGTAATTATAATTTTGTAACTGATCCATGCTAATTACCATAACCTGAACTACAAGTGTGATCTATTTAAGGCTACTTTTTAAAACTGATCTTGTCTTTTGACAATTACATACAAGTGTATAGCATATCACTACCATCTCTTCTCTCTCGCCCATCTCCTCCTCAACACAAGTACCTTTCCCAATTCCATGCCTTTATGTTTTTCTTTGTAGCCCACTGATTATAACCAGGGCTGTGTGTGTCACCACTAGTAGGGAAACACATCTTAGAGCTGGAAAAGCTCACTGTTTGGTATGCCACTGAACTTAACAACTGCATCTCCTTCAGAATCCCTCAGTTGCGAGCAATGTATCAGGAAAAGCTAGGGTCTCCCAAGTCTCTCCCAGGTTCATGATTGGCCATTGACAGGCACAGTTTTATGCAGTGCTAGTGTAGGTAACCACTGTTGCTGTGAAATACTGTTTCCAATGGCCATGTCATGTTCTGAAGATAGCATTTTGCAGCCCATCTTTCCATCTTCCAGATCTTATTCTTATGTCCTTTCTTTCTTTTTTCCTTCCTTCCTTCCTTCCTTTCTATCTTTCTTCCTTCCTTTCTTTCTTTTCTTTTTTTTCTTTCTTTCTTTCTTTTTTCTTTTTATTTTTATTTTTGGTTTGTTTTTCGCAAAAGGGTTTCTCTGTGTAACTTTGGAGCCTCTCCTGGCACTCACTCTGTACATCAGACAGATCTAAAACTCATAGAGATCCACCTGCCTCTGCTTCCTAAGTGCTGGGATTAAAGATGTGCACCACCACTGCCTGGCAGGTCTTACGTGCTTCACACATTATTTTCAGCAATGTTTCCTGAACCTTAAAAGGGATGGGGTGTATAAATATTTTGTTAATGTCAAAGTCTTTAACCATCACTTACTTTCATCCCCTTGGGTAGCCAGGAGTCTGTGCAAACATTGGTGTTTATTATTAAGTGAAGCTTTCCTCTCTACAGATGAGAATAGACTTTGTGAGTGGGCATGAGCGTAGATAGTTAGACTGCTAGTCAAGGTTTTGTTTTTGGTTTTTGGTTTATTTCAGCAATAGTGAAATAGTGAGTTTTCTCATAGCCACAAGTGTGGGGTTGGTTCATAGTACCAGGACTGCATTTCCTCCTGTTTGCCAGGTTCACAGCTGGATATCACCATTAATTTCTTATCTTCTCTAGGAGCCTGCCCAGAATCTTTTGTCATCCTATATGCTAAACAGCAAGGAGGGAGGTTTGTATCTGTAGCTTGTATCCAAGGTGTGGGGTGTCTTCAGAAGGAAGTTCTTATAATCTAGTTCTGGTGGGCAAGCAAAATGAATGTTAACAACCTCTAATATCATTTCTTGAGCCAAAAGACCTTTCAGAATTTTTCTGAGTCTTATCTAGGTCCACAGTGAGTTTTTATTTTGCTTAGTATTATAGGTATGATTTTAATTTTCTAAGCTTACTTTCTTTAAACAAGTTTATTTTATATTATTTAAATTGTGTGTGTCTGTGTGTTTGTGTGTAAGTATCTACACACCATTGCAGGTACCTAAGGAGTCCTAAAGAGGATGTTGTACCCCTTGGATCTGGAGTTACAGTAGTTGCTGGTCACCTGACATGGGTGATGGGATTAAACCTAGTCCTTTGGAAGAGCAGTGCAAGCTCATAGCTACTGAGTCATGTCTCCAACCTCTAAGATTAACTTTTAGAAAAGAAATTCAAAAGCCTGCTAAATCACCATTTTTATATAGTGATCTTAGTTTATAAACAAGTGAATATGTGATAAATTTTTTTTGCTATTTTTTCTTGTAAAATAGAATTCTAAGCAGTTATCCCTATGCCAGTCCATCTACACCCTGACATACCAAGACTTTTGACACATGAGTATTAACTCTAATTGCAATGATACAATTTTAAGCTGATTTTTTTTATAAAATCATTTGTTTTCATAAGAGGGGATTAACTTCGTTGTATTTCTGACAGCTGATCTTGTCATCTGATTTAAGTGTTAGATATAGTCATATGCATCTGCCTTCTAGTTCTAAATGTAAAACCTTTTCATTAGCTAAGTTTTTCTTAGTTATGGTTTCTGTTATTGCAAGGAAACATCATGACCAAAATCCAGTTGGGAAGGAAAGGGTTTATTTTGTTTGTATTTCCATATCTCTGTAGATCAATGAAGGAAGGCAGAACAGGAACTCAAAGAGGCCAGAAACCTGGAGACAGGGGTTGATGTAGAAGCCATGGAGGAGTACTGCCTACTGGCTTGCTTTACCTGCTATCTTTATAGAACCAGCCGGGGGAGGGGGGAGCACCACCCACAATGGATTGGGACCTCCCCTATCAATCACTAATTAATAAAATGTCGTACAGTCTGTTCTTATGATAACATTTTCTCGTGTGTTTCCTTCCTTTGGAAAACTCTAACTTGTGTCAAGTTGACATAAAACTATCCAGCACACCCATCTAGCCTGAAACTATGGCACCTAGAGTGTTTGCATTGTAGCCACATGCCATCACACCCAGCTATCATACTCACTGCTTAGCACATGATTACTATGAAAATGTGAATCCAGGATGATTGTCCTGAAATGAACATTAAAGAGATCTGCATAGGAGTTTATTCAATGCATTTTTAAAAATCTAAGCCTTTGAAATGAGATACATTGTTTACCTTAAGCGTTTTTTTTTCTTTTATCCCTCTACTTAAAAACTATAGTGCCAAAAGGTATAGAAAAGAAGAAAAATGTGGCACCATTTTATTTATTTTCTTAATCATAACACAATTTTTCTTTTTAGCAATCAATCAAACAAGTTTGACCTTCATGAACAGAATGATATGAGTATCTACAGATCAGAGTCTGTGGGGAATGGAATAAAATCTATGATGGATTTAACTGAAATGCAATATCTTAAATGTGACTGATATATAAATATCATAGAAGTAAATTTATTCAATTAAGGCTATTATTTAAGTGAGTATATTACATTGCATGTAATAATGATTTTCATAAGGTCGTTTTTAATAAAAGTATATGATGTACATTCATTCATCATAATCCCCATAAACTTATATGTTACCCTTTTTTCCTCCTCTCTCCCCTACTTTTCAACTAGAACAATTTATTTCTCCTTAGTGCTGTATGTATAAACATAATTAATCCATATCTACTTTTTGTTTAGCAAAGGAATTAAAATAGACTGTTACAGTATTTCATTCTTTTATAAGTGAAAAACTAGTCTGTTTTAACTAACCTTGGTTTGTTTTCCTCCTTGATTTTTTAATTTCTCACAACTACTTCTAGAAAAGGTTAGACTTTTCAACAATACTGCTGGGAAAACTACATTTTACATGCAAAACAAAACAAAACTAACAAAAAAACAAAAACAAAACAAGAAGTGAATGAATCTCCATATTGCACCACATTTTCTATAAATATAAATGGATCAAAGAATTAAATGTAAAATTGAAAACACAAAAACTTTATTAGGAAGTTTTTATGACATTTCATTTGGCAGCAATTATTTACTTATGATATTAAAAATTAGGTACCATATTAAACATAGGTAATTGGACTGCCTCAAAACTTGAAGCACTTGTTTGCTAAAGGGAACTTCTAAAATCAAAAGAAAAAAATAAAAAATAAAAAAAAAGAAAAGAGGGAAGAAAAAAAAAGAAAGGCAACTTACAAAAAAGTATTTAAAGACCATATAATTGGTGAAGTTATTATCAAAGATACTAAAAATTAGAGGAAACCCAATGGCAACAGAAACCTTCTTGGCTTTTAAATGGACAAAGGTCTAAAGGCATGTCTCCAAAGATGGTAGATGACTGTCCATAAATAAGGGCTAACATTACAGAGTCTTGAAAAAGTTAAATGAAACCACTGTAAGAGATTTGTTTCACGGCCACTAGCACTATCAGCTTGACTCCAACATTAATAGGAATAGGAAGATGCATCATAATTGTGGGCAGAATTTGAGATGTTTAAGAGGAGAAAGCTCTTCCTCTGAGTGTAGAGATATCACCAACTACTTCAAGAACCTTGATTTCTCCTCCATGATGGGTGCCAATGTGGAATCTGTGGTTAAAATAAACTTTGCCCTTTATTTTCTTTTGCCAGAGTAATTTTTCCACAGCAAGAAGAATAGAAACAAAGATAACTAATATATACAGGGAATTGAAACCTTTCTGTACCTGTCACAGGATTTAAAATAAATCAGATAGGAGCTGCTGAAAATAGTATGGCACATTGACAAGAACTAAGCAGAAAGTTCAATGTATCCTCTCTTTTCTGATGTATACACAAAAGAATTGAAGGCATAGATTTACAAATATTATGCAATGTTCTTAGTAGCTTAGTTTCTAATAGGAAAATGGCTATAGCCAAAATATTCTTGGGTGGCTGGATGAACACAGTGTAGAGTATTCTTACAGGATTGATTAATTTTCTGTTTCACTATGGAGATTGTTTGGAAGAGATTAATATTAAACTGCTGAACCTTTAATTAACAGATAATCCTTAATAATAGAGATGGGCCTCGTCCAATTTGTCAAAGGACAGAATGAAACAAAAAGACTGGCTTCCTAGGATATGCAAATTCATCAGACTCGCTTCTGGCTTCATGTGTACCATCAGCACTCCTGGAACTTCAATCTGCTGGACACTGAACTATAACTATCTTTCTTAGGTTTGAAATTCCCAGAAATCAATAGACTTTTTTATATCCCCCTATATTTAAGATCATGTAAGATAATTTCTTATAATTTTTTATTTTATTTTATAATTTTTATTTAAATTTTAAACAAGCTTGTTTTACATGTCAAACCCAGTTCCAGCACCCTCCTGTCCTCCCCTCTTTCCCCCACCAACCTCCATCATGTGCCTTTTCTACTCCGTAGGGAGGGTGAGGCCTCTGTCATATCATTTGGAGCAGGGCCCAGGCCCTTCCCCATGTGTCTAAGCTGAGAGAGTATCCCTCTATGTGGAATGGCTCCCAAAGTCCATTCATATACTAGGGATAACTACCTGATCCACATCTCCAAAAAAGCTAAGAAACAAGGAGGACCCTAAAAGAGATATACACAGTCTCCTGGAGAAGGGTAAAAGGACAAGATCTCCCAAGAAAATTGGGAGAGTGGGGGAGGGGGAAGGGGAGAGGTGGGCATGGCTGAGCAGGAAGATTGAGTAGGGAAAAAATAGAAGAGAGCAAGAAGAGAAATACCATAATAGAGGGAGCCATTATAGGTTTTAAGAGAAATAATATTTTTTATATGGAGAATTGTTTTGTTTCTTGGGAGGACCCTAACAACAAAGGAATGATACTAAACCTTTAAAAATGAATGGACTACTTGCTAAGATATAATGGAACTTTAAAAACACCAATTGACATGAACCAGTAGCCAGGTGCTGGTGGCACACACCATTAGTCCCAGCACTCATGAGGCAGAGGCCCTTGAATCTGTGTGAGGTTAAGATCAGACTGGTCTACAAAGTGAGTTGCAAGACAGCCAGAGCAGTTACAGAGGAAAATCCTGTCTTGACCTCCCCCAGCCCAAACAAAAGAACCAGCCAAGATACACAAGATAATACTGTAATGTTAAATTTATATTAGTTATCAAGAGCAGTCAAACTTAAAATTGCATAGGAAAGTAGCAGTCATCTATGACATGGTATGGGAGAGTATTGCACATTGTTTAATGTGTAAATTGTTTCAGTGTGGGTTAATGAAAAGTTCTAAACATAGTTATAGGGTTAGTTGAACAATAAAGTAAATATGTTTAACATAATTGAACCATGTGCTCAAAATTATTTAAATGGTAGGGTATATTTCATGTCATACTATATATTACCAGAATAACTGGAGACCAAAAAAGACTGAATCCTTCTGTTTTAATGAAGTATAAATATATCTAAAGCAAATCATATGGAATAATACATTTTAAAAGTGGTCCAAAGAGTTACAGTCCATCTCCTATTCCATACTCAAATCCCTACGTTTCTGCTTCAAAAGTTCTGTTGAGACAATATTGAGAAGGAAGGCCTTCCCATCTTGTGTTCTTAGGTTGCATGGATTTTGTTCAGCAAGAATACTCAGATAAATTTCATGTTAATCTTGTCCAATGACCCATACCTGTGCACATTGCTAGTCTCTCAGTCCACGCCATGAGCAAGAGCACAGCATCACTCAAACTACAGATGTTCATGAGTGAACGCAACCATCATGTATCAAATGTCAATGTCTTTCCTTCTCTGCTGATAAGCGTCTGGTTACCTTTTTTTTTTTTTTTTTCTTTTCTTTTAAACCAATCTTATTTTGCATATGAATCCAAGTTCCATCTCCCTCATGTTCTCCCATTTCCCCCACCATCTCTCCATTCAACTCCCCATCCAATACTCAGATAGGGTGAGGCTTCCCATGGGGAATCATCAAAGTTTGTCACATTCTTTAAGATAGGACCAAGGCCCTCCCTGCTGAGGAGCAAACCTCCATAAGGAATGAACTCCAAAAAAGGCAGTTCAGTTACTAGGGATAAATACTGGTTCCCCTACCAGTGTCCCCAGAGACTTTCCACATGTCCCCACCTCTCACCCCCATTCAGGGTTCCTGGTCTTATACAGATTACCCAGCTGTCAGTTTGAAGTCAGTGAGCTCCCACTTGTTCAAGTCAGCTGTTTCTGACCCCTTTGCTCCTATTATCACTCCTTCTTCTCTAAAAATGGACTCCAGGAGTTTGGCTAAGTGCTTAGCTGTGAATCTCTGCTTTTGCTTCCATCAGTTACTGGATGAAGGCTCCATGATAACAAGTAAATTAGTTATTAATCTGATTATAGGGCAAGAGCACTTAAGGTCCCCTCTCTGCTATTGCTTAGATTCTTAGTTGGTTTCATCTGTGTGGATTCCTGAGAATTTCTCTAGTGCCAGGTTTCTCACTAACCGCATAATTGCTCCTTCCATCAAGGTATCTCATTCCTTGCTCTCCCTTTCTGTCCTCCCCCCAACTTAAATTTCCCAATCTCCCATGTTCTTCCCACCCCCCTTCATGCCTCCCCACTCTCCTCCTCCTTTCCCAGGCTCCCAATTTACTCAGGAGATCTTGTCTATTTCCCCTTTGGGAGAGTCCATGTGTTTCTCTCTTAGAGTCCTCCTTGTTTCCTGGTTTCTCTGGGGTTGTGGACTGTAGACTGGTTATCCTTTGCTCTATGTCTAATATCCACTTATGAGTGAATACATACAGTGTTTGTGTTTCTGTGCCTTCATTACTCCACTCAGGATGGTTTTCTCTACAAATTTCAAGTTGTTATTGTTTTTTACTGATGAATAGTACTGCATTGTGTATATGTACCATATTTTCTTTATACATTCTTTGGTTGAGGGGCATATAGGTTGCTGCTAGGTTCTGGCTTTTACAAATAATGCTGTTATAAACACAGTTTAACAGATACCCTTGTGATATGAGTTTACAAAACTTTGGGTATATGCCGAACAGGGTATTTCTGGGTCTTGAGGTAGATTGATTCCTAATTTTCTGAGAAACCACCATACTTATTTCCAAAGTGATTATGCAAGTTTGCACTCCCACCAGCAATGGAGGAGTGGTCCCCTTACTTCATATCCTACCAAAAATAAGCCTTCATTAGTATTTTTGATCTTAGCCATTCTGACAAGTGCAATTTTTAATCACCCAAGGCTACAAACACCTTACAACATGTTCTGGTTTCCTTTAGGCTCATATCTGTCTCCACTTTCCTTCATCCACTATGATTTACTACATGATCTCACTCTTAAGAATGATACCCCTGCCAGGCAGTGGTGATGCACACTTTTGATCTCAGCACTTGGGAAGTGGAGTTAGGTGGATCTCTGTGAGTTGGAGGTCATCCTGGGCTACAAAGCAAGTTCCAGGACAATAAGGGCAATTACAAAGAGAAAACTTTTCTTGAAAAACAAACAAACAAACAAAGACAAAACCAATAGTAAAAAAATAAAAAAAAAAAGGAAAAGGAAAGATATTCCTTAGGGTTCCACACCCTCCACCCAGGGAATCTCTACCCACAGTATTCATAAGTTCATAGGCTTTCCATGGTGGTTTGAAAGAGAATAGCTCCTAAAGGGTCTCGATGGAGGAAGTGTGGTATTATGGGCTTGGGATTTGAGGTTCCCTATGCTTGGAATATCACCCAGTGTGTCAGTTGATTTCCTGTTGTCTCTGATCAAGATATAAGACTCTCACCTGCAGCACCACATCTGCCTGCATGTCACCATACTCCCCACCATGATGAACCTCTGAAACTATAAGTTGCCCCATCAATTAAATACTTTTATTTAAGAGTTGCTGTGGTCATGGTGTATCTTCACAACAATAAAAAATTCAAAATAAAATACTTACCTACTTCAGTCTTTATCCAAATATCATTTTCTTGGAAGTCAGCTTTACTTTCCTGTGATAAACAATAAAGTGCCTTTATTTGCTCTGCTAACTGTGGCCTTTTCATTCTATTGTACTTTTAGCATAGCTCCTATTCCTTAAAAGCCTCTACTCAATTAGAAAATGCACTGCACAATGAAATTATTTTATTTAACACATCACAGTATCTCAGCACCAAATAATAATACAAGCTCACCAGGGCACAGATTTTATCTCAGTTGTTCACAGACCTGTCAAAGGTATCTAAGTAGTTTCTGTATAATATACTTATTGTAGTTTATGCTTTTACATATTTAAAGTACATGTGAGGGAGCACAGTGAGTACAAGCAGAACACTCATGCACATAAAATATGTAAATCTTTTAAAAATTAAAGAGATTTCTTTTTTAGAAAAGTGACCATTTAAGAATATTGGGGCTGCATTAAGGAAATTATCTGACCTTTGATCTTCAATTTGCACCTTTAAAAACTGGATGAAGAAAACTCACCTGTTTTTTTGTTTGTTTGTTTCACAGTGATGTGTATTGTCCTCTGAAATAATTGTTGGTAGTCTTCTTTACAAGTGCAGAACTTCCATCTTTATAGTAATCCACACAGAAATCCCCAGCTTCTACACAGATCATTTGTTCTCTGAGGTAACTGGGTGTAACACCTAGAAATAGTCAAGGCATCAAAGAATTCTGATAGATACTAGGATGAACGAAGCCAAATCCATTTTTTTACAAAACTTCAGCAATTCTCAAAGCATTAATATGGTAGTGGACAATTTAATCATCCCCTAAATTAAAAATGCAACATGCCACGTGTTTTTTAAACTTAATTTAGAATCTTCTTTGCCTTGGCTCATTAGAAGAACGCTTCTCTAAGAGAGGTATCTAGACACCTGTATCCCTACATTGAGGGTGAGCATGGATGCAAATGGCAGCTCAGTACCAGCCATTTGTTCATTATTTCCTAATTCGTGTGTCCCTGTCTTTGTAATTTCTCACTCGATATTAGCTAAAGAATCCTCAGGAGAAACAAATTGCTGTTGTCAACATCAATTTGCCATTAGTCTCCCACAGCTGAATTTCTATTTTGTTGCTCTAATATCCCAACACTCCTCACTTCTATTAATTACAGTGCTCATATTCATCAATATAAATCTTGTAGGGAGTTTTATTTTTCTGCCTGCCGCCTGGTCTTGTCCCGCCGCTGCGCCAGTCCCAAATAATACACAGAGACTCTGTATTTGATATAATGCTATTGGCCAGGTGCTAGTTTCTTATCGGCTAGCTCTGTCTTAATTATTAACCCATTTCTATGTATTTCCACGTGGTCTTACCAGCGAGAGGCGGCTGGCGGTTCTATTCTCTCCAGATTCTCCATCCTGACTCCTTTACTACTTCCTATTTCCTCCTTGTCTCCTAGTCCCTCCTATCTTCCTTTCCTATTGGCCAACAGTGCTTTATTCATTAACCAGTATGAGAAACATATACAGAATGACATCTCCCATCAAAATCTCATTTTAGGTACCAGCCACCCATTGAATTTACCTTTAATGGGTAACTAAACCACCTTCAAACTCCGACTGCCTCCACTGCCTGTTTTTACTGGAACATTGGTACTCATAGGATCACATAACTTCTTCACCATTCAATTTACACAAGCCACAACTAGAGGTCTTTCAAGTTACTTCTAAAAAAAAAAAAAAGGGAAGTTATGGGTTTCCACATTCTACAGATGTCAGAGTTAACAGCTGCATAGGGGCAAGAGAGAGACCAGAGACCCTAAATGGCTCTCCCCCAAACTGTGCTCATGAAAACACAGAGGGCCCAAAAGCACAGAGGTGTCCATCTGGAATAGATGGCCAGAATCTGACCAGCTGAGGTTTTTGTTATGAAGTTAGTGATACTCAAAATGGGTGACATACCATTGATTTCTAATTTAATGAGATCTGTTGACTATCATCAAAATAAAATAATTGTATGTGAATTTAATACTAGGGTGCTTATAATTCTTCAATATTGTAGCTATTAGCTCACTTCGGAAATATGGTCATTGTGTCTTCTGCCTAGTGAACGGACATTTCTTTTTCACATGATGGGGTTAACATGTGAAAATATAGGTTAGCCAGTCAAATTTGAATTTCAGGTAGGTAAAAAGTATTATTTAACTACAAATATGACCCATGAAACTACAGTATTGGGAATTATTTATCAGAAATTCAATTTGACTCAATGGCCTCATTTTATTTTGGCAGCCTTTTAAATGTATTCCAGTTTTGTCCACCAATCCTATCTGAACTTTCAAATAGCTAACCATTGTCATGTATTGCCTTTGCCTCTCTAACCTGTAGTTATTATCAGCATTCTGTCATTGAGTCATCCAAGGGGCAGACATTCATGTCCTGAGCTATGACTCCAAGAAAACCTTTGATACCTCTTACTACTGGAACTGGTACTCTGCTTGAGATGGAACTGGACCACAGAAATCACAATGGTTTTGTTTCTAGGACCTAAAGGTAAAGATATTCACAAACTAGTTTTTACTACAGCACATCAGTAATTGGTATGAATATTTGCATAATTAATATTCTTAGCTTTAATATATGTAACTGAGTATTTTACTCATGGTCTTTTTGCTGAGCCTTGCTTTGTTCTGTTAAAGATCACAAAACTGCTAGGTTAAACCTTCTTAATTACTACTAATCAGATTTACATGTGATTATGTCATCAACGTTTAAAAGTCTCAGCCTGTCATTGTATGCTAACCCATGCCTCCAAACTGAATGTTTTGCTCTGTGAATTTTCACATGACCTCAGATCCCCATAGAAGTTTAATTAGTTTTATGCATTTCCTCAAATAGAATTATGGAACTACAGCAGTGGAAATTTTTAACTCAGTTCTTTGTTTTATAAGACGTAGAAGACCCAAGTTGTTGCATGGCTTATCTTTAATTATAAAGATAGTTCAAGGCCTGCATTCTTCAATGCAATATCAACTTAATTAGACTACCTTATTACCATTTTATAATTGGTTTTCACTTGAAGAGAATAATGAAGAAAAAATGCATGTTTTCTTTCCACTGAATGGTATATTATCTGTCTATCAGCTCTATGCCGTCCATCTATCTATCTATCTATCTATCTATCTATCTATCTATCTATCTTTCTTTCTTTATAGTCATCTTTAGTGTGTATTTAGCTACCTGACTTTTAATTTTTAAAATTACAGATTATGATTTGATGATATTCTTTGCTATCCCCCAACTCCTCTCAGATCCTCCTGTCTGTCTCACCACACAATTTCATGTTCTTTTTCTCTCTGTTATAAAGATGCAAATAAAAAAATACCAAAGGACAAAAACTAGTGAAATAAAATACACACACCCACACCCACAGAAGGGGTTGTGTATGTGTGTGTGTGTGTGTGAGAGGGGGGTGGGATATTTGTTTTGGCAAATCATTTTACTTTTTAAAATATGTATTCTTACTAGTTCTTTAATTCTTTCCTACAGTGTGTTTTGATCATTTAACACAACCCTTCCTTGTTTCTGATAGACTTTTTGTGTGATGAATTTGTTTAATCTGTTTTTGGGAAACGAACACCATTCCATGTGACTGTTTGTCACCTGAATTGCAGTCAGAAATGCTAAGCACACTAGCAAAGTGGATAAACAATTTATCTCAGACATATGGGCTATGTTTTCCTCTATCAAAGCAAAAGGAAAACACAAGAAAATTGAAAAGAGATACCTCAACTTGTTCTTTTTTCTTTATGCTTTAATCATATACTGTATGGTTTATTTTCCAAATTAAATAGTAAATACCATCTCCTAGAAGACAATAAAGAAAAGTTTTAAGACTACTGGAAGATACCAAAACACATCATGTTCTTCTAGAATAACTCCTGTCCACAGTAATGTAAGATTGGTTAGGAACACAATGGCAGTCCGTAAGATTTCCTGAGATTGCTTCTGGACATTTACTTGTAATGTCCCAAAGTTGGCTGTTAAAATTCAGTTACTAGTTCTCTTCTTCTTAGTGTGCCTTGATTATTTAAGATGACTGAGGGGCATAGTTACCTTTCACCTTAAAGTTGGTTTCTTATGAATTAACACTGAGGCATAAGCTTTCAGAACGTTAGTATGTCCCAGTAAATTTTCCATTCCACTGTTTTCAGCCTCACAGTTATAATGTATAAACACTCTCCTGGAGCAAAGCTAGACTAAAACCAAATCCCTCTAATTTGTACCTGTATTTATTAGTTCAATTATATTCTGATAATTATTAGTATATATTGGTCTTATTTCTAGCACATTCATTTGTGTACTATTTTTCATTGTTGTTTTGATTAATTGTCTACTCAAGACTTCTAACTTTCATTATCTTTTGTTTTAGGAATAACTTTTATTGGTTTTAGCATTCATTTTTAATGCCTATTGTTGCCATAAGAGTCAAATATTAAATAATGTTTGTCATCTTAGTTATAAGAATACTTTTTATAAATTCCTCTCCTTTTTATTATAGATAGTAATATTTTAGACATATGATATATAATTTTTACATTCTGTTTATTTTTTACATTATTACAAATTTTCTGTAGTGACAACTGTTTCCTGTATCCTAATTCTGTTACAGAGTATTCTTTTGATTATTTAATTGTATTGTTTAATATGTCTTTGAGAAAAAAGTTCACAGATGTCAGACGGAAAAATAATGCCATTCATGCTTCCTTTAATAATTATTTAGCTGGGTATAAAAGTCCATTTTGCCTATTCAAGTCTTTTGATGCTCTTAAAAAATTTTCCCATTACTCCCGAGCAGATGACTGTTTCTTTGTTTTGTTTTGCCTGCTGTGACAATGCCTCACTCTACTGCTTATGCCCACCTTGCATTTATGAACCTAGCCTATAAAGAACTGGGAATACCAGTGTGGTCTTCCCACCTTGTGATCTTCAGCACCCACCCCATAGAAATTCTTGGGAATTAAAAATACTTACTCATGACGTTAGATGGTTTAGCCAAATATCTTGGATGCTGACCTTTCTAGTTTTCCCCATGATGGTTCTTTACTACTCATCATAATCACCCACTATGACAGATAAAAATATTGATTGTGGAGTTGAGAACCCAGGAGACAAATATCTATTCATGTCTGCAAGGAACTTTCTGTAATGAGTTGATTGAGTTTTGAAGCTCTAAACGAAATACGACCAACATTTCCCATGTGTTGGAGTCCTGGACTAAATAAGTAGAAAAACAAACTGAGTACCAGTATCCATGTCTTTTTGCTCTCTGATCATGGATACAAAACCTCATGTACCTGTAGCCATGTTTTCCCTGTATGGTGGACTATACTCTCTTAGTTGCTTCCTGTCAGACATTTGCTTAAATCAACAAGTAAACTCAGTAGTATGAACATTATCTACATAAGGTACATTTTCACTAAGATTTCTTGGAGTGTTTTTGTTTGATATTAGTTTTTTCTGTTCAAAACTATACATATATTATATATAACTAAAAATGTTTACAAATATATATCATTCTCTCCCCTTCTATAAATATATATAGGTATAAGTATACACAAACACACATACACACATATATAAATATAAAACACTAATTTTCTATTAGCATAGTATCAATCACACAATACTCATACATGAAATTAAATGCCTATTCTGTTACAAAATGAATGTAAAAGTAGATCATTCTTTTACCTTGTTTCTCCCAAGTGACTTTCTTGTGGAAGTAATCATTTAGTTACAGAATGGAACAGATTTATTGAAGGTATTTTTTCATCTTATGACTAGGACTGTGGGAGCTATCATGACTAAGACTTCTGAATGACTAGAATTCATCAATATAAACACATGAATTTTTATCATACTTCTAAGTTCTTGAATTTTAAATTTGGAATCATGTACAACAACCAAATATTTCTACTCTAAGTCCATCAGCAAAAACATCCTCTACATGTGAAAATGCTGAATCAGAGAAAATAATATGGAAATAATCAGAAAGCAGAATGCAGGTACAAACTCGAGGCCATTTCTCAATGTTCTCAATGTGGTAGAGTGCAACCCAGGGTTGTTGAAGTGCCTGGATGTGTTGTTAGATTCTAGGAAGCTTTTGAGTTTTAAAGCATTAGTGCAAGAAGGGTTTCTTTAAAGTAGATTGTTACTATTTTATTAGGCAGTTTTATGGGATTCCTAATTTTAGAGTTCAAGTGAAATTGTAACTCCTTTTATTTGATTCCTTAATATCCATGTGCTTGCACTACAATGGTCACAAAGGGGTTGTGTTGACCCCATAATTTGGACTGACCTAGTTTTCCATAATACTCACTCTATTTGGATACCCCTTCTTAATTAATTGGTATCATTGCTAGGTCAGTAATTAAATTGGTTGTTGAATGCTTTTACTTATTTGTGGCAATATCCATGTGACATTGAGTGGATAGATAAATTTGTGGGTAAACACTTGTTGCACAGATATATGTGATATAGTTAGTCTGTACGTGGCTGAATGTGAGTGGCTTCTGAGCAATAAGTAGATATTTTTAAATATTCAGACTTTGACATTAAAATAGCCAAGTCCATAGATCCTGTTATATAGTCTCACTTGTACAGACCTTGAATTAATTTTTACTTTATAAAATTTATAGGTTAACTATTTTAATTGTCGTAAGTACTAACTAAGCATAGCTTTAATCAAAAGTGTAATTTTACTATTGAAAATTTAATGGTTGGTCAATTACCAATGGTCAGTAAATCTCTCTTTCTTTTATTTTTTTCCTTTTAGCCTCATAAATAGTCATCTGGCATTAAATATTTGTGATCTAGGCCAGTAACCTTTTTCACTCTCACAGGACCTTTTTTAATTAAACTATATCTTTGTCCCATGTCTGTAATCCGCTCACTGACATTTTATATACAAGACACCTTGCTGAAAAAGGTCAAGCAGTACAGTTATAAATGGAAAAGAGATTAAAAGAATTCTCAAGCCATGGGGTGATCTAACCGTGAGTTAAATATGGAGCAGTTCTTAGTAGGGTAGGCATGCTCAATAGAGAAGACGGAATCCTCTGGGTAGATTTTAATGATTAGGAAAACAAAGCAAATGAAAATTATTTTAATGGAAAACATGAAAAATACACCACCATTTCAAGATGCCACAGCAATTATTATGAACGACTGCCATAAGGCTGTCACAGGCACAAAATGTTCAGGTTAACTATTGCAAAACCCATTCATGGTGTTTGTCCAGTTCTTGCCTACAAAGACATTTTGTTGCTCCAGTAAACCTCATAAATGTCAGGTTAAGGTTAATTAACTATAAGTAAAAGAAACACACTGAAATTTATATGCATCAATGAAGAGTAAGAGAGGAATGTGAAAACCGAATCAGAAAGAGAGAATACGAAATTAGCATATTCCTGGCAATTCTATTTTAGTACCTATCTGCTGAACAGGAGTGCACCACTCGGGAGGTAAATATCTCCACAGATGTGACTCAGATTATTTTCACCAGAACATTAAGCAGAAATTGAAACCGGACTCCCCCCCCTCCCCTTGATATTCTCCAGCTGGCATGTTATGACTAAAACTTGCTGAATCCATGCCACACTGTGATGCATTTAATGGTGTACATGGGTACAACTGAACAACACATTACTTGTAATGTCTGAAATAACCCAACAAAGCATGGTGCTCAAGTATTGAAGTACATTGTCTGTTTCTCAGGGGTCATTTAGTTATACCCAAGAGGCCACCTTTTTCTGAAAAGTCTTTACTGCTAATTTCTTCCTGTCACTTTTATGTGGCTCAGTCATAAAAGGTTCCCCTTCCATCCCTATGTCATCAGAATGCTGTTGCTTAGAAGTTAATTCAGGTGGCAAAAACCGTTGACTTGGGGTTTTAATCTTAGGATCTTTCAGGGCTGTTCATGTTTGTAAACAATGTGCTTGGTGCAGCCAGCTATCTTTTAATTATTATTTAGATACTATGTTTAATAAATTTAAATAAAACCAGAACTAAACTGTGGGTGCAAGTGTAAACCCCTTTTGGTGTTGCCCAAGCCTTGGGTTTCAGGCAGTTATTTTCAATGATAAATGAAAAGGTTACTATTTGAATCCTTTAGCTATTATAAGAGTCCTGGCAGTGGCAGAGCTGTCAACATCCAAAAGACCATTCCCTGCCCAGAGTAACTTGATGCTACACTGGAGAAATCTAATAGCTGACAGGCAGAGACTCTGATGCTTGTGACCCAGCCACATCCTAAGCCTCAGATCAGCTAGCAATCCAGACAGTCAAACCTACTTCTGTATCAAAAATAAATAAATAAGTAAAAGTTTGTGTGTTTGCACATTTGCTTTGTAGGGAAATCTTTCAACTGAATAAAGTTGGTTACATTTCTAAAAACAAGGTAACTCAAGCTCATCATATTGATCTGGGTATTTTCACTAGGTACTGATAGAATTCAGGTTTTTTTTTTTTTTTTAATATGGTTTGATCTAGATATCATTGTCGACTTAGAAAAGCTGAAATTTTTAAAAATTCAGTTAATAAGGTATTTACTTTTTCTGAATAGAATCTAATTTTCTGAAGTGACAGAAATGACTGCTTTGTCATTGATTATTCTAGAATACTGGAATGCAAAATATGATCATTTTTTTCTCTCAGAAATCAGACAAAATGAACCAAGTCAATCTCCACCAACTGTGTATTTTAAAAGTATTATTTTTAGTTTATATTCTTAAAATGCTTACCTGACAACTAGATTTTGAAAAATTATTTATTGAAATATATTCTGAACTAAGAACTCTTTCTTAATGACCCTGTTGCTGCTATTGCGGTTGCTGACAAGTTAATGTCCAGGAAGCTAAGATTCTGGAGCATTATATAATTTGCCTAGAGGTATAAATATAGTAAGTTGATTTATCTCCAAACTCGTGTTTCTCTACATACATGCTCTTTTCTCTTCCATTAATAAGCTGTCTTTCCTGCCATCAGAAATAGTGCTTTAGAATAAGAAGTTGCCAAGCATGGTGCCGTGTGCCTGTAAACCTATCGCTCAAGAGGGAGAGCAGAAAGCACACAAATTTGGGGTCAGCTTGAGTCACAGAGCAAACTTTTATCTCAAAAAAAATTATTTTTTTCACTTATAAGTTGTTTATTATCTCCTATTTTATCACATTGACTAGATATAAGAGCCCTGGTTATGTGTAAATTTTCCCCATAAACATATAAATAAACAACTGGGAATATACAATTCTAGTACACAATATTAAAAATGCTACTCAAGGAGATTTATTAAAAGAGAAAAGCATGCAAATTTTCTGATAATGCATAGGGATATAAAAACAAGCTGAATTTAATAGTATCAATATAGAATTATATCTTATTAGTTACCTTTAAGACATTTTTCTCTGCTTTATAAAATGTAATTTTATATGACTGAATAAATTCTACAAAACATGTTCACCTCCAAAAACAGAACTGTTTGTGATGTAAATACACTAGGCATTTGCTAGATGGTGCTACAACATACTCTTGAAAAGCTCTTGCAAGTGTGTTTTCTAACAGGAAATTTTCTTACAGTTAAGAATATTCAGATCTGCCTTAATATGTGGGGGAGACTTCTGGTATATGTATTATATGTTTTAAAAAGTAAGTTCTTGCATGTCTTCTGCTTCTATCTACATTTCAAATAACATTCTTGAATTTGGCCTATATTGAAAAATATAACTTTCTATCCTCATAGACCATTTTTACATATAGATAAAAACAAAGAGGTCACTGAACAATGCAAAAATACGACTTATTTTGTGTTTCAAGGAATAAGGATTTTTTTCACAACAGCAAGCATAGAAAAATAAGATTAAAATAAAGTAAAAGGATGTTTCTTTTTATTTATTTTTTAATTTAATATATTTTATTAAAATAACATAATTGAGGAACCATCAGATAACTATCTTGTCAGGCGCAATAAAAACAAAATTAAAACCCAAAATCATTAAGAAAACCTGTATTCCTGGCTTTCTTATAGACAAGGATGTGGCTAGAGATAGGCTAGGCTGCAGCTCACCCCATAGGGAAGCTCCTGGAAAACAGATTTAGTGTGTGGGAGCATCGCACTTGGAAAGCCATCCACACAGTACACCTTAGATACAGTAAGAGGAGGGTTTGTCCACAAAGTCAGGTTCTGTAGTACCAAAGCAGGCTTCCTCAGGTGGCCAGGACTCGTGTGCAAAACTGGCACTGTACCAGTCAGTCTGTGCCTGCAGCAGATAGGCTCAGAGCCAAGTTCCTGGCTGCAAACCCCTGCAGCAGCCAGAGTGCCAGCCACTCTGACTTCTCTCCAAGGCCCTTTCTTGCCCTAAAAGTACTCAGCTGACTTGTATGCCTCTGGAGAAGAGCAGGCTAGCATGGTAGACAAACAGCTTCCTTTTCATTTTCCAGGGCAGTCAGGAGGGGTAGAAAAGAAGGCAACATGAAGTTAAGGCCCTGTGAGTAGCAGCAGCTTCTCTGAAAACGTGCATTCTGCCCCCAAGGAAACAGTGGTGCCTGCTGAATCTCTTTCCTCCCCTGGTGGCCTACGAACAGCTCCATCATCAGCTAGAAAACTGACCGGTAGCCTTGGGGATGTGGTCAGTGTGCAAGCGTTGATGTCCTCAGTGTGGGACGCCCGATGTAAAGAGGGCTCAGAGGCGCTCCTGTTGATTTTTGGCAGAGAGTGCTGAAGCAGCTCGATGGAAGACAGGATCTGGGGAAACAGCAGCCTCTCTTCCTTTACTTTCTTCACACAGTCAGCCACCAATCTCTTCATTGCCTTGGGCCAGTTCTTGTAGAGCCATGAAGATGATCTGATCTCGGTTGTTGATGTGCGAGTAGGGAAGCTCCCCACTCATCAGCTTATACAGCACAATGCCATAGGTGTAGACATCAGACTGGAAGCTAAAGGGGTGGTTATCCTGCATTCGGATTACTTCTGGGGCCATCCACAGCATGGAATCGGTGGGCTGTTCAACCTATTGAGAACCAACCACTCCAGCGTGACTTCACTGTTGCCAAACCAAAATCTACAATTATCACTGTGAGGCCTTCATGGAGAAATATATTGTTGGATTTCATGTCTCTGTGGATGATATTCTTTGCATGCAAATAGTCCATTCCCTGAGCTGTCTGCCAGGCAATGTTAATATTTGGAACTTGGTCTCCTGGACGTGTAGGTGTTTACAGAGACTGCTGCCTTCACACCACTGGGTCACAATCGCCAGGTTGTCCTTTGTTATGTATCCCCCGAACAGCAGGATATTAACATGCCTAGTTTTACACAAGACAGCCACCTAGTTCCTGAAGGCCTGAAGCTGCTCTGGATCAACCACTTTTAGGATCTTTACTGCAACATCTCCATGCCACATAGTGGAAAGACTACTAATGGGAGAAAGTATATGTAATACTTCCGGCAAGGGGCTAAAACCCACAATATTTGAGAAACTCAGTGCAATATACCAATAGTGGAAAAAGAACCCAACATAGGTGAAATGCTAACATTGAAAGACATTGATACTACAGTAACGGTGTGAAAAAGAAATGCCCAGCATATATAATCATCCAAGAAATGAAAATCAAATCCACAGGAAGTTAAACTGCTCCAGTTCAAATGACCATCATCAAAAACACCAAAACCAAAATGAACCAATGAAATGTAGACAACCAGAAATGTCTCACAAACTAAATTACTGCAGACACTATGGATAATAGTACTTTTCCTTTAGAACTTAAGAACAAAACCGCCAAGTAAGCCACAAACATGACTAGTAGGCACACTTTTGAAAATAAATGAAATCAGTATGTCACAGAGATATTTGTTCTCTCGTATGTTTTATAACGCCACTGTAAATAATGAAAGAAGTGAAATTTTCCTATGTATTCTCCCACTGGTGACTATATAAAGAAAATGTGATAGACTATATAACACTATCCAACCATCAAGAGAATAACATGATATTGTGAATGAGAAGGAGATTGATAAATACTATATGATATCACCCATTTGTAAACTCATAAGCAGAAATTGATGTCATAGAAATGAAAATAGTAGTAGTTAGCAAAGGCTAAGGGAGTACATTTATATAAGAGAGGGAAAACCTATGAACATAGTTGAACAGATGTTCTTGTTGTATGAATGTGCATCTTTTGAGTATATGCCTAAGTGGAATTACTGGATACTGAGGTAGACTAATTCCCATTTTTGGTTAGGAGGACTGGGCAGTCTATGGGACCTCTAGTGATGGATCAGTATTTATACCTAGTATACAAATGGACTTTGGGAGCCCATTGCACATAGAGGGATACTTTCTCAGCCTAGACACATGGGGGAGGGCCTGGAAGACCTGGAGGGCATAGGCCCTGCTCCAAATGATATGACAGACTTTGAAAACTCCCCATGAAAGGCCTCACCCTCCCTGGGGCAGAAAGGAGATGGTCTGGGGTTTGGTGGGGGTGATAAGGGAGAATGAGATGGTAAGGGAACTGGGATTAACATCTAAAATAAAATTGTTTCAAATTCAAATTAAAAAATGAAAACAGTAGAAAAAATTTAATCAACAGGTATTAAGTTGCCATTAGATATTAAAATTAAGATCTGCTGAATACTATGCTGTATGTTTTGTTAAAATAGAAGAAATCTCTTTATTTTTTCTATCAAAAAATAAGGAATGGAAATGGAAAGATTAAAATTTTTCAGTTTTAATAGTCATCAATGTAACCTACAGAAGAAATTACTTTTGTATGTTATGTTTTTTGCATATTTTTATAATAAAATCTATGAAATTAAAATTAAAAAGTAATGATAATTTGAAGATGATGTGTATGTTCAATATGTTCAGTTGACCATGGCAAAACAGATTATGAATTAAATTATCACATTGTGCCTAAAATTGTGTATAGATATGAAAGCAAGTGAAATTTAATTAATAGAAATAAGATTATTCTGATTGCTTTTTTATGACCCTTGAGACCCAATACTAGGTTTGCAGATAATTGGCAAGGGCTTTCCTACACTCAGTCAAACATCCAACCATATGACTGAATTTTAAACATGAAAATTCAGTAACTTGAAACACAAAACTATTCAATATTTATCTATTTTCCTTCTTAGCAGAACAAGTGCCTCATTGTCCAAAAGTCCAAATTTTAAGAATATGGATAAATATCTATCCCACAACTATTAGCTTTAACTGTGTATTGGTGATCTACAACCTACATCTTAGATAATATCCTACAAAATTGTCTTTTCATAGAGAAAAAGATGCCATACAAAGATAAAGAAAATAGTGGCAGCATACATTTGCTAACCCAAATTAACTCCAGACATCAAAATTATAACTTTTTAGAACTTCAAAGCACTTGGGATCTATATGACCTAAAATAAGAAACTGAAAAATAATGAATTCCTTTCTTAAGAGCCCAAGGCTCTGAGATTCATCACACAGACACTCTTCCCAACCTGGATAAACTTTCTTGTTTATGTCAAATACGAGGCTTCTGTTTTTGTCAATACAAATTGCTGAGTCCTACAAGCAAATACATGATTTCAAGACTGATATTGGGGCAGGAGACTCTTCTCTGGAAGAGGTTATTTCTACTGCTCTCAGCATTCCTTAACTTCTTGTACTTGGTCTAAAGTTGGAAATTTATGAGATTTTTTTTCCTTCCCTGTAAATTTATATATTGGTATTCCTTGTTCATGTCTTGTTTAGTTGTGTTATTGAGGTTGTCTTCCTGAAACTTTTAGAGATGCAATCTGGAAGCATATCCCCTGGTCCCCTGATTCTTAGAGCCTCTCTGCTCCCTTTGCATCTTATGTGCTGGGGTTATACCATAGATGTACTAGCTGACCCTGGGCACCAACAACTACTGTTTTCCTCAAAATTTTGATAGTTTTTTTTTTGTAATAGTTTACATTTGTTACAAGAAGTTTCTTTTATGAGGCCTGAGACATACACTTATAATAATTAATAATAATAATAATAATAATAATAATAATAATAATAATAAAAGTTTAGGCTCTCTACGGCGATACTTGACCTCACTAGTCCCAGGTGGTTGGCTGGGTTCAAGTACCAGAAATGATTTCCTTCTTATTAAATGGGCCTTAAGCCCAATCAAAGAGCTATTGGTCAAAGCCTAGATAAGAATGCCACTACTGCATTCTTAGGGCTGTTGTGCCATGTTGGTATGTGTGGTGGTTCACTAAGCTTACTGTAAGGTGTACGGGTTTTTCCTCCCGCTGCCAGTCTTGTCCCGCTGCCACGCCAGCCCCAAATAATACACAGAGACTCTATTTGATACAATGCTGTTGGCCCAGTTACTTGTTTCTTACCGCTTAATTATTAACCCATTTCTGCTGATCTATGTATTTCTCTTACCGGGGAGTTGGCCGGCATACTGCTTTCTCCAGACTCTCCATCTTGACTCCTCCTTCCTACTTCCTCTTTACTCCTTGTCTCCCAGTCCCTCCTATCTTCCTTTCCTATTGGCCAACAGTGTTTTATTATTAACCAGTATGAGAAACATATATACATAATGGCATCTCCCATCAGCTTACCTCCTTGGGAAGCTTACATGTCACCTAGCTACACCATGAAAGCTAGTTCAAGGAAGAAGCTATAAGGTCAAACACAACCTAGATCCTCTAAACCCTCTGTCTTCTGAACAAAAGCTAAAACAAGTTCTTCTCATGCCTGATTTGGGAGTTTTGGTTGAATATTCTATAGCTCTTATCTTGAGAGGGTTTATCAGGCCATGTAGGAAAATTTCATTTAAACTAAACAACTAAACACACACACACACACACAAACACACACACACACACATACACACACACACACACACACACGAGAGAGAGAGAGTAAGAGAGAGAGAGACAGAGAGACAGAGAGAGATGACTATCACCACCACTGAGAGACAGAGACACAGAGGAATACAGACAGACTCATGCATTATATATAATTTTAGCTAAATCAATAATTAAAGTGCTGGGTATTGGTGGTGCACGCCTTTAATCCCAGCACTCCGGAGGCAGACAGGCAGATATTTGTGAGTTTGGGCCAGCCTGGTCTACAGTGCTAATTCCAGGACAGGCTCCAGAGCAATACAGAGAAACCCTGTCTCGAAAACCCAAATAAATAAATAAATAAATAAATAAATAAATAAATAAATAGCATTATCACCTTTTACTACCTAATGGTTATTTAACCCTTATACCTCTCCTTCTATGAAACTGTGACATTCTTGTGTTATTTGTGCTGGTTTAAAATTGTTGAAAGAAAAATATTTATTACATGTTCATATTATATAAAATACTGGGAACCAATAGTATTGAGGTGGTGAGGAATGGGTAAGGGTGTAGAGGGATATTCTCTTTGTCTCTTTCTGTGGCACTGACCACGCCCATTGGGTGGTGGAGCCATGGGTGGAAGTGACCTGGGGAAGGAGGTCTGAGGGGGAAAACTCTCTTGCTGGCGGGTCGTGGAGAGGAGAGCATCCTGTGGAGCCTGCTGGTGTTAATCTGTCTAGGTTGTAAGTTATTTCTCCCTGAATAAACATTTATTCGGCCTATTTGTTTATCCTGATCCTTATTTAACCGTAATATAGGGAGATTAAGGTTTTCAGTTCTTGCCTATTCTGACAGGTATTAGTAATTTATACTGGAAACAAAAGGTCAAGAAGAGTCTCTAGGCTAGCAACATAAATGAGACCAAACACAAAATAGGCTACTTCCTTGTGTTTTCTTCTACTTGATGTAATAATAATCCTGAATTTTTAGGTTTTGAAAATAGTTTCAAAAATATGAAATACAAAATAATTGGTTTAAAACAAAAGAATACAAATCTATAGTCATATAAAGACAAATTCTAAAATATTCCCTACTAACTGAAAAGAATGAAAAAAAAAACATATAAATAGAAGCACTAGTACCAGACATGATAGACAATTTGACATCAATGAACATGTAGAGATCACAGAATCTAGTTGTAGAATACTTTACAATATATAAGAATTACATGATAAAGTTTGTGCTCTGAATAACAACTCTAACAAACTAAGAACTAAATCACGCGGTTTAATAGAATTAATTAATAATAAAAGCACAATCTGAAATAAAAGACAAAGGTGGTTATTGAGCTCTCACTTCTGTATAATTACAAAATAAAAGATGAAATTACATTGTAAAATAAGAAATGTACTGAATAATATAAACTTAGTTTGTCATATTTACAGAATACATTTTAAATGATAATTCGTATGAACTTAATATTGATATGTGTGAGAGCTTACAAATGAAAACTCATGAGTATGTAATTTAGAAAAATCCAATACAAATACAGGAAATATGAACATTCTATACCCAATTTAAAATTTGTTTTTGAGATTATAACATCATTTTATCATTTCTCCCTCCCCTTTCTCCATTCAAACCTTTTAATATATATCATCTTAGTTGTTATTATGTTCAATATTCCTAAATATGACTTGCTCTGTCGGTCTCTGTAATGTTACTTGCATGGAAGTTCTCGGGGTTGACCATTTGGCACTGTACAACCAATTGCTACATTATTTCCTGATGAAGACCACCTCTCATGCGTCCCAGATTTCCTCAGTTGCCTACAGCTCTTTGCATAGTGTTGAGACAATGTGGGTTTTCCCTCGTACAGCCTGACATGTTCATTGGTTTTATCCTTGTTCATGTCATATTTAAACAGCCAAGTTGGTATAGCTTCTGACATTACTAAGAGACACAGCCTCACAGCAAACTTCTTGATCCTTTATAGTTTTCACTCTTGCTTCCAGAACAAGCCCTGAAACTTAGCGTTGGAATGTTCTGCATATGTATTTACTGGGACTAGGCACCAGAACTCTGCACTTTCATTGGTTTTTGGTTTCTGTAATGGTCTTTGTTGTAAAATGAAGTTTTCTTCATGAGGGGCGGATACCATATGTATTTGTATGAATAAGGTAGAATGTTTAGATTGTTGTTTTATGTGAAATTTAAGCCCTTCTTAAAATATAACTTAACCACTTAGGCATCTCTCCAGGCCTAGGCTATGATTTTCTGTCATTTGGAATGTAACTCCTTTTTTGTCAAGATTAAAATTAAATTATTAGCAAACAATTGAGAGTAGATATAAAAATATCTGTTGCTGTCCTACAAATAGGTGAAACATAAGTGTATTTTTAAATTAAAAGTACATGTCACTTATGTTTCCATCTTACAAAATGTAACACTTAGATGTCAGATATAAATCCATCAAATGCACACAAGATCGATATGATGTAAACCACAAAATTTTTATCAGGAACCTTATACAAAACAATAAATGGAGTTATGTATATGGAGGTATATTCTATGTCATGGACAGGAAAACTCAGTGCTGTAGAAATGTCAGCTTTAACAATGTGATCTGAAGACTTGGCATCATCCATATCAGGGTTTCACAGTGATTTTGCCAACATTTAAAAACTGATTCTGAAGTATATATTAACTTGGAGAGACTCAGAACTGGGCCAATCCAGTATGGAAGTGGAACATATTCAGATTAGTGACACAGCTCAACCTTAAGAGTTACTACAGAGTCATGTTTAAAAGTTAGTGGTGCAGGAGAAAGAGGATATGGGTGGGTGGATAAACAAAATAGAATAACCAGCTGGATCAGAAGGAGACCAACACAAACTCAGTCAAATAGTTTTTAGTATAGGAATGATGGAAACATAATGTTTAAAATACTTCTTCCAATGATGCCGGAATAGGTAGACACTGACATTCCTCAAAAGAGAAAATGTAGGCATGATTGTAATAGAAGATGTCCAACACAGCAAACAATACATAGATATTGAAAACAGAAATTAGAGCTGTGTCTATCTTATGTGCAGCCTTACACAGACTCACACCAGTAATATGCAGACAAATACATTCCAGAACTTTTACTGTCTGCTTAATTTCTTGTAAGCTTAGAAATTAGACTGACTTTAGATCAGTTTATTTAGAGTTGATAATGGCCATTCTAACACAAATTAAAGAGCTTCTGTAAATCATTTAATAGATTATTAGCCCTTGCTATTTTTCCCTTTCTGATTCCCACATCAAATGCAAGGCCAATTTAGAGGATTCAGTTTGGAGCTCTGCTTGGCTTGTAATGTGTTCTATGATGTTTAAACTGAGAGTAGGGAAAGTGAGCTACTGACAAGGGGAACAGCTGACAGAGGGCTGTATCACAGCTGTGCTGCGCAAACCCAAGTGAGCTATGCATGTCTTCCTTTGCTAAAATGCTAAAATGGCTATTCTCACATATTATAGTTAAAGTCCCTCCATTCTTTTCAAAGTTCCCAAAGTTAGAAAACCACAGTTTTCTTAGTAAGATCAAACTTAGAGCAAAAGTAGGCAACTTCAGAGGTTCGTTTCTTTTACATGGTCTTCTGAAGCCAACTCCATATCCTCAGATCCCATTTTGTCTTCATTCTAAAGCTTATTTTCATATAGTATATTTTGATCATATTCCTCTCTCCCAATTCAACTATGATTTCCCCACCTCCCTACCCATCCAACCAACTTTGTTATTTCTCTTTCTTTAAAAAATAAAAATAAATTAAAACCAAGGAAATTAATCAAAACAAAAAATAACAAAGCAACACACAGACACACACACAGAGAGAGAGAGAGAGAGAGAGAGAGAGAGAGAGAGAGAGAGAGAGAGAGAGAACAACCACAAAACAATTACAGAAAAGCCATAGAGTCTGCTTTGTGTTTGCCAATTGCACCTGGGCATAGACAATCCACTGAAAAAAAAAATTGATTTTTCCTTTTATAACAAGAATCAACTGCAAGCAGTTTCTTGGTTAGATCTGGGTGTCTTTGTCCACTGTCCCATCTCATTGCTGAGATTTCAACTGGTTTGAAACTATAAAGGTCTTGTGCATGCTGTCACATTATCTGTGAGTTCATATGTCTCTCAATTGTATTGTTTCTGCAAGACATCATTTTCTTGGAGACATCTATCACCTCTGTTTCTTACAATATTTCCATTTTCTTTTCTGCAAAGATTCTTGAGAGTGCTCCAAAATCTTTAACTTTCTGCATGTTTTCCTGTTGTGGGTCTGTCTTAGTTACATTGTGACCAAGAAAATTTATGGAAGAAAGCATTTAACTGGGGGAATTGCTCATAGTTTTGGAGGGTGAGTCCATGATGACCATCATAGGAGGGACATGTCCCAAGCAGGCAGGTTGGCATAGTGCTGGAGTGGTAGCTGAGCCCTTACTTGTAGAGCAGTAGCTGAGCTACCAATTTGGAGGCAGAGAGAGACAAAAATTGACATGCAGAGGAGAGAGGGAGACGGGGGGAGAGAGAGAGGATCATTTATCATTAATTAGGAATGGCACAGTCTTTTTGAAACCTTAAAGGTCACTTCCACTCCCTTTGGAGATGACACACTACCTCCAACCAGGCCACATCTCCTCATCCTTTCCAAACAGTTCCACCAACAAAGACCAAGCAAGAATTCAAACAATTGGGCCTATAGCGAAATTCCCACTCAAATCACAGCAGAGTCTCTGTGTTAATTACTATCTAGTGCAAGAAGCTTTGTCCATCTTGTTTGTAAGAATGCTGACTTACTGAGCCATCTTTCCAGCCAAATATTATTGTCATTCTGGATTCAGTTATCATAAAAATTTACCTAGGACCTGGAAATAGTACCTTCTTGTCATATTGTTACAAGTTCTCAGAGATACCAGTATGTGATCATTGAAAAATAAACCCAGTGCATTGCGATTACTCATTTCTTATCACAGATGAGGAGGCTGGAATGCCATTCTTTCATTGAACAAAGTTGTAAATGAAAAGCCTAGAGTCGGCCTTTCTGCTAAAATTCTTCAAGTGTTATATTGCTGTGAATAAGAATCATTCATTTTCCCCTTGTGTGTGCCAAGTGCATGTTTCATTGTTTGGCTGAGCAGACAGAACAGATGAAGGCAAAAGAGGCAATACTCAAGAGCACAGTTACTGATAAATAATTACAACAAGGGCATTATAATTATTTAATTAAAATCTGCGCATGGGGGGAGATTATGAGCCTTTCAACTTGCTACCCCATTTAGATGTTACTACTCATTAACCATTTTAGCTGGAGTCAGCACTGAACTGTCCAAACACTCCATTTTATCTTGGAAAGCTGTACAGTCAGCACCATGGCTGCATGCTCTGTATCTCACTACAAGGGACCATGGGTGTATTCCCTAATAGCTTTGGGAGACACGTGGGTATCTTAACTACCAGTAACCCTCTCATAAACCTTCCTGGGACCATGGAAGCTTTCCTGTGTAACATAACGTCCAGAAATCACACTTGTATTTATTCTCATTATGCACATGAGCACACTTCAATTGACTTAGTAATTGCACACAATGTGTATGTGTCAAAACATCACCCAGAATCCCATGGATATATACAATTGCAATGCTTTTATATTATTATTTAAAACATATTTAAAAAGTCACTTAAACCTCTGCCAAAAAATACCAATCAGAAGAATTAGCTCTATCTGAAAATTCTCTTTTTTGATGTATTTAAGCTCATGATGCCGAGTTGGATATTTATCTGTGTCAAGTCTATACCCATCAACCCCAAACCCACTGCATAGCAGAACAGCAGGATGCCACTATTTAATCTTAAATGTAAACTGGAACAATATAAGCTTACATCCATGCACACATGTATGTGAACACACACGCACACACACACACACACACAAATTAGACTTTTACTATTCCAAAACAGCCTAGGAAATTGGGAGTCATGATCTTAATTTGTCACTTGGTCTGTCTTTCCTTTAACTTTGGTGTTTATTGATAAGTAATTTTTGTTTTATTCTGCTCTGGCCCAGTTTTATGATTTACCTAGTTTCTAAAAATATATGAAATTACTCAGCTTCTAAAATCAGCTTGAAATAGGACATCAATAAGCCCCCAATGGCACAGTACCTATGAAAAATAAGACAATTAGAACTGTGGGCAAGCAGTGTTTTAATAATTTTAAATCATGTTTCCTTGACTCTGGGATACTTTATTTTGAAATTTTTTCTAAGTTTTGCATTTTATTATTCTTTGACTGTTTTAAAATTTTATTTTTTAACATAGTTTGATTACACAAGACAACAGACTTCATTGTGACATTTTCATACATGCATTGTGCACTTTGCCATCATTTAATTAACTTCACAGGCAACCCAGTGGGCTATCCGATGGATCCATTTTGGGGATAATTGCTGTGCTACATTACCAAATCTACCCCTCCTTACTTCCTATGACCTCCCTGTCCCACATTTACCTCTCTTTAGTAATAACTTTTATCTTATCTTGTTTTGGTTGGAATATGAAACATGTCCCAGTCCTGACGTGATGGTGTTATTTAGGAAGCCTGTGGAACCTGTAGGAGGGGGAGCCTCACTAGATGCGGTGAATCCCTAGAAGAGAGCCTTGAGGAGTTTACTTCCTGGGTGCACCGTTCACTCGCTCCTTCTTGGCTCTGGACACAATGTGACAAGCCAGGCTCTGGTTCCTGTTGCATGTCCTCTCTTACTTTTGGCATGTCTTCTCCACAATGAAGGAATGCTCTCCTCCACCAGTAAGCCAGGACAACCCCTTTCTTCTTTAAATTGCTCCTTGACTCTGAGCAGTCTAAGAGACCTCAGACAGTGGAGCCAGGATGTATCCCTGGTGCACAAAAGGACTTTGCAAACATATCCCCCATGGAGGGATAACTGCCTTATTCTAGAGATAGGAGAGAAGCCCTAGTCCCTACTTCACAGGACCTGTCAGATCTACATGACCCCAACTGGATGGCATTCCCCTACATATGGTATTGTGGTGGGGGGTTGGGAGGGGAGGGTGTTTAGAGTGCATGGGAGAGGGTAGAGAGGGCAAAAGGGAGGGAAGGAGGGAGGGAGGGCTAGAAGGGAGGAAGGGAGGGAGGGAGAGGGAACTGGGATCGACATGTAAAATAATAAATTAAAAAAAAAATGCTTTGACTCCAAAATTTAAGTTGAAGAACAAGTTACTGGGGAAAAGTATTTCTATTTTTGTTTCCACAGAAAATGAAAAGATGTGGATTCCTTCCAGACTAATGTGGTTTGATCACACCAGACCGCCTGAAACAGAGTACAAGCTGATCCTACATTCCAAACAGCTGGACAAAACAGCCCTACAGACTACAGCTATGATATCTGAATCTTCTTTGAATCCCCCAAGACAGCGCCCCTTACCAGCAGGAAGTAGTTTGGAAAGAACGACGCCCAAATTCCCAAATATTGTGTATAAATGTTTGTTTTCATTTAATTGGACTTTGTTATATAAAATTAAATAAAAAATACTCTATATTCATAAAAAAAAGAAAAAAAATAAATAAATTGCTCCTTGACTGATATTTAGTTACAACAACAAGAAAAGTAACTAGGAGAACCCAAACTCTATTCTGTCCCTTTCTTCTCTTCCGTTAGATGTTTGTCTGTTGTCTTCTACTTATTTTTATTATATATTCATATGAGCAATCATAGTTACAGTTTATACTGAAACCACGGATTCTGCTTACAGGAACAAGAAGTCAGCTTCTTCCTCTAAATGGTGTCTAGCACCAACCATTTTCTTGCAACATCAGTTTCATTCTTCTTCATAGATACATAAAGCTGCATGTGTATTTCACCAGGGTTTCTGCATTCTTCTGCTCACAGGCTTCACAGCTGTCTCCATATCTTGACTATACTAAGCTGTGTAGCAATGAGCATGGACTGGAAAATATCTCTGTGACTTGGAACCTATTGCATTTATGCATAGCAGGATCTTTACAGCCCAATCATATACATTTCTATTTTTAGTCTTTTAGAAACTTGAATACTGATTTCAGTAGTTACTATACCAATTCATATTGCCAACAACAACGCATAAGTTTCACTTTTTCCATATCCTGTGTAGCTTTGTTATTGTTTTCTTCATGATGGCCCTTATGACTGGAATTAGTTGGCTTTTTTGTTTTTCTGGTGGCTAAGGATGCCACATATTTTTCTGCACAGTTTATCAGGCATTTGTATTCTTCCTTTTGAGTAATATTCATTTGCTCATTTATTGATTAGATTGCCTGGTTTTAAAGTTTGTCAGTACTTTGTATATAATCTCCTATCAAATGTGTCATAGTCAGGGCTTTTCTCTTGGTGCATAGACTTGTTTTTCACTCAGATGATATTAACTTTGCTGTGCTAAAGCTTCTTAATATCTTGGATTCCTACATATCATCACTAGTGTTTTCTCCCAATAGTTTTCAAATTTTGTGTTTTACATTATGATCACTTGCTGTAGTTTGGATGGAATACTTCCTTGAAAGTAGAGTATCAGGATGCCATCCAGACTGGTGGGTGATTCATCTCTGAGAAATCTGAGTAGAAAGAACACAAAATTTATATATTTTATGTAACTTGAAGGATTTATAAAAATTTGCATGGGTGTTAGAGAAATGGATCAAGAATTAAGAGAACTTTCTGATATTGAAGAGGAACATAGTTGAATTTCAACACTCATGTGGCAGCTCATATCTGTCTATAATTCCAGTTCTAGGGGATCCAACATCTTCTGGCATCCATATGTACCACACATACACATGATACAGAGACATGCATGCAGGCAAAGGACCTTTACACATAAAAGAATGAGATAAAATTGGAGTGACCAAAAGTACATTTTTATGATTTGAAAAAATAAGAATAAAATCATTTGCCTCTTAATAGAGTCATTCTTCATTAGAGTTGTGGCACTGGTAACTTATTAATGCTCTAGTGGATATCCCTACCCCCATACATATATCGGCAGTGTTAATGGGACGTGGTGGATTGTTTTTTTTAAGATAAAGGGAGCATGCGGTTTGGAGGAAAACATGTGGCAGGAAATCTGGGAATGATTGAAATGGGGAAATAGGTTGGAGATGAGTCTACTTCACTGTATACACATAGGAAATTTTCAAAGAATATGATTTTATAAAAGGGATAAACCTCAAGTCTCTCAATTCCTTTCCAAAAAATAGATGTCAGAAGTTCTGAATGTTCAAGATATGATGAAATACACAGAAAATCAGTTGTATAAGTATTCTCTTGGGATATTTCTTTTTCTTAAAGACAAATCATGTTATAGGAGAACACTGTTCTCTGTATGTCAAAGAAATTATATATGGCTAAAGTAGGAAATAAATCTATTGATAATTTGACTTTATTTTAATAATTATTTGTTGCTACATAATGACATCAGTCTTTTCCAATAAACTTACTCATATTAAAGTCTTCTCCCTCTCTTTTTGACTAAATCTGGATAGCAACTGTCCTTCCTCCTGGGAATCCACACATTTTGGAGGGTGATTTAAACCTCTTTTCTTCTCACATGAAATTCACTCTTTTTACAAATTATTGCACACTTAAACCTTTACAATTCTAGTACCATATCTTTTATTACCTTGACTGCCACCCATTAAAGAGAACTTTCCTTGCCCTCACTGGAATTGTTGTCCATCATTACACCTTGTTTGTTAGTTGCATATTTCAATTAGAAAACTGTTTTTTTTTTTTTTCACTACTCTGGTGTTAACTATCACCTTATGGAGAATTTAAGATCCAGGAATGGAGGAACTTATCCACTACTAAGGTCCCATC
The DNA here is from genome assembly GCF_943737965.1 of Phodopus roborovskii. NCBI lineage: Eukaryota > Metazoa > Chordata > Mammalia > Rodentia > Cricetidae > Phodopus > Phodopus roborovskii. The sequence continues at coordinate 3,398,919 of NW_026125444.1, forward strand.
ACCTGGCAGTGTGTGAACAAACACGTGAGACTCAATCTGCTGAGATATTACAAAAGTTTTCCACATATGACTTGGTTGCCTCTAGTATTTTCCTTTTGATGTGAGTTTGATAAGTTATTGAATGGGAAACAGTTAAGCAAACTGGGAGAACTGGGGAACACATGTATTATCTTAAGGGTAGGACATTCTAACTTGGCTTTATTGACTTCCTCGCTTAAATGATTTTTGATACTTCTGAAAATGTATTAAATAAAAACCAACTACACTAGGAAATAATAAAGCAGATAAAATATTATTAGAATATCAATGATTACAATTACAAGAATATCGACATTATCTTTGTTATCTTGTTCTGAATGTGATTAGTATCTTAAATAACCCTTTGTTTCTAACTCATATTTCATCTTTGAAATTATGTACACGACCTTAGTGCTCATAAGTGCTTACTTAGTAGTTGTTGAAACGACTTGAGCTAAAATCCCCTGAATTGTGAATGCTGAATATTATAAGCAAGTACAATTAAACAAATTGAAGTTTTAAAAATGAAATCTCATTGAATCACTTAAGATTCTAAAGCATAAAAATATGCCTCTCTCTCTCTCTCTCTCTCTGTGTGTGTGTGTGTGTGTGTGTGTGTGTGTGTGTGTGTGTAAAGTTTGTAACAAGAATATCCATGTTTGTGCACACACAGTCTAACCCAACTGCATGACAAAGACAGGCTTTCCTCTCCAGACCAGACCACCAGAATCTGATCTGTTTGTGAAACAACACAAGTATGAAAGTTTGTTAGACCCAATAACACATAAGATGCTAAGTGAGCTAGAGAAAGTCCAAATACTCTTGAAACACTTTAAAACAAAATAAGAAAGAGAAACAATGGGACATGTAGCAAATAACTGTGGAGATCTCTTACATAATGGTCTGGCACCTCAGCTTCTGAGTTATCTCAACTTTTGGGTTGACTCTGTATAATTGTAACCTAAAAATGACATTATTATATCATCCTCTACGTGCAGATATGCACACAGTTTTTAAAGACCATTCAATCTGATGTTCACTGACCCATTGAACATTTGCTCTCACTGGTGGTTTCCAATTACTTCTATGTCAAGTGGTGACCTTAACATTCTATCTCAGGGATATGGCTGTTAGAATAGAGCCAACATGATGAATGCTTTTGTGTGTGTGTGTGTGTGTGTGTGTGCCATGGTCTGTACTTTGAAGATACTTGGCTGATATTTTAGCTTTTTCACTTTGGCTTTTTTCCCCATTTTCTTTATGAATGAATATTTAGTTTAATTCTCATGCCTCCTCGTAGGAAAAGTAGCGTGCAAATAACTTAATGAGCAAATGTAACTTCTGTGTTGTGGTTCAATGCTATTGGCCAATATCTTTGGTATTTTTCAAATTCAATTTAAGAAAAGCACATGACAAGGTTTCTATTATTATAATCTGAAAAACTAACAACTTATGCATTGATATGTTAATATTTCAACTTTTCCTAACCAGTTTGCCACTTATTTTTAACCATCTTAAATGGTTTTATTATTAGGTCACTGGATTTTTCTTCTGACTTTGGCCACAGGTTGGCTTTCCCACTTCATAATTACTTCCTTAATGTCAGGTATAAAGCATGAAGCCAAGAAATTCTCTCCTAGCATTGCTATCCTCAAATTGACCTTGATTATCTGAGATAGCACAACAGGCTGCACAAATCTCCTGACATTAAAAAAACAAAAATCATATCTAAATTTTGTAGAAAAAATTATATACTTGCCTATGAGATCATTTTTATTTATCAAGATTTTAGCAACTCAAACATTTGGTATTCGTTCTTCCTACCCATCAATTGGCTTTTGTGAAGTTATATGTTTACCTAAAGAAAGTTGATATGCAGAAGGAAGACAGTCAAATAAGAGTTTCTGATGTTAATGAGAATTTACTTTGTGAACACACACACAAAATCATTATTTGAACATTAGAAGGCTAGCACTAAAGTCAAAATGTAAGCTAAGCCATTTCTTAAGTTATTTATCTGTGTCTATTTAGGTGTTTTCTTTAGATCATTTTAAAAACTAAAGCAGCTAGGAATGTCAAATTATCATTAATTTTACTCAATTGAAGTACTGTGTATATATCTAATACACGTCTGAAAAACAATATGTTGAATTTGACAAGCAATTTAAAAAAATAATGGGAAAATCTTATTAAGCAATGCTTTCTCTTGTGAGGCGTGGTTAATAGCAATTTAGGGCAGGTGGGAGCTAAGCAATTTAACAATCCCCTTGTGGATTACCTTGACCTACTACTGTCTTGCAACATTCTTGATAAAAAGAAACAGCTGCTGAGAGTTCCAAAAAGGCTCTGTATATGCCTTCAACCCTTTTCAACTATTTTCTTATAATATTCCTGTCTCTCAGAAAATAAAAAATACAGATATATAGCTGTATGTACACATTAGTTTGTTGTTTAAATGACTTCATACACAATTTACTTCTCAGTTGGAGCTGATACTGCCCAAAGGTCTTCTTTTGGATAACCTTGTTTAACATATTCTTATGTTTGATAATGAAAGAGTATAGTGATTTTGTTTTAAAGTGTATGTCTATGGGTTTGAGTCACCGTTATGAGATACCATCTACATCAAAGCCATCCTTATTGTCTTCTCAACATTCTGTTACCAAGATACTAGAATATACCCATGAAAGGAATTTTTTGGGGAAAAAAAACCCAAATCAATATCTACTGTAACTAAGTAGTTAACATAAGGTTAAGAACTTGATTGCCTTTAGAATTTTTAAATCCCATGCTGCTCTAGATTGGGGTTTGTGGTTTTCCATGACTCAGATACAAACCAAATTAAAGTACAGTCCAGTAAATATGCTCCCAGCTAGAGTCAGCCACCATGGACTGCAATTTTATTCTATTATTACATAGCTGGAAATTTGTATAATCCCTGGATTTTACTGGATTTCAATTTTCTTATCTGTATATGTGGCAAGTGACTAGGTTATTAAAGAATGTCTCCCTGTCCAAGAAGCCCTAGTATTAAAAAATATTCTCAGCACAACTGAGAAAAATGGCTTAACATCAGTAAATTTCCATTTCCAGCTTTAATGCTTCCTGAAGTTTCAGGTGAATTCATGCTAGCCAAGGCCAATAGGACACATGAATCATTCATATTCCTCCTGACATAGGCAGTCTGTTGAGTGATGACCCTGGACAATGCATACTTTGTCTTAAAACAAGTACACTTGTTAATGAGTGCAAGATTAAAGCTATTTTACAGCATATAATCTTCCTTACTGTCATATTGCCCTCTTGATCCAATCACAGCTTCTATAGCATTTTGTTCTGGGCAGAGTAGTATACACTATAATTCCAGAACTCTGTCTGAAGAGAGGCAGGAGGATCATGAGTTGGAGATCAGTCTAAACTACACAGTGAGACAGTCTCTAAGAACAGAGAGAATTCGATGATTGTAATAATAAAAATATACATTGGTATCAGAAACTCTCAATTTGATATTTTTCAATTATTTGACACTGTATTTTTTCTCTTTTAGTTGTTTACAAACAAGACTATTCTGTGTCTTCATGGCACAGAAATAAGAAAAAACAATTATTACACAGATTAAAAGGCATCAAATTTACTAGTACATAGGTCATAATGTTATACAAAATGGTGATAACAATGCCTGCCTTCATGAACGAGTGTGTGAATTCTTCAGATTTTTGCTATGTCTACAAATGGTAGATGTTTAATTTCTAACAAACTTGAATGTGAAAATCTGCCATTTAAATATTTGCGTTCCTCTGAATACTGGTAGCTGAGTGTATTTAAATAGCACCCACCTTTCCCATTTTTTTTGTAACATGCCTTTCTGCAACGTCCCAATCTACACAATACTGTTTGCTTTTTTCTTAGTGATAACAGACTTTTTTAGAACAACCTTTTTATGTCTGCACTTTTACTCTTCATTTTCTGTTAATATAAGGATGTTCTTAACTTTAATGTGGTTCAATTACTAGTCTTTTTGGTTGAAGTTTGCACTGTAGGGATGTTCTTAAGGATATGTGCCCCTACTTTTTCCCTGGAAGGGAAAGAGTGCATCATGTGCATCATGGAAGTTTAAAACTCTCTTAGATAGACTAAGTTTAAATCATAGCTTTGGTCCTCCGTGGGTTTTGTGATCTGGGATGAAGTGGCTCACCTCAAATTTCTTCTCTATAAAATGGAATGGCTTTAATAGTGCATATTTCATGGGGTTGTTTCAAGTATTCAAGTAGTATACAGAAAGCTTGACATGGTACCTGAGACATTATATAAGTAAGCATTTGGAGCTGCAAGACAGAGTTTAGAGTGCCATGAACCAAGTGCCATGAGTTATTTGGGTGTGAGTTTGGAAAACAAGACTTCTGAAAGGCATGCTAACAGTGGAAGCCTGCCTCATGAGGTTTCAGAAGGGAAGGGAACAGTATTGGGGACTGAACTAGAGGTCATTTGTGTGGTATTCTGTCAAGGATTCACAATGCATTCTGCCTATGTACTGAAAATTGACTGAATCTGAACTCAAAAGTAGACGAAGTAGTTTGACAAAGGTGACTTCAAAGTAGTTTATTATCCGGGCTGTGGCAGGACCACTGCTCACTGCTCTTTATTAGCATTATGGTAAGAGATAAGAGAAAGATTCGAACATGTTCAGCATGGTGACTAAAGAAATTTGAACAAATGTGAACATGAACATGAGTTTGTTCAGAGAGAGCTGCCATCACTTTCAAAGGGATGAGCCCCATTGAAGAGAAAACTGTGTGCTGCACTAGCGCAACGGAAAGGTGACATGAGGGGATGGCTGCACCCTTTGAAGGCTATAAGTTGTGAAATAATGAGATTGCCTGGGAAGGAGGTCCAAGTTGAAAACAATCATCTAGAACACTCTTTTCCTTGGTTCAGACAAAGTATGTAGAAATCACCATAACTGTGTTAGAGGGGGACAAAAATTATATTTGTAGAAGGCAGCACAAAATGCCAACACCATCCACACAAAATGCAAAAATTATGGTGTTATGGATGTTTACATTGAGGATCCCATGTTTACATGCCTTGCAAGTGGGCTCAAAAAGAATATTGAGTGAAACTGTGAAACTGAAGCTTAATTTTCAGTAGAGACACCACCAGGGTGCTGGATATTCCAAGACTGGCTGGTGTCTGCTCATAAAATGGATATTCATAGAGTTGAGTACAAGACAGAACTTACATGTTCCACAAATAGCAGAACTATTTGTGGCATTGGCTTCACATCTTATTGCAGCCTAGATAATGGCATCAGGATTTTGGGCTGGGTGTTCTGCTGAGTTTCAATCTTACTTTGACCTTATCTTTTCTTGCTCTGCATCTCCTTTGAACTAGAGATGTTGTGTAGTCTTTGTATACTAGAAGTGTGATATAATATATTGTTTATTCTTTGGGAATTTCACATATCCACATGAGGTATTTTCATCCTGTTCACCTCATTTCTAACCCTTCTTAACAATCATGTCACTATTACACCAGTAGGTACAACTTGCCTCACAGGTCAGTAGTGTAGTGTGCAGGATTTATAACCGAGCAAGACTACAGATAATCACTATCACCACCTTCTTCTGAGCACCTTCTAGCACTTCATATTCTAGCCAGCAGGATGAAGCCTCCAGCCCAATTACAGCTTGGTTTCTCTAGAAATTCCAACAAAATCATGGCGTTTCTTCAGCAGTAGAGTGACACCATCTAGTTTGTATTCTTTTGGGGGCCCCAGGGAGCTTCACACAGGTAACTAACCCAAAACACAAAGATTTTTATTTAATAAACTCTGTCGCTTTTGTCCATTATTTGCAATGTAGCTTAATCACTGTCTATATTTTATTTTCTAATTAGTTTCTAAAGTATTAGGTTTTCATAAAGCTTTTAAGAACATACTGAATTCTGGTTGAACCACTTCCTCTCCTTTACTTCTTCATGCCCTCTATCCCTTTAATTTTTAAATATTTCCCAGGGCTTATAGTTGAAATTCTTTGAAATATTTCTTGTACAATGTTAAAACTTTTAAGACTACAGGGTCTCTTGAAGATACAATAACTTTATTTTTTCATTGTGAAATGATCCTGGGACGTTTAGGACTAGGGATACAATAGCGTGACTTTTTAATGTTATTATTTGAAATGATGTGTTTGGTCATCACGTTGACAAGAGGTGAATTTGTGATAGTCTTGATTGTGAACTAGAACGGCCTTAGATTTACTTACATGAGATAGATCTGGGCATGTCTGTTAGGATGTTTCTAGATATGTATGACTGAGGAGAGAAGACCTATTGCAGATGTAGTCAATACCAGTCAGGGTCCTAGATTGAGTTAAAAGAGAAAATAGAAAGTGAGCAGTGCAATAATGTTCAACTTGCTTTACATACCTACTGGGGATATGTGATCATTGCCTTTATCTTCCTGTCATACTATTCTGGTTAGTTTAAAGTGTTAACTTAATCCAGTACCACCTGGGAAGGGAAATTTAGTGAGGAATTATCTAGAACAGGTTACTTGATTGTAACACCTGTGGGTGATTATCTAGACTGTTGATTGATGTAAAGAGACTGAGCCCACAGTGGGCTGCAACATTCCTTATGTTAGCCTGTGAATTGTATAAGAATAAACAAACCTAGCAAGCACATAAGGATACAGGTGGTTTTTTTTTTTTTAAATCTGCTCTTGAGTGTGAATGTAATGCTTGAAGTTCTTGCTTTAGCTAAATAATAAAATTTACCCCAAATAAAAAACATTCCATTATAAGTATAAACATATGCCACAATCATCAGAATGAAGAAGCAAAATATTAAGAGTGCTTCAGCAGCTCTCATGTTCTACTCTGGCCTCTTCTCTGCCACCTTCAGTTGTCCCTGAGGGTAATCCACACTGTGTTCACTATGAAGCCATAACCTACTGGGTCTGCCATTAGAGTGGATTCTAGGTTGTTTTACTTCCTATAAAATATTAAAATCTTGGGACCCTACCCATTTAAGAGTAACTATAGTGACACTATGTTAACTTGATGGGACAATTTACTTTGCCATCATAAAGTAATACAAGGAAAAGGGATCATCTTAATTATTGTTTCTTTGGGGTTGAGGGAATTGAAAGCACATAGCCAAAGTCTCAGCATTAGTGAAGCAAATCTGAGGCTTTGTCACAAAGTAGGCTAGTTCTAAAACATTGCTTTTATTCTCTCACTCTCCTACCAACACATGTGATACTGTGGAAATGCATCCCTCTCTCTTCTACAACAGCTTCATGTTCAGTGGTTCATTGCAATAATTTACTAGTCATTTAGCTCTGTAGTTAATGTAGTAGGAAACAAAAAAGCAAGCTATTAGATATGATTATCTCAATAAAGACAAACATTCTAGAAATGGTCTGGCATAATATTGGAAATTCCATGTTCGAATCTATCTGTGGCCTTTGTTTATTTCACCCATGTAAATCTGAAATAATTTCATGCGTTGTTTATGGATGGAGTCTTCTGGTTATATTTTCAGTGAGTATGGGGTTACACTCAGAGCCTCTACTATAACAGAGCCTCTACTATAACAGAGCCTCTGCTATAACAGAGATAACCTTGACATGCTATACAACCTTGATCTACATTTGGAATCTCTTTAGAAATGAATTTCATATGCAGCTAAGGATATGTTGATTATGTTCAATATTAACTTAAATTTTAAGATGTCATTCATTATTTATTAATCTATAAAAATAAAATAGTTTAAATTATTGTTGAAATCACAGAATAAATAGTTACCTCAACTAGTAAATAAATGTATGTTGTTGGAAATTAAGTTAGGAATTCATGGGGGGAGGCAGTTACCTGGTGCTGTGCTTCTATTGGACATAACATAACTGTCTTAGGTAATACCACATCATCTCTCTGTATATTTCAGATACATAATAACAAGTTGATGCTGAAATAAAATTTTTCACAGCATCAAATTCTTATATTATTACTGATCCATTAATACACCATTCCTTGTGCCTTCAATTGACAACGACTTTAAGCAAGAAGAAAAGCATATTAAAATTAATTTTTCCCTTAGGACATATTCTGGGTTTTCACACACATTACACAAGCAAAATGGCTTTTTAAAACTCTTGCTTTTGTCACGTTAATTGTATTACACATCCTGGCAACTTTAACACCCTGCATAATACAGGGGTTCATTAGGAGTCATTGAAAGAAAACATTTTTCTAGGGAGTGCATTAGAACATTTGCACATAGCTTTAACCATTTTCAAAAAAAGAGATGTCAGCTCTGAGTAACCAAGGAGCAAAAAGGGTCATTTAATGATAATGCAAGACACTCTCTGTGACATCAATCCAAAAAATAAGAACTTGAAGGGACTGGAAATTAAACCATTCTTTCCTTATAATAAGTGTTTAATATTATATTTTATTTTATTAAAATTAGCTGTTAATGCTTGCATTTATTTTTAAACATTAAAATATATGGATATGAGTAATTATATCAAATGTGAAAATTTAATATTCTTAGTTTATTCTTGTTAAATGACCTTATAAAAATAGCACAGATCTAACCACCCTCCCCTCCCATCCTCCCACCCCAATTCCATATGTAGGGGAATGCCATCCAGTTGCGGTCATGTAGATCTGACAGGTCATGTGAAGTAGGGACTAGGGCTTCTCTCCTTTCTCTAGGTTAAGGCAGTTATCCCTCCATGGGGGATGTGTTAGCAAGGTCCTTTTGTGCACCATGGATACATCCTGGCTCCACTGCCTGAGGTCCCTTAGACTGCTCAGTCCTTCTGGCTCAGAACCATATTCAGGGGGGCCTGAGTCTGTCCCATGCTGGCTTCCCAGCTATCAGTCTGGTGGCCCTTAGCTCCTCCTTGTTCAGGTAAGCTGCCTTTATGTGTTTCTGCTGCCTGGTCTTGTCCTCTCCCTCTGCATCTGGGTTCTACTTCGACTCAGTGTTTATGTATGGGTGTTTGCTCCTGTTTCCAACAGGCATTAGATGAGGGCTCCATGGATAAGTTAGTTGTTGATCTCACTATCCGGGAAGGGCATTTATGGTAGCCTTTCCATGGAAGCTCAAATTGTTAGTTGGCAGCAGTCTTGTAGTTCTCTAGACATTTCTTTGCATGCAAGAGGGCAGAGAGGGTAAAAGGGGGGGTAGGGAGGAAGGGAGAGGGGAAAGGAGGGACGGAGGGAGGGAGGGAAGGAGGGAAGGAAGGAGAGGGAACTGGGATCAACATGTAAAATAATAAACTAAATAAAAAAAATGCTTTGACTCCAAAATTTAAGTTCAAGGACAAGTTACTGGGGGAAAGGATTTCTATTTTTGTTTCCACAGAAAATGAAAAGCTGTGATTCCTTCCAGACAAATGTGGTTTGATCAAGCCAGACCGCCTGAAACAGAATACCAGGTGATCCTACATTCAAAACAGCTGAGCAAAGCAGCCTTATAGACTACAGCCAGGATTGCTGCATCTTCGTAGAATCCCCCCATGACAGCGCCCCTTACCAGCAGGAAGTAGTTTGGAAAGAGCGACGCCCAAATTCCTAAATATTGTCTATAAGTGTTTGTTTTCATTTAAATGGACTTGGTTATATAAAATAAATAAATAAAGACTAAATTAGAAATATAAATAAAAAATAGTACAGATCTGGATGAAATAAAGGACAAGTGTATAAACCTAGGAAAAATTTTAAGAAAGTTTATTTTATGAGTTATTTAAGGATGCAAGATGATAGGCTTGCATTGCATTTCAGTGTTACCCTTGTGTAAGTCATAAGAAAGCAAGCAGTTCATTGTATAGCTACATTACAAACACAGAAGTAGCACCATTAAAACTCTGAGAACAACAAGAAAATCATGCATAAATGTAAAGAACAAATGAAAATTATTCCTTAATTTTTCTCTTCAGACCAGCCAATTTGAAGTAATGCACAGTAGCACATGTACTTAGGTCCTAAATTTATAAATAGGTAAAATCACACTCAGAAGATATATATGTGTATGTATGTATGTATGTATGTATGTATGTATGTATATATGTTTGTGTGTGTATTGTAAAATCACCAAATGCATTGTCTGATCTCAACATATAGAAGTACCAATACTTACTACCTTTTGTTCCTAAACAATATTTTAGTTAGATTAAATATATCTGAGTGACATAAGGAATAAAAACTTGAGATTTTTTGTAACTGAATTAAAAAAAAAGGGCTCCCAAATTGATTCTTCTATTTCATAAACTTTAACATAAAAAATGTTGAAGTTTAATGTAGACCACGATTTGAAAATAATATCTAACTGGGACTCCTGAGTATGTGAATGAGTGGGTCTCTAATTTTTGTGCCTGATGTTAGGATGCTTTTCTTTCTTTGGGATTGCCTTGTTCAGCCTTCACATAAACACTTTTGTTTTTATCTTATTATAATGTATTTTTGTTAAATTGGCATCATGTGGTTTTTTTCAATCCAAGTAAGAATGAATAGTATCAATAATCACTCCATTTTATCTTCTGTTTAGGCTCTTCAAATACAATGAGCATTCTAAGATAGAATTTGCATCAAGAGCAAGAAATGATGAAGTAAATGTTTCCTAAGCATGGCCTCATAAGTGGAAAACAGATCATGTAGAAAGACATTTATACTGTACAATAATAGATTAAAATGTGCTTTAATGTCTATATTTGTTTCAAATTCATTGTTTGGTGCACCTGACTAGGTTAATGGCCATACTTTAGACTCTGAGTGCTTAATGGCTTCAAGTTTTTGTACCTCTCCTTTAAATATCAAAACATTTTTCCTGTGATAGCTCCCTTTTCTCTTTAGTATAAGATTAAGTTGGCTCAATGTACATAAAATCCTATAAAAGTTATTGGCTCAGGGTTAATACTCAGTAAAGTACTATCTCTGTTTTTACAAAGCTACATGTTCTTGTCAGTAATTCTTCACATTATAGGCTAGTGTAAACAAAGCACAGGAATATTTCTAGGTGGAGGAGTATAATTTTTTAAAAGTACTCTTACAATTTTTCATAGCCTTGTTAATGTTGACTGTTCAGAATAGATTATGAAAGATTGTATATCTAGATAAGAGCTACTTGTATGACATTTTCAGTGGTTGGATTCGCCTGGATTTTGCAAGTATAGGAGAAATCTTGGTAAGAACAGCCATTTTTTTCTATGAACCAATGGATCCAAAAGTATGTACACAATGACACTATAATAAATGTACTCACACATAAATCTAGCTTCCAAGTTCCCACCAAAACACAGTATCTGCTTAATGGTATAAAAACTGCTTAAATGCAAGGGTTCTTTGTTACTCATGTAGTTTCTGAGTTATGACCAGAGAAGTAAAAGAACAATGGAAAAAGTTTGAGGCTCTTTCAAGGAGGGGAGGTGTAAGAGTATGATTTTTCTGCCTGCCGCCGCTGGTCTTGACCCGCCTCTGGTCTTGACCCGCCGCCACGCCGCCAGCCCCAAATAATACACAGAGACTCTGTATTAGATATTATACTGTTGGCCAGTTACTAGTTTCTTATCGGCTAGCTCTGTCTTAATTATTAACCCATTTCTGCTGATCTATGTATTTTCACATGACCTTCTCTTACCGGGGAGGCGGCTGGCGTCCAGCTCTCTCCATACTCTCCATCTTGGCTCTTCCTTACTACTTTCTAATTCCTCCTTGTCTCCTAGTCCCTCCTATCTTCCTTTCCTATTGGCCAACAGTGCTTTATTATTAACCAGTATGAGAAACATATACAGAATGACATCTCCCATCATCTCCTCTTTTCTGTCTAAATAAAAAGAAGGGTTTTAACCTTAACATCGCAAAATATATTACATAACAGTTATCAAATAAGAATCACAGTTAACAATATTTAGTCCATTAACATTTATCAAGATTTAAGAAACTATTCCATCATCTATTCCATCTTTGTGAGTCTAAAGTCCTATATGTAACTTATCTTTAATCCTGACTAAGGAAAACTATAACCATAACTATCTGTCTTCAACTCCCTCAAAGACCACAGAAGGATAGTATATAAGCTCTAGAAATGACAGAGACAGCTCACTGCCTGGTCACCCAAGGTTCTTTTGTAATCTTCCATCTTCAGCCCATAGGCCATAGTGTGTCTAGCAGACTCTTCAGCAACGCAGGAAACTTTAAACTGTCTTTTTGTATTGGCAGTTTATCAGTCACTTTTCTCTGTGTCCTGTATACTGTCTCGCAGACTCTTCCATGAAGCAGGAACTCTGTAGCAATGTCCATCTTGAATCAGTAGTCACTTTTCTGTGGGTCCTGCATGTCCAGTTTATACAGTATAAAGTCAAACAGTCCAGACAAGAGCAGTATCTTGTCCAAATGGCTAGTCTTGCCATATTGGAAGCAAACTTCATAATGCATTTCTTTGATGTCCATCTTCCTTTCTGGTGCAGGTAGTATTGCCAAGAGCAATTATGTCTCACTGTCACAAAAACCCTAAACCACTTTAAATGCCATATTCTGTAGGTCTTTGAAAGGTTTGAAGAATGCCTATTTATCTCAAATACATCTCTGTGTATCTTGAAAACCTAACTAACTTAATTCTAAGCTTTGACTATCATAGGTAATTATCTATAATCTGTACTACATTATACAATATGTTTCTGAATGAACTATATAAACACAATACCTAAACAAAAGGAGAAATATATACATCACAAAATTGACCTTAAATTGTATCAATAAATGAAAATCCATTACAAAACAAAGTATTCATATCTATACCATAATCCCCTTTTTACCTTTAAAAAGAATTGGCTGTGATCATTAACCATTTATAACCAAATCCATTTAAATGAAAATAAACATTTATAAACAATATTTGGGAATTTGGGCGTCGTTCTTTCCAAACTACTTCCTGCTGGTAAGGGGCGCTGTCATGGGGGATCTTAATATGACTACGCCCCCTTTCCCTACCCTTGCAATTTTGGGATAATAGTCATCGTCTTTGGGTTGGTTTTAGTTATTTGGGATTGGGTGATGCTTACACTCGGGTTTATCTTTTAGACAGGAATAGGGAATGGTTGGTAAAGGTATGGTTTAGATGAGATATAGGTAGATTAGCCTATTTTCTTGAGAATTTGAGTAAGAATGAGATAGTATTTTACAGCTTACATTGTTGTGTATTCTTATGTGGTAAGCTATGTAAAATTAAGTTTATATTTTGTTATATTGTGTTAAATATTTCCACTTACAATGTTTTCTGCACATTATTTTTTTACCATATTCTATGTATGTATACTTTTCTTGCATTCAAGACAGTTTGTATATTGATACAATTTGGGATATTTATCTTGCTGCCCTTTATAGTTCTACCTCTTGTCTTGACACTTATACTCTACCTCTATTTTAGGGATTTACATGTAGGTATATGTAAATAGTTATATTGTTTAAGTATTTGTTCCTGCTTTACTCAGGAAAGTTTTAATCAGTCTTTTTAGCTAAGTTCCCGAGTATTACAGATTATCTTCACTCACATTTCCTGTACCTATGAGATTAGTCATATATAGATGCTTAATCTTCAATCACTTCATAGACATGCAGAACATGGCATTTAAATGTTTTAATATTAGTACTCCATTGACATGAGACACTGTTGCTCCTGACAGCACCGTGCACTTTCCCGAAAATATGTTGGACACTGTTGTTGCTCCTGCTGGAGTTCAATCTCGCCTCAGCTAATGGCCTGTTGGGCATAGAATTGCCCCCACCTTGACCACTGATTTGGACATACAGTCCTATGTGCTTGCAGGAGACAAATATAAAAGACTGCTTGACCTTGCCAAGTCAGGGTAAGACAGCCATTCTATTTCCCTGCTGTTGTTGTGGTCTGTCAAGTTCTCTTGGCCTTAGCCAAATCTAGGTGTACCAACATCGCTGTGAGACCTAGGGTGACTGTTCAGGTGGCTTGCTGTTTCTGTCCTTGCTGCACCTTTTGGAAGTTGTCCATCCGCATTTCCTGTCTACTCTAGTATTGTTAATTTCCTTCTCAGGTCTTGATGAGGTTAAAGATTAAACTATCACAACTATTATTCTCTCTTCCTAGTTAGATATATTAGGTACTAGACTTACGTTTTCCAGCTTAGGACAACTCTATTGTAAACTCCATTATGCCCTCACCCTAGGACTAGATATGTAGGTCATTTTGTTCTCGATTTTCCTTTTCTTAGAGCACACTTGTTATTCACTGTTTTGTATATAGTTTTGTATTAAGCCTAAATCTTTTCTTTAGACTAAAAGGGGAATTGTAGTGGGATATTCACTTTGTCTCCTTCTGTGGCACTGACCACGCCCATTGGGGGGTGGAGCCATGGGCGGAAGTGACCTGTGGAAGGAGGTCAGAGGGGGCCAGGAAAGGCTCTCTCTTTCTGGCGTGACTTGGACAGGAGAGGATCGGGTTGAGTTTCCTGGTGTTCATCTGTCTAGGTTGTAAGTTATTTCTCCCTGAATAAACATCTATTCGGCCTATTTGTTTATCCTGATCCTTATTTACCGCGATAGGGAGGGGTAAAAACTGAATGTGAGGAGAATAAAGAGAAGTGATCTGAGAGGGGTGTTTGGAATGGAGCTCTTTAAGGAAAAGGAAGGGAGTTAAGAAAAAATGTGTGGTGGTTTGAAAGAAAATGGCCCCCAAAGTGAGTGGCACTATTAGGTGGGATTCCTAATATGTCTGACTCAGTTTTCACCTTAAATGTCCTCCCAAGTGCCAGGGGGGAATCTGATCCCTGGAATGGTGCTGTTTGTGTGAAACATTTGAGAGATTGGACCTCCTGGGGGATCTTCAGGTCATTTGGAGTTTGATCATAAATAACATGTGGCACCAAGTTCTTAGGCACTGGATTGTTGTTTTGATATGGCATATTCTGTCATCATGCTCAATGCAACACTCTCCACCTACCATATAATAATCTGTGACAATAATCAACACTCTCCTCTTCATTGTAGACTGTCTCAGATATTTATTATAGTAATTTAAAGCTGATAAAAATAATTTTTCTATCATGAAGTGTGGGTCCATTTTCACATGCACCTAAATCCATTCTATAATGCATCATTTTCTAATTTTGGAGAACCACACCATTGGATTATAAACAAAATTTTACAGGAGGAAGAGAGACATTACCGCCAGGGTTCTGAGGTATTCAAAACATCTAGATTGGCCAGAAAGCACTCTAAATGAATAACTTTGTCATGGCCTATACCACAAGTCAGAGGCAACTGCATACATTCCACAGTCACAGCTGTCAGCTCCATCCTCCTCCTGCATAAAAATAAACACTTTTCCACAATAAAGACCTTTATGAAAGCAATGGAGCAACTCAAGGAAGCATTGTTATCATGAGCTAATCATACCCTTGGGGAATTAGAGACACTCAGTTGCACCCAGTGTCTCCCAGCACCTGAGGGCTATGATTATTTCCTGATAATCTCCCAGGCTGTCAGGCCTTGAAGGTTAATTAGATAATATTCCACTTGGTAATTCTGTGTTTTGAGATTATTTTGGAAGTTGCATCAGCAAGCATGGTTTATAAAACATACATAAACACAAGCACATACATGCTACCAACACACATTTAATGATGACCATTTTCTCCTAATGAACTTGTGTTTAAATAACCAAAAAAAAAAAAAAAAAAAAAAAAATAGAGTCCAAGAATTAAAGCCTGAGGCACTACTTTAACAACGAGAAATTCTCATGAATTTGACCTAAGAAAATTTCATGAAAAAGTGGCAAAAATTATATAATATACTTTATTTTCTCCCAAAAAACTAATTGCAACATGTCAATCTTTCATATAACATTTCTGTTGTTTAAAAAGAAAGGCATAATTATAAAGCACATGGAATTAATAAATAAAACCAGAAGAAAAATACACATTAGCTAGCACATTTTCATCATAATAAAACTTGTAACACGATAAAACAGAAAATCTTAGAAACATACTTGAAAACTGAGCCTTACTTGGCATTCAACACTTTGAATTATTTTAAATATTTAAATCAATAAAATATTTCCTTCTTATTTATATTCCATAGTCCAAATACAATTTATTATAATAGGCAAATTTACCTATCAATAGATTGAATGTAATGTCTAGAATCTCATGAATAAGAATTATACTAATACCAGAATGAATGTTTTATGAAAAATTTCTAAAATCTAAAAATATTCATAACCAGTATTTGTGCAAATATTAGAAAATTAAGAGATGATTTAAATGGATTATTTTGCTTTCTTATGGCAATAATTATGAACAAATTAGATGCACCTAACTGATAATGAGTTCTAGTAGGTTTTAAAGTTTGAAATTTTACTTTTTAATGCAATATGATCACTAATATCCTAGTAAGGGGGTGGGATTATAAAGAAATGATTCAGAATTTACATCAATAAACAAATTGTAATAAAAGGACTAAGAATTTGAATTATTCTGAAAGAAAGTAGCAGGCGTTTATCCTTGTTATCATTATTGCCAACAAACAAAACAGGATTTTTTGAGAAACCATCATATGCACAGAGAGGAACAGACAAAGTCTTCCTTTCTAGGAGATTCTACTGCACCACATCTGTGCAGGGTATGGGTTTAAAGTCACTTTTTTTCTCTTTTCTTTTTTTTTTTCTTTTTGTCACACATTAAAAGGAAAGAAAATGTATGTTTGTTTCAGAATTAGAATCGAAAATAAAATCTTCTGAGTGCAGAAATCTTCACAGAAGCAGGAAAGAAAGAAAACAAGTCTGTTATTTAATTAGCAACAACTCTGAATGGGATGCCCTTGGGAAACCCTTTAGAATATGGGAAAGACCAAAAGAAAATTCGATACTTCCACAGCCAAGGAGACATAATCTATTCTATTCACGTACTTAAGGTAAACAATGGTACTTAAGAAAACTTGACAGTACCATTTATCACAAAAAGTTTATTACAATTCTGACTAGTAGTTGGAGTCATACAAGTTAAAGCAAACATATCTTTTTTGACAGGAGGGAATGTTGAGTTGGAGTGATGTACTCTCTGAGTAGGTTCCCACCCTTCTACAGAACCTGGGAAGATTTGCTATCTCCCTTGATGTTTACATGCCAAACATGCTTCCTAAGCCTTGAAGAAAGAAATTCCTGGATTGTAAAATTAGCAAGGTGCTTTAAAATGATTTGAACAGATCTCAAAGAGACAGAGAATAAATAGCAAATCAAGCTTGCAAGACAAAATTTTCTAAGAAGTAATGGGGGAAATATCTGCCATTATTTTTTACAGAATAAATATTCTTAGCTTAAAATGTTATCCTTAGATTACTCCCTGTGTCCTAGTTTCTCTGGTGCTGTATATTATAGGTGGATGATCCTTTGTTCTATGTCTAAATGTATTCTAAATATGACATCTGAAAGAAATCTCATGAAAACAAAAACCTAATAAGGCACTGTGACTTTTGTTTTTGAGTCACATTTTGCCTATGTAGCCTATGCTTAGTTTGAAACCATGATCTTTCTGCTTATGTCTCCCCAGCATTGATAAAATATTCCATCTATACCTAGGTAGTCAACTGTCATATATTCTCAGCACTTTGACTAGTTATGAGTCTTTGAAATCTTTGCTGGCCACTGGAAAAAGAAATGTCTCTGGTCAAATTGACAACAGTACTATTCTGTTGGTTTAAGTATACTTATTTGAAGACACTTTGATTGGGACATCATGTCCACTTTGCAAAACAGAATTATTGGATTCCCTTCTAGCACTTATCATTTCCCTACCCAGGAGCTTGTGATCAGGTTTATAGGATCATGCATGAATTACCTTCTGTGGAATAAGTCTCAAGTGTAATCTGAAATCATCGGTTTACTTCCATGACAAAGTTGTCACTATTGTATCAGTGTGGTCATCTTACTTGGAGGATCTATGTTGTTACAGAGTGGATCCACAGCTGAGTAACACAGTGAAAGACAAATCCACCTCATCAGGTTTTGCCAGCATCTCCTGGTACCAAAGGCTAGTCAGCAGAGAGGAAGGTTCCAACATAGTTCTACCTTAATTTCTATATGTTCTGCATCCAAGGAGTGAGGGTTTTTCAACATCACAACTAAGCATGTAGTTCTAGTGAATTGTACTATGGAACCCACAGAGGCTGTGATTACCTTATAACATCTGCAAAAGACAGAGCCCATTAATGCTCTGACACAGAGCAGCAGCTCATGGGACTGCAACCCTTCCTGAAGATATAAGTGCAGTGAATGTTTGATGGGTTGATGACAATTTCTTCAGTGGTGTAGTCACCTGTAAGGTATGCATGCTCCAGCTAATAAACTCTCACTCAAGCTTGTGTCAATGATCCTAATGAAACTCACTGAACAACACATATACACACAGAAGAAAGTACTTGGAGCTATCTGAGATTTTTACTTATTTCAAAGTTCCTCACTTATCATCAAAAGTATTTTCCAAGTAAGCCAACGGATTGCTGAAACTGTAGGAATTAACAAGTTTATGTTTATTCACTATGATCAATGATCACTCTCGAGTGATTAAGGGTCGTTGTGATGATAAAGGTCTCGCTTGTTTCTATTTGGAGAAGTTAAGAAGTGTGGTCTTGCTATAGGCAGGTTTTGAGAATGTAAAGGCTTACACCACATTTCGTTCACCATCTCTGCTTTGTGCTTGCATTAAAGATAGGAAGTCTGAGCTTCCTGCTCCAGCCTCCATTCCAGCTGCTTGCTGCTCTGTTTCTTCACTGTGATAGTCCTATCCTTTGGGGGTTTGCATTAAGCTATTATCATGGATCTCATAAAACACTTTGAACATTTAAACAGTATGAGGACTGTGAAAGTCTGTAAAGATATCATGGGTTGGACAAAATGCATTTTGTATCATCAGACCATGAGCCTATGGGAGCTAGGGAGTGAAATATGTTCAATGGGAAATATCCCACACCCCCCCAGAGGCTCTGGTGTTTGAACATTTGGTCCCTAGTTGACAGAATTGCTTGTGGAAGCATGAGAGATGCATCATTGCTAAAGGAAGCCAGTCACTCGAGGCAGGTCTTGGGACTTTAACGAGTTGCAACTCTTTAGTTCACTCTTCCTGCTTCCTGCTTAGATTGAAGATTAGAGTTGTCAATTCCCTGGTCCTGCCTCCATTCATATTGCTTGCTACCATGCTTACTGTCTGAAAGAACAAATTCTTATTCTTCTAGGACTATACACCCAAAGAAACTTTTTCACAGAAAAAGAAACTCATACCCTGACTTTCAATTAAATGTTATATACTACAGTGTACATACGTTGGCCCAAGGAAAGAATCACATGAGACAAGAAGTGAGTTCACAAGGGTTTATTGGGTACTTAGAATAGTTAGCATGCAACTCAGATCAAGAACTTTTGTGATTCCGAAATTTTCTATCGAATATTACATAGATAAGGTTGACCAAAGATAATGGAAACTTTAGAAAAGAAAACTGCACACAAGGGAGATATTGAATGTTTAATATGTTTTTGAAATATATGCAAGGCAAATGTTTACTATAGTCAAACAAATAAATATTTCATGTCGAGTATGTGCCTTATGTGGTAAAAGTAACTGAGATCTACTTTAATCTCATTTGAGGTGTACATATACTTTTTATTGACTATAGCCACACACTGTGCCTTAGGTCTTTAGATTTATCATGCAAAACTGCAATATTATTCTCCTTCATTTGCGTCTCTCCAATTTCCCCCCAAACTCATTGAAATAAACTATGTATATGTGTTTCATTAACCTCTGCAAATCTTGCAGAATTCCTTTCAATGACTTCTTTTCCTTACAGTAATACAAAGATCCATCTACATTGTTAAGTTGAAGGATCTCACTTTTACAGGCTAGGTAATATTTAATTTACACATAAACATTTTCTCAGTCATTCATCTATTCATTTTAGAGACAATATCCCTTTATGTAGACTAGGTTAGCCTAAAACTTACAGAGATTCACAGATCTCTGCCTCCCAAGTGCTAGGATTAAAGGTGTGTGTTACCATTCTGTGAAATTCATTGTTTTAACACTTGATTTGCTTTATTCATTCACCTATCAACAAACACTTAAGTTGATTCTGAATCTTGGTACTGTTATATATAATATTGCAATGAGTACGGGAAGGAATATTTTCTACAAGGTGTTTATTTTATTTCTTTTCACTATATACATGAAACAGATGTATCTCATGAAAGCACCTTTACCACATTTTGAGCAAAATATGTATTTTAATATAATCCCTTTTGACTTGGGTACCAAGTTTTCCTAGCATCATTTATCTAAGATACTTTCTTTTTTCTTTTATGTCTTCTTGATGCCCTTGTGGAAAATAACTTGATTATGTGTGCCTAAGTTTAACTCTGGAGTCTGTGATTAATTTCACTAGTCTTCCTGTACATTTTTTAAAATGCCAGCTGTACAGTGTTTTAATTAAAATAACTCTCTAATGTGGTTTGGAGCAGAAATTTGATGTTTCTAACTTTCCCTTTCTCAAGATGCTTTACCAACTCAGTTTCTTTTATCATTCCATACAAATTTTAAATTTTTCTTTCTTAAGACAAAACAAAACAAAAGAAGCCAGGCATTGGTATGCATGCCTTTAATCCTAGCACTCTGAGGCAGGCAGGTCTCTGTGAGTTTCAGGCTAGTCTGGTCTATAGAGTGAGTTCCAGGACAGTCTCCAAAGCAAAACAGAGAAACCCTGTCTCAAAGAAACAAAATAAACAAATAAATAATAAATATATATATATAAATAAATACAACCTTGACATAAAACAAAAGAAAAACATTGTAAACATGGGAAAGAGTTTTGTGAGGATGATAAAGCATGATCCATGTAGGAGGAAAATAACAGATGGTGGAAGAAAGGCTAACTAGAGTGTATTAGATACAAGTTTAAATTTGCAACAGATGAAGTTATTGAAAACAAAACAAAAGATGCCACTGAAAATTTGAGAGGTATATCATTTTGGGTTAATGTGGGTGTTTAAACAATACTGATTTTTCTGATCCGTGTGCAGTAGACATGTCACTAACATGTCTTTTTAAACTATTTCCATCAGTCTCTTAAGTCTCTGAGCACAGACCTTCCACATTATTGGTTAAATGTATGCCAAGAAATGTACTGGTTTTATGCTATGGTAAATAAAATGCTTTTTAATTTCTTTTTCAATTAACTCTTCATATTAAAATAATGTTGCCCAGCTTGATGGATTTTGAGTCCTGTGAATTTACTGAATGCACCTATTAGTTCGTATTCAGGAGTGTGTGTGTGTGTGTGTGTGTGTGTGTGTGTGTGTGTGTGTGTGTGTGCTCACATGTGTGAGAGAGTGGGGGAGAGTAGTTCTTAGGGTTTTCCACATAGAAGATCACATTGCTTCCTTACTAGGAACACTTAACTCATTCTGCATAACTCAGCACTTTGAGAAACGTATTGAAATGAAGAGCAGGCATCCTTACACTAGAAACTGAATGAAATTTCTGTGGTTGTCATAAATTATATTCATCACAAAGGGATGTTTACCTTGATAGCAAAGTTGTTCAATGTTTTTATCATGAGAGGTTACTGAACATATTAGATAAATTTGTTCCATTATTTAAATAGTCATGTTGTTTTTTTTTTTTTTTTTTTTTTTCATTTTTCAAATAAGGAAGATCATGTTGATTGAAACTGCATGGCATAAGTGAAATTTGCATCTCAAGCACAAATGTCATCTGGTCACAATATACAGTTTCTCAAATGTGATTGAATTTGCCTTATAAGAGTTTCCTTGGGGACATTTGCATCTATTTCCATTCATCAGAGTTATCAGTCTATAATTTTCTTTTGTGTTGAATTCTTCTGGCTATGCTTACCATGATAGTGACTTCATAAAATGAGTCATGCTTGCTCCACTTACTTAAACATTTCAAAGAGATTTTGCCATGGTGTTTTCTTTGAACATTTTGTTAAACACAGTCATAAAGCCATCTTATACTGGGCTTTACTTTGTTGGCAAGTGCTTAGTTACTACTTCAATCTTTTATTGGTCTCCTTAGTCTATATCTTATTGATTCAATCATGGTATATTGCATATATGTAAGACTTTTTCAGAATTTATATAAATTAATTAAGAAGATAAAACAAATATTTCACAAGGATGACCCCAACTAATAATCTAAGCAGTGGTAGAGAGGCTATCTTAAATGCCCTTCTCCTATAATGAGATTGATGACTAACTTAAATGCCAACATAGAGCCATTATCTGATGGAAGCAGAAGCAGAGATCCACAGCTAAGGACTGAGGCAAATTCCAGGAATCCAGTTGTAGAGAGGGAGGAGTGATGAGCAAAGGGTCAAAACTATGCTGGGGAATCCCACAAAAAGATCTGACCTAAGCAAGTGGGAGCTCACAGACCCCAGTCTGTCAGCTGGGAAACCAGCATAAGACCAAACCAGGCACCCTGAAAATGGGTGTCATTTGGGGAGCCTGGGCAGTCTATGTGGCCTTTGGCCATGGAACCAGTGTTTATCCCTAGAACACAAATGGAATTTGGCAGTCCTTCTCTATGGAGGGATACTATCTCAGCCCAGATACATGGGGTAGGGGTAGGGCTAGGTTCTGCCCCAAATGACAGACTTTGATGAAACTCCATTGGGGAGCCTCACGCTACCTGGGGAGTGGATGAGGGGGTGGGACAGGGGCTTGGTGGAGGTATTGGGATGGAGAAAGAACTGGGATTGGTATGTAAACTAAGATTGTTTTTAATTTAAATGAAAATAAAAAAGTGAAGATTTCAAATATCTTCTTGGTTAAGGGTAGGACTTTTTGTTCACTTCCCCTTCCCAGTTCTAAAATTTTGTCTGGTTCAGCCTGTGCAGGTCTTGTAGATGTTGTCTTGGCATTCGTATGTATATCTTAAATGAATAAGGTGAGAAATGCAAGTAGACACATTACAACATACTCTCTAGAAACTAAAAAGCAAATAACAGGAAATTATTGTGAACAATTATATACCAATGTGAATTATGTAGAGGAACCAAATTTATTTGTTGAATATAAGCTACCTCAAGTACACTTTAAAGTGACTGATGAAGCACGAAATCTTAGGAGTGACTACCGGTGGAGGACTTCATCCACATTTGCGGAGTAAACACTCCACAAGATCAAGGGTATATAAGATCTTCAAAGTGTAGACTTTGAAGAATTCTTGGGAGTCTGAGGAGGAAGGTAGTGTAAAATACTCCTTTCTCTTCACACTAGCTTCTTTGTATCCTCCTGTAATCATAGGCACAAATAAAAGTCTCAGAAGTTAATTGAGAAGACTGATGATAATGCTCCCATTTCCATGCAATGTATAAAAATTGTTCCTTTATAATTTGTATAATCTTCTCAGGAACAGAAAAAGAGTCCTAGAAACATGAATCTACTGAACTTAGGGTTCCTTGGCATAGTTTATATGCGTATGGTTCTTAAGCTGGGAAGTATCCACATAAATAACTTATTTAATTTGTGATTGAGGTAATTCAAAATAAAAACATGTAAAGCACTAATTATAATTTTAAAACATAGTTTCCTATGTTTTATTTTTGAAAAGGTGTATCTATAAAACTAAAACGTTTGTTTCATCACTGCCACTATGTACTGTTTCAAAGTCAGGACTTTACAAATCTCATTGTTATTTATTTATTTATTTATTTTTGGATTTTTGAGACAGATTTCACTGTTTAGCTCTAGCTGTCCTGAAACTCTCTCTGTGTAGACGAGGCTGACCTCAGATCTGCCTGTGTGTGCCTCTAGAGTGCTGGGTTTAAAGGCATGTGCCACTACCACCAACCAGAACATTACAGAATTCTTAACTACTTCTTTTGAAATGAAGTTGAGTATTCCTAAGTACTTATACTAAATTTGTTTAGTATACCTAGATTTGACCTGAGGAGTTTGCTATAGTTTGGACATTTCATCTCCTGCCCTCCTAAAGAGCTAGGCTAAGTCTCCAATGTGTTCAATGTGAGAGTCTGCAAAGACTTTAGCACTTTGGGATGCAGTGGTATGTACAGAGTCCAGGAGTTAAGTCTATTAACCCACTAGAAAGGATTGAGGTGATTCTAAAGAGAACTTGACTTAATTCTCCTATGGGAAAAATTGTATAAAAGTTTACACTGGACCCCTCTATTGTTCTGTGCTGATCTATCTGCCAATGGTATGTTCCTCTCATACATGTTTAGTCCAACTTAACACCTTCAGCAGAGAAGAACTTGCATTATGCCATCTTCTGGAACTTGGCGAACTGTGGATTTGCTTCTGTAAACAAGATTCAGTTATTCCGTTTTAGAAATAAAATGGGCTAATTCACAATTATATCCAAACTTTATATGGGGTTGACCAATCAGCTGTCTTAGACCACTATATACACCCTTTTTCATTCATTTTCCCTATTATTCTCTGTTTAAATACTTGTGCTCAAATTAAGTCTATGCATTTTTGTTTGTTTCTTGAGACAAGGTTTTTCTTGTAACAATCTTTGTTGTCCTATAACTTACTTTGTAGACCAGGCTAGCCTCAAATTCACAGTGATCCACATCTCTGCCTCATGAGTGCGGGCTTACAAGTGTCAGTATGCCCAGGTGGTCTGTCTTTTATAGGTTGAACTGAGCTGAGGAATAGAATACAGATTTTTAGTTACAAATGTATTTATTCCTTCTAATTATCTGGAGAAATTTTCATTAACTTTGGTAAGCAATGACATGTAAACATTAGAAAATTTATATGGTTTTTCCATAAGACTGAAAATTAAAGTTTAATCTCAGCACATTCCTTTACCAACTTCTTACATTGGATTAGTCATTCCTGCATCCCAGGTTTTCTCTCTTTTTACTCAATAATACTTTAGCTTTTAAAAAAATATATGTGCATGCTTTTCCCCTAGTATATGCACAACTATGTGCTGGTAAGCATGGGTCCCAGAAAATGAGAGGCTCTGGAACTGGACTTACAGCCACTTGTAAGATGCCTGATGTGAGTGTGTGAACCGAATCTTAGTCTTCTGCAAGAGCTGTATGTGCTGTTAACCATGGAAATACTTCTTGAGCTCTGTTCTCAACATATTCTGTTTTTGAAAGTATTTATATGTTGTATGTTTCTTATAAAAAAAGGAAGCTTTTATAAGTGTATAATTGTGATCCTGAACATGGCTTGAATGACACTTTGACAATAGTCTTAAAAATGTTCTTAGAAGTATGAAAATATTATTCCATTTCATTTTAATGCCTATTTTTGTTTTAAGATAATTACCTACTTATATTTATGGTTTCTGATTATTATTTATGACCTACTATGTTTGTTACTTTGGGAATCTTCATTCAACTTTTTTTTTTGGGTTAAGTCTGGGGATGGTAATCCAGCATGGGGAACAGGTTCCCGACAGCCAGCTAAGCACCAGGGACAGGTCTTGATCTCATTGTTAGAGGCCTTAAAGGTGCCTAAACGGGCCACCTGCTGTAATCAGATTGGTGACTACCCTAACTGTAATCAGAGATAGTCTATCCAGTAAGTGATGGAAGCAGATGCAGAGATCACTATGCTTCTTATGGCCTCCTGAGACAAATCCACATTTTTTGTGTTTTCTCTCTTCTCTGTATTTTGTATTACTAGATTAAATAGGTTCCAACCCCAGTTACCATAGTATTTACTTTTCTCCCTATGATGTCAAAATATTTGACAAAAAGCAACTAAAGGATAAGTTACTGGAGGCTTCGTGTATCTCATGATGGCATGTCCAGTTTCTGTGTTTGAAACAAAGAATTGAGCAGGACACATGTTACTGGAGGTTCAGGATTCTCTTCAATAGGTTGTTAGTCCCATAGATAGGCAAACTTAAAAAGGGACTCATAAGGAAACACTTTTTTTTTTTTTTTTTTTTTTTTTTTTTGCAATTTAAGAGAAAAATCTCTGGGCAGACAATCTGTACATCACAGCAAATACTGGAGAAAGGTGATGAAGAAGAGGAAGAGAAAAAGCCATGCCTTTTGTGCTAAGATCGATAGTAGTTGGCAGCAATGTTAGCCTGCACCTTCAGAAGGTGAAACGTGATCTTCAAAGAAAACAGTGAGAATGTTAGGGAAAGTGTGTTTAGGAATTTAGACAGTGTCTAGATATCTATAGAAGATCTAAAAGGGGCACAAAGAGAAATTGCATTTTTTTTTTTTTTAGTTTGAACTGAGAAAATCAGGCTGAGTTATCAGTAAAGATTTTCAGAGATATATAACTCCTGAGGGAGGAGTTACTGAGATATATAAGCACATTCTCTAGTTAGGGTAATATCCTCCCATCTCATTAGCACATCTTCCTGTGAAATTACTTTCCTGACAAGTTAGATGGCTAGGTAAGTGACAGCCTGATGGGAGATGCCATTATGTATATATGTTTCTCATACTGGTTAATAATAAAGTACTGTTGGCCAATAGGAAAGGAAGATAGGAGGGACTAGGAGACAAGGAGGAAATAGGAAGTGGTAAAAAAGAGGAGTCAGGATGGAGAGCCTGGAGAGAACAGAACCGCCATTCCTCCCCTCTCGGTAAGACCACGTGGAAATACATAGAAATGGGTTAATAATTAACACAGAGCTAGCCGATATGAAACAAGTAACTGGCCAACAGATTATATCAAATGTAAAGTCTCGGTGTGTGTTAATTGGGGCAGGCACGGTGGCGGGACAAGACCAGCTATTTTTGTTTCCACAGAAAATAAAAAGCTATGGATTCCTTCCAGACTAATGTGGTTTGAGGAAGCCAGACCCCCTGAAACAGAGTTCCTGATGATCCAACATTCAAAATAGCTTGAACAAAGCACCCTTGCAGACTACAGCCAGGATTTCTGCATCTTCTTAGAATCCCCCATAACAGCGCCCTTTTCCAGCAGGAAGTAGTTTGGAAAGAACAACACCCAAATTCCCAAGTATTGTTTATAAATGTTTGTTTTCATTTAAATGGACTTGGTTATAAATGGTTAATAATCACAGCCAATTCTTTTTAAAGATAAAAAGGGGATTATGGTATAGATATGAATACTTTGTTTTGTAATGGATTTTCATTTATTGATACAATTTAAGGTCAATAAGGTGATATGTATATTTCTCCTCTTGTTTAGGTATTGTGTTTATTGAGCTCAGTTAGAAATGTAATGTATAATCTAGTACAGATTATAGATAATTACCTATGATAGTCAAAGCTTAGAGTTTAGTTAGGTTTTTCAAGATCACAGAGATGTATTTAAGATAGATAGGAATTCTTCAAACCTTTCAAAGACCTACAGAATATGGCATTTAAAATGGTTTAGAGTTTTTCTTGACAATGGGGCACAATTGCTCCTGGCAACACCACCTGCATCAAAAAGAAAGATGAAGATGGACATTGAAGAAACTCGTTATGGAGTTTACTTCCAATATGGCAAGACTAGCCATTTGGACAAGATACTGCTCTTGTCTGGACTGCCTGACTTTATGCTGTATAAACTGGACATGCAGGACTCACAGAAAAGTGACTGCTGATTCAAGATGGACATTGCTACAGAGTTCTGCTTCATGGAAGAGTCTGCCAGACAGTCTGCAGGACACAGAGAAAAGTGATGGGCAAACTGCCAATACAAGAAGACAGTTTAAAGTTTCCTGCTTTGTTGAAGAATCTGCTAGACACACTATGGCCAATGGGCTGAAGATGGAAGATTATAGTAAAACTTCAGGTGACCACGCAGTGAGTTGTCTCTGTCATTTCTAGAGCTTATATATTATCCTTCTGTGGTCTTTGAAGGAGTTGAAGACAGATAGTTATGGTTATAGTTTTCATTAGTTAGGATTAAAGGTAAGTTACTTAGACTTTAGACACACAAAGATAAAATAGATGATGGAATATTTTCTTCAAATCTTGCTAAATGTTAATGGGCTAAATATTGTTAACTGTGATTCTTATTTGATAACTGTTGTGTTATATATTTTGCTATTTTAAGGTTAAAACCCTTCTTTTTATTTAGACAGAAAAGAGGAGATGATGGGAGATGTCATTCTGTATATGTTTCTCATATTGGTTAATAATAAAGCACTGTTGGCCAATAGGAAAGGAAGATAGGAGGGACTAGGAGACAAGGAGGAAATAGGAAGTGGTAAAAAAGAGGAGTCAGGATGGAGAGCCTGGAGAGAACAGAACCGCCATTCCTCCCCTCTCGGTAAGACCACGTGGAAATACACAGAAATGGGTTAATAATTAACATAGAGTTAGCCGATAAAAAACAAGTAACTGGCCAACAGATTATATCAAATGCAAAGTCTCGGTGTGTGTTAATTGGGGCAGGCACGGTGGCAGGACAAGACTAGGTGGCAGGCAGAAAAACCATACTCATTACAACAGCCTAGATGGATTAACTCTTTACAGAGTGGACAATAATAGTATGTGATGTTCTAATACTTTAGACATATCAGAATATCATAGCTCCACCTAGAGCCAGAGGTAGAAGTCAGATATCAGAATCCATCATTTTGAGAGGAGAAATTTTCCCTAAGATTACTTAAGAGAAAACAAATGAACAAACTCTCCATCTTTGCATTTCTGCATTTTCATATGGTAAATGAAAAGTGGGATCTAGCACTCATTATGTCATTGGCTTCCAAGCCTACCAATACCTATGTAGCTTCCTGTACTGTCAGGGTTCTCTAGAGGAACCTATGGAGTCTACAGAGTATATTTCTCATATACTTATTATCATATACTTTTCTCTTTTTAATAACTATGTTTCTAATAAATTAAATTATATTTTATTTTAGATAATTCCATGGTTCTTTATTCCTTTTTCAATTCCTAGGATATGCTTTCCACTTCCCTTAAGTGCTTCTAGTAACTTTACTGTTACATTGCAAATGTTGTGATATTTACCTAATAATGAGAACAGAAATTTTTACTCCTTACCAGAAAAACATTTAGTCTCATGTGTACATGTTCATCTTTGCCATAAAATTTTAAAAATGAAAATAAACAGGCAAAGCTAATGTTTATTGCAGCCCAAACCTGTATTTGAACCTATACTGTTGTTGAGTGTACTCTAGAGTTCTAATTGCATAATCACCCAAGCTTTCAAAAGAAGGACTCCTGGTCCTATAGAACATTATCCCCACCATGTAATCTCATGCTATTAGAGTCAATTGTGCTAAAAATTATAATGATGGTTAACTGAATCATATGGACATTTTATTGTCTCACTCCAACTCTATAATAATAATAATATAATTTTCTATTTATAGAAGAACATTCTGTAAAAAGCTAAAAGTACATTTAGACATAGTTTCAACATGCCTGCCGTGTTTCACCCTTACAAGAAAAAAGGTATAATTGTATAATTTCAAAGAGCATGTTTAGTAAGTATTTGGCCTCTTCGGTAAGGAAATTAATTTTCACAACAAAACCAGAAACTCTATAGATGATTTTGTATTACCTAAAGGGATGTTTCAAACAACTAGCTACCAATAAACCTTTGGTATGCTTGAAATGTTCCCCTGAGTCCAACAATCTATTTATTCATTTACCAGTATTTTGTGTCTTCAAGCTTGGAAAAGAACTAGAGTGTTACCAGCTTAAACTTGAAACTAAACTGTTTATTATCTATTTTATTGCCTAATACTGAATACTCACAAGGATTAAGAATGTTGGGGACCTTAGTGTACTCTGGTCATCAATTAGGCAAATTTATGCATCACAGGTGCTAATGTCCACCAAAATATGGATCCAACACTGTTTTCTTAATTTTTGCGTGTTTTCTATTTAAATTTGGACTCTAAATTTAACAACTGCCATGTTCCACATTTATCCATAACCCCTTGTATTTGGCATGGCAAGGATGCAGCGATTTCTCTTGATTAAGTGCATACAGCTGGAGATAACTGACCTTGAATTATCTTACGAAAATTTTAGCAACAAAATGCTGTGATGCACACTTCCAGAGTTAAAGTTATGCTCTGTAACTGGAGATGGTCTGGACAAGACTTATTTGGAGCAGGTGTGAGGCTTATAGCCATGCCCTGGAAGAAGGCCAATGTGGAGCATTTCCCCTCCAGTGCTGTCCAATGGCACCCTGGGAAAGCAGCTTGCCAACCAAGCCATTCAGTCACATGCTCATCAAAGGGGCAGGATTTGTGTGCCTTCTCCATATCCATGGCTCGCTGACCTCAATAATATGATGTTAAAATTAGAGGCAGGATAAACACAGCAAAGAAGTTAACCTTGTTCTCCAACTAAATTTGTTGCTTGGAAGACAGAAAACAAGAGAATGAATGGACATTAACAACTCAGTGTCATTAGAAATCTCCAAAACCCTGTTCAAAAGTTTTTAGGGGACTTGAGAAGGGCCAGGAAAGTAAGATTCAATGTAGCCATTGCAAGAACAGTAACTGGTTAAAAAAATAAATTTTTGAAGTTTTACTAAGTTAAATGTTCCTGGATATAGTTATAAAAACTCTTCCAAAATTTGATATAGAGTTTCTGGGTTATATTGATGAGCCAATGCTTTCCTTACTATTTGGCTTTTAGAATTTGGAGAAAGATGTTATCTAATGACAGCAGCATCGCGTCTGATGATATCTGATTGCCACTAGTAAGTATCTTTGGAGGTGTCTGAATAGCAGCAGTACTTTCAACGTTTTCAAATCATCAACAAGGTTATTAAGGATTTCCTTAATTATTTATGTTTCATATTTGGTCACTCATTATCTACCCTAGCATGGTTTTATTTTATTTTCTGGATGAAGTTTATTTTAGATGACTTTTATTGATCAATCTCTTATTCTGTTATGGAGGTATCCATAAAATATGTTTTCAAAGGTGGCAACATTGCAAGTATTGTCACAAATATATCCCTGATTTTATTTTCATAGTATAAATCAATAAATACTTGTTGACTGGCATGTGACTTTTGGACATACATTTTATACAAATCACCTCTGAATGACAAGTCCTAAGTATTTCATTTTGATTATGCCCACCTGTTCTGCTACAAACAAATGGTGGTCTTCTTGGCTACATTAGAGAAAATTCAAGGAGCTTTACCTTATCATGTAATT
Source organism: Phodopus roborovskii (assembly GCF_943737965.1). Classification (NCBI taxonomy): domain Eukaryota; kingdom Metazoa; phylum Chordata; class Mammalia; order Rodentia; family Cricetidae; genus Phodopus; species Phodopus roborovskii. The sequence continues at coordinate 3,430,099 of NW_026125444.1, forward strand.
GATTTACAAACATCTAAATAGAATGGGATTGCTGAAAAGAAATTACTATTGAACACTTGTGAAACTAACTAAGTTGCAATAAAAACAAGAGATCCTGATGCTGAGGATAACAGTGGTGGTTTTCAACTTTTTTACTTTCATTTAGCACAATCAGGTGACATTTAATTCGTTTTTTTCTTTATATATTTTTCTTACTATTACAGTATAGATATCAAATGTATCACAAACAGTAACTTATGAAAAATATATCAGAAAAACTATAACTAACTAATTTATACCTTTCAACAAGTTTTAGAGATCAGGATTACTTATTGCAAAATTTTAAATTTTCAAGTTTCTCTACAGGTCTAAATAATCTATACAAACAAAAAGTTTTGTTTTTCTACATTAAGCATGACTAACTATATGGTTGTTAATATTACTCATTTTTTTCTAGTTAACTTTCTAGAAGAATTCTCTAAATATTCAGTAATTTAGAGAAGAAAATATAATTATGAGCCCTGTGAAGACCAATATATTAGAATGTACAAACACATAAATAATTCCTTATTGTGAAAGTAAGTTGGAAAATGTCTTGGCCGAAACTGGCAATATCAACCTAACTAACACTTTAACCCAGACAACAATGGCCACGAAGGATTCCTTTTATTTGTCTGGATGTAAATTTAAGGGCTTGAAACATAGCAATAATTCAATTTTTTCATTCAAAACATGATCACTATAATTAACACAATGTTAATATACACATGCAAGCATACTTGTATGTTCATTTGTGTATATACTTCCATGTATGTGGCAGAAATAAAAGACTTTTGAAATCTTCTCAATATTTGTCTTAACCATCAATGCCCGCTAGATGGCACTTAGTATTTGGCAACCTTAGAACTTTTATTTCTTGTCCTTAAAATAGCTATAGCATCAGGTCAGTTCTGACAGAGCAAAAATCAATCTTACCACAGACATGCAAGTCTGCCCTGCCAGATATCTAAATTTAAAGTACATCTCATTTCATGGTCCACAAGAAAATACACAGCATTGTTTTATTGTCTCTATTACACTTTTTTTTTTAATTTTCCTACAAGAATTGTGAGTTTTCAACTTTTAAAAATCATTTGACATCCATCTTTTTGAAGTGTGAATTTGGAGCATTTTGAACAAAGTATAATCCATTCTTCAAACATTAATTTCATTCTGCCAAAGCTAAGTTAAGACAACCTTAATGCAGATGCTCAAATTTCAAGTGACCCAACTGTCCAACACTATTTAGAATAATATAGTCCCTTATTTTATGAATGAAATAAGACTTTAGTAAATTAATAATATATTTTGACAACATACCACACTATAGAATCCGAATACTATGTTATTTATCAGTCCAGAACAATTCATGTGAACTTAAAAAGAAAAGTGAATACTTAATTAAATAGAAAACAAATGTCTAATGAGTTGTCTAGGAAAATGGTAATATCAAAAAATTATCCTGTCATCAATGATTTCAGAGTAATGATAATTGGATTAAAACAAATACATTTGGGGGAGATAAAAGAATGCAGTGGTTTTTTTGACATTGTTTTACTATCACGATAGATATTTCTCCTTGTATATTTTCATGCACCCAGATATTTAATTGTAGTCCAGTGGAGACAAAAGTAGTCTTCTTACTTTCATAAAATACCATTCATCTACTGGGTTTTCCCTTTTCTTTCATCTACTTCCAATGACTTTGCTATCTTGCTATCACAGCTCCCATTCTGCTCTATCTTCTTCTCATTGTACAGATGGCTTCCCACATAATTCCCTGTACTACCTAGAGGTTCATGGCATGTACACCCCTTTATTGCTCTTTCCTACTCAGCTTTCTTTTCTGAAATATAGGTGTGTTTCTGGAGCTTGGGCACATATAGTTGAAAAACAATTCAAAACTACTGTATCCCAAGCTGAAATTTTTATCTCTCCATCTAACTTGCTCACCCCTCTAAATGACTTACACATGCATCCAAACCAGGAACTTGGAATTTCTCACATCTCACCCTTTCCCTTGCAACTTAACAACAATAATCTCTGTCATCTTTTAAATATTTCTGGGGTCTGATCCCTTCTATCTAAACCATTCAAATCCCAAATATTTTATTTTGTATTCTCACCATCTATCTGTTTCCTAGACCTCCTTTGTAGAAATGTGTACTTGACAAATACAATTCGCTTCCTTCATATGCCCTTGCTTCGTTAAAATGATGTTCCCTTTGCCTAACCATTATTTCAATCCTTTCTCTGGTGATGTTCTGTTCTCTTTTAAAGCGTTATCCATTTGTAAGGATGCCTCTAATATAACTCGGTAGAGCCTGCTAGAGTATCAAATCAATACCTTAATACAACAGATATTTGCATTTCAATAGGGCCCTCATGTATTTGAAAAGATACTCATTGCAATCATTGCACACCTAAACACAAGAAACACATAAGGGAAAATGTCAAAATGTTGATATTATGCATAGTAACCTATATTGTAAGGCATTTTATGTGGGCATTATTACTACAGTTAGTTACTCTTATTAAAAGTTCTCAATGTGTAACGGGGGTTCTAGAATTGTTTGATAGGTGTGTATTATTTGAATGTCTATGCTATTTATAGATAGTAGGATCTCTAAGATTAGACACATCATCCTATATAATTTTGAATTACAATGTCTGGAATCATTTCTGATATAAATTGAGTAATGTAAGAAAGGTATGTTAATGTGTTAAATTCCCTTAAAACTTGCATGCTCTATTTGAATATAAATCTCAAGATACTCTACTGTGGATATATGAAAAATGGGGGAAACATATATTGATACAAAATTATACATACTGTTCATGACTGAAGGGAAGCTGGATTTTTATCATTACATGTTTCTATAAGTGTATTGACGTGCCACATTGAATCTCATAAACATGGACAACTAATTCATTAACCAAAATAGAACATTTTTTTTCACTATTTAGAGTTTTTAATTGTAGAGTTTTAATTGTAGAGTTTTAATTTTTGGAATGTATCATCTTATACCCCAATCCTGCTCATTTCCCACTCTGTTCTTGTCTGTCTCTCACTCTTGTAGTGCCCCCAAAAGGAAAGTTAAAAATTAATAAAAATAGGATAAAAATAAACAATAAAAAGAGGAAAAACATTTCATTTCATTCTTCTGCCTTGCCTACCACTCCATTGCCTCTACATTCATCATGGTGGTATAGGGAGCTGCTGTGCATCATACAGTGTACCCTTTTGTCCAAACAGTGTTACTTGCAAATGTTCATTGTGTAATGAGTTGTTGGTCAGGTCCAGGCTTTGCTATACTATCAGTTACTGGGATTTACCAACATTCTTCCGCTATATTCTGCTGTTGGCCCAAGTCATGGAGATCCGACAGCTATAGTTTAACAACATCAGTTCCTTCAAATATTCCAACAGATAATAGACGGGGTAGGTGCTGCAGTGCGCCTGGGTGGCAGCAGGCTTGGTCTATACCAGGACTCTAGATTACTACTTTCAGATGAGAAGTGAGGCCAACTCTCCTAGAGCCATAGTGAAAGGTGGGAGAGCCACCCCCAAAGTATGTGGAGCCAGTTCCCCTATTAGTAGAGGAGTCAGAATATTTATCACTATGTACAAACTTAAGTACAAATGGGTCAAAGACCACAACATAAAAGCAGATGCACTGAACCTGAAAGAGGAGAAAGTGGAAAATAGCTTTGAACTCATTAGCACATGTAAAGACTTTCTGAGCAACACAATAATATAGGCACCAAGAGCAACAATTATGAAATGGGACCTCACACAACTAACAAAGCTTCTGTAAGGCAAAAGACACCATTATTTGGACAAAACAACAATCTACAGAATAGGAACACTGATTACCATCTACATTTCTGATACAGAGATAACATCCAAAATATATAAAAAAGAAAAACTCAAAAATTTATATATATATATCAAGAAAACAAAAAAATTTAAAGATTGAGAACAGATATAAATAGAATTTTTAGAAAGGGAAACTCAAAATGGTTGTTCAACATCCTTAGACATCAGGGAAATGCTACTTGAGATTCCATCTTATAATGGTCAGAATGGCTAATATCAATAAAACAAATGACAGTTCATGCTGGCCAATATGTGGAGTAAGGAAAACCCTCATCCATTGCTGTTGGGGATACAAACACATACATTTGGAAATCAGTGTGGCAATTTCTCAGTAAGACAGAAATTGATTTACCTCAAGATCAAGCAATCCCTTTCTTGAACAAATACCAAAAGATGCTGCAACCTACCACAGAGACACTTTCTCAATCATGTTCATAGTTGCTCTATTAACAATAACCAGAAATTGGAAACATCCCATATGATCCTCAAAAGATAAGTAGACAAAAACAATGTGATAGATTTACATAATGTAATATTATTCCCTTATTTAAAAAATGGAACCATGATATTTGCAGGTAATTGGATGGAAGTATATATAATCATTCTGAGTGAGGTAACTAGACCCAAAAAGATGGTGTGCATCATCTATATGTTGGTATTAGCTGTTAAGTCAATTTGTAGAATTACAGAGTTGAGGTGTAAAGTAAAGCACTAGGGCTGAGAGATAGATCTCCCTAGGACTGGGAAATTGACTACTGATAGTTATAGAAGAATGAGGTAGCATTCTCTGAGCCTGCATGAGTCTGCACTAAGTGGAGTCCTAGAGCTGATAAAAGGGGGAACATGCTCCCATTCCTAAACCAGAAGCATTCTCCATCTGAAAACTTAGAATCCTTCAAGAGACTCTCACTGTGGAAATAAACTACTCTTATGGGTAGGTTTCATGCTCATTACTAGATGGAAAACAGATAATAAATTCATTGGAATCTTTAGAGATTCCTGTCTAGTGTTAGAGATTGTTTGTGTGTGTGTGTGTGTGTGTGTGTGTGTGTGTGTGTGTGTGTGTGTGTGTACCCTCTAGCTCTTTTGTATATATTTTGTGGTTTCAAGTTTTCTATTTTCATGGGATTCCTGAGTGTGCCAATGAGTGGTTCTCTGTGTCTGTATCTGTTTATTGTGCCTTTTCTTTGTCTCTTTCCCTTCCATTTGTTTACTCTGTCTTATTCAAATGTGTTAGCATTTGCTTTATCCTTGTTATATTATATTTCACTTATTACATAGCTTACAAATTCAGTTAAGGACAGAAGTTTAAATACCATAGTCAGTAATTGCTGAAATAAGTTGTAGACATTTGGCATAAATGTAACATCTTGAATCACACCTCCAGTCAATTTGACAGTGAAAGAATATTCTACCCAACATGAGCACAATATAAGTTTGTTATAGAACAAAAACATGACAGAAAGCAGATCACGACACACAATTCATGATAGTTGAAAGAATTGAAGCTGTAGGAATTATTACATCTGATAACAATGACCAGAGAGCAATCATTAGCAATAAGATGTAAACTTATTAGACAAAAAGAAGGAAGAAATAATAATTAGATAATATCTTTAAAAACTCAGCAAGCCAATATTTTGAGATTGTATTAAATTAGTAATTGATGCCTTTCAATTTTTATGACATCAAGTACACAGGTTAGAAAAGAAGAAATTCACAATATCTTCAGGTTCCATCTTAGAAAACTACATAAGTCTATTAAACTAAAACCAAAGTATGCAAGAGAACCAAGATATTAAATATTATGGTAGAAATAAGGGGACAATAAAATAGAAAGTAGTCTTAGTGAGAAAATGAATTCACTTTAATTTTCTAAACCCAAACTAATTTGTATAATAGTTTTCCCTTAAGAATCAAAGAAGACATTGTATAATCAGTGTCCAGGCAAGTAATTAGCTCATAGAAGCAATATAATGCTTAGGAACCATCATGACTGTGATTGCTGTCCTCATCTCCAAGATGTTCTCCTATAGTGAAAGGAAGTGGAATTTGTAGTTACTTTCTCCATCATAGCCATCACCAAGATGCTGGATGGAGAGAGCTCTTTTTGTTTACTCCAGTCTCATATACTCAACTATCCTCACTTGCAATTTCTTAATGACTTTGCAGCTCATGACTGTCAACCATCACAGGGAAATGCAGTCACTGTCACTCTGGTTACTCTCTGGCAGTTCATAAAACCTCTACTTGTTCTTGGAAGACAGCATATAAATCTCCTGCAGAATTAGTCTTTCTGACTTGCTGTATTTTTACTTTTTACAGTATCATAGTCTTTCTGTTAGAATTTACTCTTCCCATCATAATTTAATAAGAGAACATCCATCTATGCACATTACATTCTAGAGAAGGAAATGGACAAAGCAACAGCAGGCAATAAAATAATTACACTGGTTTCATCTCAATAAAATCTGCTTGTTCTTTTTCCTCTTATATGATATTTATGTTGTTATCTTCCTGGTCTTCTTTTCTTAATAGTAGAAAATGGGTTTAGTGGTCTTTTTGTCTCAGATTTATTCTTAGTCTAACACATCATTATTACCATTAATCTTTCTCTTGATCCTCTTTAATCATATCATCTAACTGCTCAAAATGAAATCCCTAGTCTGTTTTCTTTCTTTAAAATCCCTTTCCAGAGGATTTCAGGAATGTTTTGGAGGATCTACTGAGACATAGTCCACTGAGAACTGGAGATTGACATCATCGTACATTGACCATGGGTGTGCCAAGGTGGTCCAGTTCTTTTACCCTCCATTCTCAGGATGAGTTCCCTTGCTATTAGGCATGAACCTGGGATTTTCATAGAATGTCTGTCTTATCACATCCTTACCTCATGTTATGTATTCACAGTAGCATTAAGGAGATAGACCCCTCTCTCTTTTGAAGAATGTCTCTCAGATAACTTCAGAACAGCAGACTCATCAGAAAAAAAAAAACTGCTGAGTCCATTAGAAATTCATCCTTAGAGGCAAACTTTACCGTACTGACTTGCTACTGAAATTAGAAACTTCCTTTTTGTAGAAAAGTGCAGTCTTCCAAAAACAGACTCCAAGAACTTTCTGTGCCCATCTATTCTACTTCTCAATCTGTTGTCTCTTTACTCAAATGTACACTTCCATACTTGGTTTTGTTATTATTTAGGGTTTTGTTGTTATTTTCGGTTTGTTTTGTTTTGTTTTGCTTTGCTTTGCTGTTGGGATAATTCTACAACTCTAGCATTCCATTCTTCATGGTAGCATTTCTGTTAGTTTCTGATCAATAAGGAATAGCAGAGGATTGTAACAAGAAGACCCATGGGTTTGATCTCTCCTATCTTGCATTGTCTTCTTACTATTTTTTCTTGGTATCCTCAAACGAGTGAAGTTTGATTGTTGAGGTTCAGTAAAAGCCACTGAATCTAGTTTATAGACTTGAGACATTTGCAAACTATCTTCAGCACCACATGTCCTTCTGTCTTCTCTCATTCCACCAGCATCAGGAAGTGTATATACCAGCAATCTGTCACTTATCTCCTAGAAATCTGGACTTCTCTGTCCTTTTGTAGCCTGCCCCTGTACTAAAAGGGGCATCTAGTTCTTAATGAGTTCATTCATTTCCTTTGGTCTCTTTTAGAGAATCACCCTGCAGTTGCTAGCTCCTTGATACTCTAGAAGTCTTTGTTACACTACAATTAAGACTGAGTGGAGAGTTGTTTATATTAAATTAGTGTGTTCCTATAACCAGTGTGGGTTTTATTGTTTATAATTATTAGTCTATCTGTTTTGATGAAAGAATATTTTGAGATTATTTATGGGTAGTGACACAAAGACAAGTACATCATTGGAAAGTTGTATTGTCACATAAGGTTTCAACTCATGAATTCTCTATTTCCTAAAAAATCTTCACCTATAATGAATCTTCAAAATATTCTACCAACCCTTATAGGACGGGTTGCTAGAACAGGAGAGTAAGCCATATGACTGAGCTCTCAGACGAGGGTTTGATGAGCCTCCTCTTTCCTCCTATGAATGGATGCTAGTGACTTAATTATTAGTAGTATAGGTAAATACTACATTGCTCTGCTTATTTCATTGCCAAAACTATGAGCCAAAAATACATATGCTTCAGAGTAGCCAGTTATCATGTCAAACCCAGAGGAAAGAACTATCCTAAAGTTGATCCTTCTTCTTTCAGACTGATCATTTTGCTCTGGCTTCAACATATGAAAAAGAAATGTGGTTCTGTGTTAGGTTTAGTTTTATTTCATTTAATATGACAATATCCAGCTACATTCATTTTTTTCCCAAAGGTAACATGATTATCTTCTCCTTTATTACTGAATAATACTCCATGAAACATACAGTTATGTATATGTGTATATGTGTGTATGTCTTGTGCAACACAGCCTTTTACAAGAATGCCCCCTCCTTGAGTCCTCCAATAGCCAATAGAGTAGACACACACACAAATTGAATATTAAGCGGTTATTGCTGTGGAATAATCTTTGTACACTGTAAACATAAATTAATCTCATTGGTTAATAAAAGAACTGACTGGGTATTAGCTGGACAGGCAGAGGTTAGGCAGGACTTGCAGTCAAAAAGAGAGCACAAGGAAGAAGTAAGGAGTCTTAGAGGTTGCCAGTAGACACAGAAAGAAGCAAGATGAACATGCTGTGTTAAAAAAGGTACCACCACATGACAAAGCATAGATAAGAAGTGAGTCAATTCAAGATTAAGAGCCAGTTAGTAACAAACCTAAGGTAGCATCCAAGCATTTATAATTAATACGTCCCCGTGGTTATTTGAGAGCAGCTGGAAGGACAGACCACTTTGGCAGTTTCAATAAAGAACTCCATCTCCAGTTTACAAAGTCACATAATAAGCACCAGTGAGAGTATATAAATGCATGAGAAAGATTGACCAGCAAAATCTTCAGTGTAAGCAAGGGCTTGGTGAGACCATTAAATGGGACCACTCCAAAGGTAGAAGATAGGTTTATTAGGGATCAAAATGCCAAGGTTTTCTCTCTGGGGGTGGGGCAACGAAGCAAAATGGTGGAAAAGCAAGCAGTAGAGTTTATAAGACACTCTTTGGATTGATACAGGCTGTTTGGATTGACTGGAAACTAGAAGCACTTGCCGAAAGTAGTTAATCTTGGGAGCACATTAAAGGAGATCTTGATAAACAGAAACTTATCTTATTCTGTTCCTAAGGAATGATAAATTTAGGTTTCTGTTCACACAAAAAGCAATCCTTCTGTTTCCCTATTCAGAATCCTTCTATTTAGGACATTATCACCAACACGGACATTTTGTTGCCTATTTTGTGCATAACATAAAGGAGTTGAAAAATTGTGGCCAGTGTTAGGTGATAAGGTTTCTTTGAACCTATGAGAACAACTTCAGCATCTTTAATAAAATTAAAATAAGTCTTCTCCCTTGCTTCTGTACTTTCTGTTCCTCTTTTTACAGAATTAATCTCTTTATGCTTCATGATGGTTAGTACCTGATATGGAAAAGGTGGTATTTCGTAGGGTTACATAAGAAAGGCTAGAAAAAATGGGAAGTGCGAAAGTCAGTAAAAAGAGAAGAAAGTGCCATACAAAACTAAATCTTGATAGAGCAAGGCATTCTAAGAATATGTAAACAGTTATCTTAACCAATGGGGCAAATGCATGATGTACAAAAAAGAGAACTGAAGATGAATGCAGATGTCAGACTACCATCAGTTATGTTTACTTAAAGTGTTGAGGAAGTACAACACCAGAAGAACAATTTAATTAAATCTCTTGCCCTTTATCATAAAGAAGTATGTCTTTGTGTTTATCATACACTACATTTTTGTTTTTTGGTTTTGCTTTTTTCTTTGTAGAAAAACTATTGTTTAGAGTTAGTTGTGAATGGAAGGCTTTGTTCAGGCTTCAAGTAGAAGTATAATACACTGCTTGAAGATCTAGGCTAGCATGTGTTTATCGTTCTCAAGTTTCTGATGCCTTTTGACCAACTTCTTCAAATTCTGGCTGCCCTGGCTTGCTGCCATGAGAGACTCTTCTCAACTGTCACACAAAATAAGTCCTTTTGCCCTAGTCTTAGTCTTATTGACTCTTCTATTGTTGTTTAGTGATGTCATGGCCATGGAAACTCACAAATGAAAGCATTTAATTGGGGGCTTGCTTACAGTTTCAGAGTTTTAGTTCATTATTATCATGGTGGGGAGCATGGTGGCAGTCACAGCTGTCATGTTGCTGGAGAAATAGTTGAAAAATACATCTTGATCTGAAGACAGAGAGAGAGAGAGAGAGAGAGAGAGAGAGAGAGAGAGAGAGAGAGAGAGAGGGGCTGGGCCTGGCATGGATTTTAAAACGTCAAAGCCAACCTCCAGTGATATACTTCCTCTAACAAGGCCACACCTAACTTCAATAAGATACCTCCTAGTCCTTGTAATCTTTTCAAACAGTTCTTTTCCCTGATAACCAAGCAATTAAGTATATAAGCATATGAGAACTATTCTTATTTAAACCACCACAGCCCTTAACAATAGGAAAAGCAAATGAGCAAGAAATTATAGAAGCATGTCCACTAATTTTGGCTTTGTGCATTTTTGTTTATTTGTTTGTTTCCATTGTGTGTGTGTGTGTGTGTGTGTGTGTGTGTGTGTGTGTGTGTGTGTATTTGAGTCTTTTCCCTAGTTAGTATTGTTAATTTTCCTGTGGTGGACATGATAGACTTTTTTGAAGCTGTCTTTGTCTATCAGTTTTTATCATAATATATGTTCTTTCCTAAGTTCTATGATTGAGACTTATCTTTCTTTGGTGTTACCTTCTTATATTTATTACAATGTATCACATATTTATTTAGCTTTATTTCTAGAATTGGCAGATACTTCAGATACAATCCAAGGTTATTTTAACATCATCGTTGGAAAAATACAGTCCTTTTAAAATATATGGATTGTGGACTGGATCAATACCATGAATAACACCAAAAGAAAAAAATTTCAAGACAGACTACAAATATAACTTTACAGCATCTTGTAGAGTATGAAAGCAAAGTCTTCTGTGGGAGGAAAACTGTAGTATAATTGGGTAAGAATTGCAGCACTTTAACTATAAAAGAGAGTAAAAGTAGACACCTTTAAATATTTCCTTATGTTTTCTTTTCTCTTCCTCATTTATGTCCCATCTATACAGACTAGCTAATTTTTTCTCCTACTGCCCACTCAAACTCATTATGTAGAATTATTTCATGCTTTCATCAGATAGGATGGATACTAAAGCCTGTGACCTTTTGTATTTGCTCACAGGTAGTAATAATGATATAAACGTGTCTCTGTTTACACCTAGTCAGTCACATGGGGAAAGTTTCACATTAGGAATTAAAATGTGCAGGCCATGTAATTCTCAAACTTCCTATACAATTAGAATAGCTGAACTGCTATAGGTTGTTACCTGTAAAGGGAAAGTGGAACTGTGGGTTCTTTCCCCATGCCCTGTAATGTTTTCTTTTTCTTTTCTTTTTTTTTTCATCTCCTACTACTAGGTGGTCTAACTCTAGAGCACGGAATAGCTGGCAAATATTGTCTTGGGTCTTTTGCCAAGACAGAGTCAGAAATAGTTCAGATTTAACATCCTGTTGCATATCCGTGGTAGCACAACTAAAACACATGATTTTCATATAGCTTTCAACTCCATGTGTTGCAAACTGAGAAGAAGAATTCAAGGGCAGGAGCAAGAAAAACAAAGTGGGCACATTTGAGTGCTTTACAGGAAATACCTAACCACACATGTCACAGTCAGCTACAGTGCTTCCTCAACTTTCCCACCCTTTGCCCAGAATCACTGAAAACGAAGGCAGAGCCTATTGGATATGGGTTATTAGTCTAAGACATGTTTTCATTTTTGGTTTTCAATAATCTTGTGATTCACTAATTAAAACATACACAGTTTGTTTTTTAAACCATAATGCCTCTGTTTATTTTTAACACATAAATTATGACTTTTTCCTAAGTTTTTTTTTTCTCTTAATATTCCTGCTCCTGGGATATATACTTTTAACTCCTGTTATACACATGCAAAAGTCCCTCCATTTAATCACCATGAATCTTCAGAAATCATGATGGCCATGTACTTTCCAGTAAAGCAGGCTTTGGAGCTTGGTTTTATTATATTTGCCTTAATGGGAGATCATTAAAGCTGTTTTTGTTTAGCAGAGAATTTTTAATTATGACTAAAGGAAAGTAAATATTTATTTTCAGTAAAAGTACATTATACAAATATTTACCTGAAACTGTTTTTCACATTCCTCCTTTTCTTCTATTACTATATCCCCTTCAAATCTTCAAATTTTAAGGATAACTCAGCTTAAACTAGAAATCGGCAATGCAGTTGGAAAGAGAAATACAACGTTTTTACTCATTTTGAAGGAAATTGGTTCTGCAAGAGAACCAAGCTAACAGTCATGCTGAGTTGAGAGCGCACTTAACAAATTTATTTCATGCTAGCTGTTCTGCTACATCTGTTGGGAATCCATTACCTTTAGAGTCTATCTCTAGTTTCTCTACCTATAACTTCTGCAGTAATGGGAACCGGAGCTCTTTGCACAACTCTATAAACTCCATTCTCAAACTCTAGCGAGACAGGTACTCAAAGATAAGTGGAAGCTATTCAACTCTATTTCAGTTCAAAAGGCTCACTTCTAATGTTCTGGGATAAACATCCCTGAAGAGTTATTGGTGAAGTTAATATTGCTGTGAAACAAATGGTTTTATGAACTAACTGGGAAAGTGGGCAGGATAAGAAACTGACAGGAAGATAAGAAGTTTTTTTAGCTAGTTTAAATTTTTAAAAATATAAACAGCAGCAAAACCTAAACCCTCAATGTCCATATTTAATCCTGAATCTAAGAATATTAATGATCTGCCTCAGTGAAAAGCCATTTCACTGTCTGAATGCGTCCATGTTTCTAACACTAAGACTTTATGCATGAGAATCAAAGGTCAATGTGTCATCTTCTAAGCCTGTAGAAAATGCAGACTCATATCATACCCTAACCCTCTTGAGTAAGTAATTATTTGAGAGTTTAACACTACTACATAGGAAACCATTATTGATACTGAAGTTTTTGAACTACTGGATAAAGGCATAATAGATCCATAATGTAAGGAAGGGACTGCAAATCATAGAGTATAATAATATGTTAACAGTGCAAAAAGATAAATAGATTTTTACTACCACTTTTACAATTGAAAGAGCCACAAAGTACTGAAATCCACTGCACTGAAAATATATTTACTCATTTATTTAGAAGCAGTTCCAAATCGGATCAAATATATTAGCAAAAAAAAAGCCTATGTTTTTGTGAGACCAGGAACAAGCTCTTTGTGTCCTATTTCTGAACATGTGTGAGTCTCATTCAAGGTCTCTGTGTGATGGCCAGATCTGATTATCTGATTAGTCTGTGGTAAATGATAGAGGCGCCAATTTTTTAATTCAGGGATGCATTTGACTCAACTGATTTCAGATAAGTGAATGATTCCCTGAAGTTTACTAGGACTTTATTGGCAAGAAAACAATGAAAGTAAGTTAAACTGAACCTAAAGAATATTTCAGGGAAATTGAGATCAGTAAACAGTCAAGAAGGGAGTGAGGTGGGTTGATCCTTTTGACCACAATGAAAATGCCACAATTGCAGTTGAAGAGCAAGAGTTGGGGAGGACTGGGCAGTCTGGCCTGGAAATTGCAGAGCATCTCTTTGAAGTCTCACTCAAACCAACCAAAAACTCCTGGACAAGATTTCCTGTAAGAAGAGTCTTGAATCACATAGTAGTGGCCTGCTTCAGGCATTCTATTCAGTCAGTTGACTGGGAGACTAAGGGCTATAGGGGTTCAAATTAGTGTCAACAGACCAAAAGGTATAGAAGTTAATCTGTTAACACCTGGGAACACCCTTAGCTATGCATCACCTGACTCCCCACAGGGAGTAATGTAGCCCAGAAGACAGAGTCACTTTGGAATAACCTACTATAGCAAAAGGCACATTGGTTCATAAACTTTCATTTTTCTAAATTTATTTCTTATATGATGGGGAATGTTTTTCTGTATATGTTTCCCTTATTGATTAGTGAATAAAACACTGATTAGCTTCCAGACAGGAAGTGACATAGCTGTGCAGAATCAGGAAATAAGCAGGGGACAAACAGGAAATCGCTCTCTTCTCTGCAGAGACGCTGAGTAGTCATAATGTAGCAGGCAAAGGAGTTGCAGGTCTGGCAGGTCCCCAATAAACCAAGACCATGTGGAAATTAGTGGATTAATGGAAATGGGTTAATAATGAAAACAAAGTGAGCCAAATAAGAAACCCAAGCCAACAGTCAACAGCCTCATAACTAATATAGTGTCCATGTGTCTCTTTGGGGCAGAGAAGGGTGTTGGGACTTGCCAGGTCAAAAACATTCACATTACATTTATAGTTATCAAATACTGTTCTTGCCAGTACATATCACATTTCTAACAGTTTTTCTCCCTATCTAACAAAAAGTGTCAGAAAATATGATCAGTATAAATAAAATAAGGAGTAAGTGTCTGCCTTAGTTAGCTCAGCCTGTTGCAAGGGAATGAGGTCAAAATTGTCTTGATTGGCAGGGCAGAGCCACTGTCTCCAGTCTTTGTTGTCTAATTGTCCTGACGGGATTTTTATCTGCAGGTGTATTTCTTTGAGAGAGATTGGTTCTAAAAATCTACCTGGATATTATAAGACAATGAAAATATTTATGAGCCATTTATAAATTCTACCAACTTAGATACCGTCATATATTCAAACACACCAGAGATTTTTTTCTTTCTTTCCATTTTTCCTTTCCTTCTCTCTCTCTCTCTCTCTCTCTCTCTCTCTCTCTCTCTCTCTCTCTCTCTCTCTCTTGCCAGATACTGCAGAATTTTCCAGGTTAATCTTACAAGGTTGTAACAAACAACATTGTTTGATAAAACCAAGGTAATAAACTGAGACTCTAATATCTCTGATATGACATAAATAAGGTCTGGGGTGTTTTAGTCAGGTCCTTTTCATAACAGGGACAGATACCAAATTAGTTCTGTTTTATTTTTGTTACACAAACTTTAAAAGTATTTAGATATATCTGGTTTTTTCTTTGTGTCATTTAATGTTCAAAATGGAGTAATCATGAAAACAGTTTTCAAAAACTCATATGTGAAAATTCATGATCCAGCTTTTTTTGGTTTTCATGGGTACTTTGAAAGTTTCAGCTGTAGGACTAAGTAAAAAATGTTCACTAGTCGGTGCCCTTGCCTCAAAGATCAATACCAGTTTTTTTCAGAGAATTTTAGCATCGGGCTCATTACTTATTTATGTTTTCTCTCTTTTTTTCCACTTTGCAGATAATTGCTACTTAATTGATACTGCTTCTATGCAAACCTAGACACAAGACACACAGCTAAACAGTGGAATCATTAATCTGCATGTATGCTGCATATTTCTTTAAAAGGATAGCTGGAGTAAGCAGAGTCATTAGCAGTTTATTTGCAGCCGAGCACTTAGGGGAAGCTCTGTGGAAAACACATCAACAGTCAGGGTGTAACTGGGCAATTAACATGGGACTGCTGTACTTTAGAGTGTTAGCATGGGAGTAAACAGCAGCAGCTGTGAAGTGTTTGTGCTTTTGGCATGCACAGTCTGTTCTGACATATGCAAATACCACTCATGCTTACAGAACTTGCAAGTCCTATTGTGCCATGACCTCATTGATGAAGCCCTATGACAGAAGTGCTTCGTTTGCACTGGGTGCTATTAATTTTTAACAAGCCAAGACCACCTCTTTTTGCTACAAGAGCTTTACAGGAAGCCAGGTGAGAGTATACACACACGAGTGGATGACTCTCTAGTTCTCAAATGGACTTGACTATTTCTCTGTTGCCAGAAACTCCCAGGAAACAGAATTAATGGCAGAGAAAGCCAAAGCTGCATCAGAAGAGTGGCAGATGGTATCACCTGTGCAATACACACACACACACACACACACACACACACACACACACACACAGGTAGTTGTTGTCCAAGGCACTGAGTAAACCCTGTAATAACCCAGGCCTTTACTGTAAGGAAAATGAATGCTGGCCTTGCATTAGATTTCTACTTAAGAACTCCTTTTATGGTCTCACCAATCACTCACATGGAGTTAGAAAATGAGTGTTTAGTTTGGCAACTGAAGTTAGAAATAAACTGCAAGGTTTTCTTTCCTGGATCCTAACCCTAACCCTAACCCTAACCCTAACCCTAACCCTAACCCTAACCCTAACCCTAACCCTAACCCTAACCCTAACCCTAACCCTAACCCTAACCCAAATCCTAACCCTAACCCTAACCCTAACCCTAATGGATCCTACTTTGTACAACTTCTGCTTTCTGGAAAAGAATAAGGCTTCATAGTCTAAAGTGTCAACTCCTTGATTTCTCTGTCAAGAAATGCTAACATTTTGCTTCATTAACAAGATGTCTTTAAAATACCTCAGACCAGCCAGCGAAGGCTGGCATAGAACTCACCAGGTAGCCCAGATTGTTTTTATTTTCTTATTTATTAAAAACAATCTTATTACATGCCAATCCCAGTTCCCTTTCCCTCCCATCTTCTAATTTCCCCCCACAATCTTCCCTTCCAACCCCCGATACACTCCTCAGAGAAGATGAGGTCTCCCACTGTATTGATTCCCCAGACAGTCTTTAAATTCATAAAATTCCTGCCTCAATCACCCTAGCTCTGGGATTACAGGCCAATGTCCCCATGCCTGTATGTCTAAATCTAGTAAGAATGGTGATATTTCATACAGGCAACTGACACAATGGTTATTCTGAACTAACTCTCTGAAATACACAATCTACTTGAGCATAATTTACCAAGAGGCCAGGGGGTGATGATAGTTATATTTTAATTCTTTAAACTTCAAGAAAAGATTAATTCAGGATGAGAGAAGTAACTGGCTGTGAATCCCTTATTTTGTACAGAACAAACATTAAAACCACGATTCTTAGATTTT
Organism: Phodopus roborovskii; assembly: GCF_943737965.1. Lineage (NCBI taxonomy): Eukaryota > Metazoa > Chordata > Mammalia > Rodentia > Cricetidae > Phodopus > Phodopus roborovskii. The sequence goes on from NW_026125444.1 coordinate 3,447,083, forward strand.
TAAGCATTACAGTCTTCTTACATTTTTTCCACTATGAAGTAGACAATTTTCAATCCAATCCACCACAGTTAAATGAGTTCATGTGAACCATGAATATGTTCTTCTATGAAGATCCTAAAGTTTATTTTAACTTTTAAAGAACCCCAGATCTTTCACCTTCTTTTGGATGCATGTTACATATGAAATTTGACTGAAGCTTGCACGAGGCTGAAAAATGCATCAGAAAGTGACTGCCTGGAAATTCTGACTCTTCTGTAAAAATATAATCAACTGTACAGATCATAAAGCAGGGTTGTCAGTCTGCACTCCTTACATAATCAGGAAGAAGCAGAATATTTACTAAATCCTATGCAATATGCAAACTTCAATTTATTCATGTTGTTTTGTTTTGGAATTGCTATCTAGAAATAGGGTTTCAAATTTCCCATCATATTCTGATCAGGAAAGCTTAGCCACCAGGTCACTTCTTGCAAGTACCCATGATGGCTGTGAATGTGACCTAACCCATTTGTAGGTAATCTAATACTGTAATGTCAAAAGGCCAAATACCTATCAGCATATTGATTATAGTGCTTAATAAACTATTGTATATTGGTTTTATCTATTGAAACAGAAATTACATTTTTAAGAATTTAATCTACCAAGTAAAGGATATTTTCTATGAAAATTAAATTAAATTAAAAGATCAGGGAAAATGGGAAGTATTATTTATTTTGCTTTGAATTGTGAAATGACCTGTGCCCCAATAGAACAGGAATTCTGTAAGGAGACTGCCTAAGTGTTTGTTGACTCCTATAAAGTAAGATCAATATACATACCCACACACCTGTACTAATTATGCTTGTTTAACTGTGGCCAAATATCTGACACAACCAATGCAGGAAAGTTTCATTTTTGCTCACAATTTCACAAGCAGATTCCAAATGTTAAAAGAAATTCTACCAGTACCTCATTTTGTCATCAGACAAACGTGGGATACTTTCCAAAATGAGGACACTCTAGGCTTTCTGGGAGACACTTTAAAAAAGCAAATGACCTTATCATCTACATTTACTGTAATTTCCAGGCTTTGATGGAAATTATCTGACTACAAGACAGCATAGAATTTTTATTGAAAACGAACTGAAATGATTGATGATACCACTATTTAGGGTTGCCAAGGATGACAGAATTTGAACTTGATTTTATCTATATATCAAAATACATGGGTCAAGGCTTCAAACTTCCAAAGAGTCAAAACAAAATCTTAAGGAAAATGATGCATGACTTTGACTTAGGCCATGGTAGTTTGCTGGCTGTAGGACTATGTTGAAAGAATTTTGGCATGTGCTGCTCTGACCAGTCAATAACTGATGGTGTCCTGTATTCAGTGGAAGATGTCCTGGTGGCCAAAGTATCTTAGAAACACAATATTTGGGAAATAAATATCTATGGGTCTTATATTTAAAATGCATTAACTACATGTTGTTACAGATAAACTTTTCAGGGATGTACATTAGAGGACAGATTTGTAAGTTAAAATGAGTATCTTCACATGAAACAAACAGCAGACAATGCACAATTGCCTAGAAAGAAATATTATCTTTCTCCCAAGGAATGGTAGGAATGTCTACTGTCCAGTATAGCAAAGATAAGGCCATACTCCAGAACCAAGGGAAACAAGAATCTCACTCTACAAAAGTTGGTTTCAAAAATGTCCAAGTTACCCCTCTTCAATGTAGTTCTCCATGTGTGTATATATTATCTGACTTGGTTTCCACCTATAGACTTAGGGAAAAGGTCCAACTGTTTATGAATGATTATCTTTGTTACATGGTTTAAGCTATATAATTGTAAGGTGACATAATTTAAATCTATATAGAGGGTTCAGATAGTTTATAGTGGTTCATATACATAATAAATATTAGGGAGCTGTTCATAACAGCCGTTTAAATATGCTTTAGTTATATAACTCCATCTAGTTAATTAACATAAGTGATGCATATAGAACAGACTGTATCAATAGGCAAGGGCCAGAAGTAAAATGTACCTACAGAGATGTATCAGAAATCTTCACTGAAGAGAAGAGAACGATGATATTTTCATTTTAGGATACACATTCTGGAAACATAAACAAACTGCACCTAAATGACAGTCACTATTTGAAGTATCCTTAACAACCCCTAAACACAATATAGATACACTGTAATAGAACCCACTTATGGATGGAAATAGTAAGGTAACCTTGAGATATATATTTGATGGAATCACCAGGACTGGATGTATCAACAGTACACCTACATAGAATATATATTAATCAAAAGAGTAAAACAGAAGATAATGTTAAAATTGGGAGTGCAAACTCATACAGCCATTTTGGAGATAAGTATGGCGGTTCCTCAGGAAAAAGGGAATCAGTTTACCACAGGACCCAGCAATCCCCCTCTTAGCCATATACCCAAATGATCCACATCCATGCAAAAAAGACATGTACTCAACTATGTTCATAGCAGCATTATTTGTAATAGTAAGAACCTGGAAGCAATCTAGATGCCCCTCAATTGAAGAATGGATAAAGAAGATGTGGCACATTTACACAATGGAATACTACTCTGTGGGGAGAAAAAGGCAATGAAATCTTGAAATTTGCAGGCAAGTGGATGGAACTTGAAGAAACAATCATGAATGAGGTAACCCAGTCACAAAAAGAGGAACATGGTATATACTCACTCATATATGGATTTTAGACCTAGAGCAAAGGATTCACACTGGAAGAGGAATTAGAATACAAGGTGTATTCTAAGAGATTCATATAAGGTCCCTCACAGAAGGGGGAAGGAACAAGTCCTCCAGAGCACATGGGAAGTGGGGGAGGGCAGTGAATGGAGAGGGAACTAGGAGAAAGGGAAGGGGAGAAGAGGAAAGCACGTAGGACTAGGAAGATTGGGTCAGGGGAGAAATGGAAAACAGAAAAGAGAGAGAGAAAGGGAGAGAGAGAGAGAGAGAGAGAGAGAGAGAACATAAAAGAGGGAGTCATTATAGGATTGAAGAGAAAACTGAATCTAAAAAAATGTCCAGAGACCTACAAGACTGACTCCAATTAACAATTTGAGCAACAGTGGAAAGGCTACCATAAATGCCCTTCCCTGATGAGATCAATGACTAACTTATCCACCATCATGGAGCACTCATCTAGTTGGAAACAGAAGCAAACACCACAACTAAACACTAGGCTGAACTAGAATCCAGTTGCAGAGAGGGAGGACAAGTCCATGCTGCAGAAACACATAGAGACAGCTGACCTGAACAAGGAGGAGCTAATGGGCCCCCAGACTGATAGCTGGGAATCCAGCATGGGACTGACTCAGACCCCTGAACATGGGTCTCAGCTAGAAGACCTGAGCAGTATAAGGGACCTCTGACCGTGGAACCAGGATGTATTCCTGGTGCACAAAAGGACCTTAGGGGCACATCCCCCATGGAGGGATACTCCCTTAATCTAGACACAGGAGAGAAGTCCTAGTTCCTAGTCCAAATAACTTGACAGATTTAGACGACCCCTCCTGGAGGGCATCACCCTACATGTGGAGTGTGGGGAGAGATGGGAGGAGAGGGTGGTCAGGGTACATGTGAGCTTGGGAGAGAGGGGAAGAGGGATGGAGGGAGGCAGGCAGGAAGGGAGGGAGGGAGGGAGAGGGAACTGGAATTGATATGTAAAATAAAAATAAAAAATAAAAATTGTGAGTCAATCGTGTAGAACCAAGTTTGGATGACATTACCAAGGAGTTACAGTGACCTTGAAAAATGTATGCAGCATATTCCAGCTCTCCCTAATCCCCAAAATCAGCTTTGGCTAAAAGAAATAAGACAGCCTTTCTTTGAGAAAAGAGAATAGAAATCAAAGGAGGAGAGAGGAAATACAGAGGGCACAGAGTTTTAAGTATTTTTAAAACCTGTCTTCTCAAGCAGACCCTCTACACCCTGGTGAACTACTAACAGCTGAAAAACAACTCTCAAAATTTGATGGGTAAATTTGACCCCGTTAGAGATGCCTAACCATGTTTTGGAAGACATGGTTTCATTTAAGAAAAAAATAATAACTACAAGTAAATAATAATAAAAAAAAAACAGGTATCCTAGAAAAGTGACTGAAGTTTTTTGTTGTTGTTGTTGTTGTTGTTGTTGTTTTGGCAAATGTTTTTCATTGAAATACAAAACAGAACTGGAAGAATGCATGCAGTAGGTATGAAACAATACAATGTTTTTGAGACTGGTTCTTTGATTCTTTCAAAATGCAGAGGAAATGAATATGGATAACACAACAGAGCAATGCACTGTGAACTATTTGCAAACTCTTTGCCCTCTCACTCCACTCTTCTAACTTGCACTTCCTTCCACATCTTTGAAAATCAAAACACAGAGATAACACCACATTTTCAGTTCATAGAATCCTACACATTGTGAGAGTGGCACCAGGTACAACAGTTGTCTGTGTTATTTGGAGGCAGTTTCACTAGATGACAGTAATTATAAATCATCACCCTACTGGTAAATTTGATGAAGCAGAACATACAATTCTTCTGTATTATTTTATTGTCTATTAAGATTTTTTTTACTCTCTCCTGTGCCCTCTTGACAATTTGTGCAATGCTCCCAGATAATCTCATCAATTTTCTTGGTTATTATTTTTTTGAAAGAGAGAAACCCAAGACATATTCTACACCTAGTATTTTGTGCTTACTATTGCAGAATGCCTTTAAAAGTATCTGACATAAAACTATGTACGAGGGACAAGGGAGGTTCATTGCATACTCTATCCATTACTTGAAGGATTAAGAAAATAAAAGACTATTTATAGATAGTGATTTAAACTCTCATCACATCATCTCCTACCCTGGGAATGCCACTTGGATTACTTTCTTTTCCCCTTTCCTTCCTAATTGAATATTTTCCTTTTATTATTGCAGTCTATCATATTGTTTTTGCTTTCCCTGAAGAAAACGGTTTTTTAAATTCTCATTGTATTGCTGTTCATCTTCTGTTTCTCTTAAATTAATCATTCACTGTTTTGCAATTCACCGTGATACTTGAAAATTCCCCACATTTAGTTATTAAATTAATTAATTACAGTTCTTTTTACTCTAATTTGGCCAATTACAATTTGTGTTTGGTTACCTGGAGTTTGTAGACTGACACAAATTGTGTCACTTCCAGCAGCTACAAATGCCATTGAAAATAAAATTTTGGTGTCGTTCCAATCAGCCAGCTCTCCCTTCCCCTTTTTAATTATTTATTTTATTTTTAAGGCTCACACTTCTGTCATTATGAAGAGGGTTGTTCATTATTCAAAAAAGTGCAAAGTACAGGATTGCTACCCAAGCAGAAGAGAATCTGTTTTAAGTGGTGAGACACTTGGGTTGATTGTGGAAGTAAAGGGTGCTTCATGCCTTCACTTCCCTGGTAGAAATGCTTTGTTTTAGAATTCTTAGACCTTGCCCTTATTCACATTATTCCCAAAATAGAATGTAGTGACATTTATAAAAGGAAGAGTGAGTTCTACTTTGTTTCTTTATAACCCTGGTGCTTTAAAATTTAAACAATTCATGGGGGAAAGGATTAAAAGACTGTATCTATTAACACTAATATAGTTAATTTAAGGGATTCGAGTCTGTGGAATGTTAAAACAATAAGATGAAGTGTTGAAAGAGTCATTCTAAATATTTATTTAGCCCTTTCTACCTATATCACTGTAATTGATGTTTCTCTGAGATACAAAGAAAGCAGGATTCAATTCAATTCAACAAATATTTATTAAATTACTATTATGTCAGGGCAATGTGCTGAGTATTGCATGGAATACAAATATATGAAAGAAATGCAGTCTTGTAAGTACTTGAATTTAGTTCAGTTTTTATCCCATGATATTTATTGAATTGTACTATGCTATTTTTTTTTAAAACATTCAATACGTTTCCTGTATACAAAGGGATATACGATATGATAGGCTGAAACTGAAGAAGCCTTAAAATAATGTGTAACATTGTGGAGATAGAATACAGGTATAGGTGTTATTTCTGAAAACAGTATAATAATCAGGCTTTTCAAAATGCCATGTACCTGAAGGTGTTAATAGCTCAAGTGTGGCCCAGAAAGATGGCACAGTGGGTAAAGGTGACTGACATCAAGCCTGAGAACCTGAGTATTCACATTGTAGAACTCGCATGGTAGATGAGAACTGATTGCTTTAAGATCCTCTGATCACCACATACCTGTCATAGATTCATGTGTAAATGTATATGCTCTTACACACTCACACACACACACACACACACACACACACACGAGAGAGAGAGAGAGAGAGAAAGAGAGAGAGGGAGTAGAGAATACATATAGAAAAGAAAAAAATCCTCAACTGTGCAATACAATGTGCCTCAATGTACTGAAGGTCATAATCATTTGCTCATTCGCCAGGGCTGCCATAGTAAGGACAACCGATGTGGTTTGAATAGATATTTGCTTTCCTATAGTTCTGGACACTGAAAGTTTGAAACTGTTTCAAGGCTGGTTTCTTCTGATGCCCATATTCTTGGGCCTGTAAATGGCAATCTCTCCCTGCATCTTGACATATGGTTCCTTCTTTCAGTCTATGTCCTTGTTTTCTTGCTTATATAGACGAGGGTTTGCCCTAATTATCTCACTTAGATGTAATTGTTACTCAAAAATTTCCATGGTCAAATGCAGTCACATTTTGATATAATAGGAATAAAAAGTGCAAGAAAATAATTCATCCCACTGCATGTACAGTTTTTTGTTTGTTTGTTTGTTTTCCTTTGGAACTCACCGATGCCCATGTATGCATATGCATGGTCCTTGCCTGGTAGAGGCAAAAAAAAAAAAAAAAAAAAAAAAAAGATAAAAAAATAAAAAGGATAAAAAGGATATCAAGGACATGAAAATGGAGTGTGCTAGGGTATCAGAGAAAATGCAATGAATTGTACATATTTATATCACAGAAAGAGAGTAGATGATAAAATAAAAATAGTGACTGGAAAGATCCAAGGGAAAACAGCTTTTCCAAGGACAACAGAAGGACTGGTATAAAAAGCATTTAGGTGAGAGAGCTGGAGAGATGGTTCATCAGGTAAAGTCCTGGTCTTATAAGTGAGAAGACCTGAACAGAGATCACCAGTACCCATGCAGAAGGCCACCTGTGGAGGACGAAGCTAAAGAGACCGAGCAGGATAAACCCTGGGTCTTTGGGTCTTCTCGATCTGGATGAATTGAAGCAGTCCTGGATGTGGGACCTTTCCCAACAATAAAAGGGAGGACGACTAAAAAAGAAAGTGGATGTTGATATCTGAACTTCACAAGCCAACGTAAATAAATGCACATATGGCCCACATGCACTGCAATGAACATGTTAAACGGAAAGACACGCACCACTGCAGAGACAGGCAGATCTCAGAGCACGAAGCCAACCTGAAATACAGAGTGAGTTCCAGTGTTCAAAAAATAAAACAAAACAAAAAAAACAAGCAAAATACATCTATTGTTGACTTATTTACTTTGATGGAAAATATATGTACATATTTAGACTTATAAGTGAATGTAATTTTCATGGCAAGTCTGCCTGACATGTAACTTTCAGAGGGTTCTTCAAGAAAAAGCAATCGTGTCCACACTGTAAGTATTCAAATTATGAAAATTATTATTTTCAAACTGTGACTACAAATATGTTATCTCCTGAGTAAAATGAGGCAAAAACCAATTGCAAATGCATTTTAAAGCACTAGGTGCAAATTTGAAAAAAGGAGATTTGTAACATTTATGACTTCATATGTCAAATTTGACAGAAAATAAAAGGCTACCAGATATCTATTGGACTTTTGCTGAGAAATCAATTGTATTTTATAATTTATTCCTTTAGAGTTGCTTTCAAATCCTTTACTCTTCCTCCTGAAAGCAAACCATACAAAGGATATTGTAATAAGATAGTCCTTCTGTGGCACTGACCACGCCCATTGGGGGATGGAGCCATGGGTGGAAGTGACCTGTGGAAGGAGGTCAGAGAGCCAGGAAAGCTCTCTTGCTGGCGTGACTTGGACAGGAGAGCATAGGGTTGAATTTCCTGGTGTTCATCTGTCTAGGTTGTAAGTTATTTCCCCCTGAATAAACATCTATTCAGCGTATTTGTTTATCCTGATCCTTATTTAACCACAATATCTGGTGTCAGAAGTGGGATTAGGATTTTCACGGGACCTGGGTTTCACCCAGGCTGCAGACGGCACTCCCCTCCCCCACCTTCCCCAACGGGCAGGGTTTAACCAGGTGGACTCACCACAGCTTTGGGACATTTGCCTCTTCCTTACAGCAAAGGAGATCTTTGCTGCCAAAGTGGACCTGAGAAGGCACTCACCGCTTCTCATTTTTTGCCCATTTCCGCACAGGACTTTACATTTGCACAGAGCTGCTCGGCACCCGCCCTGCTTGCGCATTTTCCTGCTCTTAGTCTTGCGGTCCCAGCAATTCCACAAGTCTCCTTTTAACAAAATTTCACTTGTCATAGTTTATTAAGAGCTATTCTACAGGGACTGGGATCAGAAAGATCATCTGCTGCCAGACAATATTTGATGGTACACTTCCGGGCAGAACCGTTTTTTAAAATCCATAAGTACCATGAGAATGGCATACAATTCTGCCTTTTGTACAGAATTGTAAGGGCTTTGAACCACTTTCCTAATTTTTCCTGATTTATATCCTGCCTTACCTGATTTGTTTGCATCAGTATAGAATGTATGAACTCCAGGAATAGGTGTTTTTCTTACAATGCGTGGAAGGATCCAAATCGTTTTCTTTATGAATTTGATTCTCTCAGTTTTGGGATAGTTGTTGCTAATCGTTCCCAAAAATTTACTGCAAGCTCTCTGCCAATATTCGTTATCTTTTCAGAAACAATCACTTAATGAAGCAGAATCTGATATATAGTAAAAAAAAAAAATATTTAATTGTAGTAAACTATTTCTATACAGAAATCTATTTCTCTCTACTATCTAGTATTCCTGTACCTATGAGATTAGTCAGATATAAATGCTTAATCTTCAATCACTTCATAGACATACAAAACATGACATTTAAATGTTTTAATATTAGTACTCCATTGACATGAGACACTGTCAGCACCATACACTTTCCCGAAAATATGTTGGACACTGTTGTTGCTCCTACTGGAGTTCATTCTCGCCTCAACTAATGCCCTGTTGGGCAAAGAATTGCCCCCACCTTTACCACTGATTTAGACATGCAGTCCTATGTACTTACAGGAGACAAATATAAAAAACTACTAAACCTTGCCAAGTCAGGGTAAGACAGCTATTCTACCTACCTGCTGTTGTTGTGGCCTGTCGAGTTCTCTTGGCCTTAGCCAAATCTGGGTGTACCAACGTTACTGTGAGACCTAGGGTGACTGTCCAGGTGGCTTGCTGTTTCTGTCCTTGCTGCACCTTTTGGAAGTTGCCCATCCACACCTCCTGTCTACCCTAGTATCGTTATTTTCCTTTTTAGCTCTTGAAAAGGTTAAAGATTAAACTATCACAACTATTATTCTCTCTTCCTAATTAGATATATTAGGTACTAGACATACATTTTCCAACTTAGGACAACTCTATTGTAAACTCCGTTATGCCTTCACCCTAGGACTAGATATGTAAGTCATTTTGTTCTCAATTTTCCTTTTCTTAGAGCACACTTGTTATTCACTGTTTTGTATATAGTTTTGTATTAAGCCTAAATCTTTTCTTTAGACTAAAAGAAAAATTGTAGTAAGATAGTCCTTCTGTGGCACTGACCACGCCCATTGGGGGGTAGAGCCATGGGTGGAAGTGACCTGTGGAAGGAGGTCAGAGAGAGAGCCGGAAAAAGCTCTCTTGCTGGCATGACTTGGACAGGAGAGCATCGGGTGGAATTTCCTGGTGTTCATCTGTCTAGGTTGTAAGTTATTTCCCCCTGAATAAACATCTATTCAGCCTATTTGTTTATCCTGATCCTTATTTAACCGTGATAGGATATAGTCTACTAGATTTTCCACAGGGCATACTACTTCAAATTAAACTATTCTAAAGAAATGACTCTTTATTCTAAAGATGGACAGTTGGAGGAGAACATGAGCCAGAAACAATTGGTTCCAATGTTATGGTTAGATAAAAACAGAGCAAATTTTCTATCCATTAGCTATCACACAGAAGACATACATATGCTCACTGTCCATACACCTAGCAATCAAAAGAAAACAACTGCAAGTTCCACATTCAGTGTAGGAGGCAAAGCACATTGATAGGAGAAATTGTGACCAAAGTTATATATGGTAGCGATGATCACAGTGTGAACACGAGACAACAAATATTCTTCAGTGTAACATCAATATTATTACATTCTCTTTTGCTTCTTATACAGTGTGAAATGTACTCTTTCAATTAGTACAAATATTGTCAACATCAATGTTATTTTTATTATTTAATATTATTCTTGGCTAACCTCAAATAAGCAATTGATAGGCTTTGATCATGGGGACTATTTTTCTATTTTGTAGCAATCATCATTTATTTTCTACCATTTGCTTTTTTAACCAAGGGACCACATTTAAAGGCATAGATGAAACACCTTCTAGGCATTTTCAGTCTGAAGCAAGAGCTTACTTCCAGGCACATATTACTATTTATATTGCACTGGCCTTTTGATACATGTACAATTTCAGATGGGGTTGAAGAGTGTGGTCTTCACAGGGGAAGCATATATTTAGTTGAAAAACTCAACATTCTGTTTAGAAATGCAGCCAGCAAATCAGAGTGCTGGAAAATCAAATTCTTAATTCAGGGACTCTAGTAAACAAATGTAAATGACAGTTTGCTTGGTGTTGGCAGCTAACTTGAATAACTATAATGACCAGAATGTTGTTTTCCACCACACTCTTGTATTTAGCAATTGTCTTCAAGGGAAATCATTGCTTTGAAAGGAAAGAAAAAAACCTCTAGATTTCTTGAAAGCTTTCAAATAAAGACAAATTTCCTATTTAATGCATTGAAACTAAATCAAACCTACAAGAAAGCTCTCATATCAATCTTTGAAAAAGGTTCTTAAAGAAAACTACTTCCTACGAAGATCATTTCTTTGATCACAGACAATTTTGCTAATTGGATAATGCATTGATGCAACTTTCAGTTGTATTTTGCTTTTAAGGAAAAACTATTCTCAGATTATATACAAAATCAAAAAAAAAAAAAAAAAAGAAGAAGAAAGAAAAGAAAATGAAAGTTGAAGAAGAAAAGTAAAACAGTATGTAATTAAAATATTCTTAATATTGTCCCTTGATTATGCAAATGTTTTGATAGATAAAATATTCTGTTTTCTGGTGTCTTAAAGTTGTGTTTTTTCTTTGTTTTTGTTGCTTTTGTTTGTCTGGTTGGAACTTGTCTATTTTTCCAAGGCTAGACGCCACTTAGCAATGCCCCTCCTTTTAGCTCCCAAGTGCTGGGTTACAGGAGTACACAACCAGAACTTCTTCATCCAAAGTTTAAGACCACCCTTAAAGACAATAAACTATTTTCATGCTGAAAATCTCCTCGCATGACCAGTTTGCAAGCTGAGCTTAACTAAACCTTCACTGTGGAGTATGTTAGTTGTAATTTTGTGCTCATTAGATAAGAGGAGTTAATTTAAGTCAAAATCTTGTTCATTCTAAAGGTAGATATAACCACAACTTCACATTCTCCAGCCTCTTTTCTAATGAGTCAAGAGGAAAATTGAGAGACATTTAAGAATGAATGAACAGTTTTATATTTTAATAGTGTCTTCATCATTTGCTAGTGTTCCAAATATAAAATGTATCTGTGTTCTGACTGTATTATTTCTTTCTCTGTTTTCATGTTGGTTTCTTTGGCATAAATCATAAGCAGTGGTTTGTTTGGGTTATTATCCATTTGTGCCCCATCTTTCAGCACTCTTGATACACATAGTACATTTAGACTGCTGAATAGGCAAGTTGAGAGGAAGAAAGAACAAAATAAAATTCTTTCCAGTCTAAGGAGCTTGTTTCCCAAGCAATATTTTCAGCTTTCCTAAAGATGTTTTCTTTCATCACTTTTGATGAAAAAGCCATATGTCCCCATGGCTCATATATTAGAAAAACTATAACCATGTACATCTGGGCAGCATGAAGAATGCTGAGGCTGACCTGGCAAGCAAATTATGCTACCTTAATCTCCTATGCTTAGTTCAGGGGGAAATGTTAAAATTTAAAAGATGTAACATGGTCTAAGAGCACTAAAATGGCTTCATTCCTTAGAATTTGGAGTAACACATTTGAATCATTTTACATTTTTTTTTTGAAGTTTCCAATTAAGTTATCTAATACATGGAAGTTTCCTTTCTTCAATATAAACACTCATTTTCTATGATTCAGTTTTCACTTAAATAGTCAAGCACACTACGCATAGTACCTGTGTGAATTATAGGTATGTCAATGATTTTCTTTTTCACATTCTGTGCATCTACTCTTTTCATCATCTTAGCTTTTCTCTTTGGCTTGTCCCTTAAGTCGTTATTTTTATAGTGACTATTGATAGCATTTCCAGTGTAATATAATTATGCATTAACTGGATTTTCTAAAACTTACATTCTCACAGATTACCAAAATAAAGCAATCTATGGGCTATGAAAAAAATAAAGTAGCTATTCCTCTTTCCAAATAAACTCTGGTTATCATACTCAAGCATTGTAGTCACATTTTTCTCCTTATTTGTTGTTGGATTGTGAAAAAAATTCTAGTTTTGTTGGTAGATAAGCACATAAATTTAATGTGGAGTTTCACAGGTTCCATTACAAATGCTAACTATATATAAATTCATTAAGTTGTATGGTGTTTGGGTCTAGTCAATTTTGATGCATTGTGTTCTTCCTTTCCAAGAGTGATTCATATATATGTGTATATATACACATATATATGTATGTGTGTCAATTCTAAAATAAATAGATAACATGTGAATTATAAATTTACAGATTAACTTTGGACTAGAATTATAATAAAAATGTTTGCAGAGAGACTAATAAAGGATAGTTAGCTATTTTGCCATTCTTGTTTTTAAAGAGAGTCTTCATTTATGTTTTCTTTATTTTAGGTATATGAGTGGTTGCATGATTTTATCCAGTGTTCTTAGCTGCTGAGGCACGTCTTTGACATTTGTTTTGATGTTTTTTTTTTTTTTCTTATCTCTTGCCTCCTTACATCTTTTCCAACAGTGTCCAGTGTCCAGGGATGTAGTGAGATAGTCCTTCTGTGGCACTGACCACGCCTATTGGGGGGTGGAGCCATGGGTGGAAGTGACCTTTGGAAGGAGGTCAGAGAGAGAGCCGGGAAAAGCTCTCTTGCTGGCCTGACTCGGACAGGAGAGCATCGGGTTGAATTTCCTGGTGTTCATCTGTCTATGTTGTAAATTATTTCTCCCTGAATAAACATCTATTCAGCCTATTTGTTTATCCTGATCCTTATTTAACCATGATACAGGGACTTATCTAATCATTTCTTTTGCCCTTGATTTTGATTTTCCAAAGAGAGAAACAGGACAGTTTAGGAAGAAAATCAGAATATGGACAGCAATAGTGTTGGTGAACATTAAAACTACCTGCAAAGGTAGCTTTGGATCAGTTTGTAAAGAATTGTTTGTGGCATTGTATGTGTCAGGGGTAAACCTTGGCCTGTAATGTGAAAGGACTCAGGGACATTCGTATGATCGTCAGTTGAGAAATTAGAATGAATTGAAGAATAATTTCAACAACAGGGATAAAAGGGTTAAGAGCCTGGTGGAAGTGAGCAAACAGTTTACCATATGAGGGTACATTAGGCTGGAATGACTGCCAAAATAAAATATCACAGGTTAGGTATGCTGTGCAAACGAAATGTATTGTCTCAATGCCTGAAAGGTTTGAGGCCTTTATCCAAGTGTCTGCAAAATGAGTAAACAAGGGAAGAACTCATGTAGAGCGCTATTGCCTTGCCTGCAAGAATGACGCTCAACAACAGGATTCTTCTGCAGCTATGTTTATTGCGTAGCTCATTACAGCAAGTTGAGGGAAGACCCTCGAGGAGGAAAAAGGGCTCTGCTTATATATGCTCAGAGGAGTCGTGTCAGTTACTGACAGGTGCAGCCCACAATGCTCATAATGGTCACCCCATGATGTGGATCGGGCATCCGCGCTTTGCTGGCTTATGGACAGGAAAACGGCGCCATCTTCGGGAATGGCACCAGTGGCTCTCTACAAACTCAGTCCAGGCTTTTTTCCTTGCCTTGTACCTCACTTTATTTATGCTACAATGCTATCTTTCCTATATACCTGTTTCAAAATTTCTCCTTGTAAGAGCACAGGTCTCTGAACTACGGTATACTTTTATCTCCTGCTGTGGTTTGAATGTTATTGACACCCCCCTCCCATAATCTCATAGGGAGTGGAACTATTAGGAGGTATGGCTACATAGGAGTGGGTATGGCCTGGTTGGAGGAAGTGTGTCACTGTGTGGGTGGGCTTTGAGGTTGCCTGTGCTCAGGATATCAGTAGCCCAGTGTTTCCGTATACATCCTGTTGCTTACAAGATGTAGGACTCTGAGCTAGTCCTCTAGCGCCATGTCTGCTTTCATGCTACCATGTTCCCAGTCATGATGATAAGGACTGAACCTCTGAAAGTGTAAGCAAATTCTCTCAACTAATAGTTTTCCTTATTAGTGTTGCCATGGTCATGGTGTATTTTCACACCAATAGCAACCTTAACTAAGACACCTCCAAATAAGGTTATAATCAGGCACAGGGAATTGGGGTTTGAACACATAAATCGAATTCAGCTTCTAGGTATTTCCATTCCCTATGGGTAAGCCCATCCCTCTGGTGGGACACTGTGCAGAAGTTAGGAGAGTAATACGCTTCACTGCCTTCCACTCCCATTGGCAAGATGCTTATATGTGAGTTGACACTTTGAAACTACCTTTGAATGAATCCATTTCATATTTAAATCATTTATGTCTTCTCCTCTCAAACGGGATCTTTCTGTTTATAATGTTCAGGTAGCTTGACAATAGGGAGACAGTAAAATAATCAATCCAATAAAGTTTTCAAACCCATACAATTGCCCTATTTCTTTTTTAGATATTTATTATTTTTTCATTTCTCTTGACTGTAGTTTATTATGACTGTAGTTTCCCCTCCCTCCTTGCCTCACACCCACCCCCCAAATGCACTCCTTCTCTGTTTCTGTTAAGAAAGGGGCAGGACACCCATGGGTGTCAACAAAGCATGAAATTGCCCTATTTCTAACAGCAAATTGATAAACTGCCTGTCTGGTGTCTCTCCCTCAGTGTGTGTGTGTGCGCGTGCGTATAATATGTGCATGATGTGTTAATGACATGTGTCTGTGTGTGTGTGCATGACATATGTGGGGGGGGCAGACACCAGGGGTGCTTTCCCTCGGGAACTATGAATCCTATATTTTAAGACAGGGTTCCTTACTAACCTGAGGCTCTTTAATTAGGCTATGCTGCATGCCCAACTAGCCCTAGGGAGCTGCCCGTGCTGGGATTACAAGCATGTGCCACCATGTGAGCTTTTTTTTTTTTTTTTTCCTTTTCGTTTTCTAATGTGTATTGTAGGAATCTAATTATCAGATTCAGTTCCTCAAACTTATATAGTAACCACTTTACTGCTTGAGTATGCCTCTAGCCCTTTTATGTGTACCAGCTATTAGGGTACTTTTATTAAAACTGCCACAGTGTCCCATTATCATTTCCAAAGGGGTTGTGCAACATAATCAGTTCTCTACCTAGTTCTGTCCCCTCTAAAAGGAATTTCCTTAGATGAAACCATGGTCACCTTCTCTTTCCCTGTTCACTTCTACATTGACTAACAAAACAATATCTCTCAGTGCATCTCTTTGAAGTTTTCTTTTCTCTATTCTTAAGCAGGAGAAGCACAATTCAGTGCCCTAAAGTAACCAGATGCTTCATATAGAGCAAAATCATTCTCTTCAAGAAATAGACAATCTGCTAAGAACTTAGAGATTTTACTCAGTGAACAGGAATCAGTGTTACTGTAGAATGAATATTTTACTCTGGAAGAAATGTAATTTGTATTCTGTTATTAGTTACATTCCTAAGATGCTTCTCATAGAGGTGGCTTTTAGAATTAAGTACTTTAGCTTCCTCAATGTTTGTTATTGATTTATCATTAATGCTTTATCAGGAAATGAAGATTTTTGTGTACCCTGGATTTACAGCTACTTACACAAATAAAATCCAATTATTAGAGTTTCACACTACGTTCTTGATCTTCCATTCTCAACAAGCAGCATTTATCCCTGTGTTTTGCACATGTTGGATGTAACCACAGATCCCTGTACTAGCATTTAATTAGAAATTATTTTTCAAAAGCTGTACCTTTTGTTTACAAGCTGTCAATGAACTTGAGAAGTCTAAAGGGCATCTGGGCCCTAACCATGAGGGGCCATCTAATGCATTAGGGTGTCTCTGTAAAAGATGCTACCTAGAATGTGTGTGTAAAGTTAGATAAGGGGTAAGTATAATGCTGAGAAAATCTATAAATAATTATACAGTTCACCAAGCAAGGTAACACTGCCCCCGGAGGAGTCTGAGTTAGATGGCTCAGAATGTGAAGGAAAATATTTGTATTTAACTGGAGTTTAATTTAGTTTTACATCCTCACTAGAGGTTAATCCTCCCTAAAACTAGGTCACTAAATTGGTAGTGTTTTGAAGTGTTAATTTCTTTTGCCCTGTCTGACAGGGCTGTGGACCAACTTCTGTGGTTTATAATGTAAGTCTATACTGATCCAGACTAATGTGAGGCTCTAATACCCTCATGATCAATGAAATGGCTGAAATGAAGTCTACGGTTGAACTGTAAAAAAGAGGATTTTGAGTAAATTCCCTTTAAAATCCAATTTAATAAGAATGGATTCCCATTTAATTAGTGCCATGATTTTTAAATAGGTGCTAATAACTATCTGTAAACAGTCTTTAAAGTTAAACATACATGTCTCAACTCTTGATTTATTTCATTAAAACATATTTCATAACTATTTAACAAGAAATCTCCAGATTAGTCTTTACTCAGTTTTTGTAACTCAAGAGTAGTTTTGAGCTATATGGAAAATGAAGGGTGTTTGTATTCTCTCTCCATGAATGCAGGTATCATAACGTACAGCCAAAGGGTTTCCCAAAATACTTTTCGGGAAAGCAATTTTCAGTTATTTTTGTTACCTTTGTTAATTCTCCCCTCTGCCCTAGCTAGGTGATGCTATGCTGGTTAGTAGAGTTGCTGCCAATTCAATGAACTTTGTAACCTGCCATATTTATGTGTTTAAATTAACCAGATAACTGATACTTCATAAGAGCCAGCAAACATCCCAGTTCATTTTGGCAGTCCAAGGAGGCTCTTTTATAAATCAGAAAAGGTTAAGAAATACAGCTCTGGTTCCAGGGACAATGTTTTCCATACACTGACATTACTCAAGGGAAAGAATTTTTTTCTCTAGAATATCAAGGACGAAAATGATCTATGTTGTATTCTTAATCTGGGCATTTACAATACAAAACATCTGCTGGGCACAAGAACTTGTGGTTATTGAGCAGCTTCTAGACAAGACCTGTAGAGCAGTTGTCCTCTGTCATATCTGAGGAAGACTGACTGAGTATACCAACTATCAAATCTCAAAGGGAACAATTAGCCTAATTCCAGGTACATAAATGAGCCAGTTCTGTATATAGTACAGTCTCCAAAACACAGGAAGCTTTAAGTAGGGTTGGAATCTTTCAAATGTCTCTGTCTTCAGGAATTTGCATACACATTGATTGGTGAACTAAGAGAAGGGAGGTAGTTTAAGCAGTATGAGTTGTGATAACATCTGCGCCTTCATGTGTTAGAGTAAATCTTCTAGTAAGTGCTCTTTTGAATCACATGGGCCAGTTAAATCAGAAACCTCTCTATTAGCCAGCATGTGTATGCAACAACTTGATGTATAATTATAAATTCTATTTAATAGTCAGAGAGGCTCATTTATCAGTGAAAATGTGCTCATATTACTTTGTATTCTCTTCATAAGAAATGGTTGTGTTTTAGGTACCCAGTGTCTGTGTCAACATACAGAGGAAATTCTAAGTCTTTCTGGCAATGTCACGAATGAATACACAAAACACGACTCAGGCAGAACCATTTTTTATCCTTAGATCTAGCAATCTAATTAAAGCCTAAAGAAAGGCAAGCTAATAGTCACAGGATTAAGCAAGGACTCATTTCCCTTAATCTCCACCTAAGAATAGCCCAATTTAAATATCTGGTTACAGAGTGAATGTAGTTGAGTTTTTCTTTTCTTTTTTTCTCTTTTGGCGGGCCTGCCACCCAGCTCCCAAATAAATACACAGAGATTTATTCTTACTAATAAATGCTAGGCCTTAGCTTGACTTGTTTCTAGCCAGCTTTTTTTTTTTTTTTTAACTTAAATTATCCCTTCTATATTTAACTACATTTTATCTCTGGGGTTTTTGTTCTTTCTTTCTTTTTTTTTTAAACCTTTCTTTATTCTATATATTTTTTCTTTCCTTCTTACTCTGTGACTATGTGGTGAGTCACTGACCTCTAGTATCCTGCTCTCCTTCTCCTTTTCTAGTACCTCCCACTTCTCTCTTTTTTTCCCTCTTATTTATTCTCTCTGCATGCCAACCCCATCCCTTTCTCTCTCCTACCTAGCTATTGATTATTTATCTCATTATTAGACCAACCAGGTGTTTTAGGCAGGCAAAATATCACAGCTTTACAGAGTTAAACTGATGCAATACAAAGGAATGCAACACATCTTTGCATCATTAAACAAACGTTCCACAGCATAAATGAATGTACACATCTTAATCTAATATTCCACAGCAAGTGAATGTTCCTCCTCTTGAGAAAAACACTTCCCTGTGACTCAGAGACAGATATTGGGGCTCAATCTTGCAGCTGAAGACCACAGAAGCAATGCAGTCAAGCCAGTAGTTCTTACCTCTACCAAGATGAAATGATAATCCTATCATTTCAATGAATACTCAAAGGCAAAAGCTCTTAATTCCTGTCATCTCCTCCTTATATTCATTTCTCTGCCCAGTCATATCCTACTGTCTCCACCTCCCTACTTCTGGGATTAAAGGCTTGTGATCCAAAGTGCTGAGATCAAAGGTGTGAGCTCCTTTACTCTTCAGTCTTGTGTAGGTCAGAGTGGCTTTGTACTCACAGAAATCTATCTGTCTGTCTCCTGAGTCCTGGGGTTAAAGGTGTGTGCCACCATTGTCTAGCTTCTACAGCTAACTAGTATGTCTGGCTTTGCTTTCTGATACTTCAGGCAATCTTTATTAAATCATAAATAATATATCACCACAATTCCCCTTTTTTGTCAAAGACACAAAGAGAGCTATAAGTAACATAAGAAAAACAATATGTGAATAAAACAATAAGTATACATAATATACACAGTGAATAAACTCATCAACAATGTCTAATCCATTTGCATTTGACATATTCAGAGAAAATACTCCATTATCTAGTCTATCTTGGTGAGTCCAAAGTCTTATTTTTCATTCTAATTTGCATTATCAAATTATCTTTTTATGTATTCTCAACTTTATATACTTTATATTTGTTTAGGGAATTTCCTTTCTGAGTTTGGTAAACAATGAAAACTGTAACTACCTAGTCTTCAGCTCTCTCAGAGACTCGAGCAGGAAATAATATTTACTGAGTAAACAAAAAGTGCAAGCAAGCAACTTCCAAAAAAATATGAGCAATGACAAAAACAGCTGGATGCCTGGTTCTTCTGCAATGATGGGATATCCATCTTTTACCTTCAGACCTAGCATATCTGACAGACTTTTCAGTGAAGCAGGATATTCTAAAGATCTATCCTGCCTTGTCTTAGCAATGTTTGAAGTCACTCTCTTTTATGTTCTGTTTGTCCAATTTGGGCAGCATATGGTCAGCAGTCAAGGAAAAGGCACTTTCTTTTAATTTACAAAGACTCACTATCACTGTTAAGTTATAAATATATTAGAAGTCAAATATGGAAATATACAATATAGAAGAAAATGATTTATTAAAACAAATATTTTAAGTACTTCTGGAATTTATCACCTAGCAAGATAATAAATAAATAAATAAATATTCCATGCTTTAATTTAACAGGTGTTTTAAGTTGCACTCACTATTTCATTCATTTAATCTGCTACCATTTTTTTTTAATTGTATCATTCACCAACATAAAGTTCAGCCTCTTAGAAAATATTCTTCTGACTTTATAACTATGTTTAAGGTCAGAAGCAAATTTCATGTTGTACAGAATGACTCATTAAAAATCCCTAATCATGATTTTAACTGAGTTTCCGGTTTCTTTTTTATTTTTTTTAGTTTTTTTGTTTTGTTTTGTTTTGGGTTTTGTTTTCTTGTTTTGTAGCCTCTCACAAGAGTGATGTATCACATCTTTCTCTTCAGCCCCAAAGCTCTAGTAGAGTCAGTCTCTCTTGCTCCAAATACATGGCCAGAAATTGTGACTCCTGGTTCTTTTCAATTGTTACAAATGAGACTAAAAAGAAAAAAGAATATATTGACCCTTTTCAATGTTGGTGTGATCTTAATATCTCAGAGAAGTATATCATTTGCATCTGAGGACTGGGTATTCATTTGTTTGTGGTCTGGGAAAAAAGTGTGTAATGTTTCTTCTTAAGAATCAAATATGTTCTTAAAAAGATGCCTGAACCCCTGTACACACTAAGTTGTTGCTGACTTAAAGTACAGAGCTGTAAAGTATGTGGCAAGGCTAAACATAGACAGATTCACCACTTTTGAACTAGAAAAAGTCTGATAAATTTTAGAAGCAGTCAACTACCAGTTGCCCTTTGTCCAGTAAAAAATCGTGACTTGGTCAGTCTAGGAGTTGATTTTTGCTACAGTACAAGGTCGTTTTCTAATCTCCACACTTTAGTTGATTCATTATGACGTTCTCTGCTGTAATTGAATGGGAAATGGGCAAATAAGTCTAATTCCTTTTTCCTAGAAGCAAGTACATTTTACAGAAATAATAGACCATTTTGCTAGTGGCTTTGGAAAATGACTTTTAATCTGAGCCCTCCCTGACACAATGGCCACATTGTTTCCACAGTTTGGCTTCTTTCCTCCTCTCCCTAATTCTGAAATATCTGATTTAATGCAAAAGCTCATGTCACACATTTTAGTCCTGGGGAAAAATTATTATGACCTGTTTTCCTTCTCTCTGTTATTTCTTTCCTTTTTTAGTCCTTCCTTCATAACTTTCTTTGGGAAGTTTCTTTTTCTGTGCTTCCAGTGTCTCTGGATTGCAGGCTATTTCTTACCAGCTTCACGCCTCTAAATCCTCATGCTGGCAGGAGCTGCCGGCTGTCTACTAAGGATGCATCTAATCTTGGCCCTTGTCTGTCATTTGGCCTTTTAAAAACAGTCCCAGTTTAAAGTGTTGTGTAATAAAAATAAATGGGTTTTCCTCTCTGAGTGTTATGAGTCACCCTCATTAAAACCCCTACTGCCTTAAAGACACTGATTTTACTTTTCTCTCAGGGTAGAAAAGTTGCCACTACCATGTGCACTTTCCAGTGAAGCTAGGGCCAGAAGATTCCTCTATTAAAAATAAAATAAAATAAACTTACAGTTATGAGCCATGTATTCAATGTGTGGGTCAAGAAAATATGACCAAACTTTATGGAACATAAAAACAGTTTGTCACCGATTCTCCCCAAGCATAGTGGGGTTTAATATCAACAACCTCAACTCCACAAATCTATCCAGAGTTGGCATCTCAGAACTCCATTCAACTGTGCATTCTTGGCCTTTATATTTCAGGGCAGAGCAGAATATACACTATCATTATTTCTCCTACCCAACCTGAATCCCTGCCACAGACACAGCTATTGTTACTTTCACATAAGCCCCTATTTGTTGTGTACATCTCTGGATTTAAAAGAAATCTGTATCCATATTTCTGTAAACAATGCATGTTTTACATTTTATTTTATAAAATAATGAACTGTGAAGCACTAGTTTGTATTATAGCTGTCTTTGGTGCTCTGTTTGAGATATTATCTGAGTATTTTTTTTTAAATTAGTAAAATAAAATGACATAATTGTGAGAAGAAAAGGGATTATTATAAGTTTGCTATTGTTCTAAGTTGTTCCTATAACATAATTTTTCAAATAAGCTTTCAGTAGCTATTATTATAATTAATATAGAATTATAATTTATATTTTATTCAACATTATGCCACAAATGCCATATGTACATCAAAGTTAAAACTACTTAAGACACATTATAAAACTTTTATTTTAAAAGACACTTTTTGAGTAAGCCACAAGCAAGTAGTAGTAGAAATTTTTCCTTTTATTCTAGTAAAGGTCCTTTGCTAAAATCTGATTCCATTAGTTAATATTATAGGTTCTTGACTTGTTTACGCATTCTCAGTAGTCCTGGGTTGCCAGTTATTAACAGTTGAGGCTATTTGTTCCAGGCAGACCTACCTAAAAGGAGGCCAACTGACAGTTCTAATCAGTTTTGGCAAGTTCACAGACTAAGGGGCTCAAAATTATAAGAATTTTATATATGTTCACTAGAAAATAGATAAAATAAATACATGGAATTCTAATTACAGTTTTACATGTTTCAAGTCAAGGTCCTTAACAAGAAGTCACCTGGTGGGTCTGTCTGACTGCTCTGTCCTTTTTCTAAGAACAGGTCTTTTAACATAAGAAGTTACAATTCAGAAAACCCCTCAAAATTGTTCCTGAGGGTCCTTGGAAGTAAAAAAGTGCCACAGCTAAATTTTCAGGGTCCAGGTGATCATAGTTGTATTTTAAATTTACATTTTAATGATAATTTTTGCAAGCTTTAGAATTATAAGAAATGTTCTCTTTTGGTGATTTTCACTAATGTTACATGTTAATAAGTCTGAAAAAATTATTTTTCCCCCTCTCTAAAAGAGGTATACTTGGTACTCTAGTTTGATAAAAGTTTCAGTGTAAGAAAAAAACCAATGTGGCTCCTGTACCTTGGAGAGAACAAAGTTGCTGGCCAAATTTAAAAGAAAGAAAGAAAGAAAAAAGAAAGGAAGGAAG
Source organism: Phodopus roborovskii (assembly GCF_943737965.1). NCBI lineage: Eukaryota > Metazoa > Chordata > Mammalia > Rodentia > Cricetidae > Phodopus > Phodopus roborovskii. The sequence continues at coordinate 3,470,275 of NW_026125444.1, forward strand.
GAAGGAAGGAAGGAAAGAAAGAAAAACAGAAAGAAAACTTGTTCCAGACACATCACTAAACATGAAGGAAAACTTGACATTTAAGATTATTATAATGAAGATCTGGAGTACTTCAAGATCTGGGTCGTGAACTCTGGTGACACCAGAGGAGGAGAGAAATTAGGATTCTTTGAGTTACTACTCAACAGAGAAAATAATTTGGTAGATTTTCAGATGGAAAAGGCATGATAAGGACTAGCTAGATACAGTAATACCAAGAAGTAAGAAAAAAACAACATTGCATGAATGAGTCAGCTACTAATAAATTAAAGATATCCTAGAAGCAGGTAAATTCATTTTGAGTTTATATCCTAAGAAGTTCCCAGCCCTTTTCTTTTCTCCTGCTATTAAGTGAGTCCTGAGCTAAGGGAGAGGATACTCATGCTTTAGCTGGGAAAGAAAGAAAAAGGAGGAAAGAAAGGGAAGAAATGAAAGAGACAGGGGGCAGGGACTGTTACTTTTCTCTGCCTGGAGTTGCCTCACTTTCTTTGAGCACTGTGTTAAGAGTATCTGCAAGTAGTAGGTGGGGGCTAATGTAACATTCACAACTAAAATTGCGCAGAGAATGAGGAACTTTGCAGCACTCAATCCTAAATGAGATGTTTTTATCAAACCCTTCTCTCAAGGCCCAGGGATCTGTGCAGAAAAGGGGGCAGAAAGAGCTAGAAGTGATGGAGGACATCATCAAATAGTATTCCAGAGAGTGATGGGCTGGTGTGCCTATGAATTCACAGAGACTGTGGCAGCACACACAAAGCTTGTATAGGTACAAGCCAGACTGGGTCCTAAAACTGAGAGGGAAAAGTGGACATAGGTTCCCACCCTAGTCAAGAAGCTATCTGTAATTAGTACCTGTGGGCAAATGAAAAATTAGTTTTCTTTGGTAGAGTTTCACTGGGTGTATTAACCAGGGTAGGCACCATGGTTAGGAGTAGTTGATCAATGCAAAATGAACTATATATTATTTTTGTGTAATTTTTGTTTTGTTTTGCTTCACTTGGGTATTTTTTGTTTTATTGGGTTCTTGCTTGAACATTTTTGGTTTCTGTTTGTGTGTGTGTTTCATGTTTTGCTTTCTTGATTTTGTTTGTTTTATAAAGAGATATAAAAAGAACATAAATTTTGGTAGATAGCAAGGTGGACAGGATCTGGAAGGAACTAGTTGAGGCAAAAAATAATCAAATTATCTTGTATGAGAAATATTTTTTCAATAAGAATTTTTTTTACAAGTTTGTACATGATTTAATAGGGAAATAACTAATCAGGTAAATGAAAAATTAGATTTTATTCTAAGTAAATATCAAGGCCCCCATGCATCAGTAGTGTAACCCCTTGTGATATACAAGTATCAACAGCAAGTGTCAATAGGAGAACATTTTGGTTTTTTTTTTTTTTTTTTTTTTTTTTTTTTTTTTTATTCTTTTGGTTCTGTGAAGATCTGTAAAGTGGAAAGAGGTATTTGTAGGTTGCACAGAAGCCCTATTTTCAGGTGTACTTTACTGTAGGAGTTAAGATACAAAATGGGACATCTGAGGTCACACTAAATTTCCACTGAGCCAATGTCTTTCAGGTTCCCATCTCTTACATTCAAAGAATGACGTTTGTGGACACTGGGAGGATAAATGTATAAAAGTCTTATTATTGAATTATAGTTGGTTCAGTCCAATGCTGGTTTCCCAGGTATCAGTCTAGGGACCCATTTGTTCCTCCTTGTTCAGGTCAGCTGTCTCTGTGAGTTTCTGTAGCCTGGTCATGTCCTCACTCTCTGCATCTGGATTCCAGTTCTGCTCAGGGTTTATCTGTGGGTGTCTTCTTCTGTTTCCATCAACTACTAGATGAGGGCTCTATGATGGTGGATAAGTTAGTCATCAATCTCATTATCAGGGAAGGGCAATTATGGTAGCCTTTTTACTGTTGCTCAAATTTTTAGTTGAGGTCAGTCTTGTAGGTCTCTGGACATTTCTCTAGAGTCAATTTTCTCTTCAAAACCTAAAATGGCTCCCCCTCTTTTGGGGTCTCTCTCTCTCTCTCTCTCTCTCTCTCTCTCTCTCTCTCTCTCTCTCTAGTTGATTCCTCCCCTGACTCAATCTTCCTATACTCATGTGCTTTCCTCTCCTCCCCTTATCTTTCTCTTAGCTCCCTCTCCACTCATTACACCACCCCCACTTCCAATATGCTCAGGAGATAATTGTTCCTTACCTGTTCTGTGAGGGACCTTGTATGAACCTCTTAGATAACCTCCTTGTATTCTTTGCTCTATGTCTAAAATTTATATATGAGTGAGTACATACCATGTTTCTCTTTTTGTGACTGGGTTACCTCATTCAGGTTGGTTTCTTCAAGTTACATCCATTTGCCTGAGAATTTCAACATTCCATTGTTTTTATCCTCAGAGTAGTATTCCAGTATGTAAATGTGCCACATCTTCTTTATCCATTCTTCAATTGAGAGGCATCTAGGTTGCTTCCAGGTTCTTGCTATTACAAACAATGCTGCTATGAACATAGTTGAGCACATGTCTTTGTTACATGGATGTGGATCATTTGGGTATATGCCTAAGAGTGGGATTGCCAGGTCCTATGGTAGACTGATTCCCATTTTCCTAATGAACTGCCACACTGATCTCCAAAATGGCTGTACGAATTTGCACTCCCTCTAGCAGTGGAGGAGTGTTCCCCTTTCTCCACATCCTCTGCAGCATAAGTCATCATTAGTATTTCTAATTTTAGCCATTCTGGCAGGAGTAAGATGGTATCTCAGAATTGTTTTGATTTGCATTTCCCTGATAGCTAAGGATGCTGAGCACTTTCTTAAGTGTCTTTCAGCCTTTTTGATTTCCTCTATTTAGAATTTTTTCTTCAGTTCTATACCCCATTTGTTAATAGGGTTATTTGGTGTTTTGGTGACTAGTTTCATGAGTTCTTTGTATATTTTGGAGATCAACCCTCTGTCAGATGTAGGGTTGGTGAAGATCTATTCTCAGTCTATAGGCTGCCATTTGGTTTTGCCAACTGTGTCCTTTGCCTTACAGAAGCTTCTCAGTTTGAGGTGGTCCCATTTATTTATTGTTGATCACAGTGTCTGTGCTACTGGAGTTATGTTCAGGAAGCAGTCTCCTGTATCAATTTGTTCAAGGGTAACTCCCACTTTCTCTTCTAAGAGGTTCAATGTGGCTGGATTTATGTTGAGGTCTTTGATCCTTTTGGACTTGAGTTTTATGCATGGCTATAGACATGGGTCTATCTGCAGTCTTCTACACACTATCATCCAGTTGTGCCAGCATAATTTGTTGAAGATGCTTTCCTCCTTTTATTGTATACTTTTAGCTGTTTTGTCAAAAATCAAGTGTTCATAGGTGTGTGGATTAATATCAGGATTTTAGAATTGATTTCATTGGGTCTTAGTTAGAAGGCCTGGACAGTCTAAGGGACCTCTGACAGTGGAACCAGGATATGTCCCTGGTACACAAAAGGACTTTGGTTGCACATTCTCCATGGAGGGATACTCCCTTAGCCTAGAGGCAGGAGGGAGGGCCTAGTCCCTACTCCAAATGATTTGACAGATTTTATTGACCTCTTCTGGAAGACATCATCCTCCCTGTGGATGGGGGGTAAGGGGGATGGGATGGCAGGGAGGTTGAGGGCATGGGAGGGAGGGACAGAGGGAGAGGGAGCTGGAGTAAGAGCAAAACAACTTAAAAAAAAGAGAAAAAAGAAAATGTATCATATAATCCCTATAAAAAATAAAACATAGGTGGGAACTTACCACAAAGAAACACTAATGGATGACAAGACAGGGACCCTACCTATGAGTTAATCTGACTTTACAGGATGGAAGCATGGAAAGGAATAAATTGGTCAATGCATTTCACCAATTTCTCAGGATTCTAGGTGCCTCTTAGTTTTAATCATTCCTCACCCTTTTTATAGTTTCAAGCCAGGGTGCTTATTTATGGAAGAAAAAAAGATGTGGACAAATCAGAACTTTCTCTCTCTTGTCAACTGTGGCCCAGTCAAAGGCATTTTGACCCAAACACTTCTTAATCTCTTGTCTCTAGCAAGGATATAACTACCAAAAGAGATATACCTACCAACAATAGCAAGAGTATTTTCAGAGTTAGCCCAGGCAAACTGCTTGGTTTCAAGGTCTACGTTAAGGATGCCTAACTGGTTTTTCACATTTCACCAGAAGTGAAAACAAAAACAAACTTGAAGCAAATAGTTCAGTACCTTGCACAATGAAAATCACCCAAAGATATTTTCTCATCATAAATGCTAAACACATACTAGTGCCTTTGTCCTTTGACAGTGGAGTACATGGTAGCAAATAGAGGAACATAAATAGAAAGTTCCATGGCTGCTACTTGAAGCATTGAAGAATTTCACCATGCTAACATTATGTAGCACTAAATGTCTATTAGTGGCAAGCTGGGACCTGCTAGCCACAAAGAATAAAATCTACTTCTGGGGTAGACTTGGCATTGTCTCCTTACTCTAGAGTTAATTCATTTTAGCCAGCCAATCACCTGGTCTAGGGAGCACTCCCTCCCCTAAGAAGATACCCCTCCCCTAAGAAGACATTAAGCCATGCTAAAGAGAAAGCAAAACTAATAAGCTTCTGAATGAAATAATAACTTTCTATCCCAGAATTTCCACTCCCTAATGTAGTCAGAAAGATGTAACCTTTTCTCTTTTTTCTCCTCTGTGTTCTCCCTCCCCCCATACCCACTCACCCTCACCCCACACCACTCTACCCCACCCCCACTCCCATCCTGGCCAGAACAAAATAAGCTTTCTTGGGCATTTTGCATTTACTTTCCTTTTCCCTAAACTTGCCCCTGCTATGTGGTTGCCTGTGGGCCACGTGGCTGACTTTCATGTTAGGGGCATGACTTTTTCTTTCTCTGGTCTTTGTTCCTCCTTCAGGCGGTTTACAAGATTTACAACCTGTCTGCCCTGAGGGGTTCCTTTAAGCTCCAATAATTTGTCCTTGGGTTTCCCTTTGAGCCCGTTCTTAAATTCTTTTATTAATGAGGCTAAGTATCCCAAGAGTAAAACCTGATTTCTCTAGCACCTTAACCATTCATTCAAAGTATAGTTTTGATCATGCATTGTGTGTCAGTTAGTCTACAATTTACTATGGTCTTAGTCATCAAAAGGAAAGATTAGACCTTGTAGAGTTTATTTGTTGTGAGTTGAATGAGCAATGAGCAAAGCAAGTAAGTGAAATGCTGTCAAGCAATAGCTAGCTTGGTAAAGGCAGCCTGGAGAAAAGTGTGACTATGAAAGGGTTTTAGAAGATAAATCCTCACACATAACAACAGGGCAAGGAGGTAATCCCAGTAGGTGAACCAAAGTGTTCAAGCTGTTCAGCAAGGACAAAGGTCCTAGGTCTCCTAATGTGACTAGGACAGAGAGAGCAGGATGATGAAACACCAGTTTCAGTGAGCAGAAGCAGCAATGGCCATATCATACAAAATATTGTTAAAACAAATATTCAAAAACCCAGAGTAAACACTCCAGATTTTATTGTAAGATAAATGGAATAGACATATTTTGAGCAAAGCATCAGTATGACATGATCATAAAATTTATTTGATGGGATACAATAGAGCTCATGAGTTTAGGGATGAATGTTTATTAGAGACATAAAAAGTATGGGCTTCATACATTCATACAGAAAGGTTAAAAAAAAAAAAAAAAAAAAAAAAAAAAAAAAAACCAGGTGAGTGGGTCCATCTGAGTTCCAAGGACTACGCAGTGGGGACCAATGTCACAGCAGGCAGCTGCTTTAATCAGAAAACCAACAAAGCTACAAGCAAAATGCCCAAAGTCCAAAAGTATTCAAAGTTTGAGAAAAAAAAATTTTTGATTATTTAATACTATGAAGATTTTTTGTTTGTTTTGCTGTTGTAAAAGATAAAGCTTTAATTCCAACCAACCAGTAACAGACTTTATTAAAAATACAACTGAACATAGACTATTAACTCCCCCAAAGTAGGACCCAATCTGTGTTCAAGGTAATATTTCAGCAGTCAAACTAGAACTCTAGCCTGTAGTGGCCACCTAGGAAATAATGAATAAATGAATTTCATTCAAGTCTACAAAATTTGGCATTATGTCAACTACTGTTTTTATGAATTTAAACTTTTTGTTGTGTTTTTTTGTGTATGAGTATTCATCTTGCTAAGTCTTGCCCATGCATGGGCCAGGTTCCAGGCCAGAAGGAGGCATCAGATTTCCTAGACCTGGAGTTACAAATGATTGTGAGTTACTCTATGGGTCTTAGGAATAGACCATAATGTCTTAAACACTGAGCCATCTCACCAGCCCAGTTGTACATTATTTTGTTTAGAATATGAGTTTATTTTAATGAACTGGTAAGATGGCAATCTAAAAGTAATGCCCATAGGCCTTATAAGGTTGTTGAAAAGGATCTCTAACTGGGAAGCCAGCAAGTGTTTGCAGTGAATAATCTGAGTGAATAAAATAGTCAGAAATAGACTAAGAGTGTTTTGTAGAAGGAAAGCTGTGGAAGGCTTGATGATATCCTCATAAGAAGCACCAGCTTCATCCTGAAACAAATGGGTGCTCTTAAATGTTATCCAAAATTGCATCAGATCACATGTTATATTACATGAAGGTCATTCCAGTTTATTCTAACAATTATTCTTAGTGTGACATAACTATAGCAAAGGTTTGGATAAACAGTATATTTGTCAAAACAAAAAGATTAAATGATGATGAGATAACCTATGAAACCATGTACATGGGAAGAAATAAGATATGACTTTTTATTTGTTTTTGTTTGTTTTGGTATGGATATGTATACATGTATATGCATGTCTGTGGACACATATGGTTGTTAAGAGATATGTATTTACACTATGTTATGAGCAGATTTTCCCACCAGCCTGGTCCCAGAGCTGCACCTGCCCCAAATAACACATAGAGACACTGTATTAAATATAATGTTGTTGCCCTGTTTCTATCATTACTTATTGGCTAGCTCTGTCTTAAATATTAACCCATCTCTATTAATCTAAGTATTTCCATGTGGTGTTATGTCCTACCTCTTCCCACATCCTCCTTGTCTCCTAGTCCCAATCTTGCTTTCCTATTGGTCAACAGTGCTTTATTCATTAACCAATAAAAAAACATATTTACATAATGACATCTCCCATCAACACTATGTGAATGTGTCCATATTTTGCCTCACCTGCCTAAGGTACCTGACTGGTTCAATATAGAACTGAATGACTGGTTCAATAAATAGTTGAATGGCAAATAGCTAGGCAGGAGAGAATAGATGGAACTTACAAGCAGGAATAAGAACTCCAGGTTAGAATCTAGACTACCAGGAGACACCAGTGAGACACTGAGGAAGATGGACTACAGAATTGAAGATAGCAGAATGTAGATTAGGTTAATTTAACTCATAAGAGCTAGTTGGGAGCAAGCCTAAGCTTAAATACAAGCTTTCATAACTACTAAGTATCCATGTCATTATTTGGAGGCTGGTTGTCCAAGAAATTCCAACAAGAAAGACCAACTGCATATGGTGTGTGTGTCTTAATATTTTTTGTACTTGTGTAGATATGTTGGCCTACGTATAGGCATGTATTAGCAAAAGTAAGATGCTGGATATTTTCCTCTATAAATTTTTATCTTTTATTTATCAACTTTTGAGACAGGGTCTCTCATTGCACCTGAATCTCACTGCCTAAGCTGGCAGGTCAGACAACTCTCAGGATCTGTTTCCATGCCTCTAATGGTGGGGTTATAGGAATGATTGGCCATGTCTGGCTTTTGCACTGATATGGAGCATTTGAACTAACTAGCTTTTGCTTGTTCAGCAAAGGCTCATACCCACTGAGTCATCTCCAATACCGTTGCAAGTCCTTTAAGAACATAACATTAATAGGATTTGATAACTGTTTACTTGTAGACAGAGAGAATGAAACATTATGAATAGTTCTCAGATTTACAGCTTCATCACTACATGGGTGGTAGTCTCTTTCAGGAATGGAAGGTTGTAGACAGATTTGTTTGCTGGGATGCCAGCTCACAAAAAGAAAAACAACACAAAGACTTATTATTAATTATGAAAGCTCAGGGTTAGCTTAGGTTAGTTTCTAACTAGCTATTACAACTTAACCCACTTAATTAACTTTCTGCCTCACGGCTTTATTACCTCATCTCCATACTGTCCATACTATTTCCTGAATGACTGGCTGGTGAATCCACCCTTGTTCTCCTAGCATCTTCTCTACCTAGAAATCCTGCCTAGTTATTTGCTGTTTGGCTTTTTATTAAACCAATCAGAGTTACATATCTTCACAGTCTACAAAAAAGGATTACTTCACATCAGAGGGTAATGGAAGAAATGGTTGCTAGATTGATTTCTAATGTGAAGTTTCTAGAGTATTTCTAAAATTTACCATCAATTAGATTTTGAACAAATTGCTTAAGTTTAAGGTCTCTCATCTGTAAAATGAAGGAAAGTATTATCTATTTAGTCTGATTCAGGGACTAACTTTAAAAAATAGAACCATGTGCTTCCTAATTTAAAAGTACTTCATATTTATGCATGTCAAATAGATGCTTTATTTTAAAAGTAAAATGTCTCTGGCCCACCATATAAAAGCAAAAGGCATGAACAATATTGAACAGCCATTGAGTGTCTCTTTATTCATAGCTGTGTGTCATGACTGTGATGCTCAACAGTTTGACATGAATAGGCATATATCCACAAGGCAGAGAAGACAAAGTTTTTGTTTTGTCTTAAGCCTTATTAAATTGTTAACAACTAGTTGAATATACCTTGATTGTCACTTTAAAAAAAATCATTCAATATCATGTTTTTATTATGGGCATAGAAAATCCATTAGTAAAAGTAAAAAGATAAAAATTAAACTAGAAGACCATTGAGATTAATGTGGTAAAGATCAGTTAGTAAAGATACTTCTCATCAATTCTGACTATCTGAGTTTCATACCCATGGTGGGAGGAGACCACCAACTTGTGCAAGTTGTCCTCTGACCATTATCTGTGTAATGTACTGCACATACAAGTGTAATTTGTAAACACCAAGAACTACAACTATACTCAAATGAGAATAATCACAAAGTTGTAATCATCTTGTTCTAAATGAATACTGTATAACAGGAAAACTACAGCTACAGCACTAAAAATATCAAGCTAAGAATGGTAATATATACTTCAGAAACAGAGACAGGAAAATCCCAAACTGGACGATACACAGAACTGCATCATGAATTCAAGGTCTACCTGATTGACTTAGAAAGATGCTGTCTCTGTGACAGAGGACTTCTGTAGCATCTGTAGAGTCCTAGGTTCAATCCTCATAGCTCTAGAAACAAACAAACCAAAAAACTCAAATTATCTACTTTGAAAACTTGAAGGAAGGTCAATGAAAGTAATGAAAGTAAACACATTGAATAACAGATTCAAAATGCTGTGTAATTAGGGGCAAATGTTTACAGAAGCATGCCTTTCATACTAAAATAGAATACATAGTAACACTTGGTAAATGAGATTTTATAACTATAAAAGAAGGTCATTCTTTGGAGTTGATTTCCTGTAGACTTTTGGTTTCTCCTTATCTCTTCTGCAGGGTTACCAAAGCCCTGAGGGGAGGGATTTGATAAAGACCTCCCATTTGTCATTGTGTGTTCCAAGGTCTCCTACTCTTTATATAACATCTACCCTTGAATCTCTGTATTTGTTCTCATCTACTTCAGGAGGAAGCTTCTCTGATGATGACTAAATAAGGCACTGATCTAAGAGTATAACAGAATTAGGATTCATTTCATTGCTACTTTGTTTTAAAGACAGAATGCTTGTGTTTAGCCCCTGCTCTACTGGAACTAACTCTGTGGAAGCAGCCTAGCCTGGAACTCAGATATTAAAGGAGTGAGCTAGCACTGACAGCTGTACTTTTCTTTTTTAGAACAGTCTATTTTTCTTTTCCCATAGGTCTCTGAGCTATCAACATGTTGGAAGCACAAAGTCCTTGCACCCACAGAGCACTAAAGGATCCAGGAATGTTAAACAAGCAGGGGGGGCCTCTCCTCAAAGGCAGAATTATCTCTTTTCAGCCCTGATGGCTAAGAGTAGATGTTCTTAAGGACCTGGTGACCATTTATTATCTGTGGAGGCAGGCCTCACCCAATTTCCTCTATAGAGGCAGATTTTACCTAAATCCCCCAGATTGTGTGTCACACACTTTCCCTCTCTAGACCTTTATCTTTAGTTTCCATTTAAAAGAACCCATTTTTGCAGGAGATGTCACATGTACTTTGTGGCCGGCTGACATAATTTATCTTGGTCAGAGATCACATTAGATTGTAGGCCTTCTAAATACAGAACCCACCCTCATGGTAACATGTACCTTGTAAAGAAGTTTCTTAAGCTTTATTGTTCACCTGGAAATTGGAATGCCTGTTTTCTGGAAACTATTCCCCAAACTGTACTGTGTTATAAATATAATGATAATGAACTACTTGGCATTAGACTCCTCAAGTATGATCTAAGATGATGAAGTGAATCTAAACTGAGCTTTCATTCTCACCTCTTGGATCTTAATTTTAGCTGCCTTTCCTTGTATTCCCTTCTTTCCCTTCCTTTCCTCACTTGATCTTCACATTCCAGAGTCCTCAAACAGTTTATAACTATATTATTTCCCTTTCCTAATGAGATCTGTCCACCACTAGTCCCTTATTCTAAGCCTATCCTCTGTGGTTCTATGGATTATAGCTTGGTTATCAGTGACTTAATAGCTAACAGCCACATATAATCAAATAACATTGTGGCTGTTTTTACCTTGGGATCATTTACCTTGGGATACATTGGTCCATGAATGTGGAGGGAGCAGAAGCCTGAGACATGATTAGGACATCTGTGAGAATGATGAAGACAGCACTCCAGGAGGCAGACTTTCTTGAATCAGCTCAACTTTATTCCAGAGTATAAGGAATGTATAGGATTGGAAAGACTGCTGAGGAAACAACAACTGTTAAAACAAATGCTGCTGAATTAATCCAATCTATATATTTTAAAAATGCTTTGACTTCAAAATTTAAGTTCAAGGACAAGTTACTGGGGAAAAGGATTTCTATTTTTGTTTCCACAGAAAATGAAAAGCTGTGGATTCCTTCCAGACTAATGTGGTTTGATCAAGCCAGACCCCCTGAAACAACATCCCAGGTGATCCAACATTCAAAACAGTTGGGACAAGCCAGCCTTGCAGACTACAAGCAGGATTTCTGCATCTTCTTAGGATTCCCCCATGACAGCGCCCGTTACCAACAGGAAGTAGTTTGGAAAGAACGATGCCCAAATTCCCAAATAATGTTTATAAATGTTTGTTTTCATTTAAATGGGGTTGGTTATAAATGGTTAATGATCACAGACAATTCTTTTTAAAGGTAGGTAAAAAGAGGATTGTGGTATAGAAATGGATACTTTGTTTTGGAATGGATTTTCATTTATTGATACAATTTATGGTCAATTTTGTGATATGTATATTTCTCCTCTTGTTTAGGTATTGTCTTTATATAGCTCATTTAGAAATATAATGTATAATGTACTACAGATTATAGATAATTACCTATGATAGTCAAAGCTTAGAATTAAGTTAGTTAAGTTTTTCAAGATACACAGAGATGTGTTTGAAATAGATAGGAATTCTTCAAACCTTTCAAAGACCTACAGAATATGACATTTAACATGGTTTAGGGTTTTTCTTGACAATGAGGCACAATTGCTCCTGGCAACACCACCTGCATCAGAAAGGAGGATGGACATTAAAGAAACACGTTATGGAGTTTGCCTCCAATATGGCAAGACTAGCCATTTGGACAAGATACTGCTTTTGTCTGGACTGTTTGACTTTATGCTGTATAAACTGGACATGCAGGACCCACAGAAAAGTGACTGCTGATTCAAAATGGACATTGCTACAGAGTTCCTACTTCATGGAAGAGTCTGCCATACAATCTGCAGGACACAAAGAAAAGTGACTGACAAACTGCCAATACAAGAAGACAGTTTAAAGTTTCCTGCTTTGCTGAAGAGTCTGCCAGACACACTACGGCCTATGGACTAAAGATGGAAAATTACAGAAGAACTTCAGGTGACTGACAAAGCAAGATGTCTCTGTCATTTCTAGAGTTTATATACTATTCTTCTGTGGTCTTTGAAGGAATTGAAGACAGATAGTTATGGTTATAGTTTTCCTTAGTTAGGATTAAAAATAAGTTACATAGACTTTGGACATAAAAAGATATGATAGATGATGGACTAGTTTTTTAAATCTTACTACATGTTAATGGACTAAAAGTGTTAACTGTGATTCTTATTTGATAACTGTTGTGTGATATATTTTACTATGTTAAGGTTAAAACTCTTTATTTAGACAGAAAAGAGGACATGATGGGAGATACCATTATGTATATATGTTTCTCATATTGGTTAATGAATAAAGCACTGTTGGCCAATAGGAAAGGAAGATAGGAGGGACTAGAAGACAAGGAGGAAAGAGGAAGTAGATGGGAGGAGTCAGCATGGAGAGACCAGGGAGACCAGAAGCCTGCCCCACTCCCCGGTAGGTCAAAGCAAGTGGAAATACATAGAAATGGGTTAATAATTAAGACAGAGCTAGCTGATAAAAAACTAGCACCTGGCCAACAGCATAATATCAAATACAGAATCTCTGTGTGTTATTTGGGGGCTGGGGCAGCAGCAGGACAAGACCAGGTGGCAGGAGGAAAAACCCTACTCCTTACACACAAACCCCAATTTGCATTAAGTGGCTTGTTCCTACCACAAGGCTTAGTGTGCTGCAGTAAGTTCCTATTGGAGAACTCCTCACAAAAATCTTCTAGCAGGAAACTGTGCCAGGATTCAAGCTAACGATAAATCAGGTCTTTGGTTTAGAGACAGCTTTCAGATAAGATCACTCTGAAAGACCAAAAAGTGAAGTTAAATGAAGGATGGTCTGACCTGGAAAGCTAACCAATTTCCTTGGAATTTGCTAGCTTCCTCTCACCAGGCCCTGAGATGACAAGAATTCACACTGCCCCTCCTTTCTGCCCCTCCTTTCCTGTGAGTCAACAGGTGGTAAATAGGGTCCTTAGGAAACAAAGAAATAGCTGTAACTCTGGTTTGCCTAGACAAGATTAATTAGCACACCCTGAGGCCCTAAGGTCTGCTGACCCTAATAGCAGACCATCTGGCCTCCAAGGGTCATGTACTCAATGGACAGAGGGTCCCACCCCCTCCCTAAGCTAGTGGGTTTGCCTTTAAAAACACCTGGGCCCAGGGGAGGGGCTTCTCTCTAGCCTGCATGCTGGAGAAGCACGTTTGCGCAAATGTTTCCAGTTCATTAAAGCCTCTTGCGTTTTGCAGCAATTGGACTGGGCATTGAGTTCTTTGGGTATCGACCGAACCTGGAAGACTCCTCATTTTGAGGGTCTTACAACTCCTCTAGGCCTAGGACATTCTCCAGATAAGGGCAGGTAGAGGCATGAAGTTTCACAGAGAAGAGAGGGAGTTTCCATGTTGCAGACATTTTGGAAAAAGCTGCCAAGCCATAAGAAACTGCAACCTCTACCAGCCAGCAATGCCTCCCAATAAACCTTTGTCTTTCTAGATCTGGGATATCTCTCTCAGGATAAATTTTTTTCTAGTTTCATCTATTTACATTAAAAATTCATGATTCTATTTTTTAATGGCTGAATTAATACATTCTGTCATATTCCAGTATCCATTCTTCTGTTGAGGGGTACCAAGTCTGTTTTCAATTTCTGTCTGTTATTAATAGAACAGCAATAAATACGGTAAGCAAGTGTCTCTGTAGTAGCATGAAGCATCCTTTAGATATATGACCTGAAGTGGTATAGCTGTATCTTGAGATAAAATCAATTGCTGTCTTCCTGTGGAACTGCCATACAGATTTCAATGATGGCTGTATAAGTTTGCACTCCAACCACTAATGTATGAGTATTCCCCTTATTCTACATTGTTGTCAGCATTAAGTGCCATGTTTTATTGATCTTGGCCATTCTGACAGGTGTGAGATGAAACTTCAAAGTAGTTTTGATTTGCATATCCCTGATGGCTAAGGTGTTGAACTCTTCTGTGTTTCTCAGCCATTTGAGGTCCCTGTTTAGAGAATTCTCTGTTTAGATCTGCATACCATTTTTAAAATGGGTTATTTGTTTTCTTGATATCTAGTTTTTTGAGTAATTTTATACTTTTAATATTAACCCTATATCAGATGTGTAATAGGTATCATTTCCAATTCTGTAGGCTGTCACTTTGTCTAAATGACCGTGTCCTTGTCTTACAGAAGGTTCTCAGTTTCATGATGTCCTATTTATTAATTGTTGATCTTAATGCCTATCCTAATGGTGTTCTGTTCAGGAAGACTTCTAGTGTGCTAGTGACTTCAAGGATATTCCTCACTTTCTCTTCTATCAGGTTCAGTTTACCCAGTTTAATATTGAGGTTTTTGATCCATTTAGAATTGAGTATAGGTAAAGAGTTCAGATTTATTTGGATTCTTCTACATACAGACATCCAATATGACCAGCACCTTTTATTGAAGATTCTGTCTTTTCTTCCAGTACGTACTTCTGCCTTCTCTAAAAATTCTGGTGTCCCTAGGTGTGCAAATTTATGTTTCTGTCTTCTTTTGGTTCCAATGATCAGCATATCTGCTTTTTTTAGCAAGTCTGCTGAAATCACCATAAATCAGGGATAGCAATACCTTCAGCTTTTCTTTTCTTTTATTAATTTCTTTTTTAATTTTATTTTACATGTCTACCCCAGTTCCTTCTCCTTCCCTCTCACCCTTTTTCCCTCTCTTCCACCCTCTCATGCCTCCCCACCCTCCCCTCCCGTCCCCTCCCACTCCACATGTAGGGTGATGCCCTCCAGGAGGGGTCATCTAAATTTGTCAAGTCATTTGGACTAGGAACTAAGACTTCTCTCCTGCTTCTAGGTTAAGGTAGTATCCCTCCATGGGGGATGTGCTCCCAAAGTCATTTTATGCTCCAGGAATACATCCTGGTTCCACTGTCAGAGGTCCCTTAGACTGCTCAGGCCTTCTAACTGAGACCCATGTTCAGGGGGTCTGAGTCAGTCCCACAGCATTTCTTTTCTTATTCAGCATTTAAAACACTGAGAACTTATAAAGCAGGGTATGGTAGCTTGTGTCTGTAATCTCAGAGCTCTGGAAATCAGAATCCTGAGAATTTCTGGGAGTTCAAGGCCAGCCTGATCTACATAATTCCCTTGAGGTTAAACTGGGTCAATGTGAAGCAAGATCTTGTTTCAAACAATCCGTTTTTTACATCCTCTTAATTAAGACAGAAATATACTTTAAAGACCTATAATGATCTGAATTGCATAATAGGATTTTGGAAGTTATTCATCCTTTGGAGTTAAGATTTTTTTTTTAATTTACACATCTATAGCTAAGAATTCATCTATGTAATTGAAATCTTTCCATTCTTGTATCTTCAGTGTGTAAGGAATTTAATATTAATAATAAGACTTGACATTTCAAGAAATATACAATTTGTCTCTACTTAGATCTCTTACAAAAAGCTAAAACTCAACTTTTTCTAAAAGATAAAAGGCAAATTGGTCAATGATTGCATCTCAACATAAGGAGAATGTTCCTTTTCTAGGGAAACTTTCAGTTATCTTGAATGTTGCTATATTAGCCTGTTCTTTATGCATCTAGAGAAATACACAAAATGCATATTCATCATGTCACCTTGTAATTGGAGTTTTCATTGTTCACTTAGCTGAATAAGTATTTCTGCTGACTACTTCAATAATTTACATTCTGTACCTTATGTTTAACTTTGCAGTCTATGAAGTCCTTACTCTCACTTGTCCATATTTTCAAATAATGTTTAAAGTTTGTGATTCAGGTCCCACCATGCACAATAGGCCTGTGTTCAAACAATAAGCCTGGGTCCAATGTTTTAATCTGTATACTAGGTTGCTTATAAAGAAAACCAGTCATGACACCAGTGAATAGTTAATCCATTGCCCCAAACCAAAGAAATTATTTTCAATTTGTATACGATTTTAGAAAATAATCTTCAAACATTTGTTTTTATGAAAAGAGTGATTGCCCCCCATCCACACACACCAACAGCACTGTTTATGGCTTGGAACCTTGTAACAAAAGGAACATTCTTAATTTCTGAACCTGAGGTATTCCCTCCTTGTCACTTATTCAAAAACTCATGACAAAACCATGAACAATTGACTGATATTAAAAAAAAAATATATGCAAATTAAAACCAACGTTGACATGAATAGCTTCTTTAGACTGGAATTTTATTCTGGGTGATAAACAAAAATACTTTGCTTAGTTATCTATAATTTATGTTGAATATGGAAAAATATTTTAATTGCCTTAGTCTCTTGTATGTATATTTCAGTCTTGAATTCTCAATTTATCCATGTGACCATTTTACTAGAGACCACAAATTGAGATTAGAAAATTTACTGCAGAACATTATGACAAAAAATATAATGTTTCTAGGAGCATACAATATTTAACAGATATTATAGCATCATACAATACTATAATATAATTTTAAATTGGTACATAATATCCATTGAAAAAGGTATAAATTATACAAGATTTTCAAATGAAGAAATATATTAATCATTTGTTTTCTTTCATCAAACAATTAGAATTTGTAAAATTTTTTAATCCTTTAACTTATTTTGGTGAAATATTTTGGAGTTTTAGTCTTGATCACATTACACTTGAACAGATTCCATAAATGTAAGACGAGAAACTGATTCCTACCTTACTTTTGTGTGTGTAAAAGGCTGGGCCCATTGTAACTGAAGTTCCATTCTTTCACTTAGTGTTTATTGAATACTCACAATACAAGGGCACTGTACTAAGCACTCTGTAATAGCTCAGGGCTTGTGCATGATGCTTCAAAGGGCTTCCAACATTGGCAAGCATTGTCTTGCTTTGAGTTATGAGATAGGCAACACTGGTATGAAACTGACTCCCAGCATGGTTAATTATACTCTCCCAAGTCACAGGAGTGATTGCAAAGTCAGAGCTACGGAGCAGCAATAGTAATAATAAAAGCAGAGAGGTAACAGGCCAGCATGATGCACATAGAAATAGCCCATCAAAAGGTTCTGCTTCATAAAAGTCTTCATTTTAAAGCAATGTTAAATGGCTTGTTCATACATGGAAGTCACAGAAAAGTGGCTCTATCATTAAGATTTAAATTTCTTTTGATTAATGCAGACCAACTTTTTACAATAACAGTGTTTTAAAAAATGGTTGGTATATTCTTATACCATGCTTTTCACTCTGCTTGCTGAAATTTAATTGAAACAACAAGCTTCATGAGAGGTACCATAGGAATAAATAGGGTATGTAATGAGCAGCCATTATACATGATTTCTTCACTCGTGTGGAACCTCTATAACCTACTAATGAGTTCGCCACTTGTGAGGTACTAAGGCCTTTCGTTTCAACTAGGTTAATCATATTTTATGACCAACCATTATGTCTCTTCCATTCATGTGTACTTCATTGCTAGGTAAAGAATCCACACTTTATGGTCCACTTTATTATTTGACTGCATTTGAAGAGCTGGCCTATATGAATATCTTGTTTGATATGCAAAAATGCATTAAAGCCTGTTCCCATTACAAAATGGTGTTAAAAATGTATAATTCAAGAAAGGAAGAAAACTGAGTTATGTAGTTCTTAAGCTTTCCCAAGCATAATGTTAACACTCTAAGTGTGTAAACATTCACTTTTCCCCATGTTGTTTATTATACTGTCCATTACTTACAACACCTGTGTGCTTTACACACACACACACATACACACACACACACACACACACACACACACACACACACACACACATTCACCTGAGTCTTCCCACTGGCCAGCTACAATAGTTAACTCCATTCCTGGTTGAGTAAACAGATGAAGAGGGAACCAGCAAGCTTGAGTGTTGAGTCGCCCTACTTTGCATACATTACAGATAATCCCTCCCTCTCTCCTGCCACTGGGTCAGACATGACTTGATGACAAGGATTTCTCCTGCTGTCCCATCTTCTCTTCAACTCATTTCTTCCTGCAAAAGGCATTCTTGGATTCCTGTCACAGGCTTTGCATGGTTAGAAAGTGAGGAATCAAAGCAAATGCAAGGAAGTTATAGTTTCAGAGCAAAGTCAGGCAAGAAGATATAAACAAAGAAGACACTTTCAGAAAGTGGTAAGTGCTGGGAAGACTAGAGAGTGGAATGCTAAACTATGGAGGAGGGGTGGAGGCTGCTGGAAAGGGAAGTGCCTATTTTAAACTGAGTAACCTTTCTGAGGATGACATCTGAGCTGGACTGGGAAGGATATGAGGAAGACACTAGGTAATCCAGGCCTGGGTGCTGCTGACAGAAAGAACATAAAGTGCAAAGGCGTAGAGCAGGAGCAAGGCCAGCTTAGTGAAGCCATACTAGAATGTCACCTCTACTGACTTTGGTGAGCTGAGAGGAAAGAGGTAGATGGAAACAGGCTTGGAGAAAACACAAGAAATGACCTGAAGAGTGTTTTGAGGGTTCCATTTGATTTTACTATTTTATTTCTTCATTTTACTGTTTAGGGTATTGTAAAAACAGATAAATACAAGCACACAACTGTTTTTTTTTTTTTTTCTGGTGTAATTACCATGTGTTTTGGAACATAGTTCAGTTATGAAAATTGTTAAATTATATCTAATCAATATTCAATGTTGAAAACATTCAAATCCTTTCATATTTTCTGAGATAAAGTAGTATACAATCAAAATACAGTCACTCTACTACATAAGCATACACTACTAAGTCTTAATGCTAGTTAACCGAAACTTAGTATTCATTGATCAATCTCCCAGTCTCTTCTGCCAATCACTTTCTCAGCCTCTGGTAACCAACATTGTTCTCTCAGTGTCTGTGAGATCATCATTTTTTAGATCCCACTAACTGCATTCCACCAAAAAAAAAAAAAACTTGATTCCTTGAACCTGGATTACTTTGCTGAACACAGTGATTTCCAGTTTCATCCTTGTTGCAAATGACAGGATTGCATTTGTTTCATTTCTTATCTAGATAATTTTCACACATATCACACTTTTTTTAACTATTCATCAGTTGACCAACAGGTTATTCCCATTCCTTGTTTATTTTGAGCAACTTTGCAACAGGCATGAGCTTGCAAATCACTCAACTTACTTTGGATGTGTACCCACTAGTGCAGCTGCTGGACCACATAACAGTTATACTTTGAATTTGGGGAAACGCTCCCCACTGTTTTCCATTATGATGGCACTAATAGACTGTAAGCCTTTCCTGCTCTCTATCTCATCACCGCTACTTATTGTACTTGGCCTTTTACACGGTAGCTTTCCTACTGGGCTGAAATACTATCTGATCTGTGTTTTGATTTGCATTTTGTCTATGATTTGTAATGCTAAGCATGTTTCCATGTAGCCGTTGGCCCTGTGTGTATGACTGCTTTAGAGAATGCCTGCTTCAAAATCAGGACATTTGTGGGATTTGTATTTGGGGGGTGTTTAATTTCTCATTTTTATTGTTCTTTGAGAATTTCTTTATTTATTTAAAAAATATTTTTCATTTTACATACCCCAGTTTCCCCTCTCTCCCTGTCTCCAGCCCCCTTCCTGCCACCCCCCCTACCCACCCCTCCATCCACCCATCAGAGGGGTAACACCTTCCTTATGGAGTCAACAAAGTCTGGCATATCAAGTTGAGGCAGCATCAAGCCTCTCCCCAATGTATCAAGGCTGAGCAAGGTATCCCACCACAAGGATTGAGCTCCAAAAAGCCAGGGATAGTACCTGGTGCCACTGTCACAAATACCCCCTCACACACACACACACACACACACACACACACACACACACACACAAAACAGATCAAGTCACATAACTGTAATCCACATTCAGAGGGTCTAGTTCAGTCCCATGCAGTTTCACCAGCTGCCATTCTATAGTCTGTGAGCTCCCACTACTCAGGTCAGCTGCTCTGCAGTTTTCCCCATCATGATCTTAACTACCCTTGTTCATATGATCTCTCCTCCTTCTCTTCAACTGAACTCAAGGAGCTCAACTCAGCACTTGTCTGTGGGTCACTGCATCTGCTCCCATCAGTTACTGGATGTAGATCCTATGATGACAATTAGCATAGTCACTGACCTGAATAAAGAGGAAGCCCTATTCAGACACCCTCTCCACTATTGCTAGGAGTCTTAGGTGAGGTTATCCTTGTGGATTCCTTGGAATTTCCCTAACACGGTGTTTTTCTGTAACCCCATAATGGCTCCCTCTATCTAGATATCTCTTTAATTGCTCCCCCCCTCTATCTCTTCCCCTCCTGCCACTTTACCCAGGAGAGCTTAACTATTTTCCCTTCCTGGAGCCTTCCATGTGTGTTCCTCTTAGGTGTATTCTGATCACATCTTTCCTCTTCCCACCACTCCAGATCCAGTATTTATTCCCCTACCTACCTAACTTCATGTCTTCCTCTTAAACATAACAAATGATGAAGCACAAGTGATACTGTTCATTGGATTGTGGTTAACCCACCAAGGACTACATGTTTAACAACAAACAAATACAAAAACTAAAGACTCTCTGTGTAGGTCTCTCTCTCTCCTCTCTCCTCTCTCTCTCTCTCTCTCTCTCTCTCTCTCTCTCTCTCTCTCTCTCTCTCTCTCCCATGCTGGGATTTGTGTGGCTTGTGATTGCACATGTCTTATATATGCTGTCTCAACTATTAGGAATTCATTATGGTCAACTGCCTTTATGTAGTAATTTACCACCTCTGGTTCTTGCCATCTTTCTGCCTCTTCTACAATATACAGGAGTAATTAACCAGCCATAGATTGTACTTAAGACCCCCTCTAAACAGTGGGATGCAAACAGAACATTAGTATTGGAGCCAAAACCCTGTGGCCAAAAAGGTCATAGACCTACAGCAGAAACTACTACTATCACTCTTTTTAATGGAGAAATTATTAAACTGAATCCAATGACTTAATAGATTATATCCATAGACCGTTGCATCTTTCAGCCCCCACGAAAGCAGATTCTTTTATAATGTATATAAATTAATGTGGAAACTAATAAGCAAAGTTTCAAACCCTCCTTACCCAGTTTCTCCAATATTACTGGTATGTGTAGCTATACCTAGATTATTAAATTCATATGGATAAGGAAGCATAGAAAACAAAGATAGGATAAAAGAAAGAGGTGAGGAAAGGAGGAAAAGAAAGAAAATAAGAAAGCAAACATTGCTTAATTTATTGTGTTTAGAGCCAAGTTAAAGAAATTGTGTCTATTTCTTCATAAGGGGAAATGACTTTGATTTCAGGTGACCTAGTGAATTAATGGGTCATCAGGAATTCTGAGGATGTGACTCACAGTACTGCCATTTTTTCAGTTAAGTCATCATGTAAGAATGAGTTAATCTCTATGGTTCTCAGGTTACTTTTATGTAAACAGTACTACTAAATTTGGTGTTCTATTATGACTACAAGAGAAACAGTTTAAAGCAAGGAAGATATTATTATGCTTAGAAGCTATTATTTTCTTTTTCCTTCCAAAAAATTTTGATATTCAGTACTTGGAACTGCTTGGCTATTGAGTTTTATTTGATCAATGAATTGATACACTAAGACATGGTTTTGAAATCAAGAAGCAGCCCCACCTTACTATTGAATAATCCAATAATTTTGGAATCTTTAATATATAAACTGTTGTGTTCATGATTACAGGTTTTATTTTCAGTTTGGTTACTTTCCAAGAAGGGAGAAATTTCAAGTTAGTTGCATATGAGGAAAAGAGAATTGGAATTTGAACATATAAAGCTTCTTTGGTTTTG
Organism: Phodopus roborovskii; assembly: GCF_943737965.1. Lineage (NCBI taxonomy): Eukaryota > Metazoa > Chordata > Mammalia > Rodentia > Cricetidae > Phodopus > Phodopus roborovskii. Next base: position 3,492,284 of record NW_026125444.1, read on the forward strand.
ACAAGTTGAGAGGTATATTGTGCTTAGTTCTTGGAATCATTTTTTTTACACTCCAGACAAAAGCTTTTCTGCTGCTAATCTGTCAGTCTTAAGTCTCATGGGACATGCTTTTTCCACCCTCCTTTCTCTTGTTTTTTGAGTAAATAATTATATGATGTTTTCTTCCTGATGCATACATTGCTTAAATCAAAGCTCTCTAGAAGAAAAATTTGCATGGCAATGAGTGACATAGTAAGTTTCAATGGTGTTTTGAAATAATAAATAGGAGCTGACATGGCTTTTAGCCAAGTCACACAAAAATAAAATAAAGTATAGGGTGTCTGGTTCAGTCTGATGCTGATTTTCCTATAATTTCTTTTAGAGTTAGTAAACCTATGAGACTAACAATAAAATTCTCGAAACTTGAGGCAATAAAAATATTAGAAGAATAAGTCTAAGATGCCACACTTCTGAGTTTATTGTCCAGGAGAGTGAAAAAGTAAAGCATATAGATCCATTCAACATTTCTGTTTGCCTTGTTTCTTTCCACCCCCAATATTGTATGTGTATTTCTATGGGGTTGTTTTCTGCATGCATCATATGAATTACTAAAAGAGATTTTTGTCTAGCATCACATTCAGTCTAAACAAGTCAGCAATTACCACAAGCTGCATTTCTCGTTCATGTGCTTTTAGGAAAAAAAAAAAAAAAAAAAAAAAAAAAAAGGAATTCGAGTAAAATTGGAAATTTCCAGAGTGTTGTTTTTGTTCAAGGACAGATTTAAACAATGAGGAGATGCCGGGCTTGGGTAGGTCTCTGAAAACAAAGACAACCTGAGACTTGTGTATAGAAAAGATACTGTTTGGAAAATGTTTTGCGTGGATGGATGTAATTATTGCAAACACACTTCATGCTCTGCATGCTGTGGCTTTAGTGCTCTGTCTTTAGTGTGCATAAGAGCCAGACTTAACAACATGGATTTTACAGGATCCCTAACACACCACCCATATTTTGGAAACAGTGAACAGCAGGACTAATGAGTGGCTTGCCTATGCCCCCCATTTGGGTGAGTATTTATTGATTCTGACAGAGGCAGGGATAGAGAGTAAGGCGCATACCTCAACTGGCACTCTGCCTTGATTTGTTTGTGGAGATGGATTAAGACTGATGGAGAACAGAAATGATATGATGGAAGACTATAATGGTCACAGTAAAGAGTATCAATGAAGAATCCAGTTTTCAGTTGGGTGCTATTTTTATAATCTAGGAATTTAAGCACACATAAGCTATTTTAATAGCATGCATATGAATTCATTCAAATAGTTCTTGCAGTTTACAGTTTGGAAACATGGTTTGCCTAACTTGCAGCAAGCACCGTATGCTTGATTTCGTGTGTTAAGTCCCGAAAATAATTTTAAAAAACAAATTGTTTCCTTGGTTTCATGAATTACCACTAATAAGGGAGATTTCTGGTATTGGACCATAGATGTCACCTTTGTTAAACATGTATGAAGTCAATGGAATCGGCCTGAGTCTTTTTCTGGTTGTGTAGACTCTGGATTTATGTGTGGTAATAATAAGCATTTATCTACTGCTTAAGTGATTCTAAAATGCCCAGAAAAGAAGAAACAACACGGTAGAGCTGTTGGCTTGCTGTTTCATTGCACTTGGTTTTTGTTTTGCCAAAGCATCCTGTAGCCCAAACCAAAATTAAGGTTAAGAATAAAATACCATTAGGCTTATTTCATTTCATGTGTTTTTTATCTTCTCTTGAAGTAATAAAATATGGCACACTGAAGGCTATAGAGTAAATCACCTCAGCATATGGCTTATTGTCTCATATTAATTCCTTGGGTTGCTGAAATAACCACAAACTGGATTGTTGAAGGAAATAGCACAAATCTATTGTGTCAGTCCTGTAGTCTGGAAGTCAGGGATTCAAGTACAACAGGAAAATTCCCTCATCTGGAATTAGGTGTAGTGGTCCTTCCGTCCTATTGTAAATGATCCCATTTGCTAGTGATCTGTGACATCCCATGTTTTACAGAAACCTCGCTGTAGTTTGTGTCTGTGTTGCCCCATGCATGACATATCCATGACTGCCTCTTTCTCTGTGAACAAAACGTATTAAGGGTTCACTCCAGTCCAAGATACCCTCATCTGGATTCATTACATTCACAAGCATCCTTTTTCAAATACACACTTAATTAGAGGCACATTGGAGGATGCAATCTAACTGATGGCCCATATAAATCGTATCTTTCTTCTTTGATATGTTAGTTCCATGCTAGAGACTGAGAAGCACGTCCCTTTGCAAGTTGCTTAAAATTGGGTTCAGATTTCAACCACTCTTACTTTTTTGAGCTAATTACAATTTTCCTCTATGACAGATATTTTATAACTTTTGGAATTTTTGAAAAACAATTGCATCAATGAATTTACAAAATTACCAGAATCTATTGATTCTTGTCTACCAGCTATTAATGAATGTATCTGTGTCAGCATAGTTGTCTAAAATTTGTATTTTTAAAACTCATGTTACCTTCATGTAAGCTTGTTATTCAGAGTCTAAGCTAAATTCTTACTTTGTTGAGGCCCTGAAAATGTTTTCCAGTGCTGTAAAAATTCCCTTTAGGCCTTATTGCATCCATTATAATCATAAGGCAACAAGGTAATTAGTCATATGAGGACAATAACTTCTACAAATTCTTCTAAAATATTAGATACAGAAAGGTCACCTGTTTGAATGCTTCTTTAAATCAAATCCATGGTCTGACTATTTTTCTCAAACTAAGTAAACTAGTTTTTTAAGCATGATAGACAACTCCTCTTATTATTGTTTTGTACTTGAGCTGTACTTAGAATAGGGAAGATAAGCCATTATATCTTTAAGGTAGTTTATTTGTTCAATAGTCTTTCTAATATCTGCCATTATCAGTTAAAAAAAAAAAGATACTTTTTTTTTTTTTTTCAAATGTGGTAGTGCGCACATGTAATCCCAGCATCCTGAAGGTAGAGACAGGAAGTGATATTTTAATGCAAGTATCCTCAGCTTTGCTTTATACACAGGAGCCTTAAGAAACAATTGGTTGTGTTCTAAAAACAGGCATTAGCACTTAATAGCCTTTTTTCTTCTTACTCTAATGTTCTCCCAGCAGCATGAGAAATCCCTGCTTCTTCTGACCTGACATCCATTATGTGATAAATGAGATTCTAATACTGTCTCAGCTCCCATCCTGTTCTTTACCTGAGCCCTGCCCACCATATGCAGCACCTTGATGTAATACTCTTCTCTAGGCTTAGGCAACAGCCACAGCCTTTTCCTCATCCATCCTCTAGGTATGTATGCTCTTTCCTCAGCTCTTTCATGGTTCCGTCCTAATTATTCAAGCCTCAACTCATGACTAGAACAATTCTGGTTCTCAGAAGACTGCCTTGTTTTTTTCTTTATCTTCACACAGCAAGGAGAAAGCAGAGAAATAAAACTGACTACATAATTGTGAAATTGCCAGTACATTGAACCTGGGATTTCAGCATCCAAAAGTGTGAGCAGAAATGGTTGCTGTTTAGACAGCTTAAGAATCTCATGTATAGTATCCCAAGCTAAGAAAAACAGACACTTCCTGTAGTTAGATCTTTCTTTGGATTGCAAGCTCCCAAATAATAACACAGAGGCATTATTGATTATGAAATCATAGGCTTAGCTTAGGCCTATTCCAAACTAGCTCTTATGACTTAAAATAACTCAATTATATTAATCTATGTTCTGCCACATGGCCCATTACCTCCCTTCAGCAACAAGAATTCCACTTCCTTCAATTCTGAGTAGTAAATATCACCTTTCTTCTTCCCAGAATTCTTATCTCTACTTAGAATTCCCACCTATCCCTTCCTGTCTAGCTATTGACCATTCAGCTCTTTATTAAACTAATCAAAAGATGTAATGGCAGAGTCACATCTTCACAGTGTACAAATAGATCCCACAACAATTTTCCTTTATATCCCATTATTTACCACCTTCCTGCTTTGATTTTCTAAAGAGTATTGAACATCGTTACTTAATTGCTTACTTACTGGCATAGTAGTTATTAGTTTTCTCTCTGTCAGCTCTATGAATACTTACTATTGGGTTCACTGACAAGAATACACCAGGTATTTGTCTTATTTCCCAGTCCATATTAGATACCTATCAAATATTATTGGGAAATAAAGGAATGGGTATTCGATACTTCATTGTGAAATATTGTTCATATTGTTTTAGTTTTGGATAATCTTTTATTGAAAAATAACAAAATCTAAGAAATACAAATGTATACTAGACATATTACACTTTTTGTTTATTATTATTACTTTCATAACTATATTAATATTTAAGCCTAATAATTAACAGCTATTTCAAAGGTCATATTTATCACTATATTGTAGAAATTACAAGAATAATTAAATTCAGGTAATCAATTTTCTGAGTTACTTGGAAACACAAATGACAATGGTAAATTTAGGAGTCAACTCAAAATAAGTTTTAATTTTGCTAGGTACAACTTCTAATTTGTTTAATTGAGACAGAGTCTCACAGTTTAGCCCTCACTGGCATGGAACTCCCTATGAAAATAAGTCAGGTATAGAACTCTCAGAGACCTTCCTGCCTTTGCCTTCTGGAGTACTAAAATTAAAGAAAGCTACCACTCTACGCTCAAAATAATAAATTTTAGAAGATAAATCTTTCCCACTTCAGAAGAATAATATTTAGAAATCAAAAAGAAATAGGTATAAAATTATTTATATTTCTCATTGATTGCTAGAAACTTTTAATGTTCATGTAAGGATTGTAGGTAATGACTCAATTACATATATCTATACATCTAGACTGGCTAAATTGATGGCTACTTTATTAACATCAGTCAATTGAAACTGTTTACCAAAATTATTAATTTGACATTTCTTTATAAAATTTATGCCAATGCTAAATGCCGCTTTTTATAATTTCAACATATGCCAAATAAATAAATTGGTACTTGAAGTGTATACATTCATTTGTGTTCTTTCTAATTTCATCTTCGCCCTGTAGGATAATGCTTAGCAAAAGGGACTTTAAGGAATGCCTCCTAGCTTTGACCCTTACAAAGCCACTTAGACATATTTTTCTATTATGTAGAAGATACTTTTTATCTCACTGAGAGTTACTGAGACTGATTGATTGTGGAAAGGTTTGCATCTCATAAGTATCCAGCCAGCCACTACTGAACCTAATTGTAAGACAGGTCAACGGACAGTATTGCAATTGGTTATCCCTTCTATCTACTTCATCAAGCAATTCCCAATACCTTTTGAAAAGCCTTACCTGGACAGTGCTCTCAATAATTTATGGCACATATGAAAAATGTAAATGTCTTCAATATTCCAAATAATTTGCTTACTTATTCTTCAGAATACAAAATCTTCATTGGCAATGAGAAAATAATTACAACAAATTGTTATCTCTTGACCATCTGTCTATGTTGTAACACACAACAGTACCATTTGTCCTATTACTGTGTACTTCTTTCCTTAATATTACCTGCAGGGGTCACTGGTGTCATGGGGCTATCTCTATCTGTTCTGATGGGCAATTACTTGCTGGCAAGTAATGCATTATAGGAATGAGGTAATATATTCGTACGATTTACTATTCAGTGAGAATTCATTAACATAAAGATTATGACCTAGAATATACCCTTGGGAAACTTTAATGTTGATATGCTTTTATTTGGAAGGTGAGTCACTGTGTTTGCTACAGGAAAATAGTTGACAGTGATTTTATTTTAAACTTTATTGGATGTAGCTGGGGGGTTGAATCAAATGACACTGAAACAAAGGGAAAGTGAGTAAGCTTAAAAACATTACAACATGTATTCTTGAATGAATGCCACAAGAGCTATGGTTTTCATAAAAATACATTATATAAACTTGGTTAATAAAACATACATATTTTATATATTTCTAGTAAATTTTAAGTAGTAGCCTTCATTCCATTCTGATTGCTTTTATATTTTAGGAGTAAAAAGACTATCTCTGTGAGATACTGAAATTAAAATATGACAATTAAGTTTGATATTTTACAGTATATTTAGATCATTTTATGTCCACTTAACAGCTACTCCTACACACTATCCAGTATCAAACATTGGTTTTAAAATAAATGTTATGTTTTGTGGAAATGGCACAGTTGACTTTGGTTCTTCTCTTTGAATAATAAATTCCTAAGATGAGAAATAAATGGAATTGAATCTAACCCAATAAATTTCACTTCTTCTAACAAACACACACATGCACACAGATATTGGGGAAGAAGACCCTTTACCCGTTGGAAGCATCTATGCAACTATTGGCTCAGGAGAATATGCCCTCCATAGGCAATTATATGTCATCTATGATGGCCAGACAGTAGAATAGGAATATCATAATTGTAATATTTCTTGTTCATGAAACAAAAAGTGACCCAAAGAAAAACTGGCATTGGATAATTTCACACTAATTTTCAAAACAACCAACTTGCAGAATTTATTCTTAAAAACTGTAATTTGTTTTCATAATAGCATGAATAGTCAATGAGGTCATCCCACACCTATAAGTAAATTAGGTAACCCTACAATGTTTTAAGACTGAATTAATCAAGCTTTTGAAAAATTGAAGAGAATTTTCAGAGTTAATTTTTAATTCCTTTGAAGTTTCCTTATTGCCTTTTTGTATTTCCCTATGAAAGGCAAACAGTGTCTTGAAGTTTGGATGCAAGTGAGTTGATTCTGAAAAAATATATTTGTTCTAGAACTACAAATATTTGACAGACATTGGAAAGTGGTTCTTAACGAAACTCTCAGAAAGTGAACTATAATTATATCTAAGATTCACATATAGTTACTTCTCAGACCAACAGGACATATCTTGGTATTGTAACTTAAAGTTTCTACAATACATTCTGCCTCCAAAGGTCAAGGGCTATGTTTATCAATTCCAAAGAGCATCCACAGCCATCACAAACACAGTTCTCAAATATAGGCAATTTCACTAGAAATCAAATATCTTTATGTGAAAAATATGTTGAGTCTTTTAATGGTCCAAAAAAAATTATGTGTATAATTGTCCCGTACATTAAAGATTAGGATATGACTTTTGAGGAAAAAATAAAATACATTTTACTCTATCAGAGGTGTGTGTTCTAGTTTTGAAGATATGGAAAAAAATTCAACACACACACACACACACACAAATTAATCCGATTTTAGTTTTCTGAAGCTTCGGCAGCAAAAGAAGTCAGAATTTTATTTTTCATGTCAGATTAGCTCTGGATAAAGTGTAATTCCTTGGAAAAGGACTATTGTCACTGCACAGAGACTCAAATTGTTCTTAATTAAATAGTTAAGTAATTCTGAAACATATATATTCTAAGGTTACTTAGAGGTAAAGTTATAAAATATGATCTTTCTTTTAATTAAATAACAGTTTATTTTTTAAAAAAAATTACAAAGAAGGAAAAAAGAAAAAGGAATGGTCCTCAATATATTACCATGTGTCATTTGAATAGGTTAATTAGGGAATAAATAAAAGTCAGGATTTATTACAAGATGAAAGACACTCTTGTCCATAAGCCACCATGCTAAACAAAATTTACTTGTAATAGTTTAAATTAATATATGGATGATTTGTGACTTCTATAAACTGATGATCATCTGTTTATCAGTTTGTCTTCCTTATTCTGAGAAGAAGAAAGGCCATTAAAATAGTAAGAGAAATACAGAGATGATGAAGATTAAACTAGTCATCCATCATTCTGTCAGAATAAGGGAGGAAGGGCAGCAGATCTTGTTGACTTTCATACTCAGAGAGAATTCCATTACCCTCCCTGCTCCTACTCCAATCTCTTTTCTACAAAAGGTGTTTCCAAATGTGCTTTTGATCTGTGACTGACTTACTTGAATACTTCTTAAAATTACATAAGATCTGAACATAAGACTGCTTTCCTGCCTCTCAGTATCTTCCATAACCCCTACATAAACAAGCCAAGCTGTTCTCTAAAGATAAGCTGAACACTTTGAGAAACACTTGCCTTAATGTGTGCTATCTCTAGCTTCAGAATCTCCTCACCCCACAATCTGCTAACTCAACCCCACATTATGCTCTCAAGGCTCCTTGACCTCCCCATCTAGAATGAAGTCCCTTATGCTCAGCCCATTACATTTCTGGTACTTATTCCAGGATACTAAATGGTCATTGAAGAGAAAAATCTAGTGACTGTATTGTAGTACATTGGAGATCTTATGCATAGCTACAGGGAAATAGCTGCAATAAATAGTCTATTATTGATGGTTGCATTACAATTAAAATCATTGACATGCATTAGACAGTTTCTCAGCATCAGACATTGATCTCAGAACCTCCCATGGAATCATGATTTAAAGGTAGGCAGTTAGCTCCAAGAAATTTTGTACACTGGGCTTTGTACACTGCTGACTTGGACTAAATTCTGGTTCTACCTCTTTATCATGGAATAGACTCAGTGCTTCAGAAATTCATGTTTAGAATAAAAGAAAATGGTAGTAGTTAACTTACAGGTTTTTAAAAAAAATAGTTTAACTTCTATAAAATAAAATAAAATAAATTAATAAAAAAATAGTTTAACTTCAGTTACTCATGTGGAAAGTTTTGAGTAGTGCCTAGCACAAGACCTTATGAATGACAGGTTTCTATCTATTAGTCTGTCCTATGTATTTGTTGAATTAGTTAATTCAACTATCTTGTGAAAGACATTTCTTGCCTCCCTCTCTCTTGTTGCAATACAACTCTAGAGTTACTACAGTGATTCTCAGCCTTGGGTCATGACCCCTTGGCAAATCTCTCTCAGAAAAATATTTACATTTTGATTCACACAAAGACAGCAAAATTACACTGATGAAGTAGCAACAAAAATAATTTTATGGTTTGGGGGCCACCACAACACAAAGAATTATTTTAAAAGTCACAGCATTTGAAAGGTTGAGAACCACTGCTTTACAAAATGGTCTGTAGTCCAATTCCTCTGTGAATTTTTTGCAAGACTATTTATTTCCAGTGTTGTGCAGTAGTTGAAGGAGATGATTATAATCAACTATAGTTTGGTAACATGAGAAATAGCTATAATTACTCTTGGAATTTTCCCTACAATAGCAATGAAAAACATCATCTAACATTTTAATATTTGTGCTTTGGATTCACATTTCCCAAGATTGACTTAAAAATGCAAAATTGTATTCTGATAGTAAGCTACATATTGTGAAAAACCCCAAATTGGAATATACAAAACAATACTCTGTACCTCCTTCTACCTACAACAAATTTTATCATTAGGATCCGTAATTCTATCTAATGGGGTAATCAGACCTCAAACCAACAAAATCTTCTAGGTTACAAAATCCAGCTTAAATAAGCACTGGTCCTCCAAATAACAGTTCAAAACATCAGGTGCTGTGCATATTACAGAATCAAACTGATAAAACTGACTGGAAACTCTCCCAATGAAGCATTCAATCAACAGCATGCTTAAAGTAAAAATCCAGACAGTGTTCCAACCACTTGATTCCAAATCAAGTAGATTCTATGTTTAGAAACACTAAAAATGTATTTCAGTATAAATACAGAAGGGATAAAACATCACTGCATCAGTCCAGAAATTACCAACAATACAGTACAATGGCAATAAATAGGAAATTCAGTTCATCTTACTCTTCTCCCAGCTTTTTAGAACCCAAAATATTTGCAAATGCTACTAACATGCCAACCCTTAAAGCCTGGGTTTCTGCTCCCATTAACTATTTCAGAGTACTGGAGTACTAGGTAGTTTCATATTTATACATTTATGGGGCTGAGTAACCTGGACAGTCCTCATTCTGGGCAGCCATTCATTTAATCATGTAAACACAATGTTGAAAGACCACCCGGAACAGGTAAAGTCAGAACAGTTCAAATGCAACACAGATGGAAACGCCACAGATTCTCCTTTGAACCACATTTTTCCTCCAGCAGACATTGGTGGCAATAGGTCAAGTTGACTGCCTGTACTGAGATCAGAATGTCCAGGATTAAATAGCTGATTTGATTTAGTGGACTTCCTCCTGTCACTCACTACTGAATAAATTAGTAAAAACATGGCAGGCACTAGTCTTATCAAGCTGTTTCCTTCTTACATAAATAGTATATATTTTAGAAACAATAGACTTTTATATGTTTCATAATTCTCACAAAAAGATGTGTGATAGTATAATTTATTACTATTTCAGGTACCTTTGAGAAATTTCTTCTCCAACCCCTGAGATTCTCTCTTACATCTCTTGCACTCTGTTGGTTATGCTTGCATATGTAGTTCCTGATCACTTACCCAGCGTTTCTATTTCCAGCATTCCCTCAGTTTGTGTTTTCTTTAATGTTGCTATTTCAGGGTTCAGGTCTTCAACTGTTTGTTTTCCTTCACCAGTTTGGTACTTTTTTTTTTCTTAGTTTTCCTTTTCTTTCTTTGCTTGCTTTCTTTAACAGATTTGTTGATTTCTTGAACTTTTTGGTTTGTGTTTTCTTCCATTTTTTTTTTTTTTTTTTTTTTTTTGTCTTTTCTTCCTTTTCCGTTTTCTCATTTCCTCTTTATGGGCCTCTATCATCTTCATAAAGTTATTTTCAGGTCATTTTCTTCTGCTTCATTTGCTTGCTGGTGCTTGTTCAGTGCTTGCTGGTGTAGAACCCCTAGTCTCTGGTAGTGTCATATTACTCTTAATGTTGTTGAATGCCTTCTTACACTGTTGTCTTCCCATCTCTTCCTCCAGTGGGTACAGGTAGGGCTCGTGATTCAGTAGATCTCTTTTCCTCCAACTGGTGTAGGTAAGGTTTGTGGCTTAAGTGGTTGATCTTCCTATCCCAGTGGGGGTGAGGACAATGCTCCAATGGTGGGAGATTCAGTGCTGAATGATTTATTGTGTGAGGAGGGTGCTATCTCTCCCAGTAGGGGCAGAGTCAAGGCTCCAGTGATGACAGATGCTGTGCTGTATGGTTTGGGAATATCCCTGGGTCTCTTGAGAAATTTCTTCTCTACACTGAAAATTCTAGTTACTTTTAAGGTACTCAGTGCTCATCAAAATGAACAACATCAACAACATAAGCAACACAACCAATATAACTTGTCTTTGTTAAAACTGGTATGATTAATTGGATCTTCTACCTAAGCCCTTTCCTTGGAGTGCACTGGCCAGGGATGATTTCACATGCATATGTTAAAGAGAAGCAGAGGGTATATCCAGCTCTTCCCATTTCCCTCTTTCATCCACTTTAGCTAGTGTGGTCTGGCCTTACTTTTTATTCTATTGGTCTCCACTTTGCCATTTCCTAGAAATGGCATAGACAAGGGAACTGTAAGAAACATAGTGATAATGTGATTCAAAGCTTATGTGTGACAACCTGAGGGCAAGGAAAAAAAGCTATAGCTAAACTCTGAACCAAAACTCCATCATTTTGCAGGTGCCAGCCAGTGCATACTCCCTGAAACTTACTTTCCTCAGACTCTATGGTATTTTTATTACCAATGTAGCTAAGATGACCCAGATACAGCTAATTTATCTGATTCTATATCACAGTTTGAAAAATCTGGGAAGAGATTACCAAAAGGACAAGACAAAACAAACAAAAAAACAAAACAATACCAAAAGAAATGAAATAGGGACAAAACGGAAAAACCAATCAACCTCAGAGAAAGCTTTGATACAAAAGAGTTGTTGAAACCAAATGTCAAACAAGTGTATGCAACTAAAGTCTAGAACTAGAAAAAAAAAAAAAAAAAAAAGCTACTCTAAGTTAGATTGATAAAGGGAAGAGAAACTTTTTTGTTTTTGAAGCAGTAATGAGGCATTTGTTGTGTTACTGTTAATGTGTTGTTATTGTTCTATTCTGAACTAGATTCACACTGTGTATCCCAGTTTGTCTTTCCTTTTTATCTGTGGACCTCAAACTTAAAGCCCTCCTGTATCCTGAGTATGTTGGGTTTAATGCATAAGCCAACAAAATTCTTACTTAAGGAAAAAAAAATCTAGCAAGATATGAAAAAGTAAATTCACTATTCATAAATATAATTTATAGCCATGACATTTTGTAAGAAATATCAGGAGTAGATACAAAAAACAGTAAATTGGAAAGTTTATGTAATTATTAAAAATACAGCTGAAAATAAGAAAACAGAAAACATTAACATAGAAGTATTGAGGAAACATAGAAGTTCCTCCAAGCAAACTTAATAGGAATTCTAGATGGGAAAAATGATAGAGAATTATTATTTTAGAGTTATAGAATTATTGGTATTTTGGAGAAAAACACATTCTAAAGTGAAGCACACATTCAGGCTCCCGAGAAGAAATGCTTGTGGGTAGGGTGTTTTCTCTGGAAGCTTCTGTGGATGATTTCATTTCCAGAGTACTGAAATGTTATGATGCAATGTGTGTATCTGTATAAATATTTAATCCTTTGCTTGAATTGCCAGTATTTCAATTCCAATTATCCATGTTCTTCAAAGCCAGATTGCCTCTCCTGCTTAGAGGGCCTCTGATCACTGCACATTCAGCTTCTTTGTCTTGGTTGTGTATTGGGCCTCTGAATTAATGCTGATTCTCCAATTTATTTTTCTATTCTTTTACCTTTGGTCTCTTGTCACTTCACTGTTCACACTATGATGTTTCCTCTTTTTTATCTCAGCCTTTAATTTTTTAAAACGCTCATCATTATTTGTTTTCTGTATCACCTCATCCTTCACAGAAGGACTTCTGTTTTTAGTGTTTATTGTCAGCTTTTTTAAGGGTACCAATAGCAGTTGTTTCAGACTTGGTCTCTTTTGATTGATCCATTTGGTTCAGATGTATCTTTAGGTTTCTGCCTTTATTTCAAAGAATTTTTTTTCAAAAACTGGCTTTCTACTAACATGTAACAGTATAGTGAATACAAGTGAACAAGTGATGAATGACAAAGGGACTTAGTAGTGAAACCTGGTGTGGAGGTTCAATCTAAGTTTAAGAAAAAAAGAAAGTACAGTGGGGTCCCAGAGAGCAAAATGGATATCTATGCTGAGACGGGTAGGGATTGTGTTGGTTGTTATTTTTCACAGTAGAATGTTCTAACAGAACCGCTGCAATTATGAGCATCCAATAAACCTCCAAATTTTACTATTCCCAAAGGCTTTTTTCATTTTTTCTCTCTATGGGTAAGTGTATCAGTTTACACAGAAAATAAAAATGTAGTCTTTCCAGGAATGAGGAACAGAGTTGACCTGTTGTGTTAGAGGCAAATCCAAATAGAAATCTAAATGTATGCCACATCAAGGTCTTGTATCTGTTTTTTATTTCTCCAGCTGTGAATGTTTTAGCCCTTGCAGAAATAGTCGGTGCTCTGATGCTGCATTCCTAGTAATAGGTGGTGTCAAATAATTGTTTCTGTGCTCCTTCTACTGCTTGGATACATTTTTTTAAAATTCAATTAATTTTTTATTTAAATTAAAAACAATCTTATTTTACATACCAATTGCAGTTCCCTCTCCCTCTTGTCCTCCAACTTCCCCCCGCATCTCCCCATCCCACACCACATTTTAACCCTACTTGGGCTTTGAAGTTGAGTATTACTTAACATGTGTTAGAATGTAGAACAGTTTGTGGAAATATCCTCCCAAGTATTTTCATTGCTGTGGGTCTTTACATTATTTAATCCTTTCATCTCCTTTTTTTTTAATGGAATGTTAAGAAGGAGAAAAATTAACAACCATCTTGACTCTACCATGTGGTTCTCATTAAGGAGAAAAGTGTTACAAATTTATCCATGGGATAACATAGATTACCTGTTTAGAAGCCAGTAGATGAAGCAGTATCTTCAAGTGCCATACTTAAATGAAATATCACCACAGAAAACGTCTGCAGATTTCTAAAAGTTAAGAAGTATGTGCAGATACCACATCCTCACTGAAACAATGTTAATTGTGCTTACATTAAAAAAAAAGAGAGCGAGAAAGAGAGAGAGTTCGGTCTGAAGTTATAAGATACCAGAATAAGGAATGGATATCAAATTGGATGAAATAGTCACAAATTTATTATTAAATATATAAATAAAAAAGAGGAATTTCTTACTCATTAAAAATAACAGTAAAATCTGTCGCATAAATACAAATAAATGTAGTAGTAAATGTGCAACATATTCATGGACAGAATTAGAAATAATGAAGAAACAAAAATGAAATCGCACCCGCATTTAATCCTAGCACTTATGATGCAGATTTCTGAATTTCGGAGGTAGTCCCAAGACAGCTAGGGCTATTACACAGAGAAACCTTGTCTCAAAAAAAAATCAATAAAATTGTCTTTGAGTGACATTGTAGGAATATTACCAGATGTCTTTGGCTTAATAATAACAATAGTAAAAATGGTGGAGGGAGAGATGGCTCAGTGGTTAAGAGTACTGGCTACTCTTCCAGAACATCCAGGTTCTACTCCTAATACCCACACGACAGCTCCTAACTGTATGAAACTTCAGTCCCAAAAGCTCTGATGACATTTTCTCACCTCCATGTACATCAGGCACATGCTTGGTGCACAGACATATGAGGTGACCTGTGAAGATGGTTCGCTACTCCCTCGACCCAGAAAACCCCACGAAATCATGCAAGTCAAGAGGATCGAATCTTCGGGTTCACTTTAAGAACACCCGTGAAACTGCCCAGGCCATCAAGGGCATGCATATCCGAAAAGCCACCAAATACCTGAAAGATGTCACTTTGAAGAAGCAATGTGTGCCATTCCGGCGGTACAATGGTGGAGTAGGCAGGTGTGCCCAGGCCAAACAGTGGGGCTGGACACAGGGTCGGTGGCCAAAAAAGAGTGCTGAATTTTTGCTGCACATGCTTAAAAATGCAGAGAGTAACGCTGAGCTTAAGGGTCTAGATGTCGATTCTCTGGTCATTGAACACATCCAGGTGAACAAAGCACCCACGCAGACATACGTCCCATACATGTAGACAAAGAACCCATAGATATAAAAATAAATTTAAAAGCAAAAAAATCAATGGTGCCCAATATATCTATAGCATAGGCTCTGTACCTTCAAGAACAGATTAGCTTTAGAGTATCTGAAGGTGATGCCAATGCAGTTCTTGAAAGCAGCAAAGAGAAAACGATCTTTGAAAGCTTTTCCTTTACCTCTTGTATAGATAAACTTGTTAAAAATCAGTGGAGGCCTATTGCGGTTCAGTAAGGTTCAGGATAAACAAATAGGCCGAATAGCTGTTTATTCAGGGAGAAATAACTTACAACCTAGACAGATGAACACCAGCAAATTCCACCTGATGCTCTCCTCTAAGCGACTCGCCAGCAAGAGAGCATTCCCTGGCTCCTCCTCAGACCTAGTTCCACCTGTCACTTCCACCCATGGCTCCACCCCTCAATGGGCGTGGTCAGTGCCACAGAAGGAGACAAAGTAAATATCCCACTACAGAGGCCCAAAAGGCTTTTAGGTAGCTGTGTCAGACTTTGACTAATATATCAGCACATTCTCTGGCCCTCAACAATTATGCCAGCCTTTGTACAAGACTACAAGACAATCAGCCATTCAGCATACACGTAGCAGAAACAATTGGCTGCCATTCGGTCTTACCACAGTTGTACCATTAATCATTATAAAGGCCAAAATGAGATGGCATGAAACTCCTTTGGCCTTCAAATATCTTTCTCTCCTTATGCCACAGTAAGCAGCTTAGGTTGTGTATATCATCATCTATTTTGCTACTTTAGTAGTGTCTTCTAATTTCAATTGTTATATATTAGTAATATGATCTAGTTACATTGCCTCAATTTTTGTTCCTATTTATGAAGATGGGCAGATTTCTACCCATACTATAGCTTCTGGCAACATATAAGTTTGTGGATTGTTAAGCCAGCACAGTGGTTTACACAATGTCCTCAAAAGTTTGTTCCATTTTTGTTCCACTTTAGGTATCTTGGGTCATAGAAAGATAGTGGCTTAAGCCATCTAAATAGGCTAGAGTGTGTCGCTCCATGATGCAGTAGGCATTCTCTGGTATCAGTTTGTAAATGATGTTTGACAAACTTTGAGCAGCAAATTCTTTTACAAGTGTGCCTCCCTTCCCTGGTCAGTTGCCTTCTACATTACTGAATCTACAAAAATATTGTAGTTTCCTGGCTGACCAGGGACTGATCCATCTTAATTATTGACTGTCATCCTGAAGACAGGAAGTGTGACATAAGAAATGATATTTGTGTTGGAAAAAGCTCCTCGTTCATGTGACACTTCCCTAGTCACATCCACTTTCCAAGTGCCTTTCTTTGATTTTTTCCCCCCTTGAGATTATTTTTCATTTGTTCTATTTTAAGTTCATTTTATAATTTGTTATTCAAAACCATTCCTTTTTTTTAAAAAAGTTTAAAGGGATACTAGTATTTGTGTTCTTATTTGGTTATTATGTATGCAAAAGTTCATTGCAATGAGGCATTTAGTGGGTCTTGTGACTTCTTTGATTTCTTATAGTGTCAAAAAGATGTCCCATTCCTGAAAAGAAAAAGTTATGAAATAGAACAAGCAGTCTTTTGTTTGGTGTTACTTCTAACCCTGATTATCTTTACTTCTGATTTCCCTTCACAACTTCCAAAGAGGGTGAATGTATTTAAAATATTTTCACTAGTATCTGTGAGAGTTCTAAATGACTTTAATCTTGGCTCCTTTCTTTAGGTGGAACCCAGAATCACTTCAATCAAGAAATGGAGAAAATTTATATTTACTATAAAATAATACATATGGATTTCCCAAGAATGAGTGTATTGAGAATGTGTCTATTATGTAGAAAAGTAATACAACATGTGTATGTAAAAAGTGATTCAAATAGTTAATGTTTACATATATTTTCTTTGCTAAAATTAAGTTATATTGTTCATACCACCTATATACGACTGCTAAAAGTACATGATGGTATATTTAAGTATTTCAGAGAGAGCTTCCAGGTTCTTACGATTCATAAGGGCCATCTCTTTGCTGTTTGGTATCTTTTTTTTTTTTTATTTTAAATCTGTTTCCATCTAGAATCAAGCCAAGTGACACAAGGTGTGAATGAATTCTAAAAACAGTATAGGGTATATCTAGTTTTTCCTTCAATCTCAACTGACCAATTTTCAATGAACTTGAAAATGTATGTGCATTCCCTTCCTGCACACTGCTTTTCTTTGGCCTACTCCTCTAAAAGGAGTGTATTTCAATAGTATTATTTTATCTAATGAAAAATAAACTTTTGAATGTTACATATAATACTATATGAATCATTTGTAGATTGCTGCGTTGTTGTATGTTATATCTATGTGTGCTTTCAGAGTTTCTCTTACATGTTCATTAGGCTAATGCCTTCCTCTTAAAAAGAAAAAAATTCATGGACGGTTTTCCCTTCCAAGTTCTATTTACTTACCCTGAAGGTTGACATGCAGAACAGGTGTGGAGTGGAGAGATCAGCCATTTTCAAAGGGCATGGCAGCAGCTGGGCAGATTGGGTTTCTTGCACTTTATACCTTGTGATGTTTGTTGATTTTAAACCACTGAGCCACTTTCTCTGACCACATGCTGTGTTTCATTAATTTCCACCTTGGCTAGTTAATTAAGGAATGCACTATTTTCCCAGAAATTTCAAACAGTTTAGTTATTTTCCATGAGATAAAATGACAGGAATATTTTATAATGAGAAACAACTTTTCAGCATGGGAAATGAATGAAATTTTTAAGGGAAATGCAAAGAAATGCCATTTTCCTTTATCCATATCCTAAATCCAACATGTTACTCTATATTGCTTAACACTCTCTTTGCCTTTTTGACATTATCTTCAGAAAAATACTGATCATCCCAGCTACAATTTAAGAAAGTTTAGGAAGTTTTAATTGTATACCAGGAGACAAAAGGAAGAGTCACCATTGTGACAAGTACTGACTGAGCATCCCTACAAACTAGACCATGTAGGGTGACTGGAAGAGAGATAAAGTCTTTGTTTATTTCCCAAGCTTATCGTCAGTTCATTTGGGATAGCCAAATGGCAAGTGCAAGTAATGGGAAGGGTAACATAGAAATGAAGAAAAAAAGAGCTTATAAATTAAGAAAGGAGATATGACAGAAAGGATGGGAATAGATGTGTGCATAGAAATTATGCAGCAGTAAACAGGAGGAGGAGTGTAGTATAGCCATGAAGTCAAGGAAGAGTTCCACATATTTAGTGCAAAGCATACAGTTTGCAATGGGACTTCAGGGAGTAGACAATGAGGAAGGCTGAATTATGAAAGTAGTGAGATACAGACTCCACCAATTTCAACTAAGAGAAGTAATTTAATTAGAATCACAAGCTATTGTAAAATCAGGTTTTGGAAGCACCACAGCCAAATCAAAATGATTCCGTAATCTTTTACACTTGTTGGCCTCTGACTTTATTTCCTAGCAATTTATAAGAATTGAGTATACTAGAAAGAGACTTGGAGAAACTTTTATTACAGTTTGCACAATGTATTGTCCATTTTTGAAAAACCAATGTCCTATATATGCATTTGAAAATATTGAAATGATATAAAATGAAAATCTTGTACTTTTTAAATAGTTTCTTTAATAAGGTTTCAGCAAACCACAATAAAACAATTTATTGTAAAATGCATGCATATTCAAGGCTAGGTTGGAAGCTTCATTAAAATTTTATTTATAATTTTGAAAGTTTGGGTTATGTGATAGAAATATTATGTTCTTCACTAAATATATTTTAAATGATGAAAATTAAATTATGTTGACAAGATTTTTATTATAAAATTTCCAAAAAATATACAAAAGCAACCATGGTTAATTAGATAAATAACAGTAGCTTTTAGAGCTGCTCTCTTCAAGGATACGCTACCAAGAAATTAATTGGCAAGCATGACCTGGCATTTCATATCTTATAGAGTGAAATTGATCTTCTTCAGTTCCACAGGAACTGGTTACAACAGCATAACAGCAAAAGGAGATCCTTATTGTAACTTCCTGTAAGGATTTTGTAAGAATAACAAAAACCCACAGATAGATAATGGGGTTAAAGCTGAAGATCAGAGAAGAAAAGTGGCCAGCCACTACAGAGTTCTCACCTCTACCAATGCTCAGACCAAAGCTGAGATCCACCAAACCTCACACTGCTCCAACTGCATTGCTTCTCCCCAAACCTCAGACTGCCTAGATTGCAATATATTCTTGTTTCCCCCTGCCTTATATTCCTCTCTCCACTCAAGCACTTCAGTCCTGTCTCTACTTCCTTAGTGCTGAAATTAAAGGCATGAGCTCTGTTTCTCTTTTAGACTGCTTCATTCTCATGTAGCCCAAGCTGGCCTTGAACTCATAGACATCTATCTTCCTCTATCTCCTAGTTCCTGGGATTAAAGGTGTGTTGTGCCTGGAAGGCTGTGGCTACATTTGCACTCTGATCTTCTGGCATGCTTTATTCAATCATAGACAAAATATCAACACAAAGTCCACTTTCCAGAAGCAATCAATGGACGTGTAAAAGAAAAGCCTTTATCATAAAGGAGATCAATAGACAGATCACTGATAATTTTACTAGGTGTATTTTATTTGCTTAGTTGTTTTTCATTTAATTCATATAAAAAAAAGGATCTTGATAAAGAAAAATGTCTTTAAAGTGAAATAACATTCATAACTGTAAAGGAAAAGATTGGTCTAGTCATTTAAAATTTTCCCACTTAATCATGATACTGGTGTAAGATGAGGTATAAGAATGTCCTGTTTTGACAAAACAATGGCAAATATTTGAATACAGATAGTTCATGAAAACTTTGCAACTGAGATAGTAGAGTTTCTCAGGAAAATTTTGTTCTATTAACCTAACATTCCTCAGTATTGAAGGGTGGATATCATCCACTGATTCATGTCATCCTTGTTGAGAATTCTATTGTGATATGAATAGCTTAGAGAAGTCAGATTTCTTAAAAGAGAATTGCTTTTACTACTTATGCTTCCTAGAATTACTTATCAATTAATTTTCAGAGCTTCGTGTCTAAAAGTGAGAAGCCCAGCAAGATAAAAGGTGATAATGATTACATCAAACTTCTTATTCTATGAGAATGGGATATGTCAAGCTCCTTGTTGCTAATTACAATGCCATGTCTTCATTATGCCCAAAGCCAGTATTGGTGAGACATGGAATAGGCAGCTATGCATTAAAAAAAAAATGGCCTTTACCAACATGGCCCATAGCCAAATCCTTAGCATTGGCCATGAGAACTTCCTACAACTGGCTCTTCTTATTCAGCATAGAATTGTGACCAAAAGAGACTAATGAACTCCTGCTCCCCATATAGCAATCATTTCACATGTTTTTGTGACTTTATTTCAAGTTCCTCATGCAGAATGTTTGAAGAGTTCATTCAATCCTGAATTTTAAAAAAAATCTTTTGAATCTTGTTCCTGTTTTACGACAAATGCATGTGAACTTTTGTGAGTGAATGTTAGCAGAAGTCAAATAAAAGAGATAAAATAAGTTGCATTGATCATTTCAAAGAAGAATTCCAGTTTGGGCACCTGTGTTCATAAAATAATTGTATTCTTTGTATTAAAGAAAAATGGCATATTGACTAAAACTCTTAAAACATAGAATTTAAAAACTCCAAGCCATAAAGCACTTAAGGAATGCTAACTTTAACTACAACTTAGTACTGGCAACAAAATATGATGCAAACAATTTTAAAGATAATTTCCAAGGACTGTTTAAAGAAATTCCACTTGTATTTAATGAGAATATGCTGTTTTAAAAATCAAATATTTGATCTTCATTCTACTTCAGGATGTTTGTATTTGATATATAAAGAGTTGAAGGCAGTCATTCACTTTCAAGGGGACTTAAGAACAGCATGCAATTACAAGATTGAGAAATAGTTTTGTACATAACAAAAATAAGCAAATCACTAAATATCAGATGAAAGTCTTTTAAAATAATTTTTAATTTTCTCATAAATGCATATTTCTATAATATATGATACTACATGTAAGGTTATCATTATACAGTTTTTAATTAAAAATTCCCTGAAAGAAATTCCTATCAAAATTGACCATTACAATAGGCTCCCTCTATGTGACATTTTTCATGCTTGAATAAAGTTAAGAATATATTATTTTGCTATAAAAAGAGATCCATATATTTGGTGTATCAAAGGTCTTCCATAGAATAGAAGCACACAGTGCCCTATGTATTAGTCATCCAAAAAATTGCTAAAATAAATTGTATATGAATCTTGACAGTATTGCCACCTAACCAAAGAAATTCCATTATTTCACTCTTTTACCCATAATCAGAGTAGTCTAAATCACTGTTGTATTAGATGTTCACATATTTTCAGTATGTCTCCAACCGTACCTATTTTTCTTACCATCAGTTTTGAGCCATCAACTCACAACCTCAAGATCACACAATAAGTATCAACCAAGTCAAGGTGTTTGCTCTGTAAGTGCACACTGGAACATCTCTTCACTATGAAAAAGTATTCACAACTAAATTAAAAGCAAAAGGTCTATCATGAAGAGTAACCATTCTACTTTATTTTCATTTGAGGATTTATGCTCTATAGCAGTGGTTCTCAATCTTTCTAATGCTGTGACCTTAAATACAGGTCCTTATGTTGTGATGACCCCCAACCATAAAACTGTTTTGCTGCTACTGAATAACTAACTTTGCTACTCTTATGAATCATAATATAAATATCTGTCAGGCAGGATATCTGATCCCAAAGGAGTTACAACCTACAGATTGCTGCTCTATAGCTACTAAGTTATCCTAAAACATTGCTTATGGATGATTTTAATTTTCATATCTGAATACCACTTAATATTGAAATTGTTTAGCCATGTTACAGTCTACCTTTTCAATTGAAAAAAATTACTTAAAATGAAATACCTGCAAGATTTGTAGAGCTGCATGAAAATTTCTAATTTGTTACAGAAGTACTGGTCAAATTTGGTTTATAAACACCCTGACATTTTAGGTGTAAAGAGATACAGGGTGTGTATATGAATTATGATGTGAATATCCATAATATATGTCTCCATCTTATGTTTTGATATGATAACATACATGGGCATTTTATTGAAGGTATAAAATAGAAATTTCAGTACTTTATCTATAAACATGTACTTTATCTATAAACATGTGCTGCTAAATAACACAGTGATAAATAAAAATTTCATGGTAAATTCTATGGGTTAAAAGAAAAAAATCTCTACTATTGTGCATATTTTATCTATTTTTAAATCCATAGGGGAGAGAAGCTCTTTCAGGGAAAAAATATCTGAAGTTTTACTCTGAAAAAAATGAATGCAAGAAATAGCATTTTAAGCAGTGAAGAGACATGAAGCATTTCAACTTCACAGCCTGCTAAGGAGCAACAGCTGTACCTAATTTCAACTTGACGTGCTTCAGATCTCATATTCATATAGGTATTTAATGATCCAAGCATAATGGTCCTATATAGAATAATTACTTATATGAAGGAGCTAACGTCATACGCATTCCTTTTTAAAATGTTCTTTCAAGAGAAAAACTGCCCTGACTCTTTGAACAATGAATAGTCTCTCTCTCCAATCCAAACCTTTAGGACTAAATAGCTTATCTTTCAAGAGAGGGTAGTCATTGCACCAACCTCACTTCTTTTTTACTGACTCTCTTGACCTCCCCCCTTCCCAGTATAACCAATACAAGGAAAAAAGGTAGAATGCCAAACCTATCATTAAGTCATAGTAGTAAATAGTTGCAAGAAAGATCAGAAACAAAAGGAAATAAGGTAGTTTAGAGTTGATGTATGTGGAAAGCAGAGACTCCCTGCACTGAGCTTGGGCTTCCTGGGGAGGCAGAGTAACAGAAGTGGGGCTCTCTGATCCTTTGTCATTTGAATAGCATTGTGACTGTCCAAAATCCGCCAATCCTTTGGTGTCAGACTTTGCCTCCTCCAGATTCTCAAGAGGTTCACTGACTAAAATCATTGGTCTTTGGAATTTCCCCAAGCTTTTACCTTCTTTTTGTTGGAGAATCGGACCCACGGGACTTTTTCTTCCATTATGTGATTCCATTATTTCTGAAGTTTTAGAAACATCATCAGGTTTAGATATGGCATGGCCCAGGATCTCACTTTCTGGATGGCAAGTGTATTCTGATTTGATAGGAATAGACTGGAGTGTTGTGTTAGTACCTGCTCTCTCTTCAGCAACTAGCCATGCGGAAGAGGGTTCTGAATTTTCAGATTGGCATCTGTAAACTTGACTGCCCTGAGATGTGCTGGATGTGTCTGAAGTAAATGCAGAATGAACAGCATCAAAGTCTGTTCTTCTTGATAATTCTTGAAGCAGCTCAAGATCTTTATTTCCCAGGAATGTTGCTTTGTCTGTTGGTAACACTCCCAAATGTAAATCCAGTTTTGACGTAGTTTTTTGATTGTTTGTAATGACATGTGAAGGTTCATCTATGGATGTTACAATTCCAATTCCACGTTTTTCCTTGTCATATGTCTTCCGAGTATTGCATGTAGATGTGGTTGCCTCCTTCTCCATTTCATCTACATGTACATTACAAATAGCTAAACGTGACTCCCTTTCAAAATCATTGTCATGGATTATACCTGCTGTATCTCCATGACAAAGGGTATAATGTGAGTCATCCTTCCTCCCTTCATGTGGATCAAATGCTGTCTCTTTTACCTCGATGGGCCTGTCACTTCCTGCTGTCTCTTGGGGTAGCTTAGCAATTATTGCTTTTCCTCTAGCAGACATGCTTTCTGGAGTCCTTTCTAATGTTGTCTTAATTATATAAGCTGTAACTGCTTGTGCTTTCTCAGTAATACCCTGATCAGCTAGAGAAGACAGTTCATAGCATTCTGTCTCTTGGCAGGTAAACAATGGTTCTGTAGGAGTACCTTTCAGACTTATCTTGTTATCTCTTTTTTCCCAAACGTCTTTACACTCTGCTTGTTCTTTGATCTGCTTGGCTGTGTTTGTTTCAATCCCTCTTGTTTCTGGCTGACTTTCCAGAACATTCCAATTTTTTTTATGCTGTGTATTCATATTTTGATCTTCAGGTTTATGAGGATCTGATTTTTCCCTTGCAGCTTGTAAAAGATAATCACCTGTCAGAACATTACCATTTCTTGGTGAACCAAGATGAGTAGCTCTTGTTTCCAAAGTGATACCTTTGCCACCTTCTCTCCAATTCAAGTTAGTCAATGCTGAAGGAGAAGGATCTACTGGTGCTCTCCATGTAGTAGCTGTAGTTTCTTTGCTTAACAGAGTTGTTAAGTCTTCATTATTAACTTTAGTCCCTTCATTGCTTATTTCTGGGTGCCCCATTTGTTTCTCTTCATTCTGGAATATCGACTGAAAATTTTTTCTTTGTTTTTCATTAACACCTAGGCATGTGTTCTGATCCTCTTCATCATTGCCCTTGGTGTAATCTCCTTTGCAAGATTCATTTGATTCTCTCAGATTTGTAGATGCCTCTAAACAGAAATCACTTCTTGAATATTTGTGATCTTTTATTCCAGTTTTCTTGCCACCTGCTTCATTATTCTTGTTAAGACCATCTGTCATTAGGTGGTCAGAGGATGAGCATGCTATTTGCACTCTGCCACTTCCATGGGCGGGGTTGGCATTATCATCTAGGACTTCTTGGCTGCAGAGGTTCAATTGCATTAATTTGTCAGAGCTAACATCACCCAGTAATGGCTTCATTTCTCCCACATATGAAGGAATCTCCTCTAAATGTGGATGGCCATATTCATTTCCTGAAGAATAGTTTCTGCTAGGGTAAGAATCTCTCTTTAAGGAGATTTCTTCTGGTAAGCTTGGAGATAAAGGCCTTCTGAATAAGTCAGTATGAATTCCATGATAATCTTGCTTCTTCTCTGACCCCTCAGCTTTATTTGTGAAATTGACTGGATCTGTGGAAAATGCATTCTCTTCATCCCGAGTAATTAATAGCGGTTGATTTATCTTATGGAATAAAAACAAACAAACAAACAAAAAACAATATGATTTTTTTAAATATATGAAAAAGTGAATTTGATTTTATTATCTCAAGTAATTATCTGATAGAGCTCCTCCTCTCAATTCATTTATGGATTTCACACAAACTCTGGAAGTTGGATGTTTGGGGAAAGACCTTTATAAGGTCTGTCTTGGGAATGAGACCAGTGGGAAAGAGGCCCAAATTAATCACACTCCTTCTCAGCTTCCAAATATCACATTGTATTATTCAAACATTCTTGCTTGTCATTGCACTTTTTCCTCACTTAGGATATACACATTGATAGCTCCATGCTAATCAATTAGAGAGCAGCTTCCTGGATGCCCCTTGCTGCATTTATATGTGCTGTAGGTGCCCCCATTACAGTTTCTCTTATTAATATGTTTTCTGCAAAGCCTCTGCAAACTATTAATAGCAAAACGTCACTCAAAGAAAAGTGAGGGAGTTAATGTCTCTGCAAATTCTGTTTTAATGACCCTCTGCCAACTGGTACTCAAATGTATTTGAGCTCTTCAGTGATGCCAACTGTCAGGATTTAACAGTGAGATGCCTGTGTGGTTTTTTTCTTTCCTCCTCATAACTGACATTTGCATGATCTCAATAATTATATGCAAATCTTACATTTCCCCCTTCTTCTCACATAAGGTTCATGTTACTTGTCAACTGCACAGCTGTCTTATAAGCCAATGCCTGTGGGTTCCACAGATTTGGTTGTATTTCCATCTATTATGGAGCTTCATTGTTTTATGCAGTCACGTCAGCATGGGGCAAATTAGCATCTAAATTACAGCTCCCTGTTCATTTATTGGGCGTACACTCTCAGTAACTTCTAAACAAACTTTTATATTTGAGGCTGCTCATGGTAATGAGGTGTATTGGAGAAGTATGTGATTTTCCAGGGCCCTTTCATTATATTCTGTGGTTTGAAAAAAAAAAAAAAAAAAGTGATGTTAACTTTCAGCTGGTAAGAATTCTCACAATGGGTGACAACTTTGTAGTGCCTTAACTTGGGAGCACAGTCAATTGCAGGCTTTAGTGGTGCAGTTGCCATATGTATCACTATCGCAGACATGAAATGCATGGGGAAGGGGAGAGTTCTAGCTCTTTCTGGCTGCAGTACTGACACTTGAAGAGGCAAATATCATTTTAATCTAAGATGATTATGAATCCGTGTATCCCCATGCTGTGAGCTCCAGCTGAATACAATAAATTGCATTATTTGACTCATTCAGTTCTACCTCTCACTGGGTCAAATGTGCCAACTAAAGCATGTCCTCCAAATTTCAGAAGAGACTTGATGTTCATCAAGTGTGAAATTTGTGCTAAGAAATATTAAACTAAGTTGTGCAGTACCAAGTTTGTTTCCTGTTTTAAAATTATGTAGAGCTGGTTATCTTCTTCTTCCTCGGTATTTTAATGTTTTACTGTGATAAAGAATTGGGATTCTTACTTGGGCAGAAATAGCAGAGCAAAAGATTGCTAAACATAAGAATTACAGGCTTGTCAATTGGATGGGACCTTAACCATTTCCTATTCAAGCCCTCTTATTTTACAGACAAGGTCTTGCTAAGTGTACACTTGTTACAAAGATTAGAAGTTCACATCAGGATAGTGCCCCTTGCTTCTAATTCCCACAAACTGCTACTCAGAGCCAATGGCAAAGTGATAGGGAATGAATGTCTTTAATTTAACACTGTGGAGAGCAGAAGCAACGCACTGAAATCAGTGCCTTGTTGCTCGGTCTAGCTGGATAGAGATGCTGGGACAGAATAGGCTATGCTTTCACATTTGCAAATTGTATTAGCAGAGGCCATTGAAAGGCAGGAATTGCAGCATCTTTGAAGCATAAATAGATTCATCTTCTCTAATACCGTGGCAACCAGAACACTTACCATCCAGTCTAATTCCTTTTCATTATGACGGTCATGCTTTCTGTTGATGTCTTCTACATTTTGATGACTGGCTCCCAAATCATCCTTGCCCTCATGAGAACAAATGATTGTTGGGACATAGGCATCTGTAAAGATAATATGATTGGGTTTTAAGTGTAAGGCTGTTCTCATTGCAGACTTTAACAAATATAGATTTTGTTTAATTTTAAATAAATGTTACCTGTGAACTTCAAATTCTCAAACTTATTTTCTTCAGATGTTATCAATGATTCATCTTTACTGCTAGGATTTAGAAAAACAGACATCTGTTATGAAATTACATCTTTTAAAGTATCCTTACACAGTGGACAATTAACAGTAAGATGAATATTGTTTATATAACCTTTCAAAATTTTGTGTTACTGTATGTCATTTTGAATACAACTTAAAAATTTAACTTCTAAATAAATCTTTTAGAAGACACCGTAATAAATTCCAATTCTAGAAAAAAATAATCTATGCAATGACATTTTGAAATGAGACTTTTTTGTGCTTATTACAACATACATAGAGTGAAACTATAAGCAAATGTGTATTGTTCCTTATATACTTTTACCTTTAAATTTGAGGCAATTTTACTTTTTGTTTAAATGTCTACCGTTTATAAACTGATCTTCCATTACTATTACAAAACTGTTTTTTGACATTTCAATAATTATGTTTTATATCCTGTTTATCTTTTATTTTTATTGTTATAGTGATAACTCTCTCTCCCTCACTCCCTAAAAAGAAAAACAAAACAAGCTTACTGAAACCTGAAACTTATGTTCAAAATTTTCATGCATGAATTGACACTAGCCAATTTTAAAATGGAGACTTCAGAGTGCTCATACATAAGCACATAATTTTAAAGTTATTCAGATTGTATATCTTTTTCTGGTGTAGTTTGCATTTTGATTAGAAATTGCAAACACTTTTCCCTGCAAATGTCAGGAGGCAGTTTAATGAGATCATTATAATTATATTTGTCTGTGATACTCAGTATGAAAAATATAATTACTGAAAAATTGCAATTTATGTGCAGTTACTCAGAAGTTGATTTGTGTGTTTTTAAGTTATTTTCTTTTCAAAAATATTTTGTTTATTGCTATTATTATTGGGTGAATCTGAAGTGCATGGCCACATCATATTTATATGGTATGGCACGAATATGGATGTCAGAGAACAACATTTTGGAGCTGATTCTCATCTTTACATGGGTCCTAGGAATTGAGCTCACATCATCAGCCTTGCATACCAAGCACTTTACCCACTGAGTCCTCTTAGTCTTCTAGTCTATCTTCCTTCCTTCCTTCCTTCCTTCCTTCCTTCATTCCTTCCTCCTTCCTTCCTCCTTCCTTCCTCCCTTCCTTCACTGGATATCTCTATTTATCCTAGAATGCTCTATGTAGACCAAGCTTCCATGAACTCACAGAGTGTTAATGTTTGTCTAACTCTCCCTCCCAAATGCTGGGATTAAAGGCTTGTACCTTCATATCCAACCTTCAATTGTTTTTTCCGTATACTTACTTTAGTCATTGAATTTTCTAGAACAACCAACCAAGCAAACAATCAAACAAAAAAAATAAACATTAACAACAAACCAAAAACAAGAAAATGGAAAGTATCAGTTGTATACTAGAGTCCAGTGTAGTTGCACTGAAACTTTTGATACCAATCCAACATGGCTAATTTTATCTCCACAAAAAAACATGTGAAATTTGTAAATTTTTCCATCCTGATTACATGTAAGAATGTATCTTAGTGCTGGGTATTGGTTGTGCACGTCTTTAATCCTGGCAGGAGGCAGAGGCAGGTGGATCTCTGTGAGTTCAAGGCCAGCCTGGTCTACAGCACTAGTTCCAGGACAGGCTCCAAAGCAATACAGAGAAAGCCTGTTTCGAAACAAAAAACAAAAACAAAACAAAACAAACAACAACAACAACAACAAAACCCAAAAGATAAAGCAAAACAAAACAAACAAAAAAGTAGCTTAGTTTCGCATATATTTTTGTTGTTTTGTTTTACCTTTACTGAAAACAATAGTAGTGGGCAGACAAAAAAACTAATGTTGTAGGTACATAAAAATTCTTAGACTATAGAATTTGAAGTACTATTACTGAATTAATCTAAACATTATAGTGTTTAACAAGATCTATAACCATACAATCATTTTATTTTTGTGAAATTTACCTACAAAAGCCATGTGTTTTGCTTCTCTGAGTATAACTTACCTCTTTTCAGAACGTGTAAGCCTGAAACACATCTACCACCTTTGGCTCTTAAAAGTTGTTTACCTCCCTCTTAGGCAAAGCTCTCTGAGCCTTATGAAAGGGATGTGATATAGACATCTTATTAGAGCTGAAAACCATATGGTCTCTTGTTCTTTACACTTTGACCAGTTGTGGGGCTCTGTGTTAATTGCCATCTAACACGCAAAGAGGCTTCTCAGATGAGAGGTGAGGCACATTGACCTATGGGAATTATAATAAGTTATCACATTGACCTATGGGAATTATAACAAGTTATCAATGGTGAGTGACTCTAAGAGAACTATTTTATGGGCACAGCAGGGCAGTTGTACATATGAACTTGTAGGTATCATGATAACATCAACAAGATCTGTGCAAACTCAAGCCAGACAATCTCATCATAAAATGGGAGGTGGACTTGAAATCCCACCTTCAGCAGAGGAGTCATAGGCATTTGATACCTACTAGGAAAAGAGTCTTTGATGGTTTGGCTTTGATAGTTTACTCTCTGGTAAGTAACCACACTCTAGAGAAAGCCCTAGAGCTAAGAGTACACAATCAAAGCAAAACATTGGACACATGAGTTTTTAGAGGGAGACAGACAGACAGAAAGACAGATGAAGAGAGAATAGGAATGAAGTTGGGTGGATAGAGATGTGGGAATTGATCTGGGAGTAATTGCAGAGGAGGTTGAATATAATCAAACCATGTTATATGAAATTTTCAAAGGACTAATAAATTTTTTCAAAGAATGTGTAAACTATTAAAACAACACAGCTATTTCTGTTTCTTATTTGTTCTTAATTAGAATTAGTAATTATTAGAATTTTATTCATAGAGAGAAAAAATTTGCCACTAAACAATATTTTCTTTGCCAAAATACCATCCTTAAATTTTCTAAATCATTTTAATTGCTTCAATAAAAAAATGATTATTTGGAAAGGACAATAATTTCTTTTTAAAAACTCATCCCAGAGACAAATAATTAAGGATGAAACCACCTTATTGTGACTGAATCTTATCAAAACATGGAGATTCAAGAGTATACAGAAAAACTTTTTATTGAAAGATAAATGCAAGAAATAAAATTATATACCTGTGAAATATAAATATTACATAGAACAAATACAGAAAAACTGGTAGAAATAAAAACTCCTAAAAGTAAAAACTGATAAATTATACAAATTAATATTAAAAAGTGGTATTACCGAAGTGGCATATACCATGTTCATAGATAGTAGTGAAATATTATGGATGTAAAAATTCTCTCCAAAATAGATGTATAGATTCAACAAATTGTAGTCAAAATTATGAAGTCAGTTTTCATAGCGCTGTTGTAGACATATGAGTCCACAGAGAGGAGCAAAGAGATGACTGCTCCATAGCTGTGGGAAATTCAGGGGGAACTTGCTTTAAATCATTTTAAGAGTTCTTATGCCCCTCCAAGAGATCTGCCTATCTCTGCGGATCCACTCTGAGTTCCTGCGGGCAAGACCCTTGACCCCCAAATTCGGGCCTCTGCTAAAGAAAGAGGCCTCAGCTGGAGAGTTCCAGTTTCCAGTGAGATCCCACTATCCTGCAAAACCTTCCCAAGTTTCAGCTCAGCCTTTGTCCTCTTCTGCCAGAGGTGAGTCTGGGCCCAATCGGAGCTGCCTGTCCCCTAAATCCTCTACCCCCCCCCCCCCGAACTCCCTGGGTTGGCCCCTGATCTTGCTGCTCCTGTTTCCTGTCCCCATCGAGAGCACCCTTGGAGCTCTGATACACCCACACCCATCCCCACCACGAGCCTGCCCCCCCCACCCTGTGCCCTACCTTTCGCACAGTCCTGCTGCTCTGGTTGAGCACTGGGACAGAGGATGGAACCAACAGACCACCCTACTTCGGAGACTTCTCAGAGCAACTCTGAACAATGGAGACCTACCTATCCACTCAGGACCACCCTTAATTTCCACCTGCTTGGTCTCTGACCCCACCTCCAGTCTTCTTCTGGAGTCCCAGGCCCCTCCCAGAGATCCACCTATCTCTGTGGGACCACTGTGAGTTCCTGCTGGCATCTTCTACTGGAGCCTCATCCTTGACCCCATCTGGGTCCCTGTCTGCGGAGAGACTTCCTACAGAGCTTGGACCACACAGAGCTACAGATATTGAATCTCAGATCCACATAAGCCCATCGGGGAAGTACCATAGAGAGAGGGAAGAGACACCACCAACACCTACTGGAAGAAACTATGGGAAGAAGGCAATACAAGAGAACACCTAACAACAGAAAGACAAACATGACACCACCAGAATCTAGGGAATCTACACCAACTAGAATGGAACACAACAACAAAGCAGAGGAAGCAGAAGGGTACGACTTAAAAATCACCATCATAAAAATGATAGAGGCCCTCAAAGAAGATGTGAGAAAATCCTTTAAAGAAATGGAGGAAAAAACAAACAAAAAAGTAGAAGAAATGAACAAATTCCTTAAGGAAAGTACAGAAAGCCAAGAAAAAACAATTAACCAGGTGAAGGAAACGGTTCAAGACTTAAAAACTGAAATTGAGAAAATAAAGGCAACACAAACGGAAGGAAGGCTGGAAATTGAAAAGCTGGGCAAAAAATCGGAAACCACGGACACAAGCATAACCAATAGAATTCAAGAGATGGAAGAGAGAATCTCAGGCACGGAAGATAAACTAGAAGAAATAGATTCATCGACCTTGAAAGGATAATAATCAACTTTATATGGAAAAACAAAAGACCCAGGATAGCCAAAACAACCCTATACAATAAAAGAACTTCAGGAGGCATCACCATTCCTGACTTTAAGCTCTACTATACAGCTATAGTTCTGAAAACAGCCTGGTATTGGCATAAAAATAGACAGGTAGACCAATGGAATTGAATTGAAAATCCTGATATTAATCCATGCACCTATGAACACCTGATTTTCGACAAAACAGCTAAAATTATACAATGGGGCGAGGACAGCATCTTCAACAAATGGTGCTGGCACAATTGGATGAGGGTGTGTAGAAGACTGCAGATAGACCCATGTCTGTCGCCATGCACAAATCTCAAGTCCAAATGGATCAAAGACCTCAACATCAATCCAGCCACATTGAACCTCTTAGAAGAGAAAGTAGGAGGTACCCTTGAACCGCTTCCTGAACATAACTCCAAGGACACAGACACTGAGAGAAACAATTAATAAATCGGACCTCTACAAACTTAGAAGCTTCTTTAAGGCAAAGGACACAGTCGACAAGACCAAAAGGCAGCCCACAGAGTGGGAAGAGATTTTCACCACTCCTATATCTGACAAAGGGCTGATCTCCAAAATACACAAAGAACTCAAAAAACTAGTCAACAAAATGCCAAATAACCCTATTAAAAAATGGGGTACTGAATTGAAGAAAGAATTCTCAATAGAGGAAATTAAATAGGCTGAAAGACACTTAAGAAAATGCTCCACATCCTTAGCTATCAGGGAAATGCAAATCAAAACAACTTTGAGATACCATCTTACTCCTGCCAGAATGGCTAAAATTAGAAACACCAATGAGGACTCATGCTGGAGAGGATGTGGAGAAAGGGGAACACTCCTCCACTGCTGGTGGGAGTGCAAACTCGGACAGCCATTTTGGAGATCAGTATGGCAGTTCCTCAGGAAAATGGGAATTAGTTTACCACAGGACCCGGCAATACCCCTCTTAGGAATATACCCAAAGGATTCACATCCATGCAACACACTATGTTCATAGCAGCACTATTTGTAATAGCAAGAACCTGGAAGCAACCTAGATGCCCCTCAATTGAAGAATGGTTAATGAAGATATGGCACATCTACACAATGGAATACTACTCTGCAGAAAAAAATAATGGAATCTTGAAATTCACAGGCAAGTGGATGGCACTTGAAGAAACCATCCTGAATGAGGTAGCCCAGTCACAAAAAGAGGAACACAGTATACTCACTCATATATGGATTTTAGACCTAGATCAAAGGATCACCAGCCTATAATTCACACCACTAGAGGAACTAGGATACAAGGTATATTCTAAGAGATTCGTATAAAGTCCCTCACAGAACTGGTAAGGGACAAGTCCCCCAGAGCTCAGGGGAAGTGGGGGGGCAGCAAATGGAGAGAGAAGTAGGAGAAAATGAGGGGGAGGAAAGGAAAACATGTGAGACCAGGAAGATTGAGCCTGGATAGGAATAGAGGACAGGAAAGAGAGAGAGAGAGAGAGAGAGAGAGAGAGAGAGAGAGAGAGTCATACAGAGAGATAAATGACATAAAAGAGGGAGCCAATATTGGTTTGAAGATAAAATTGAACACACAAAAAGGTCTAGAGAACTATAAGACTGCTGCCAACTAACAATTTGAGCTTCCGTGGAAAGGCTACCATAAATGCCTTTCCCGGAGAGTGAGATCAACCACTAACTTATCCATGAAGCCCTCAACTAATGCCTGTTGGAATCATGTATGGGGAGCAAACACCCATACATAAACACTGAGTTGAAGTAGAACTCAGATGCAGAAGGAGAGGACAAGACCAGGGGGCAGAAACACATAGAGACAACTTACCTGAACAAGGAGGAGCTAACAGGCCACCAGACTGAAACCTGGGAAGCCAGCATGGGACTGACCCAGCCCCCCTGAATATGGGTCTCATCCAGAAGGACTGAGCAGTCTAAGGGACCTCAGACAGTGGAGCCAGGATATATCCCTGGTGCACAAAAGGACTTTGCGAACACATCCCCCATGGAGGGATAACTGCCTTAATCTGGAGACAGGAGAGAAGCCCTAGTCCCTACTTCACATGACCTGTCAGACCTACATGACCCCTACTGGATGGCATTCCCCTACATATGGAATTGGGGTGGGGGGATGGGAGGGGATGTGCATGTGTTAGAGTGCATGTGAGAGGGCAGAGAGGGTAAAAAGGAGGGAAGGAGGGAAAAAGAGAGGTAGGGAGGGAGAAGGAATTGGGATCGACATGAAAAATAATAAATTAAATTAAAAAAATTGCTTTGACTCCAAAATTTAAGTTCAAGGACAAGTTACTGGGGAAACGGATTTCTATTTTTGTTTCCCCAGAAAATGAAAATCTGTGGATTCCTTCCAGATTAATGTGATTTGATCAAGCCAGACCACCTGAAACAGAGTATCAAGTGATTCTACATTCAAAACAGCTGGACAATTCAGCCTTACAGACTACAGCCAGGATTTCTGAATCTTCTTGGAATCCCCCATGACAGCTCCCCTTACCAGCAGGAAGTAGTTTGGAAAGAACAACGCCCAAATTCTCAAATATTGTCTATAAATATTTGTTTTCATTTAAATGGACTTAGTTATATAAAATAAATAAATAAATAAATAAATAAATAAATAAATAAATAAAAAAGAATTCTTATGCAGTCTGAACTTTGAAGACAAAGTGTGGCTAAATCTGCAAATCAATTGAGAGATAGGAGTTGTAATTTAGCAGGAAAAAGGTACTAATATCTCAGAAAATAGGAAGAAAATGAGATCTTCAGAAATGAAGACAGAGAATGGATATACGTAAAAAAAATTTATGACAATAGAATATGTGCACAATCCAGGTGGACTAAATTCTTAACAAGTCAACACCCTTATATTTCCTAGGCGTTTTTAAAATATATATGAATATATATAGCAATAAGTATCTTTCAAATAATGAAAAAAAAAGTTAACATACAGGAAAAAACTTAGTTTGGCTCTATTAAAATTTAAACATTTCTAAGAACTTACTTATTTTTGTTCTATATGTTTATTTTGCTACATGTATGTCTGTGAACTGTATGTCACAATGCCATTGGAAACCAGAAAGGAAGCTTTGGTTCCCTGGAACTGGAGTTACAGGTTTTAAAGAACCACCATGTGGTGTCAGGACACCATACCCAGGTTCTCTGAAAGAGCAGCAAGTGCTCTTAATCATTAAGCCATCTGTCCAGCCCCACTATTAAATGCCAACCCTTTGTTCATTGAAAGATTATAAAGGTGGAGCTAAGAGTTGGCTGAGCCATTAAGAGCACTTGCTGTTTTTGCAGAGGACCCAGGTTTAATTTCAGCATCCAACTGTTACAACAACTGAGAACTCCATTTCCAGGGGATCCAACACCATCTTCTGACCTCTGAGTATAACAGGCATGCATGTGTTGTATAGACATGCATGCACACAAAATAATTATATATATATATATATATATATATATATATATATAATAAAACAATGGACAACCAGCATTATTAGGGAGCAAACATTAAAACCAAAGCAAGATGGTAGCATTGATACCTGTTGAACACAACAAAGTAAAAGTTCCAGAGACTGGAATGAGGGCTGGAGACAGACGCTTTCTTACACATTACTGGTGGGAAAATGATTAGTGAGTGCCATTTTGAAAATCAATTTAACATCATTTAAAAGACCTAACATTTGTATACTCTAGCATGACTATATACATTCCTTGGTATACTCGTAACTTCTCTACATGCCATCTGAGATAATTACAGTAAGACTTGAATGGCATTGGTGTCGAGCTGTCAGTTTGGAATAAACATAAATGCATGTTCACAGAACACGAAATAGAGAACTACAGAGTATCCTAAAATGCATATTATATAGAATTAAAATTAATAAAACATATCATCATGGAGTAATATGAACCTATCTTAGCAATGCAGTATTAAATGAAAAACCTAGAATGATTATTTAAAGGATTTTCCCCAAAAGTCTAAAGCTAACTAATGTGATTCCACATGGTTACTAAGGAAGACAAGGCAAGAAAAATAGTGGTACTCAAAGGAAATTTTTTCAGGATTAAAGTTACCTCAGGTAAAGCAATTAATGAGGAAGGAATCCGTGCATATGATTACTGAAAATCTGTCATTGTTTTGCATGGAGTTAATACATTATTTTAAATGCCTAAACAGTTGAATCCTCATTTCAGATATCTCATGAGAGCAAGTGGCTTGTCCTTTGCCATACATCATAAGATATCTGTAAATAAAACACCACTCTTATATTTGAAGTAACACTTAATGACCAATTACATATAAAGAGTTAAATTAAACAGGTTTAAATTTGAAAACAGAGATGAAGACTCTATTGGTTTTTGACAGCAGGATCAACCTACACCAGTACCTCTAATAATGACACAAATAAAGCTATCTTTTACTACATCTCAGATCCCTTTTATGTTCCTGAGAACTTTTTGATCAGGAGATTTTCTTTCCTTTACTCAGAAAAAAAAAAAACCAAAAAACAAACAAACAAACAAAAAAAAAAAAAACCAGCATGTGTTCATCTGCATACATTCTAAGGATTAAATTAATAACACTTCCACTTCCAAAGTTTAGAATTCCAGGGTCAAATGATTAGATGTAATTGTTTAATGTAGGTTTTTCAATTTTAAAATTTGTTTAAAGCTAATTGAGGCTCTTCAGAGCAAGAGTTCATTTCCATTAAATTTTGAGTCATATGTTATAGTCAACCACATTATTTAATCTGTAGGAGCCATTCATTTTTCTATGGATATCAACTATAACAAACATTGAGAAATCAAAGGTAACTAGTATCTAGACTCTTACTCCAGACAAGCAAATAAAACATTGACAAGAATAGATAAATCAACAAAATGTCATAGTTACAATGAGTTGTAAGTATAATAAATAATGATATATTATCTATGGCCTTTGAGACGAAAGAGTTAACATGAAAACTCAGGAGGGTAGGAAAAATTTTCACAGATTGATTCTGAGTTTACTAAGAAGTAAGAAGATTCTTATTTCAGAAGAATAATTTAAAAAAATAACAAGAAGTAAGAGAGTAACATCACAAAATACAATACATCCAAGATCAATAAGACTGTCAGAGTGTTTGAATTATGTTTAAAAGCAGACCATCAACGATGAACCTGGAGTTAGTTTAAGCAAGACTGTGAAATGGTTACTGTATGTTACTTTGCTGCTGGATACTTGATACCACTATGAATCCAGAGGCTGCATTGTTTACTAGAGGAACATGCTTCTAGCTGCAGTGTGTTCAGCCCTGGAACATACTTTTAACCTAAGAGCTTTCTGCTTGAATATCGTAAGCAGGATTAAATAAAGTTCACCTTAGATCTAGAAGCAAAGCAAGCAATCAGTTGATAGGAAAAAGCCATAGAGATGAGGATGAAGTCAGGTGGACAGATGTATACACACACACACACACACACACACACACACACAAACACACATACAGAGAGAGAGAGAAGCACAGGAAGTAGACGGGAGGGACATTCTGTTGGAAGAGTTTTTTTATTATTTTGTTTTTTAATTTGTTTGTTTTTTTGAGGAGGTGTAGGAGAATGCTCTCTTTCTGGAAGAGGAGTCAACTGGGTGTGTTCTCTGCCTCTTTGAGCTATCAGGATTTTACCCCAGCATTTGGCTACGGCGTCTTTATTGGTAAAATAATATGACTTATTTGAAAAAAAAAAACATTACTGTATGAGCAGAATGTCTCTAAATAAATCCCATAGTTGTTATTTTGTTTTTCTTTGTGCATTTTTTTTTTTGAATTTTGTTCTGTTTTTGTCTTCTAACTAGTAGATTCTGGCCAAGGACATTAAATAGGAGATAAACATGATGAATTTATTTTTACAAATTAGCAAGGTTTATCTAATTTATATAGGATTTAGACCTACAATGGACCTTATAGTAAGATAATATGGTCCAATTGCCTTATAGAGAAAATAAAGTTAAAATTCTACAATATTGGCAAAATAACAAAAAGGTAACTAGTGACCAAATTAGAGATGGTCTTGTCCTGTCCCAAGCAGGTATTCTTCAGAGAGGACCAACACCCTTGGAAAGAGCACTAATTCATCCATTCCAAAGTGTCTATCTAGGTGCTAACTTGTACTTAGCCATTGCTAACCATGTCATTTCAAACCAGTAACATGACATCCAGGTTCTTAATTTTCCTTCACAATATCGCTCAGTCCCTTACAGAGTGATTAAATTTGGTAAATTTTGCAACAGAAGGACCTTTAATAAATTTGTTATCACTGACACTATTACTAACAGTGATGTGTGTGTTTACATACTGATGTATTTTACAGAATAGCATTTGATTCCCATCGCTCTTTCTACTAGAAATTTTGTTGTTAGTATCTACTGCATTTCATAACATTCTTATAAGACAAAAACTTGCAGTCAGTGGCATTATACTCTCTTAAACTTTACAAATAGTCTCTCTTTATCACTAGCCCAGATTCCAAGATAACTCACTAGATAATCTGAACAAGCAACTTTTATTTGTATATATCCTCTCAAAAAATGGCTTGCCTGGGTGTCATAGTCCACCTTCCTTCACTACTCTGCTGATTTACTAAATGTGAGAAGGTCACCACCAAAATAATATATCTAGAGATTTGGGGGCTGTTAATCTTCCATTCTTGGGGGTATGATTTATTTTTTTATCATTGTCAAAACATAGCAGTTTTAGGATAATTAATAATAGATTTTTTTCCTAAACAAATGCAATGCCATTGTGCTACAATCTCATATATGTCCATTAACATATTGGAGAAACTTCTCAAAGATTTGTTCAACAAAATTAAAGTCTGAAGTCAGGTCACCAAGTGTCAGGGTGAGTGGCACAACAAGGGTGTCAGGAACAAAACAGCCATTCAGAAGGGGTTAAAAATGACAAAAGCAGTACACCATTTCCAAAAGAGTGTGGGTGTTGAATTTACTACTCCTTCACACTGTTTGAAGATGCACAAAACACAAAACAGTCTAAAAACGACCAGTCCTTAACTCCTTCCTCATCATCTCTCATTTTATGCTAAAAAGCAATTACTATGATATTCTAGATTATAGTCTACATTTAAAGCTTGTGGTCTCATTCAAGTCTTTATACAAAGCTCCCCTGATATTATTTTTCTTTTTGTTCTTTTAAGATATGATGTCCCTATGTAGCCAAGGAACAAAACCTTGATCCTCCTGCCTCAGCCTCCAAATTGCTTGGATTGCTAGCCACCACAAACAGTTCATAAGTGATCTTTTCAATAAAAAAAAATCATGAAGCGTATTCAGCATATCTCTAAACCAATTTTAAAACTATAGAACAACATTAGTATTACACGATGCAGACAAATATGGTAAAGATTATCTGGGTTAAAAGCATTCAGGTAATATTCCTGTCCATGAGTTAGTTGCGGATCCTAGGTATTGAACTATTGCTGTCAGGCTTGGTGGCAGAGACTTTATTTGCTGAGCCACCATTCTTGCTTTTCCAGACCCTTAAATGAAACTAAGATCATTCTGCCTCATGATCCCAATAAGTTATTTTCTTATTTGGACAACATCCAGTTATTATGTTTATATCATTGTATAATCAATTAGAACATTGTATTTCACCATGATACTTCCATTTTAAAACATTGATGCTTTGTCTTTTTTTTTTAAAATGTAGAATAGTCTCAATAGCAAATAAGAAACAACTGAAAGTAACCCTTTGATTTTTTTTTCAGAGCTTCTTCATTATTTCCTAACAAGAAAAATTTCACGTCTAAATGTGTTTGGTCATGTCAGTGAGGTGAGTGCTGGTTATTCCTAGCTCCTGCCCCCCCAGCAGAAGAGACATTTTACATTTTATTATTCTGTCATTGAGTCCAGCATCACACACTGATGGAAATGAAGTGCACTTTTCAAGGCACTGACTGATGAGGGTCTAGTACATCATTAATAGAATCTTGGAAGTTGAGATGGGGACTAAAAAAACATTGTAGGTTGCTTGGGAATGTGATGTAATTACAAGCAGAATTCATGAATTTTAAGTAGAAGACTATAGATAACCCTGGGACTTCTCTGCTACCACCTGCCAATTATATTTTATGGAGAGAAATGTAAATGTCTTTAGGTGATGGATACTAGAACAACTGAAGAATGTATATCAGCAAGTTATCTGGAAAAAAACTGTCTCAAACTTACTGCCCTAAGGTCCTTACTTTATCTAAATACTTAAAAGACATAATTACACCCATGCAGCAGGTAGATGTCAAGAAACCGGTGACTATGGAGCTAAAATCTTGCATGTCTGCAAACTCTCACTACCTATTCTTCAAAATCCCCAAAACTGATTGCTAAGAGCTTCCCATTATCTCCTTTCAAAAATTTTCAGAATGTTGCTATGTGTGGTTTTTCAGAATTAATACATTTCAACTATTATTTCTTTGAGAATTCCATCTCACTTTTTTTGTATAAAGACTAATTTTAGTAGAGGTAGATCTACTGAGTGAGCCATGTTGGTACTTCTGTTAGCATGTTGTTTCCCCAGTGAAGTCTGTAGTGTTTGCATTCATCGTGTAATTTATTTAGTTTCTTAAATATGGTGGTTTAGGAACTAAGAAAGGGCTCAGTGGGCAAAGTACTCCCATGGTATGTGAGTTCAGATCTGTAACACCCACATACAAAATCCAGTTCAATGGTACCTGACATCTCAGTTCTGAGGAAGCAGAGACATGAGGGTCCTAGAAGTTGATAGGTAGCCAATCTAAACAATCAGTGAGATCCAGGCCAAATGAGAGACCCTGCCTCAAAAAATAAGGTGGAGAGGTACTTAATGAAGATACCTCATGCTGACCTTTGTCCTCCACTCCTTTGCAAATCACATGTTCACTCTATCCACATTATATATGTGCACATGCATGCTCACACACCCACACCCACACCCACCCACCCACACACACACATACATACACACACATACACATTCACGTGTTCAACTTATTAGAGTAGCACAGTCTATCATCCAGTTAATTCACTGATTGTCTACCAAAGAAAAGTTCAAGCATCCAGTCATTCCTCACTCCACTAGCTGTTTTAGCTTGATTTCTGGAATCCTGAAGATACAGGCTCTAATGCCAGTGAAGGAATGGATTTGTCAAAGAAGGTGATGGCAAGTAAGTAAAAGAAAAGCTTTTCCCTTCCATGTCCTTCATGTGGGTAGTCACCAGAAGCTGTGGCCCAGATTTAAGGTGTACCTATTCACCACAGAGGATCTGCATTAAAGTTGAATCTTCCCACCTTCAAAAATCTTGATTAAAAGGGGGTCTTTTAAAATTCAAATTATTTAAGGAAAAGCCTCCCACAGATGTACTCAAGCACTTACATATTAGTTAATCTCAGGTGTAATCAAGTTGACAATCAAGAATAGCCATCACTCTGAGAGTGTGGGTGTGAAGCTAGAGCATCAGCTTGCTGTCACCCACCCAAAAATCTAGAATAAGTAAAATCGTTTCCCATTCAATAAATGTATGAGAAGATAAATTACTTAGTGTTTTCACTTTTATTTACTCATTTTTTAACTATGAGTATGGATGTTTTGTCTGCATGTATGTTTGCTGCATGTGATTTGCATATATAAGAGGCCCTGTTTCAAAGAGTCTGATGCAGAGGCATTTAAAGAGGATACCTTATGTTGGCTTGTGTCCTTCCTCCAACCCTTCAGACTGCTGTTTTCCTGGTGCCCTTAGCAGCTAGAGGAGAGTTTAGACCCTGGAGTTAAGGATTGCCAATAGTGGTCATGATGATGTTGAGAGATGAACCGGGATTTTCTGCAGGAACAGCTGGTATTCTTAAATATGAGTACTCTCTCTAGCCCTAGCTCTTCAGCACTTTTTGGATATATTATTGACTTGGTATTAGAGATCTTGTTTAACTTTTAATTAAATGTTAAATTTAAATGTTATGAAGTCTTTCTTTCAAATTATGAGATGTCAGGCCTCTAATTAAATCAATTATGTCTACTATTTCCTGTATATTTTAAAATTATTTCTACTATTAATAATTGTTTTAGTTTAAATAATCGTTTAGTCAAATGTATGTTATGAACTCTGTTAGAATTCAGTTCCATATTTAAGTAATTCCATTTTGTAATCATACTTTCAAACTAGCTCCTCTACTTGTACTAAACATCAGAAATTAATATATCAAGAAAGTCAGGAACCAAGTAAATTAGACTAGACAGATCATATTAAAATCCAAAGAAGGGATCTCTACCCAAACTTGGTTTGTATTTTGGTGCATTTAGAAACTTTTTTAGGCAGCCCTGGTAGGTCTTCAGGCACTATTTCTGAATTTAATGCTTTTGTGAACTTAAGTCACACATTAAAATTATCTTAATGGGCCTTTTTGTCAATTCCTCACAATAGTATTACAAAGGGAAGGGAGGAGATGATACATTTAAAAAGCAAATGAAAAAGAACTCAATGGGAGCCTATTTAGGCTACCTGTTGATGAGCCTGTTAGAGAGTCATTAATATGCGGATCATTGACATGATAGACCATAATGACTCCTCCAGGGACATATCAGTCTATTGTGTCAGAAACTAGTTAGGGATTCATTAATGTGAAGGCTCCTGACTTCTTAATATGCAAATCTTCGATGCAAAGCAATGAGGCATACCTCTCAGATGTCCATATTTTTTGTTACACGTTTTTGTTGCCATCCCCTCACCCACACCTTCTGTGAACTACTCTTTCCCCTTCAATCTTCTGTGACAGATTTCTTCACAAAAGGTACTGTGCTCTGGTGGAATCTACCAGTTCATATTCCTTCTTCCCTCCCCCCCACCCCGCTTTGATTTCAGCCAGGTTTAAAAATGTACAAACCACTTGAAGCATTTTGACTAAATCAGTCAAAATTTAGTGTAAAATATAATTTCATATTTTTCTTCAGTGTCTTAATTGGGATTTTGCTCACAACAGAGCAAACTGGGGAAAGCATCTTTAAAAAGCCATAGGCTTCAG
This sequence comes from Phodopus roborovskii, assembly GCF_943737965.1. Taxonomy (NCBI): domain Eukaryota; kingdom Metazoa; phylum Chordata; class Mammalia; order Rodentia; family Cricetidae; genus Phodopus; species Phodopus roborovskii. The sequence continues at coordinate 3,535,333 of NW_026125444.1, forward strand.
AAATGAGGAATGGAAGGGGGGGGATGGAGTGGAGTCAGGAAAGAGAGAGAGAACAGAGCAGACAATAGCTCAAGGAAAGAAGTAAGAAAGAAGTTGCAATGAACTCAAGAGTAAGTATCCACACTAGCAAGCAGCACTGAACAAAGAAATGAATATGAGGTACACAGTGTCCAGCACACAGGAAGCAAAACCTAAATCAATTCATTGCTTTGGCATTGTGTATATAGGCAACTATACTGAAGTTACTACTGATATTCAAAGGGGATGGAAAATGTCAGAGAAGGAAAGTTTGCTCAGCCTTTGAGCTCATACACCTATGCAATGGTCACCAAGTACTGTGCTGTGATAACATTGTGTAACCCACAGAAAGGAACTAAACTGTCCTTTGCAGCTTTTTCACACACTTCATCTGAGACCTAATGTGCTGCCCATATTCATTTTTTTGCTATTTTACCATATTAGTCTAATCTAAAACATAGTATAATCTTAAAACAGAAAAGAAGGTGGATTTGCTGACATATATACGGAAGCATTTTGTTGCTAATTTCTTTAAAATTTAAAGGAAAAGAGACAGACTTTATGAGTTAGTTTTTAACTCATAAATTCCATATGCCTTAAGACCTCTTATCCTGTATCCACATAAATCTATATTAATCTATCATGAAATACAACATGAAATATAGTCAGCCTATAAAATATAGATTAGGTTCTCACTCCCATTAATAGATTTTACATAAGTTTGGTTTTACTAAAGCTGTTTAAGTAGAAAGTAATATTATTTTAAAATAGGAACAAAGGATCACCAGCCTATAATTCACACCACCAGAGGAACTAGGATAGAAGATGTGTTCTAAGAGATTCATATAAAGTCCCTCACAGAACTGGGAAGGGACAAGTCCCCCAGAGCACAGGGGAAGGGGGGGCAGCAAATGGAGAGAGAAGTAGGAGAAAGCGAGGAGGAGGAAAGGAAAACATGTGCAACCAGGAAGATTGAGCCCGATTAGGAATAGAAGACAGGAGAGAGAGAGAGAGAGAGAGAGAGAGAGAGAGAGAGAGAGAGAGAGAGAGAGAGAGAGAGAGAGAGAGAGGGAGAGCACAAAAGAGGGAGCCAATATTGGTTTGAAGATAAAATTGAACACACAAAAAGGTCTAGAGAACTACAAGACTGCTGCCAACTAACTAATGTCTGTTGGAAACAGGAAAAAAACACCCATACATAAATACTGAGTTGAAGTAGAACCCAGATACAGATAGAGAGGACAAGACCAGGCGGCAGAAACACATAGAGACAGCTTACCTGAACAAGGAGGAGCTAACGGGCCACCAGACTGATAGCTGGGAAGCCAGCATGGGACTGACTCAGCTCCCCCTGAATATGGGTCTCAGCCAGAAGGACTGAGCAGCCTAAGGGACCTCAGACAATGGAGCCAGGATGTATCCCTGGTGCACAAAAGGTCCTTGGGAACACATCCCCCATGGAGGGATAACTGCTTAATCTAGAGACAGGAGAGAAGCCCTAGTCCCTACTTCATATGACCTGTCAGACCTACATGACCCCTACTGGATGGCATTCCCCTACTTATGGAATTAGGGTGGGGGGATGGGAGGGGAAGGTGGTTAGAGTGCATGTGAGAGGGCAGAGAGGGTAAAAGGGAGGGAAGGAGGGAAGAAGAGAGGTAGGGAGGGAGAGGGAATTGGGATCGACATGTAAAATAATAAATTAAAAAATGTTTTGACTCTAAAATTTAAGTTCAAGGACAAGTTACTGGGGAAAAGGATTTCTATTTTTGTTTCCCCAGAAAATGAAAATCTGTGGATTCCTTCCAGACTAATGTGCTTTGATGAAGCCAGACTGCCTGAAACAGAGTACCAGGTGATCCTACATTCAAAACAGCTGGACAATTCAGCCTTACAGACTACAGCCAGGATTTCTGAATCTTCTTAGAATCCCCCATGACAGCGCCCCTTACCAGCAGGAAGTTGTTTGGAAAGAACAACGCCCAAATTCCCAAATATTGTCTATAAATGTTTGTTTTCATTTAAATGGACTTAGTTATATAAAATAAATATATATATATATAAATAATAAAATAGGTAATATTTATTAAAAAATTATCGCCAGCAGCCAATTATACTTTATATTCTGGCTGGCATTAATTTCGAGTCTAAATGCCAGAAAACACCTAACCATTGCTTATTCTGCTAAGGCTCCAGACTGGAGTATAGAAGTGCAGGTTTAGATTTTATGTATATGAGCATGATGATTCAAGGGAAGAAATCTGATTAGAGGAGCTCACACATCAAACACTGGTACTCTGTCTGTATACGTGACATCAGGTGGCTTTAGGGAAGATCAGAAGGAGCTCATAGTGTGAAGATAGGCCATTGACCTAAACATCTTAGGTCCTACTTTGAACAGAGATTTTCATTACCAAGAAATCCTAAGAAAATGAAGTAAAGAAAGCTGAAACGGAATAAGGTTGGAATATGTGCAATAACAATATAGTGCTTAAGAAGACAGGGTGAAATGCTAAGGAAACTTGAACTCCACACTGAGATTGTTGATGTTAGCAAAAGAGCCTTTTTGTTCCTGAGATGCAGTTAAGTTGACAGAAGTCTCAGCTACATACTTTGGGTAGCAATAGAGAATTCGCAATCATCCATGTAACTAAGTCTGCAAGTGGTTTTGAAAGAACTCAGTACTCATGCTGTACACTCATACTGATGCTGGATAAATTTCAACATGCATTCAAAACAAGAAAATTTAGCACGTGCCAGACATTAGTCTTTAGAATTGAGCCACAAGCTGAGACAGACATTGGAGTTATTACGTCAGTGTGAAGTTTACAAGGGAATAAAAGGGGAACACGACTACTGCTTTAAAATCCCTTTCAGGGTTGGGTGAGACAGCTCAGTGGGTCAGAGTGATGGCTGTGCAAAGCATGATGGCTGGAGTTCAAATCTCTAGGACCCACGAACGATTCTGGTTTTATCTGCACACCTGTAGCAGCTCCAGCACTGTGAACAGAACAGCGGGACTCAGGGGCTTGCAGGCTGCCTCACAAGCTCTAGGTTCAATAAAAGATCCCATGTCAAGGGGACAAGGCAGAGAGAGAAAGGGTAGGACATCTGAGGCCCTCCTTGAGACTCCACATATGCCAACTTCCCATGTGCAGAAGTTAATTTGCAGGCATGCACACACACACACACACACACACACACACACGTGCGTGCACACACAAGCATAAAAATAAAGTTTACAACATTTCAACCCACATGTATATGTTTCATGATTGAGGTAGCATGTACTTGTACAGCCCAAGCAGCAATAATAATAAACTAACTACATCACACATGGTGAAGTAGTGTGGCTAGGCAAGGAAACAACAGTTCATCTGAGATGGGAAGGTCATTCTGATTATGCAGATGAGCCAGTCTGTGCAGTGGAAGCCTAAGGTGGCAGGAATGACTTTATGGATCTCCTTTACCTAGGTTAAGGGAAACAATACGAATATATATATATATATATATATATATATATATATATTCATATATATATATATATATATATATTCATATTCCTACTTCTCCTAAAAGCAATACTCTCATAGATATCACAGCCACTCCTTTCACATAATATTGTTTGAAGGAGTGAGGGTATCTAAACCTAGATAGAGAATGAATTTCAGAACTATTATTTTCGATTGAAGACATAGCATAATTGGACCTTACATAACTGATACATAGTGACTTTGCACTTTGTTTTGACTACTCAGATATCTTTTGGCATCTAGCAAATACTTCACTCTCCAACCCAAATGTAGTTAACATTTTCCCTCTTATGAAATGATCTAACTGATTTAAATTTGTTTTTAACACTTCAGTGTCGTAAGAAAACAAACAAAAAAACCCACTACTTCCGAGAAATTCCTTTTATTTTTAGATGAAAATTCACTTCATCATGCTAGGTAATGCTCGTATTTCCTAAAAGAGACTCCTTTCCTTTTTCCAACTTGCTGCACAAATAGACATCACTGATAAATACAAAGCTTATCCCCTGCATTGCTATGTTTCATGGACCTTAATGCTGCTACTACTCATGTATACAAATGTGACATTTTTCCAACATTACATTTCATATGGATTTCTAACTTGCACAGGTTAACAGCCTTATTCATTTTCAGATACTACAACTACTAACACATTTGGGATATTTTTAAAATTAGAACTCAATAGCATTTCTACCCTTTGTTTACACTCTGTTCAACCTTGCATGTATCAGAATCACGTGGAAAGCTTTAAAAATTTCCTTGTACATAGAACTTGTCCCAAACCAACAAAATGAGAAGTCTTCGTAGCAGAACCTAAGCATGGATGCCTTAATATTCTTTTAGTGCAGTAAGGTTTGGGAAGCATTGGTTAGCACTACCCTGTATTAGCTTTTATTGTACGAAGGTGAGATTAGGATGAAATTACATTAGTACAGCCAAAATCTCTTGTTACTGAGGTCTTTTTATAGGGGTGGGTATGTAGAACAGGGCTAAACATAACCAAGTGCATTAGTGTAGCAAGACAGTCACTTTGTCCCCATTTGTGGCACTGACCACACCCATTGGAGGTGGAGACTGGGGTGGAAGTGACCTGGGGAACTAGGTCTGAGGAGGAACCTGGGAGCTCTCTCTTGCTGACTGAACAGGGAGAGGAGAGCAGGAGAGGAGAGCATCCGGTGGAACCTGCTGGTGTTCAACTGTCTAGGCTGTAAGTTACTTCTCCCTTAATAAACATCTATTCGGCCTATCTGTTTATCCTGACCCTTATTAAACCATGATACATTAGTGTTGATTTGAATTGTTGCTATATCTCTGCTACTAGTGAATTTATAAAACATTAATTTTAATTTGTCGTAAGAATCACAGACCCAGAGAGGCTAGGTAACAATTTGGGCTCAAGGGGGGGGGGGTGGGTATTCATATCTCCCTGGGAAGGGAAAACAAGAGATTTCATGGGTTGAGCAGAGTGGATCTTGATGGGAATGAAAGGGATCAGGTGAGGGCCTGGATGGAGTACTGAAAGAGACTATTGGAAGGGGGAGGCATCTCAGGGTCTTGTGGAAAACTTGTAAGAGGAAAACTCCCAGAAATCTACAAGTATGACCCCAAATGAGACTCCTAGCAAGAGGGGCTTCATAGCCTAAATAGGCTACATTGGTCATGTCCTGTGCCCAGGGAAGACTTCCAGTGGAGGGACTGGGACATCAACCCAGCCATATAACCTTCTACCTATAGTCTGCCCTGTCTATAGGATGTGCTGAGGTAAGGGAGGCACAGAGATTGTGGGAATGGTCAACTGATGACTGGTACAGCCTGAGATCCATGCCACGAGAGTGAACCCACCCCTGACACTGCCTAGAGAGCCAAAAATCCAGAGGCAGGGTGCCTCAGATATCTAAGATAAAACCAAACGACTGGAAAAAAAAATGTCATTGTAATAATGCCTAACAATATTCTGGTATATTCATAGTTTGGTACCTAGCCCAGTGGTCATCCGAGAGGCTTCGTCCATCAACTGGTGTAGAAAATGATACAGACCCACAGGCAAATATTAGGCAGAGCTAAAGGAATCCTCCTGAACAGAGAGAAAAATAATTGTAGAAGCCAGAGAGGTCAAGGATATGACAAGGAAAACTATAGAATGAACTAACCTGGGCTAATAACAGAGAATATTTTTCAGTTTTGACAGTGATAATGTCTTTACTTTTGAATGTTCTGGCTGGCTAATGAAGTGTACAAATTTACTTTTTCTTTCTTCTTTCTTCTTCTTCTTCTTCTTCTTCTTTTTTTTTTTTTTTGCTATGAAATTCTTGAATGATTGTTGAATTAAACACACACACACACACACAATTAATCTAAGCATTTTTTGATGAATCAATGGAATTGATAGGAAAGCTTCTATAATAACTTGAAAATTGAGAAGTTTGGGATATTGGTTAAAGACCAGAGAAAATGTCGTTACCCATATTTTACGTGAAATATTCCCTTAAATGTGAATAAATACCTACAAATTAAACTATCAGCATTATACATGAACTTGCATTCAAGCCATTATACTGCATGTTCCGCCTTTTTAAACAACTGTCACCTCATCTCTAGTCCTGTCACCTCTAATTGTTTCTTTTATGAGATCAAGGCTACTAGAGTCCTTGGCAATATGCTTTATGGAGCTTGCATTTACAGTAATTGTTTGGCAGTTTGCCACTGAGTACAACAAGTAAAAAATATTTTGCTGGCCAGATTCAAATCCTTACAAACATGGCCTATTTTATAATAAGTAGTAGTTTTCAACAAATACTGATGGCTGTCTTCTACAATTATATACTTATAAATCAGTATTGTTTCCTCACTGTATAAAAACACAAAAACAAAATATAAATTCACTGAGATACAGGTGTGTAATTCTTCCTCTTTTTATACTTATTTATTCTACATCCAGACCACGGCTTTCCAACCTCTCCTCCCAGTCCCTCCTGACAACCTCCACTTGCCCTGCCCCTTGACAAAAGGGGAAGAACTTTTCCTGCCTCAACTTGATATGCCATGCTTTGTTCAAGCCCATGGGAGGCCTGATGTTTTCTGAATGGAGACAGATGAGAAATGGAAGGAAAGGATAGTAAATGGGAAGTGCTGAGCTGGGGGGGGGGGTGGTGGCTCAGAGGAGAGCAAGATAGGAAACTGAAGCTGGTATGTAAATTAAATGAAAAAAAACAGGTTATTAAGTAAAATAATAAAAAAGCACAAATGGTCTCTACTTTCTATAAAAGTCCCTCCATCCTATTTCTCCGATGTGTATTTCTATATCTGCCTGTGAATTTCACTGGATAGGTTTCATTCCATGTGGCATATGACATATCAATACCAAATACTATTGCATTCAGATAATATCCTCTAACAAACATATTTGAAGACAGAAACATATTTGAAGATAGTAGTTATGGGTAAAAGAAGGACTTCATGAATACTTTATGAATGATTTCTATAGTCTATGATGGCATTCTGAAAAAATACAAACCTTAGATACAAACTCCACTTCTCATCTTGTATGTTCCCTGAGTGAAATTTTTTCCAATGCAAAATGAAGCTGGATCTGTTTACTACAATATATGGATGATACAAAGGAGATAAAATACACAGTCCCTAAATTTATGTAAATAGAAATTTATAAATTGAGGAAAAACAGGCTAATCTACCAATGTAGCAAGAGTAATTATAAACTGAAGTCCATTGAATATATTTTATTAATGAGAATAAGACTACATGGCTTTTGTCTCTATCAAGTTCTTATAAATGTAACATATCTTCATGCACAAAGTTAGACTAATGAAATAAATTTGTTCAAAATGACCAGGAGTAATCAAGGAGTTCTACAGGAATTGAGAATAGATACAAAGAGCACAAAATAGCCTTTTTAATCATGTTGGCATAATTTTGATGATAATTACAAAATCTTAACTTCTTCAGATAGTATATTGTGTCAGAGAAAAATGTACTTTAGTATGCCATGTTGGTTGAACAGCCACTAATCCTTAGGAAAAGCCAACTCCATCTAACTCCATATTTTTCTTAGCAGGGTCTTTACATTTGTTTGTTGAAAGTTAATAAGATACTAACAAAACGTATGTCACAGAACCTCAGGTATGATAATCTCAGAGACAGACTACAAATGTTACAGTTGGTCCCCTTGAGATTTATTCATTGTCTTAGTTTCTTTTACAGGATCCCATAAAGCAAACATAACCCCCAAGAGAGTTGTAAGTAATTCTAAGAAAATGATGTCCCCTTTCCCAATAGGTGGGATGAATGGGTTTTTGGTTTTTCTCAAGGATGTGGTTAATTGTTACCTCTTTCGGGTTGGTTATAAGATGGATAGGGTTGGGGGTAAAATATGAAGTTCAGACTCAGGAATCATTTTGGAAAAGAATAAAGGGGAATGGATAGAATATAGCTAGATTATTATATCTATTTGTAAACTATTTTAGCAGCTATTAAACTATAGACAACTTATATTGATATAGATTCTTGTATATTGATATATATGTAAAATTAATTTTGTATTCTTGTCGTAGATAATTTGTATATTGTTACTAACTTGAAATTATATTTGTCATATTGTGTAGGTTCTTTCTGTTTACAATGGTTTTGTACACAGTGTACATTATTTTTATTATATTGTATGTATGTATTTTTCTACAGATGCTTAAGATATTTTGAATCTTGATACCAAATTAAGGATATTTTGTCATTTTGCACTATAGAATTCTACCTCTGATCAATATATTTACATATACATGTATGTAGTTCGAATTTTGAGATCATTCTCCTCATTCCGCACATCTGCTTAATGGTTATTGTTATATGGGAAGCTTCAGTCAGTAAACCACATATGTTTTTGAGAATTACAGGTTATAGTCACTCATGCTTCTCACTAGCTATGTTAGTCAGGTACTCCACATATTCACGGATGTACTCAACATAAATATTTGATCTTCAAATACTTCAAAGACTTACAGGATATGGCATTTAAATGTATTAATAATTTAGAACCCCATTGACATGAGACACAATTGCTCCTAGCAGCACCTCTGACAGTGGGCACTCTGTCCTAACTGGACAAACAGGATATAAGCAAAAAGAAACTGCTGAACCTTGCCAAGACAGAGTAGTACAGTTTTTCAGATTTCCTTGCATCTGATGATGGTTTGTCAGATATTCTAGGCCTTAGCCAAAGTTGAGAGCTTGGGTGACTGTCCAGGCAGCCAACTGTTTCTGTCATTATTTGTACATTTGGGACGTTTCCTGTTTGAACTTCCTGCTTACTCAGGTAATATTATTTTCGTTATTAGATCATTAAAGAAGTTAAAAATTAGATAGTCTTAGATACTATCCTCTCATATCTTAGCTAAGACATTCATCTGCAAGATTTAGACTCCTCAGGATAGGACAGCTGTTGGAATAACCTCCTTTATTTGCCTACCACCTAAAGGTTGGATATGTAGTGTGTGTTTCTTGTTTTCTGATGTTTTTTTGGTTGCAGCTCTAATTTATCCTTGTTTTTTGTTTTTTTTTTTTTTTTTTTAACCTTTTCTTTCTCCTAGAAAATACTTGATATTTGTTCTTATTGTATGTAGTTTTATATTAGGTTTAGAACCTGCTTATTTAGACAGAAAGGGGAAATGTTATGGGGATTCTTTCAGCCAATAGTCTTTGTGGTACTGGCCCCTTCAGGGCTGGCCTTGGAGGCTATGTGTGGGCTGGGAGAAAGTGCTGGGACTCTTGGCTTGTGGTCAGAAGGCAGATGGTAGCATCCAGTAGGTAAGTGCAAAAGACTTTAGTGATTCTCTACCTTGCTTTGTCATTTCTGGGTTATTTCCCAATAAATACTGACTCCCTTTATTCTGGGAATACATCTACAACATGTATTCAAACTATTTCTGCTTGAAGATACATTATCAACTTACCCACATAAGGATATACTTAGTCACTTTAAATTTTATCTGCTCTACAGAACTTTGGAAATTTAGTCATCACAATCTTCAATGTTTTACTTGCATAATTACATTCTTGAAGAAAATTTTATTTTAAAATTGGATATCTGTAAATTAACATATATATTATTCTAAATTACTACCTATTTTCTAAGAAGTTTTACATTATTCAAATACAGCATGTTTTGTATAGACTGAAAACTAAACTAAATGATCTCCTGAGATATTTTTAAAATTTAATTTTATAAGATGAAGTCTTCCCTGAGTTGCAGAGGACATGATGTCATAACAGTGCTATTCATTAATAACTCAGTGATGGACTGCTGGACTTGGAAGCCTCCTTAGCCAGCTGACACTGATCCACTCAGTGCTACCAAATCTTTGGGTTTGTCAATACCAGGTCCTTTTAACGGTGATGCCATTCACACCTTGTCCAGCTGATGGGTTAATGGGTTCATTCTTCGTTGACACTGAATTAAGCCACTGTAAACTAGTTTACATGTTTATTATCTCAGAACTCAAAGGAAACATCTAAAATTACTGAGGACACTAAATGTGGAAAATAGCAACCAATGATAAAACAAAACATGTCTGCCAAAATTAAAATTTAATCTTAGAGATGCCAGTATTCAACTGAAAGCCAGAATAACTGAATGACTAAAAATGAACTGTTATGATAGACATATTACAATCACTGAACTTCCTTTCAAACATATTGCTAAATAACAAAGTATTCCCAGAAATGAATTAAGAAAAAAAAAAAACTATAGACACTTGGCATCTTTCAGAAATACTCTGTCTGAAAGTGAAGGGTGGGATTTGATGGATTCTCCTGCAATTTAACTCAATGAAAATTATTCAGAACCATGTTCTATAAACCAAATGTGCTGCTTAGTGGTAGAGCATGAGTCAAGAATGCAACAAGACCCTTTGTTTGAGCAATCAGTACTGACAAAACAAGGCATGTGGAGAAAAAGTATAAAATCATTTAATTCTGTGTTATATTATTATTATAAAAGATGACCGTAATATTATTTACACTAAACAGAGTAATTACACTCTTGTGTTAAACGATGTAGAACTTTTTCTGTTGTGCCTGGATATGATTATTTCCAATACTTAAGCTGTTTCAATACTTTGTAAAACTATAAACCTTAATGTCCAAAAGCAGATGTCAGCATTGTGTTTTTTCAGTTTCATTTCATTACCTGAGCAATGTTATGTGGTTTGTAATTGGGCAAAGACATTTACTGAAGTCTTTAAGAATGGAAACTTGGTATTCCTATGCAAAACTACAGTTAGTAACTAGGATTCATGGTGGCCGAATTATGTGAAATAAGTCAGAATTCCACTGTAGTGTTGGTATTCTGGTTCTGTCAGATAGTGAGCAGATGTTTGTGTCTTTCACTATTCAACAAGATTTTACAAACATCAATTTGAATGTAAACAATTTTGACCTTAATTGCTGCTAAAAGATTGAAGGTCATCACTCAAACACAGGACAATTTTTTTTTTTTAGAGTATTAGGATAGTGTGTATAGTTGCAGTCTGAATACCACTTGTAGCAAACACTGAACATACAGAGGATGATGAAAGGAAAGAATATCAAACATTGTTAGACGTTTTGTCTTTGTAAATGAACAGTACAGAATATTAATACAAATAATTAGTTTAATTTCAATTTGGTCCTTAAACACAAAAAGTTATGATTAATCCTTCAAAACAAATCACAACAGGAACATGTTAGTTAAGGCATCAGAAGAGAGCCTGGACAGATTTTAACTGTGTCTGAGAAAATTTTTATTCCTTAAAACACAGAGGTGACATAAATGATGCATATTTTTTCTCTGAATAAAGAAATAACATAATTTTCAAATATAATCCTACAGTAATAATCACAAATAGACAGTAAGATGATGTCTGTGTAGAGTTGTTTGATCCAAAGAGGATCTTTTTGTTATAAATCATTTTAAAAATGACATAACCTTCAATTTCTAAGAGTTAATATTTCCATCATATACATATATACATGTGTGTTGTGTGTGTGTATTGTGACCAAACATGTGTGTGGAAAGTAACACACATATACACACACACATATATATATGTAAAATTACATATCATATATAGATATATACTAACTATATTTATATAGATATTTATATATATATATATAGTAACCTACAAGTTGATGAGATTTGAAAATCATTTCTTCCACTGAAGCACAATCTTGAAGTTTCCTCGTTAGTGTCAAGATCTTATTGAATGTGACTAATATAGAAACTATTTATTTTGCCTTGGGTGGTGGCAAAAGGAATAATAATGAGGGGAAAGCAATTTGCCATTAACCTTAGACACAGAGCTAGGCCACATTCAAGATGGTAAACTGTGTAATTTATCACCAGTGCCACTGAGATTACATTTTGGAAAATCTCCAAATGTCAGCAACTTGGTTTGGTGAATTGTATGTGATTTAATATGCTTCTTATTGCAGCTCTGAAAAAATAGTATTATAATCCCATTTTTTAATCATTCTTTTTTATTTTATTTATTCATTTATTCTTTCTCCCTCCCTTCCTCCTTCACATGCCCCCCCCCCAATCACCCTCCCATCCCATCCTCCTCCCAATCTACAGGGAGGGTGATCCAGGAGGGATCAACAAGATCTGTCAAGTGATTTGGAGTAGGGACTAGCCCCTTTTATATCTTAATAAAATGTAGGCAAGATGCAGTTTACTGAGTTTAAATGGCAACTAATCAGAGAGGAAGCCAGATGTTGCTTTCTATTTACTGGTTTGAGAAGCCAAGTACACAGGAATGCTCTACACAAAACCCTTGCCACAATTATCCATGCAAATCTGCCTTGCACCCAACAGCACTCTGAGCTCTAAAGTACTCCATTTGCATTATCTCATTCAAACTAAAAGATCTCTGTGTAACTGATCTTGGTGAGTATAAGACAACACTTATGAAAAACTTCTGTTCTTAAGAGAGGGAGAAGATAGGCTTGTGTATGTGTGCATATCAGACAAGACCACTACAGTAAGGTGTCAAAGTGCAGCATGTCTTTTTAAGTCCGGCAGGACTGTCAAACTCACCTGAAGTTTGCTCTAAAGTCACTCTGCATAAATTAACCTTATTGGTGTTTGGGGTAAAGTATAGGAATAGATCGAAAAGAAAGTGAAAAATTACTTCACGGTATAACACCATATGTTGGGAAATAGTAGTATATGTAGTTCATAATTTTGCTGTTCTCTCTAAACACACAGGTGGTAGATGGCCTTCAGTAAAGAAGATAGATGCTCAGAACAGGTACTTGAGATGTGGCTTCAACACAGGTTAAATACAACTTCAGGACAACGCCCTTCTCACTTCTTTTTGCAGAAAAAAAAAATCACACTCATCTAATAGTCTAGACTTATAAAGGTGCAGACTTCTACAACACCAGGAAGCCATGGAGCTTTGGTGGGTCTCCAAGGACAGTCAACAGGTTGGCCTCTCACTGTCAAGCAGCTGGCAGCTCTCTGCACCCTCTTGAGGGGCCTGTGCAGCTGTGTTTTATGTTTCCATGTGGCCTTGCCAGAGGTCCCTCCCCTTAAACAGGATCAGCTTCCACAATTAGTGTGTATTCAAAATGAGCTAGGTATGGAACACATTAGGTCCCAGAGGCCTCATGGAGCTATTTACACTGCTTTGGACTATTTCCAGTATTGCAGACTATTCGGGATGTGTAAATTAAGGAAGTCTCACAGTCCAATGGCTGTGACTGGAACATATACCATAGCTTTAGCTCATGCCTATTTTCTAGTGCTTTTCTTGGCCTCATTCTCGCAATTTTATTGTTCTGAAAGACAAATGTTCTGTATTTTTAAAGCCACACTTTATAAAAAAATTTCTCTTTCCTTTTCCTCCATGTGCCCAGTTCTATTTCTCAAGCATGAAGAAAAGTGAAGACTAATCATTCATTTCTTGGCATTAAGGCCACTTGGGGCTTTTATTTGCATTCACCTGGCCAAGTCGTAAATACCATTCCACACCTATGCATACTGTTTCTTTAGCTAGAATAATGAATTGATTTCACTTAATAAAATAAAAAGCCAGGTGAAGTCATCTTGTGTATAATGGAGAACACACATTAGACAGGTGTGTGGGAGAGAAACAAGGCACCAGGAAGGCCATGCTTCTAACCTTGAAGTCTAAAATGCCCAAGTCACAAATATTTATTTGTTTATCTGTGGCTTCCATTACATTGCCAGAGCATATGAAATTGGCTTTGCTGTTTTTTCTCTCCCACACTCCTCTCTGCCCTGTGAGCTGTTTTCTCTCAGAGTTTCTCCATATCTTCATAAGCCCAATGCCTCACTTATCGGTTTGTTACTGTTGCTTAGTAACGTAAGTGCTGACACACTAGTCACAAATGGACAGTCAGTGAATTCTTTGGGAAACTGGACAAGGAAATCTTTGATGTCAGGACAAACAATGCAAGTCGAGGAGGTCCAGAAATTTAGATGTCAGATGAAGACTTGTTGCTGATGATGGTGACAATTCTGAGAGCTTTGGTTGCTTAACATGTATGCGTTCAACATTTATTTTCATATTTCAAATGATATAGAGCAATAAGCCTCAAATGAACATAGATGACCCATACCAGAGAAGACATTTACAACATCCAAACCGAAAAAACTTTCCACAAAGAAAGAATCAGTCATGTGTGTATGATTGGCATAACAGAAATCCTTCCTCACTGAATGTGTGCCAGCAGTTCTATATTTATTAGAAGGGATTATTGACACTTTCAAAAAATACAATTCTGGGACAAAGATAGCGAATTAACTTTGGTATTAAGAAAAATTGAAACTAGTTGTTACTCCATGCCCTAGGAGAGCCTAATTTTCATTTTTACTCTGAGTTATTTGGCACACTCTTCTTTATGTAAGAAACAAAAGCTCGTGTATGTTTCTATTCAGTTTTTAATCTCATAAGAGAAATGTTCTACAAATCCAACAGCATAAGAAGCATAAAATTCTTTGTAAAAGACCTTTCAGATCTTACAACCATTTTGGGTGTAAGACAGGTATTTTGGAACCATAATTTTTTTCATAAAATGAGTACAAGTTTATTTTAACCATGGGTGCATTTTAAATAATACTAATGGTGTAGCCCTCTTCTTTTCCTAACCAAATTCTTCCCAATTAAATTCAACTGCACTATTCATTTAGAAATTTGATAATGCTCTCTTGTGCAAGTTCTAGGAATATTTGAAAGCCCATTGCATATAAATTATATCATGGAAAAGCTGTATAAATATTCTATTATGGCACATGCTGTTCTGAGGATCTGTCAGGATTTCCTTTATACACTCCATCTTGAGTGGTATATAAATCAGATGTAAAAATTCATGTTGGACTGAAACTCAGCACAGAAAGCCTCCTCCAGCAGAAAATGCTCTCTTCAGAATGTGGTTTGAATTATGTTGGCCATTTTTAAGTTATAGAAGTACAGAAAATGTATTTGTGGTTTTGAAGAAAAGAGGTTTTTCCATTTTCATAACTCATTAGGAAACTTTACAGGCCTTCAGACCATTTTGTGGTTTAGTTTTTCTCAGTTATTTTTTTCTCCAAAGCAATATTGAAAGCTGAGCGGTGTCTGCTATGAATTGATCATTACTGTTTCAAATACAAAGGTGTATGTGAGTATATGTATCCATGAAAATGTGGCTAGAGTGCATGATTGGACCTAGGCCTATCAGGTGCCCATTGTTTACTTTGGGTACCAAGTGAAATATGGTCTATCACATGAAGTCCATCTGAACTCAGTGTAGAACATATGCTTGACATTGTGAAGCTTCATTTTTAACTCACAGATAAACCATGGGAGTTATATACTGCTTCTTTGGCCTTTTTTTTTTTTTTTCGTTTCTTAAATTCTGTTGCTCTAACATGCATCACAAGAGACTGGCTTCATGTTTCAAATGTATTCAATAATTAAAAAGATACATTTTTGTTTAAATGTTGCTTTGAATTCATTGAATTATTTTTGTGTGCAGATGATGTTATTGCGTATTATTTCAAACACGTAAATTTTTGATTTAGCATATATAGAAGTTATGATTATACTGTCTCTTTTATTATAAACTAAAACCTAAGAAACTTTCATTTGGAGTGAGAAAGTCAGCATAGCTCACATAGTAGAGTAAGCTTCTTTCAAGTGACTTGAACATAAAATTAAAACTCATACACTTCAGTTGCTTTAACTTAGGTTAGCTTTAATTCACTAATCCCTTAGACCAACAAATTTCAGTATAACTACTTAATGCTTTAAACACATTTAAAACACAAACTTGTTAGTATTTTCTCACAGTAACTTTTTAAAAGTTTAGTACTTGGTTTCTGAGTGTTTTCATTCTTTACACAATTCCCTCTTCACATCCTTTACACAATTCCCTCTTCTTTAAATTATTTCTAGTGAAGTTACTGAATTATTTGTTTGGGGATAGTTAGGATGAATCACTCTGAAAATAATCAAACATTTGCCTGTTGCTACAAGGGCAATGGGGGTTTTTGCTTTGGGATTCAGTGAGGAGCAGAAAGCAGTCTGCATGCTCTTGAATGTTTTATCTGTTAACCTAGTGTCATGGAAATTAGCCAGCTCAGTACTACAGAGTGAGCTGAAGGCTACTTCTGCCTTTCCACATCAACAGACAGGCAGGGTTACTAATGAGGGGTCATAACCCCAAACTCTAATCTGTAGATCTGGATTTCCTTATTTCTATTTGGGTCATTTTTTTTTTTATTCTGCTCCACTTACTTTTACTAAATTACACTAATTTGTGTTCCACAATGTTACACTTGCTATAATTGTAAAATGTTACATGCAATTTATATATCATTACAATTATCTTTTTGATAGTTCATTATTGGATTAATTTCTCTTATGATTTAACCTAGTATACCTTACTCCAAACATCTTTATATAACTCACTCAGTCATCTAAATCACCATTGCAGCTTTGGAGGGAAAACGTATACATTTTCTGAGCACTGGGTATATACTGAAATAAACTTTCTATTAAGTATGTTTCAGAGTAAAGTGTGAGCATTTAAAAATCATCAAATAAATATACCCTAAATAAAATAATTTCATAAACAAAGCCTCGATAATTAAAGATTTGAAACCAAGCAAATAATATATACACCAACTAACACTGTATTACATACTCATTTTCCTTAATTTATACTACTATAGTTCTATCATTTAAAGAGAATTGACCTGCTATACCTGACAACATTTTTAATAAGCAATCAACAGATTTTTATGTTTGTTATTCCTCATAGTATGCAAAATAATGACATTTTAGAAATGTTCGTGTATGTAAAACATTTCCTTACCTTGATTTTACCTTTAAGCAGCCTTTTATTTGTCTATTAGGAGTTTCTTCCAATGGTTTCACAGACTCTGGCTCTTTCTTTTTCTTTTGACAAACCAATACATAATTGGTGCCATTATTATTTGACCAAAATGTACCAACAGAAGTTTCATAGCGTATACAAAACTCAACTTTACTTCCATCTTTTTGATAAGGAGGGACCAATGAAATCTTAAAAGAGAACTGGTCAGTTTCACCGTCACATGAGTTAGGAACATATTCTGCTAAAATGTCATAATGTGTCTGCCAGTCATCCAAGGACATGCGCACATATACTAACTTCTCAAAAGAAAGGTTCAGAACTCGAATAATGCCCTTCACACTTGTCGACCCAGGGAGGTATTCAGTCGACTCCAGCATTGCTTTCTGAACTTGAAGATGTTCCATAAGCTCTTCTTTTGAAGGGGGCAAATCAAACAGTGGAGACAAAACATATTCTTCTGTGTGGAAAATATCCCTGCTTAAGCCAAAATCAGTTGAAACACTTGGTAATTCCCAGCAATCAAATTCTTTAACGGACACAAGACTGAATCCAAGGCTGTCTGCAAAGGAAACCCTCCGGGATGCTGAAGCTGGGGTGTCCAGGTATGTGTCTTCAGAAGATCCCGACCCTCGTCTGCTTGGCTGAGGGGAGAAGCCAGGCTTGAAGGTCGCTTTAACTTCCTCATCTTCACACACAGAATCAGACAGATTAGGAACTTCTAAAAAATTATCTTTGCTAATCTGACCAGGCAGTTCAGCAGGCTCCATTGGACTTTCTGATATAAAATAAGAGAAAGCTGTACAAGTAAAGGCTGATATTTGAGATACCGAGGTTTAAAGTAAGTGTAAGGTTACAGTTGACATTGCAAAAGAAGTCAGCTCTATAAATAGGTCCAATGGCTTGTAAACTATGCTAGCCTGCCTCCAACGGCCTTTTATATGATAGCGTCCATGCTACTCTGGCTAGGATGTTCCAGATTTAACACTTGAAGTTAAAAGTTGCATTTGTTTATGAGCTCAGTTCCAGAGACATCAAAAATCATTTTTTGTCACTAAAAATATTAAAATTAAGAATAAAATGCTACTTTAAATGCTATGAAAATGTAAACATATAAAGAAAATAAAAGTGGTCAAATATAGAATATGTACTGTGAGTTTAATCCACCCCCAAAGCAGGCATGGTTAGACAAGGAATGTATGAATTTTTGTAACTCAGAGAGATCTACAGCTTACTAAGAACTATAAATAGCATTTTGTGAGAAAATGAAGAATGTTGACTGTCAAGGAGTCAAATACAGGTGCTAAAAAAATAAGTAAAAAAAATAAATAAATAAAAAATACTCATTTGCCTTAGCACAGAAATCCAACAGTGTCCTATTAATATGATGAGAACATATGCACAAGTCAATGTCACTGTGTGCTCATTGCCTAAAAGTTTATTTATTTATTTTTTAATCTCTAAATACTATTGAAAGGTTGGCATGATGGAAAGCGATAATAATGCCACATACAAAGACAGAATCCTTGCAGTGATAACAAAAATTAAACAGCTAAGTAGAAAAAAGAAAAGGGAAATAAACATTCAAGGGTGTGTGTGTGTGTGTGTGTGTGTGTGTGTGTGTGTGTTTAGAGAGA
The DNA here is from genome assembly GCF_943737965.1 of Phodopus roborovskii. Lineage (NCBI taxonomy): Eukaryota > Metazoa > Chordata > Mammalia > Rodentia > Cricetidae > Phodopus > Phodopus roborovskii. The sequence continues at coordinate 3,553,913 of NW_026125444.1, forward strand.
ATTCCTGGAAAGTTCAAAATAGTTTAATGGTTTTAGCATTCTTAATGGAGACTGAAATATTTTTTTAAATGTTAAACATGTTGAGCATTGTTTTTTAAAATATCTATAATTTGAACTCAATTAAAATATAAAATAAAAAGGTAACTATTTTTTTTTTCAAAATCAAAATGGCACCATGTCTTTCAAGTGACAACTTCATAAATATTTATTTCTCAAGGTAGGAAAAGCATGGCACCTAGGGTAATAATAAAGTGAAAATATTTAACTAATACCTCATCTACATAGCTAGGATGGACTTAAGTCATATGGACTTTTTGAGAGATGGATGTTATTACATATTGGCATATTAGGAACAGCCATTTTTCAAGGTACATAAAGTATACCATTAGGTAGTGAAAGGAATTGGCAACTAAATATTTCATAAATGTAAAGCACCCACACAAGCATGAAACTGATTAAGGGAAGTAACCATGTAATTGTTTTCTAATGTAATCTACCAATTGACTTAGATTAAGACTGGTCCATATTGTATTTCCAGTATTTAATAATTCTAAAACTTCCAGTAGGTTGTCAAAACTTTGTTTAATTTTTTACAGGATGGTGTGAACAATGAAATATGATCCACAAAATCTGCCCTAATAGAGACAATCATATTTTCTGTTTGTGATAGGCTGATTTGCATATCAATCAATGATAGTATACATGTCTCATATAGAACATATGTAATTTTGTTTAGTGATATGTTTTTCAATGAGTATGGTCTGCAAAACCAGCTTCACAGAAAATAAAAGGGATGCACATTAGAACATGGTCTTCTTTACTTGATTTGAACTCTTCCCTTTTGACTGTTCCTCTTCAATAGATAATACTTGCTTGGTAATTACCCCCTTTCTTTAGAGTTGATAAGCTTTATGTAATTGTAGTCTGCTGGTGTGTCCTTTACTCACTATGTGGCTAACACACACTGACTTCATCTTCCTAATTTCTTCTTACTTGTCAACTATTGGTTGCTTTCCTTGTTTTTAAATCAGCATGTTACTCTTCTCTGAAATTTCCCAGCTGCCTCTGTTATTCTATTAATGAGCTGCCTCTGGTTGAATGTAGGCTCACAGACCAAATGCTTATGAAGCTTATAAAACAAAAAAGCAAAATAACACACTACCATCCCCATTCTCATGACTGGATATTTGTGTGTAGTTAAAAATCAGAATCCTTGTTCATTTCCACACAAACAGCACATCATTCACTTCCTCATGTCCACAGCCCTCAATTTCAACAAGGTATCTGCTCCACTCCAACTGCTCAAGTGAACATTTAACATAAAGAGAGCTTCTAAAAACAAAACTTCATAGTTTTTTTTCTACCTCTCCCTTTGTATTGATAAAATATTCTCAAGTACCTTTCTATCATATAAAGAAAAACAATCACATAGAAGCCCAGTAAATACGGTGTAGGAGGCACCCTGAACTAAAATTATTCCACCAGTCTATTTATAAACTGCAAATAAGGATAGATCACATGGCTAGTGTACAACTCAGGCCAGTTGCATAATAGCTATTCCTATTTCTAAAGGCATAGAAAGGGACATGAGCTAAAGAACTTAAAAATATAATGTGCCATGAGGTATTTACTGACAAGACCTATTCAAGGAACAAATCTGACTAATACAGTAGTTCAGGGTCATAAATACACTGGATTCATTATGCTCTATGCTAAGACATCCTACAAGGATTACCAGTGGCTGAGAGAACATGAAGGTTAATGCTTCATTCATATCTGTCTCTGGGGACACAAAGCAGGGTGGAAAAAATTAAAAGCTCAGTAAAATCGAAGAAGGTACTAGGATGGAACATATACATATATATTATGTACATATATGTGTGTGTATTTAAACTATTATACATGTAAAACTTGAAATGTGTTTTCTTCTTTATAAATACTCCATATTAAGCACCACAATTGTTCCTTGATCTTTTACTGTCAGATTTTTTTTATATATAAAGAGGGATGAAGAGTTTATGGTCTATAAATCTGAAACATCAGGAATCAAAAATAAGAAAGACTTGGTATTTATGCAAATGACTGGGGGAAATGATTTTTTATTTTAGATAAATTGTAGCTTACTTGCCTCTTTTGTAGATGTTGATCTATGACCACAACCCAAAGTCAAGAAACACTGACTCATCAGAAAACATATTGCAGTGCCTCTTAACTAGAGAGGTAAATTATTAAAATTGGTGTGAAAGATACTCAAATTATAGATGGGATTCAAAGTTAGATCTACAGACTAAGATTTCTGTTGCTGAAGGTCTTCTCCAGGGGTCTGGTGCACAGACTTGGTTTAGTTGTATGATCACATGATCTGTTGACCTTAAAGTTGGGGATTTGTATTCTACTCAATGAAATAGTTGTAACCATAATTGCTTCTGGAATGTTTACAATTTTTGATATGGACCCTGTAAAGCACTTTGCCAAAAAGCCATGAAAGTACACTAAAAGTATAAATTAGCAGTTTAGATGCTCGTCACCACCATTTAGGCTTATCTTTCACATAAGAAAATAAACTATAAAGTGTTCCACTGTTTAGTAACCGAGCTGAGATTTTTAAAAAAGTGCTTGTTTTCAGCCTATGTTCTTCACATTCTAGCACACATATTCTCTTTTGTTTTAGAATTCATAATTAACAAATTAACCAGTCTTTGAGGATTATCATAAAATCCATTTATTTTTAATAATTAATTTTGTGAACTCTCTTTTCTCCCATTTGGTGAAAGATCTCTGGGGGTGTCCAGATAATTTTCTTTATGACAGAGTCTCTCAACCTTTTCAACCAATGTGCTCTAGTGGAATATAACATTTCAGACTGCCCTTTTTCATCCCCAGAGACCCCTGTTTGTGAAAAGGCATAATTACATTTTAAAAAACTAAAAGAGTCACAATTTTCATATCTAAAGCTGCCAAATGATTTTTAACAGATACTAGTCCAAACAGTCTTAGACACAGATTCATTTTTTCCAAAAATTCCAATTATTAAGAAACAATCTGCCAAGAAATTGTGGACATAGAAGTCAGCAGAAAATAAAAGTTTATCATTGATAAAGCTAAAATTTTAACAGATATGCCATCCACTTCTTGGATAATTAAATGATGTAATATAGACAAATGATTTGCTGTAGCAAATAACTATATCACCAAAAGCTGCATCTCAATTTTTTTCATTTATGTGGTCAAAGGTAGTGCGATTCTCAGCAATGGAGATCTTATTTTATGTGGGTTGTACAGTATGATCTACAGTCAGTGGACCATTTAATGAAAGCACATGACCATAGAGCTCATAGAGCACTTAGTAAAAGAGTATTGGTTAAATCTTTCATTTAGCATATAATAAAACTGACACATCGGCATTCTTTTTCTTCTTTCCTTTCTTTTTTTAATAGAAAGTCTACTTTATTTGCTGGATCATGGTCAACTTCTTAGTGGCCTGAATAAAACTGAATCCTTCCCTTCCCACACCTCTGCCAGAAGCCATCAGTTGTTGAGAGTTACTATTTAGCACATGTTTTAAGAGTTCTCTTCAGTGGCTTCTGGTCTAAGCTGTTACATTTTGGGGGAAGGCCTAGGAGTTTTTACATAAACCTTCCATGTCTCTCCCTCTCAACTGTGCATCTGCAGTCATCTATATCACTGCAAAAAAAAAAAAAAAAAAAAAAAAAAAATAAAACAAAAAAACTCCTTGTTCTTCATAGACAGCAGGAGCTGCTCCACTTATTTTGTGGCAATAGCACAGACCACAAACAAGGCCCTCTGCTACAGTAGTGCCATAGACTCAGACAAGGCCCTTATAGGCTACCCAGACCATAAACATCAACATGGTCTCAGGTGGCAGAGCAGATCACCTACATCAATATGGCCCCAGGTGGCAGCATAGCCTACAGACATTGAAGTGGCTTCAGGTAGCAGCACAGATCATGGACATCCATATGAACATACTGAAGGCAATCAGTATTATATGTAGAAGGAAAATAAAACCACCTAAAGGCAGATATTACCGATAACGCATTACCAAATTTGAACTTCACCAATAAAATGTTCATGGTATGGCATAGTTAGATGCTTAGAAGTATAGCTAAGTATTAGTGTTAAAGATGAAAAATAACTTAGAGTTATATTTATAAGAGGTAATATGATTTTTGAAATCATTTTGGTGGGAACCTGAGGGATTGAGTTGGGAGTTTAAAGGGGAGAGTATGCAAAGAGATGACAGGAAAGGAGACCACATTTTGGGGTCAGGTGGAAAACTGGTGCAAGGAAAACTCCAACTAACCCACAAGGAAGACCACAGCTAAGATTTCTAGCAATGGTGGATGTGCAGTCTGAACTGGCTATGTCCTATGACCTGAAAAGACTTTCAGTTAAGGGATTGGGATACCATCCTAGCTATACAACATTTGACCTACTGTCTATCCTGCCTCTCGGATGTGCAGGGGTTGTGGGTGGGATGGTAAATATGGCGTGGAGATTGTGGAAACGGCCAACCAATGGTTGGTTCAGCCTGAGACCCAGAGCAGGAGAGTGAGTCCCCACCCCTGACATTGCCTGGAGTGCCAGGATGCAGAGAGTGGATGGCCCAGAGATCTATGGTAGAAACAAGCACAATTAGAGGGAAAAAAGGTCAATGTAATGATGCCTAACAATATTCTCCTACACTCATAGATTGGTGACTACCTCAACTAGCATCAGAGAGCCTTCATCCAGTAACTGATGGAATCAGTTCCCACAGATGCAGAGACCCACACCCATGCTGAGTTTAGGGAATCCTGCTGAAGAGAGGGAGGAAGAATTGTAGAAGGCAGGGATATCTAGGACTTCACAAAGTAACCCACAGAAACAACTAACCTGGGCTCATAGGAGCTCACAGAGACAGCCAGGAAATCTGAAATGGACCAACCAGGGACTTCTACTATATATGACAATTGTGTAGCTTTGGTAAACTTATGGGACACTTAGCAGTGGGAGAGGGGTTTGTGGCTAAACTTTGTCTGGCATTTGGGATTCTATTCCCCATACTGGGTTGCATTGCCCCGCCTTAATATAAGGGGAGAAGTTTAGTCTTACCTCAACTTGATATGCCATGTTTTGTTGATACCCCTGGGAAGCCTGCTGCCCACTGAACAGAAACAGAGGAAGAGTAGATGGGGGGGGGGGTGCAGAGGGGTGATGGGAGGAGAGAATCAAGGAGAGAGAGGAGGGAAAACTGTGGTAGGAATTTAAAATAAAGAAATTTAATTATTAAAAAAGAAAGATATTACTCATTTTTTAAATTTTTAATTTTTATAAATTTTTATTTAAGTTGTAAACAAACAGTGTATACATCAATCCCAGTTCCCTCTCACTCCTACCCTCCCATACCGTCCACCAACCAGCCCCCCCATCCCACACTCCATCCAATCCCCAGGGAGGGTGAGGCCTTACATGGGAGGTCATCAAAATCTAGGCCCTCCCCCATGTATCTAGGCTGAGAGAGTCTCCCTCCATGGGAAATGGGCTCCCAAACATTATTTGTGCACTAGGGATAAATACTAGTTCCTCTACCAGAGGCCCCACAGACTGCCCAGGCCTCCTAACTAATACCCAAGTTCAGAGGACCTGGTTCAGTACTATGTTCGTTCCCCAGCTATTTCTGTTGGTTTCCCCAGCATTGTCTTGACCTCTGTGCTCATGACTCCTCCCTCTGTACAACTGGATTCCAGGAGTTTGGCTCAGTGCTTATCTGTGAATCTCTGTTCCATCAGCTACTGGATGAAGGCTCTAGGATGGCATATGAGGTAGTCATCAATCTCATTATAGGGGAAGAACATTTAAGGCAGCCTCTCCACTATTGCTTAGATTCTTAGTTGGGTCATCCTTGTAGATCTCTCAACATTTCCCTAGTGTCAGATTTCTCTTTAAACTTATAATGGCTTCCTCTATTAAGGTATCCCTTTTGTTGCACTCCTCTATTCTTCCTCTGACTCAATCTTCCTGATCCCTTCTGTTCTCCTCCTCCCTCCTCTTTCTCCTGCCTCCCTTCCCCCTTGTTCAGGAGCTCTTGTCCCTTTCCCCTTCTCCAGGGGACCATGTATGTCTGTCTTAGGGTTCTCCTTATTTCCTAGCTTTTCTGGTGGTTTGGCTTATAGGCTGGTAATCCTTGGTTCTATGACTAATATTCGTATATGAGTGAGTACATACCATGTTTGTCTTTCTGTGACTGGGTTATCTCACTCAAGTCTCTGTTGCATAATTGGTTAGCTCATTCAGCTGTTACTAATTTTTTTTGATAAAACATATATTAACTCCCTGTTCTAGGACGGACACAGTAAGTTTACAAAATAGACCTAAAATGTAAAATTTTCTCTCAACTACCTAATACCTGTGCTCCATCGTGAAACATTTCACTACTTTGTGTCAGTCTCTAGCATACCGTGGTGACAGTCCTTATAAAATTAGCTTTAAGGACTTTGTTCATTCTCCACTCTTCATGTACATACTAGCCTGTGATTTCAGGCAGTACTTTGAAATAGTTTATTAGAATCATGGGTTCTCATTTCAAGAAGTCAAGACTCTATATCCTGCCCAATATTGACTCTTGTGGCTTCCATTTATTTTGTTAATTTGACTAAGCATTCATTTTAAAATGCAAACCAATAATGCTGTTTTCACTGTCACTCAAAATAAGAAAACCAGAGATATTGAGGAGTCTGTCCATGACAACTTGTAGTCTCTTTGTATAATATGGTCCAGAATCAATTGTCCCAAGTAGGAGGGATATAAACCCAAGATACCTTAAATGCTTTAAATATGAGCATGGGATTTGAAATTATAAGACATGGTGATTACATTTTAGACAATGTTTATTTGGATTGATTCTCAGGTGTCATATTTGAATACAAATTTTACTTTTCTTAAATGTATTTAACTAGAGTAAGCTTGATGAGGTAATGAGGAAAATATATTTTATAATAAAGACCTGACTTGAATGTTGACTCTTTATGTTTTATGGTCTGCTTTGCTTCAGTCAGGATATGCGCATGTGTCATTTTCATTATATGGATGAATCACAATAATATCTAACTCATTTGGTTTCTATGAGGATTAAATAAAATATGTCCATACATAGTTATCAATAGTGGCAAATCAATTAGATGCTTTAAAAGTGATTTATATCTTGTCATCATTATTAAAAGTTGCTGAAACCTTGAAATATTGTTGATTATATAAATGTGTTTCAGCTTTTGCAAGGAAATGTAGTAGTACCATGTAAGAACAGTGTCTAAAAAATGCATTACCTAATAGAAAATAGTTTGCTTTGCCAAGTAAAAAATTTTCAGCTAGTTAATTAAACTATGGACTTCAATTCCACCATTCTTATAATAAGAATATTAGCAGTTCTTCCCTCCAAAGTTTGTTATGGTGACAAAATCAGTTAATACATAACAATTTGAAAATGGTGTTATGTATAAACAATTACAGAAAGTTACAATGCTTAAACAATTATGGGGGCAAACATAAATTAAATCTATTGTTAACTCCAGCAGGCATTTTCCTGGAATCCATAGGATACTCTGATCAAAGAACTGCAGATCTTTACCTCTTCCACAGCCCCGCAAAAACCCAATGTTCAGACATAGTCTTGGCCTTTTTGAAGACCTATGGGGTAGGGCCTGTTCTCCCACTTTTATGACCTCAGAGTTTTGCTGAAGGCTCCCTTCTCCTGTTTACCCATTTCCAGTGGTATTCATAGATCTTTCTCTCCTAACTTCCATTCATACACTTTCTTCCAGCCCCCAATGCAACAGGCACTCCAGAGGGACTTGAAGGATGCTCTAAACAGGCAACCAGGTAGACTAACGTCAGATTTTCATTTCTCCCTCATCTTCTTTTCAGCTCTGTAATACTCCACATGCTGTTGCTTCTCCTTCCTCTCCTTTCTCTGTGACCCCATTCCCAGGGGACTAAGCAGATCCTGGGGTATCACATTGTTTCTTCCTTCCTGTAGTCCAGACAAGTCCCATCTCATGGACCATCTTTATTTCTTTCTGCTCCCAGTGCCTAAAAACACATTTTACCTGCAGTTCTCAATGGCCACATTGGTCAGAGGCTCAGAAGAATTTTGTATCAGGAGAAACACAGTCACTACACCCTCCTGAGAACTGGAGAGAGCAACAAAAAGCAAGGAAGAAAACAGTGACCCAACAAAGACAAGGCACAATATCAGCATCTAGAGTCACACTCCTCCCAAAACCAGGTGCCTAGATGCCAGATAAAAACACAATAATAGCTAAGACAGTGTGTCTCCACTGGAGTCCAGCAATCCTACCACAGGAGTCCCTGAATATTACAACATCGAAGGAACACAAGAAAATGTTTTAATAATGGTTATGAATATGCTAGAGATCCTTAAAAAGGAAATAAATATATAGCTTTAAACAATATATGAAAACACAAACAGGAAAACAAAACAAAACAAAAAACAGTTCACAACCTGAAAGTATAAGTAGAATACATTAACTGAGGAAAAACTGGAAATGAAAAATTTAGAAGCTTGAGATGTTTCCTCAGAGGCAAGTCTTACCAACAGAATACAAGAGATGGAAGAGAATTTTAGGCATTGAAGAAATGGGAGAAGATATGGATAGCTCAGTCAAAGAAAATATCCAAAGAAAACTCATGGCACAAAATGTGTAAGAAATCTGGGACACGATGAAAAGAACAAATCTATGAAGCTCAAGTCAAAGGTACATAATACATTTTTAACTATATCATATAAGAAAATTTTCTCACTCTAAAAAGGAAGATTCCTTTTTAAAGAAACACACAAAACACCAAATAGACAGGACCAGAAAAAGGAAGTCCCCTGAGAATACAATAATAAAGACAATGAAGACACAACAAAGGAAGAATGTTAAGACAGGTGACTGCCCCCCCCCTACTGCTTGTGGGAGAGCTGACCCTGTAATGAGATGGGAGAATTATCACTGCCCCCACCTGCAGCAGCACTAGGGAGAGTGGGATCTGTACCTTGCCCAGTAGCACAATAGAGCTGATCTTATTGGCAGCAGGCACAGGTGAGCAGGTGGAGCGGGGGTGGAGAGTATATGACAGCAAGAGAACTGACCCTGACAACCCCTCATCTGCCTTGTGGTTGTACAGGTAAGGAAGAAAATGCCCTCTCACACCTCACCCTTTGCCACTTGAGGTAGGTGAGAGAGCTACCCAGAGCCATGAAAGTTGGAGAACAGGCCCTGTCCTCACCAGCTGCAGCACCTTGGATAGCAACATGTCATCTCTACACCTTGCTTTAGTGTGCTCACCAGGCAAGGTGTTAGGGAGGGTGTGAGTGAGCTGGGCCTGTAGGTGTGAGAGAAAGAGAGCTGCCCTGCTCCTCTCCAGTATGCCATGGGATAGCAAAGGTAAGGGAAATATGCTCTCCCATGCCCACCCCTTGCTACCTGTGACAGGCAGGTGGAAGAGCTGCCCTCCCAAGCCTGAGCAAACAAGAACTAGCCGTGCCCCTCACCAAATGCACCAATCCAGAGAGCAGGCCCTGTCCCTCACCTGGAACAAACAATAGACTGGCCGTGGTGGTATGAATATATGTGTTCTGGACCCAGACTTTAGGGTCTGAAAGCAGGAGAAAAGCCCCACGTACTTGCAGTCTGTTACACTAGTTGAACTAGCCAGGACAATGCTGGAGAGCTTGCTTGGATGGTAATGATGAGGGAAAGCTGGCAGACTAACCAATCCAGCTACTACCTAGGCCCAGAACCAGAACTGTGGGGTAGCCCACTCCAACACCCACCTCATCTATGAACTTTTAGAGCATGTGAACGTGCTGGACCTGCAGATCCAAAGCTATAGGATCTCCATGAAACAAGGCAACAATAGCATATCCAAGAGTTCTACCGAGGGCTCAGTATCGATAGTGTAGAAAAGCTACATGACTTGAACCAGACCAATGACTCATTGCAATGAACACTTACAAGTAAAGATTATGGGCTAAAGGGTATACTGCTTGGCATAACTACAGCTTCCATGCAGAGATTATTCAAATTTGTTTTGTTTGTTTGTTTGGTTGGTTTTTGTTTTATATTTTTGTTTGCTTGTTTGTTTTTTGTTTTATATTTAAATTTTTTGGGGGTGGGAGGTTGCAAGGGCAAAGAACAAAAATGAAGGAACAAAGATATGAGTGAGATGGGGATGCATGAAGTGAAATCCACAGAGACTCAATAAAATGTGTTTTTAAATACATTAAAAACTGGGAGGGGAAGAACTCAAGTAATATACAAAGACAGAACTAATAGAACTACACCAACTTCTCAATATATATTCTAAAACTGTAGTGCTTGGACAGATATTCTAAAGACTCTAAGAGACCCAGATGCCTGCCCAGATTACTATACTAAACAAGACCATCACTTGTAATAGATGGAGAAAAAAAGACATTGCATGATGAAACCAAATTTAAGCAATATCCAATTTCAAATCAAGCCCTATATAAATTGCTAAAAGGAAAATCAACCTAAAGAGATTAACCACAACCAAGAATACACAGTCAATAAATATTCCATACAGCAATTGAAAAGAGAGGAAGCACACCCCCTCCAGCACACATACCTCTCAAAACACAAAATAACAGAATAACAGGAATCAACCAACACTGCTCACTGATACCTTTCAAAAGTATTCTCAATTCCTCCTGAAAAGAGACAGACTAACACAGTACTTCTCAACCTTCCTAATGCTACAACATTTTAATAGTTCCTCATGTACAACAATTATTTTATAGCTAACTAATAAGTTTAATTTTGATGCTTTTATGAATCATAACATGACTATCTGATATATGGGATATCTGATATGCAACCCATATGGGAGAGTCATTTGAACTCCCACGGGGGTCATTACCTATAGTTTGAGAGTTGCTGGGTTTGTAGAATGGATTCCAAAACAGGATCCATCCTTCTTCTGCATCCAAAAATATATTTTAACATCAAGGATAGATACCACCTCAGGGTAAAATTATTGATATATGACAAAGTAGAGTTGAAACAAAAACTAATGAGATAAGGAAGTATACTACATAGTCACCAAAGGAAATATCCTCCAAGAGGACTTTTCTTAACATCTATGCACCAAACACAAGAACACCCAAGTTAAAAAATAAAAATAAAAACTCCCCTACAGCTAAAATTACACATTGATGCTTATATACTAATAGTGGGAGGCTTTGTTACCTAACTCTAGCCAATAAATGGGTCATCCAGAATGGTGGTGGTCAAACTGAATGTCTGAGTATAGAAGAATGCAAACAGATCTGTATTTATTACCCTATACAAAACTTAAGTCTAAAGTAGACCATCAACCTCAATATAAAACCAGATACATTATATCTGACAGAAGAGAAAGTGGGGAATAGCCTTAAATTCATAGTTACAGGAAAAGACTATCTGAACAGGCGTTAAGTTCAACATTCAATAAATGGTATCTCATGAATTTTAAAATTGTCTGAAAGGCAAAGGATACTGTTATTAGGACAAAGGGACAGCATATATAACATATATGTGTGCCCCAGGTTTCCAGGTTTTGTGAGCTGTCCCCCATACTGGGACTGACTTTTGACTTAACATCTGCTTTTTTTATTGTCCATGCTCCTGTAAGTAACTCCAATAAACTCATACTTTCATCAACAACACCAACAAACCCACAAAGCATAAAAATATATACGCTAACAAGAACTTTTATTAACAGTTGTACCAATAAATTGATTATTTCATGGACAAATGGATGCTATGATTGACTGCTACATAAATAAATTTTGTATATATGAATATAGTAGTATATAACTTTAAAATAATTCTCGTCATTCTATTAACTGTAGCATTTATTATTTATTATAACATAGAAAAGTCAGTGCTCAAGGATAACCAGACATTAATCCACAGCTCCAGAGAAGCTAAGTGACAAGGAGGACCTTAAGAGGGACACATGGATCATGGTAGGAAGGGAAGTGGGGAGGCAGATGAGAACATGAGGGATCGGGATGATTGGGGCAGGGGGATGCAGTAGAAGAGTAAATAAAAAGATATCTTAATAGAGAGAGCCACTATGGGTGGCTGATGCTAGGATAGTTCCCAAAAATCCACAAGGATGACCCCAGCCCACAGCTAAGATTCCTAGCAATAGTGGAGAGTGAATTGCACACAAGCCAATCAAAGATGGCGCTGAAGGGAATTCAGGAGTGGGAGTCCTGAGGTGTTTACAAAAAAGGGTGATTGGTTGTCAAGACTGACCAGATGAGGTTGCTACAAGAACAGATCGTATTCATTAGGTAAAACATAGGGTGTCTATGCACAAGATAGGTTGACCTTTAAAACCATTGGCTTTCTGCCTGCCCTGCTGTTTTGTTTGTTTTTGTTTTGTTTTGTGTTTTTGTTTTTTGTTTTGTTTTTTGCTATGGGGGGCAATAAATAAGTCCCTGTTGGACTAGAATTCCCACTGTGTCTGATTGTCTCCAGGATCCTAGAAGGCTAGGGAAAGGGCAAGCAGTGCACTTATGCTTCCTAGCACTCAGCTCACCCTTCTGTGGTTGAGCTAAGACCCTCAAAGTGGCCTACCCCTGTAATCAGATTGGTAAATACCCACCTATCATTACAGAACCATCATGCCATAATTAAAGCAACCAGATGCAGAGAACCATAACCAAGAACCAGGCCAAGCTCTGGGAATCTAGTCGAAGAGAGGGAGGAAGGAATAAATGAACAAGGGAAGTCAAGATCATGATGGAGAAATCTGCAGACAGCTGAACAAACTCTTGGAAACTCATGAACTCTAGACCAACATATGTGGAAACTCCAAGGAACCAAGCTTGGCCTTCTGTATGTGGGAGACAGTTATGAAACTTGAACTATCTGAGGAGCCCCTGGCAGTTGACCACAATACAAACATAATATAAGAACTAGCCTTTTGGAGCCCATTCTCTATGATGGGATGCCATGTTCTGCTTTAATACATGGGAGATGGGCTTAGCTCTTCCCCATCCTATTGTGTCAGGCTTTGTTGGCTCCTCATTGAAGCCCTTACCTGTGAGGAGGAGTGGACAGGGAGTGGGATGTGGGGGAAGGTGAGGTGGAGGAGAAGTAGGGGTGGGAAGGAGATCTGTAGTTGTAATGTAAAATGAAATTTAAAAATAAATTATATAAAAAGGAAAAAACCGCTTTCAAGATACTAAAGTAATTAATTAATTATTTATTAATTAATACAAAAATGTTTGCATGTGTGGTATACATTGCAAATATCTATCTTCTAAAATACATTGTCAGTCCTAAAACTCTGTGGTGTAATTTGAATATCCATTCAAATGAGGGAGAATATTGAGTTTAAGACCAGCCTTGGCTACAAAGAGACTATCTCCAAACCAGGAAAGAAACCAAACAATACACAGGAAATATCCAGAAATCTCTGTTCTTGCTTTGGGGCACATATCTCAAGTAGGGTTCATAGTAATCTATGCTACTTGCTGACCCTCTATTATGTTCAAAGAAGAGTGAAAAAAATCTTACTTTATTTTTACTCTCATAATTAATTAAGAATGCTAGGAGATTGTTAGTATGTTCCTCTTCCATTAATCTTTTGGATGATGTCACTGAGTTAAAAATGGTTTGAAATGGATAAAACAACTTAAAAATAAAATAAACCAAGAGTTTTGAAAACTATTGTGAGATCTTGTAAAATTGAACATTAAAGAAATTACATTTTCCCAATTTGTTTAGACGGTAGTAATATTAAAATTTGCTATTTATATTTTCAAGGATGTTCTGCTACTTGAATTAATAAAGGCAAAATATTCAGCAGTAACTATTCATATCTCCAAAAGTTTCAGTGATTAATGCATGCAGTGCTTGGAGCAGACTGAGTGATAAAATGAGACGAGGTTACTGAAAAAATTTAATAAATCAACTGAGTTTATCATGCAAAATAGGAATCCTAATAAGTGTTTTATGAGAAACATTGCTAACATTATTTAATTATCTAGAACATTTATTATGTTTTCTAGGAGGCAATAACCTGTTACTGCAGCATCTTATCAACAGAGTTCATGGACGGAGAGTAAGGGTTTTAACATCCTCTGAAATGTATAGCTACATTTTATTCTTTTAAAAATACAGAATTTAATTTACAGGTTCCTGAAATATAAATATCAAAATCTATAAATGATTATTATTTTGTTACCTGCAAAAGAGCACTTAGTAATTAAGATAAATGGATCTCATGGGTTAAATAGTTTGGGGCACCTATAGTTCCGTAAACTCTTCAGGCCAAACTGAGTAAGTATTCATTGTAAAAATTCTCTTTTTGTGTGTATTATTAAAAACTCATGATAGTGTTTATATGAATGTATATATGAATTATATGCAGCTAATCTGAATATTTGGTGGAGAAATAAGTAGAACTTGCTTCATTTTTCAAAACATACTTTCTCCCACAGTGACTAGATATATTTAGCATCATTCTAATTTTACAGTGGCAAGTTACCTTTCCCAATGGCAAGCCAGTGCTCTTTGGGTTATTTTGGGAGTTTTCTTCAGAACAGAAGAATTTTTAAAAAGAAAATAAATACAGAAACAATCTCTTGTTTATATATGGTGACTCAGTCATATTTATAGGCATACTGATTTAAGTAATCATGGAGCAGTTGGCTAAAACATACAGAGTAAAGATACATTCTCATGAAGCAGAGCTGCCATCGAAGTTTAAAAGATTTCTTCACCAATTGAAATGACTTATGACTGTGTCTGTCAAATCATGTGGTAGCACTCAATGTTATACAGCATTTGTAGACATAAAATTATACTTTACAATGAAAGTTGCCTAGAAATCACTTAGTCCAGATTCTGTTTGTGGAAGATATTCCCATTTTTAAACATGTTACCTAGACAATTCTGTGCTCAGTGTGAATTCAACCAATGACTATTGACAGTAGGTTCCCTTTCCAATTAAGATCACTTTATTTCTTATATATTTATTTTTTGCCACAATGTAACTTAGATTATTTGTATTTTATTTTGTTTTGCAAGAAGGATTTGATATCCTCAAATAACCAATGGTATGCACTAGCATCTTCATTAAAAAAAAAAAAAACTTATGCTGTCAACTGACATATAATCTTGTACTAATAATTTAGTGAAACATTATCATTGTGAACTTAGCTATGTAACCACAAGAAATTCAAGAAATTTCTTACTAACACTACAGGTAGCAATCTGTCCAATGAAAATTACCACTATTTTGATATTGGTAATTGGGAAATACTTAAAATATTGTTTTGATGATTTTTGCAGTTAAAAGAAAGGGAATAAAACTCCTTTGTATATAGATTTCTTTCATACTATACTATTCAAGAGATTAATTCCTTCTCCTTGACATACAGTATTCTACCTTCTGCAGCATTTATAACTAATTATGTGGTTACAAATCACACTTTTCTAGGATTGAAACACTAAAGATAATTCTGTTCTAGACATCCTTTGATGTACTATTTGGTTAACAGGTATATGAATCTCCATTGGATTTTTGCCCAGGAATGTTTCACTGCATCATCATATGTATATATCCAATGCTAGTGGAAACTACCAGTTTTCTCATGTAGGAGAAACTTACATGCCCCAATCAGAAATGTTTGAAAGACAGAGCTGCCTCCTGTGCTTTCAGCATTTAGTGATGTCCTTCTGTTCATTTGTCACTCATGTATACAGAGTGGTAGCTTATACTCTTTCTTTGGCCATTTAGATGGTTGTTTAGGACATGGGTGTTGAGTCAGACAATAACGAATAGACACAGAGGTGGGTCCTTTATCACAAGTGCATGCCTTACATGTATACACACTCACTTCTCTCATTATTTGACTTACCTTTTCATTGTTGTAACTTTTGATGAAAGGAACTCATTTTAAATACAGCCCATTTGTCAGTGTTTCAACATATTCTGCTAATTTCCATTTCATATGTAAACCAACAGTCCATCTGGAATTGTAGCAAGGGTATGCTAAAAAGAAAATGGACAGTTTCGTTACATACATAGAGCTATTGAATCAGCCTATCATCTTTTGCTGAAAAGCTTATTTTCAATAACACTGTCATTCCTTTTTCAGTACAACTCATTTCCATCAGTCTTGGGATCCAGTTCTCTAATAAGACAGTTGTCCTGTTTTATCACTGATCTATTGCTGTGAAGAGACACCATGACCAAGACAATTCTGATGAAAATATCATTTAATTGGGGATTGTTTACAGTTTCAGAGGCTTTGTCCATTGTTATCATTGCAAGGAGTATAGCAGCAGGCAGTCCTGATGCTAACGAAGTAGGTGAGAGCTAAAACAAAGAGAGAGAATTGGACCTAACATGGTCCAATCTATGCCTGTGACATATATTTGTCCCTCTGTAATTCCATTTAAATTTTAGAACCATCTTATCATTTTACAGTGATAAGTTCTGAGTACAGGGTATTTAGAAAGAATTCGATGGGACTGTTAAAAATTGGCTTATTTGCTTAAATGTGCTTCCAAGCCTGCAAATATTATATATCTCTTGATATTCTAGCGTATAATGGTTTTAATAGTATTTTGTTATTGGCAAATAAGGTTCCTCGATATAATATTAGATAATTTCTTAGTGTTTGATATATAATGCTAGTTGGGAGCATGCCAATTTAACTTACACTTTTAATTTTAGCTTTGCTTGCATTCTTATTGGCTTTATGTAGAGTGAGCTTTCTATATCCATTACCCAGTAGTTCTTCTCCAGTATATGTTTTGTGTGTGCAATATCACACTTTTATCTGTGAATATCAAAAGTTTTATTCTTAGCTTTTTATCTTTGTCTCTTTCTTTAGTTTTATTCTGGATGTATTGCATAAGCAACGGGTTTTATTTACTAGTACTTTCAGTGATTGGCATGTTGTGGTTCTGTCAACAGATGAAAGGTGTTACTTTTTCTTCAAAATAAAATGATACCTTGCTTAAAGTGGGCATCTACATACAGAAATGTTCATTTTAACCATCTCCTACCATATTTAAAAATAAATTCTAATCAACATCAAAGATGCTCAATGAAAAAGCAAGAATATAAAATTTTAGACAGAAACAAGCACAGGTTTTCATTCCATTCAATTATACAGTACTTTTATGACAATCAAGCCACATATGACAAAAGCAATAACTAAATAAAATGAACTTCATCAAAATTTACAGGTAAGTTGACCTATAATCCAAACTATGGTTCATAAGACACTACCCTTATGACCTGGAGCAAATGTTTGAACGTTCTGGGGAATCCTGATTCTCTTTATGTAGATAGGAAACAAAAATGGTGGCAGTACTGCTCTGAAAAACAAATAACACTTGTGAATGCTAAATAAAGTATCTAACACACCATAAGTGCTGAGTTAGTAGGACAGAGTACTAAAGTTAAAGGCAGGGCCAATTAATGCCTTAAACTTGTGTAAAATATCACATATTCAAGTATCCATTACATGTTATTGCTTGCACAGCACTTTCCCCTGAAATTTCTGTCTGCAGCTTTTTTTTTAAAGGGTGGTAATTCATAGTGTGCTATTTATACTTGAAAAAATAGAGGAACATAATTTTGAAAAATCATTTTTAATCAATAAACTGTGTTCTAGTGAAGGCTATCAGTTCTCACATTCAGTTCCCATCTTCACAAGGCAACCAACTCATTTTGAATTTCCTAAGGTGACTAAATCACCTAAATTTCCACATCACATCAAAGCAATCTTATAAACACCAGCAGTACCCAGTTGTCTAAAGGGCAAGAATCTGCCAGAGAGTGAATTTTCCAATGCTCTCCTTCTGATATTTCAGGAATATAAATTTATTTTATTTGATAATTCCCTCTGAAAAGTTAAATATAAACTATTTCTTTTTCTTAGTTTGTTTGTTTATTTGGTTGGTTGGTTGGTTGGTTGGTTGGTTTTCAAGACAGGGTTTTTCTGTATGGCTTTGGAGCTTGTCCTGGAACTCTCTCTGTAACCCAGGCTGGCTTTGAACTCACAGAGATCTGCCTGCCTCTGCCTCTTGAGTACTGGGATTAAAGGCATGTACCACGAACATCCAGCAATATAAACTATTTCTTAACTCAGCTCTCACAGAATCAGTATGTGAGTTCTAGATATGTTCTCTCATCAAAATAAAATTACATTTTATAAAATAGGTGATCCCCAAGGTCTTATTTAATTTTGTAACGCTGACTATGTGCCCCCCCCAAAGTTTATTAATGTGATTACTGGAGTTGCACTTGAAATTGGACCTGTTATCAGACATTTAGGCATGGGTAGTACTGTTTATTTCCCAAGCCTCCATTTTAGGGGACTTTAGGATACATTTTGATACTCCTACCTTATATGAGCTGTTGCACATAAAGATATTACAGAGAAATCTCCCTGATCAGAGGAGGCTATGCTCTATCACAGGAAACGCAGTATAATATGTACAACTCCTGCTAAGGTGTCTTTCTTCCTGAGATGTTCTTTTGCTTTTAACTTTGCTTGATTGCTCTGCCCATGCTATTTAGATTATTTACATATATCAAAGACGAATCATCTTGGCCTTCACTGAACTGCCATAACATATGTTGTTTTGCTCTTCTCACAAAATGGTTATAATAATGAAAAAGGCAATAACAATATTATCAGAAGAGTCATCAGTCCAGACAGGCTACAGGATCCTACTGTTGCTTTCATAATGATAAAGGATAGGGTAAGGCTTAGAATTCATTTTATGTTTTGTTATCATGAAGTGAGAGTTATCTCTTAAATGGTGGGATATCAACATTGTGTTTTCCACAACTCCAAGTACATGCTATTTCTGCAAATAAGGCCTCCTGGAAAAAAGCGTCTTCACCTGAGCAGTTTGTTGACAACTTTTGGTATGTGAGTATCTAAATAATTAAGTTATAAGGAAACTTGCTACAGAACAGTTATTTGGTACAAATATACCATGTACTAGTTTTTTGGTACTCGTATGGGTAAGAGTTTACACAACAATAAGGTAAGATGACTGCATTTATTTCCTTTCACATAAATAATTACATGTAGCTGAATAACACTGCAAGAAGCTGACCATTATCATGGAGCCTTTGCTTTGTAGAGCTGGATGAACAAGTGGATTTTATGCCCAGTATGCTTCTCATGCATTCACAGTTCCAAGTGACCAGAAGGATGTATAGGGCCCCGTTAAAAGTTATTGGAAATTCTAACCTAACCTCAAGCCAAAGTTTGCTTAAAGGTTTTATGAAACTTTATCCAGTAACTTAAACATTAACTTCAAAGTAAACATTTTAACATTATACAGCCAGATCAAACATAAACTAATTTGGAGCTATTTGCTGAGAAATGCAGCAAAAAATATATTAAATATCCTTTTATTTTCCAAAATTTAAACCACCATTATTCCCCTCTAACAGCAGAAAAGTTAGTATGTATGGCAAAAAAGTGAAGTGTTTCAGGTGGCATTCGTCAGCATCTTGTGTGAACATAGGAACTTACGGTGTGCAACAAGGGAAGGCTCAACCAGAAACACCTCACATTCAGTACCATGTTTGACACTGAGTTACTCTGGTCAGGGACCTTGACAATGTTTTCACTGTTTTCAAATATTCTCCAGTTCCCACATTTAATTACAGTACCCTTATGGAGTCATGGCCCTCATTTTAAGCTGTGTAGTAGAACACATTCAAACCAAAAGGATAGGGGCCTTTCAGATCCTCCCCCATATTTTACTGTGAAAGCAGAAGGCTTTGGGGGTTAGAAAGGAGGGATTTTGTTGTTGGATTTTACGTTTTTTGTTTTGTTTTGTGCTGTAATAGTAGTGTAGGCAAAGCTAGCCATTAGTAAACTGTCTTACAATACAGTTGTTTTCTCCCTTTAGGTCCCTATATATTTCCATTTGGTACAACTAGGACATATTGAAATATATTCCTATTCTACTCCGAAAGATGGTTTCTAAGAGTTATACAGTTTTTGCAAAGTATTTTACTGTAGCCACATTTAGAGCTGCCATGACCAAAGAAATGGATTTCTGAGAGTCAAACAAGTGGCCTGAAGTTGAGTTGTACTGAGCCTCTCACTTCAAAAACTACAAAGTGGTCATCATAGCATTTCTATTCAAGGATAATGAACACTGATTGCCTAGCTGATAAAATAATCCTACAGGAACTATGCTATGATGGTGCATACTTTTAATCCCCAGCATTTGGAGCTAGAGGCAGGCCAATCTCTGAGTTTGAGATTGGCCTGGTCTACAGGGTGAGTTCCAGAAAAGGTAGAGCTACAAAAAAGGAACCCTGTAAAAACAAAACAAAAAGGGATCCTACAGAACTGATATGCCATTATTGCACTGCTCATTCCTATGGGGATGTTTCACTACACTCTAAAAAAGGACATCTTTCCTATGCTTTCAAAGACCCCCCCTCAAAAAAATAGGGCTTATTTTACTTTTATGTTACTTTTTATATTTAATTTTTAGTTTCAAAGAAGCTTGCAAAGTAAAACAGGGTTTGAATATGGGGTTTTCTTTATTTTTAGAATTTTTTTATTTATTCTTGGAAAATTTCATATACACATATGAAATATCTTGATCGTGTACAATGGAAATCCCTCTTACTCCCTGGGTTATCCCAGTACTTACCCCTTTCTCCTTTGTTATCTCCTCCTCAAAGGAGAAGATATGCCATTGAGTTCAATTATGCTACTTGTATGTGTATGTATGTGGGACAATCCACAGGGCCATGGAAGTCTACCCATGGTTACTCTCCCAAAGAAAGATGACTCTCTCTGCCCTGATTGCTTTCAATTTCCACATAACCCCTCAGTTAGGAGTGAATTCCTGAAGGAACGTGGACTGCCTTTATCTTGTACATGTCTTTTATAGGTAACCATAGATGCTGAGTTCATGGTTGTAATAATCCTTGTCAAGTTCAGAAGATGGTATTTCATAGCACCCTTCTTCTCATTTCCCCTCTTCTATGGCATTCCCTGAACCTTGTGAGGGAGGGGAGATATGAATGTGTTATGTGGGGCTGAGCACTCAACCGTCAAGTGTTATTAGAAGTCTCTGCTTTAACTGTTCTTCATTGCAAAAAGAACTTTCTCTGACCTAAGGTTGAGAGAAACACTAATCGGTGGATATAAACAGAATTTTGAAGGTAATTTGTAAATAATAGCAATTGTAGCTTCGCGTATAAAACCTATGGACACTCCACCCATGGCCTTTCGTTCAGGTTGCAATACCCATCATGAATTTCTTCCTGTAGAGCAGGCCTCAAATACAATCAGAAAATGGTTGGTTACTATGGTGATATATTATTTATGATTTAATAAAGATTGCATGAAGTATCAGAAAACAAAGCCAGCCACACTACTTAGCTGTAGAAGCTAGGCAGTGGTGGCAAACACCTTTAATACCAGGACTTAGGAGACAAGCAGATGGATCTCTCTGAGTTCAAGGCCACCCTGACCTACAAAAGACTGAAGACAAATACTGCTCATGCCTTTGATTCCAGCACTTGGAATCAAAAACTTTAATCCCAGGAGTAGGGAGATGGAGACAGGATGATATGGCTGACAAGAGAAAGAGTTAGAGGTAAGATCTACTTATTTGGCTGCTTTATTTCTCCAATCTTCAGCTTGAAGCTTGAACCCCAATATCTTTTGTCTCTGGGTATTTTCTGTGTCTTTTATTTTTCATGTAACAGATTATCTTTATAACAATCATGGCATGACTACATCAGTAGGAATATCTTGCCTGGCAAGTTAGTACTGGTCTTGTAGGGTTTATTGCTGTGTAAATCCAATTGTTGACGTTTCCATTGGCCTGGATAGCACATCTTAGTAATATGAAAAGTAACCAACAAAAAGGAATTTTCCAGATCAAATACAACTTAATTCTTCTATATTTGGAAACTTATGCTGTATCTTTATTAATAGGATACGGCGTATAGACACTGAAAACACCCAAGAGCAATAGAAATAGCTTGTATCGTTTTGAAGGACTTTGAAGACTCCCTGACCACAATTCTATTTGAAGGTATCTCATGTTTGTCACTAAGATTTTCACTTAATAGTCCAGTTTTTCTGGGAGAAGTATGTTTTGTCCATTAAGAGTACCCCTTTTATTTTTTAATGATACTATTTTTTATTTAAATTTGAGACAAGCTTATTTTAAATGTCAATCCCAGTTGCCTCACCCTCCCCTCCTCCCCTCCCCTCCAACTCCCATCCCATCCTCTTTCATATCCCCAGTGAGGATGAGGACTTCCATGGGGGATCTTCAATGTCTGTGATATTATTTGCAGCCTAGGCCCTCCACCACTTTAGGCTGAGAGAGTATCCCTTTATGTGCAATGAGCTCCCAAAGTCCATTCATATACTAGGGATAAATACTGATCTAATACCAGAGGCCCCAAAGACTGCTCTGTCCTCCTAATTAACACCCAGATTCAGTAAGTCTGGGTATGTCCTAAGCTGGTTTCCCAGTTATCAGACTGGGGTCCATGAGCTTCCTCTTGTTCAGGTCAGGTAATTCTGTGGGTTTCTCCAGCCTTGTCTTCATCCCTTTGCTCATCACCCCTCTCTCTTTGCAACTGGATTCCAGGAGTTCAGCGTAGTGTGTAGCTGTGAGTGCCTGCTTCCGCTTCTAACAGCCACTGGATAAAGGCTCTGGGATGTCATATACGGTAGTGATAAATCTCATTATCGGGGAAGGGCATTTAAGGTAGCCTCTCCACTAGTGCTTAGTTTGTTAATTGGGGTCATCCTTTTAGATCTCTGGACATTTCCCTAGTGCCAGATTTCTCTTAAAACCTACACTGGCTGCCTGTATTATGGAATCCCTTTTCTTGCTCTCCTCTATTCTGTCCCTGATTCAATCTTCCTAATCCCTCATGCCCACCTCTTCCCGCTTCTTCCTCCTAACTGCCTCTCCCCTCCCTCCTCCATGCTCCCAATTTGCTCAGGAGACCTTGTCCCTTTCACCCTCTCTGAGTGACCATGTATTTCTCTCTTAGGGACCTCCTTGTTTCCTAGCTTTTCTGGCAGTGTGGATTATAGGCTGGTAAGCCTTTGCTCTAAGTCTAAAATCTCTATATGAGTGAGTACATACCATGTATGTCTTTTTGTTACTGGGTTACCTCACTCGGTATGGTTTCTTCTAGTTCCTTTTTAAATGTATATATTAATTAATACATATTTATTAAATGAATTATTTGATATATCAACTGCAAAGTTATCTTTATAACATTCCCAGTCAAAGAAAACACCCGGAGGTTCTCCACTGGTTCCATATCTAAGCACATACAAGTAGCATTAATTGGACTCAATAGCATTTAAAATAGCAAAGGAGAAAGGGATGATGAAGACAGGAACAGGTAAATATTGAGAAAATCTAACATGTAGGTGGGATTTTGATTGGATATGAACAAACTATTTCATACAAGTATATGAAATTCTCAAAAAAAAAAACTAAAAAATTCGAAAAGAAAAAGTCTCCATATGGATACTTTAAAAAATAAAATAATAATTCTTAAAATTAAAAATGTAAATACAATATATAAGCTTATATGTAAATATACTTATTTTAAATTTTCTCCTAACATGTTTTAATACCATTTTCCCTCCCTCTATCAACTCTTCTCATATTCACCCCACTCTCCTTGTTACCAACTTCATGTCTTTTTTCCTTCTTTTTCTATCAATAACATTTTGTCCTGCCCAAATGATCTAGCATGTGTGATTTTCCAGTGGTGCTTAGCTGACTTAACAGAGGCATGCATGCCCAACTTCTTTCTTCATTCTGGGACTTGGGCAGATTTGGGCTTCCTTTGGTCCTGGGCATGATGTCACAGTCACTACAAGTTCATATGTGCACACACCCTGCTATATCTACATGTTTCCTTGTAGTCTTTACCACTTCTGGCTCTTTCATTTTTCCTGCCTCTTCTTCCATGATCATTCCTGAATGTTTAGAGGGTGAATGCTGTGGTCTATTTATTACATTTAGGGGTGAATATTCTGCAGTCTTTTATTTTCTATGCCTTTGCCAGTTATTGTTCTCTGTATTAGTCATTGCCTACTATAAAGAGAAGCTTCTCTGATTGGTGTTGAGAGAGATGCCTTCATCTATGTGTATCATTATTAATAATTAGGAGTTGGTTTGACAGTTTGATCATTTCTCTCCAAGGGCCAGTGAATTGCCTAGCCATAGGTCAGGTATGTATTGCATTGTGTGCAGTGCACCTTAAATCCAACCAGAAAGTGATTAGTAGCTCCCAGAACATTCTTGCTACTATTCCACCAGCAGGCAGAATTTGTCAGGCCAATTTTTACTGCAGTTCACAGGGTCCATAGTCAGGTAAAAATTTCTGATCACCTTTTTTGTTTTGTTTTTAAATCTAGTAGCCTATAAGATTCCTTGCAGCACTGTGTAAGCTAGTAAGGATAAAGTCTCCATGTGAGTATCACCTTGAATTCTTCATGTTCTTTGACTCAGGCATGTGATATATTCAGCAACAGGGTCTTACTTACAAGTTCTACAACCTAACTGAGAGCAATAGCAAGGCTTTAATGTATTAAACAGCCACCATCCAAGGTTTCTAAGAAATGATACTTATATCCCTGTGGGACACAGATATGTTATTTTGTCTCAACATTTTAAAAATATTTTAAAGGGGAAGACAAAATTAGCACCACGCACAAGTGGGCAAACATTGCATATTTTTCTAGTACATTTTATATAAAATATGAAGATAAAAGGTAAGATAAATGACCACTTAAAATTGGTATTTCAGAATTAGAACCACTGGAGAAGATGTGATAAAGATCTTTGTATCCCTGCTTCTGTTGTTAAGATTTCAAATTCAGGAATGGAAATTGTGGGCTTTCTTTCCCTGGGAGATTGATAGAACTGAATAAATTAGGAAAAGAAGCTGTGTAGGTTTTCCCACCCAGAACTTCACAGATGTGGCAATAATTGTCTAGAATTTTTACTTAGGCTATTTGTCCCATTCTTTTTTACCCTTTAAACACTGTATGAGCCACCTTATGACATGATGGATTACATGCCTTGAGCATACATGAAATGACAAATAGAATATGATTATGTTACTTTACAAGCTCTGAAATTCCAAAGTAACATGCCAGTTTCTGTTTCCAAGATCCATACCTACACAGTTATATGACATAAAAGGCCTGTGGTTCCACATAGCAACTTCCAAAAAGGAAAGGAGGCTGTAGTCATCATGTTCTGCCTCATACATATGAGTATCATGTGTACATCCAATGCTACAGCCTGAAATGTGGCTGCCAAGTAAGTGAACTTTCTTTACACATCACCACTGTGAGCTTTCTGTCTAAATTATCTTGCCACATAAAAGATCAGCTTGAAACTTATTGCTCACCTCTTATCTATTCAATGGTTTGATGGAATAGTGCGGAACACTGTTAAAGACAATGAGGCATCAACTTCTTTAATTATTCTCTCTTGAGAATCTCCCATTTCAGACCATCTATTTCAGATCTGGAATCCTGACATTTTAACCTCTCTGTGATTAAAGGTTTCTCACTCCATCTCAAAGAATGCTTACTTCTATGTGGCTTCTCACAAATGTCTTAACCTTTCTGCATCTCCGTTTCCTCCCTTATAAAATAAGGATAATTACAGTGGGCTCTTTCTGCACAGTATGTGGCAGGCATGATCCATGCATGGACTCATTGTAAGGTCTCCATATGGAGTATCAATCTCCTCCCCAGAACAAAGACAAGACTGAAATGGAATGACTAAAAGCAGGGCAGTCCTAAATGCATAGAAAAGTTGATGATGGTGATAGATAGGCAGAGGTATCATTCAACTTTTTAAACATTTAGTTCCCCTGCCTGAAAAAGCATCTAAAGAATTATGCAAAGCATACAAATGCATAGGTAGTGTAAGTACTAGTGAAATGGCTCAGGAGAAGATCACTTGCCCAGCCAGCTTGTTGTGGCACACAAGCATGCATTCTCATGTACATACATCATATACACACAGTGAGGGCTAATAAGCAAAATTAAATAAGTAAATAAATAGAAATTAAATTAAGCTCAAAATAATGGTATAGTTTTCTTTTTAATTACACGTTTTTAAAATTTATTATGCATGTGTGTGGATGCCCAGCACATGCCTGTTGGCCAAAGGACATCTCTGGGAGTCCCACCTGGATTCCACATGGATTCTCTGGTATGATAGCAAGTGCTTTTATCTGCTAAACCATCTATCAAGCCCTCCTTTACCTTTGAAAGTGGTACAAAACAGGAAATTGAAAATGGATGTGATGCTATTTTCTGGGAGTGGTAAGGGATGGAAGGGTGTAAGAGGTTGCTTCTATGATGAAGAAGTCAGCTGTTGTCTCCTGTTTTCATCTTAACAGCGAAATCAGTCTGTAACTACAAAGGGGTTTGCAATAAGCTTTGGTTCATTTTAATTTTGAATACCACATTCACTTTCATTTTTTTAATCATAGAATTCTTATTTTGTATTGAAATGTACATAATTGGTGGGTTTGTGTGGTTAGATTTTTTTTTGTTTTTTGGTTTTATTTTGTTTTTTGTTGTTGTGGTTATTTTTGTTTGTTTTTCAAGACAGGGTTTCTCTATGTAACAGTTTTAGCTTAAATGCACTGATGTACTGGAACTACACCAGGCTGACCTCTAACTCACAGAGATACACCTGCTTCTGCCACCGAAATGCTGGGATTAATGGTGCATGCCACAGTATCCCTCGGCCTATATCTAAATATCTTATCATCACTAGTACTAAATATTCCAGTCATTTGAAAAAAGTATGTGAGGATATTTTTCACATAATATAGAGTACAAATAACCAATGAATTCCAGTAACTATATACTCAAGCTTAAATAATTCACCATTCATTAGACCTACAATTCTTAAAATGTGCTCTATACTCAAACATGAATTCACCATTGTTACTAAGTACAAACATATTTATGACTTCAAGTGTTCTGACCCACTAGTCATGAGCAAGATGTTAGAAGCCTGAGTGTTGATGGGAGATGGCACTCTGTAAATATATTTCCCTTATCGGTTAATGCATAAAGCACTGTTGGCAAATAGGAAAGCAAGATAGACAGGACTAGGAGACAATGAGAATTTGAGGAGGAGATAGGGGGAGTTTCCAGATGTAGGACCAACAGGGTAGAACTCCAGACCCTCTCTCTGGTAAGATAAGACCACATAGAAATGCTTAGAATAATAGAAATGGGTTAAT
The DNA here is from genome assembly GCF_943737965.1 of Phodopus roborovskii. NCBI lineage: Eukaryota > Metazoa > Chordata > Mammalia > Rodentia > Cricetidae > Phodopus > Phodopus roborovskii. The sequence continues at coordinate 3,581,279 of NW_026125444.1, forward strand.
ATTTAATACAGAGCTAGCCAATAAGAAACTAATAACTGGCCTACAGCTTTATATCAAATACAGTGTCTCTGTGTATTATTTGGGGTTGGTGTGGCTCTGGGACCAGGCTGGCAGGAAAACTACTCCTAATAGAGTATCTCTTTGCAACTTACTGTTAGCTTAATAGAAAGGATTACCAAATAATTTTAAAACAAAATTCAGCCAAAGTATTGTCACATATAATATCACTTCAACTTAGTGAACAAACATAGCAAGGTCATGGTATGGCCTGAAACATTTATTGTATTTTAACAGACCACAGCATTGTTTTTGGTCAAATGAAAGCTAATTATTCCACATGAAGAAAATTGAATTAAAAAAGGTAATTCATTAAATTATCATTCATTTTTCTATATTTATTTATTTCTTAAAACCAAGATAGTTATAGTATTTTTATGACAAAAACATTTGCCAGTAGATAATTATTAGATGTATAATCACATTCTATGATGGCTCAGTTGTTAAGAAATATTCTAGTACTCTTGAATTTCCACCAGCCATCAGTAGGGTAACTTGTATGCATACCACTTGCTGAAGAAAGGTAGCCCATTGTCTCTGGGGAAATCCCCACAAATGTGAAGAGATAACTAATAGCACACAGCCCACCGTACTCACACTGTGATAGTACCAGTCTACGCTGTTGTAACTGATTCAACAGAGACTTAAAGTCTACTGCAACAAGGATGTTCTCTCTTGTGTTTTCTTGGGGGTAATCAATATGCCCATTGCCAAGAATCATCTAACCTCAAACATTTCCCTGAAATATAGAAAGAGATACTAATTTAATGAAAATCAAAACTAGCATTGACAAACTTTCAAAAATAGCAAATTAGTATATGTAGAACTGAAAGTCTAAAGCAAGTCTGATATATGCTATAATGATATCTAACCTGTTTTAGTAAGTTAAAGTAAATTAAAAATAGTGAGAACTCTACAATCTTTAATATGACAGCAAAATTAAATTCCACAGGTGCTTTGGTGAGCTAACATCTTAAAATTATTTGATATTACTTTGAATAAATTAAGCAAAATGTTTGGTATTTTAGAAACTGACAAAATTAGGAAATCATAACATTCTTCATATTTATAATACTACATTAAATAATAAATTATATAATTATATTAATAATTATATAATAAAACCAAAGAAATGTGATTTAATTATTGACAGGAACTACCTATTTTTCCTACCTTAAAAATATTATATCTGAGCTGTTATCAATATGGCCAGCTCTCAGTATTTTGGGGTATCAGCTTCATGATTCTTCTGAATATCAAAATCATCAGAACCACTGTTTATATATATCTTATCCATATGGTCTCCTACATATTAAATATATATTCAATTTACTTAACATATGGAATATGAATATAGAATATAAAAATTTAATGTAAATAACAGCTATGCTACCTTGTTTGTGTGGTAATAGCAATAAAAATAAAAGTTTACACCTGATTAGTGCAGATGCTAATTCATACCATGCCAGATACTCGAGAAAGATGGCAGCAGAAAAAAGTAAAGACACAGCAGAAGCAAAAGACATTATGGAGTCTGTGATCTTTCTGCATTACCTATCCAAGATTAACCCATCAGAGATTTTCCTCCTGGGAGGGTGATACCTGAACTTCAATTGCCATCTCCTTCTGCTTTGATATGTCCACCAACAACGTATCACATTTTCTTTACCCATTCTTCAGTTGAGGAGCATTTAGGTTGTTTCCAGGTTCTGGTTATTATGAATAATGCTTCTGTGAACATAGCTGAGCAAATATTCCTGTAGTATGATTGAGCATCTTTTGCGTATATGACCAAGAGGGGTACCACTGTCCCAGTTTTCTGAGATAGTGTCATACTTATTTCCAAAGTGGAGCAGTGGAGGAGTGTTCCCCTTGCTCCACATCCTCTCCAGCATAAGCGGTCATTTGTGATTTTCATCTTAGTCATTCTGACATGTATGAGATATACTCTTAGAGTCGTTTTGATTTGCTGGTGGCTTAAGGATGCTGAACATTTTTTTAAAGTATTTCTCATCCCTTTGAAAATCTTCTGTTGAAAATTCTGTTTAGATCTGTACCCCACTTTTTTACTAGATTACTTGGTTTTTTGAAGTCTAGATTCCTGAGTTCTTTATATATTTTGGAGAAAAGCCTTCTGTTCAATGTGGGGTTGGTGAAGTTCTTTTGCCTTTATGTAAGCTGATGTTTTATCATACTGACAGTGTCCTTTGTCTTATAGAAGATTTTCAGTTTCATGAGGTTTCATTTACTAATTGTGTATCTTAGTATGAAAGCTACTAGTGTTCTATTCAGGAAATTGTCTTCTGTGCCATTTCATTCAATGGTATTTCCCTCTTTCTCTTCTATCAGGATCAATATAACAGGATTCATGTTGATGTCTTTGATCTATTGGAAATTGAGTTTTGTGCAGGGCGATAGATATGAACCTATTTGTATTCTCCTACATTCCTGCATCCATTTTGATGATGCTTTCTTTTTTCCCATCATACAATTTTAGCTTCTTTGTCAAAAATCAGGTGTCCATAGGTGTGAGGATTTATGTCAGGCTCTTCAATTCAATTCCATTGCTCTATCCCTCTGAGATAAGAGGTGCTGATACCTCTGGAAGTTCTTTTATTGTACAGGATTTTTTTTTATCTGTTCTGGGAGTTTTGTTGTTGTTGTTTTGTTTTGTTTTACATGATGGAGTTGAATTTTTTCTTTCAAACCCTGTAAAGAATTGTGCTACAATTTGGAATGAGGATTGTATTGGATCTGTAGATGGCTTTTGGTAAAATGGCCATTTTTTACTCTGTTGATCCTACCAATCCATGAGCATGGTATATCTTTCCACCTTCTGATATCTTCTCAAATTTTTTTTTCAAAGATGTGAAATTGTTGTCAAACAGTTCTTTCACTCAGTTGGTTAGAGTTACCCCAAGATGTTTGTTTGTTTGTGGCTATTCTGAGGGTGGTGTTTTCCTGAATTATTTCTCAGTCTTTTTATCATTTGTATATAAGAAGTCCACTGAATTTTTTTTAGTTGATCTTTTATCCAGCCTCTTCACTAAGGTGTTTATCTGCTTTAAGAGTTCCATGATATAACTGTTGATTATGTATTCTGTCATATCATCTGTGAATGATACTTTGACTTTTTTCTTTCTGCTATATATTCCCTTGATTTCTGTTGTCTTATTGTTCTAGCTAGAACTTCAAGTACTATATTGAATAGATATAGAGAGACTGGATAATCTTGAATTGTTCTGATTTTGATGGAACTGCTTTGAATTTCTCTCCACTTAGTTTGATGTTATCAATTGGCTTGTTGTATATTGCTTTTATTATGTTTAGGTATGTGCCTTTTATCACTCTAAGACTTTTAGCATGAAGCGGTGTTAGATTTTGCCAAAGGCTTTTTTGGCATCCAAGATGATCATGTATTTTTTGTTTGTTTTTTTGTTTTCTTTTAGTTTGTTTATATGATGCATTACAATGACAGATTTTTCCTGTATTGAACCATTACATCTCTGGGATGATACCCACTTGATCAGGGTGGAAGAGCTTTTTTATGTACTCTTGGATTTGACTTGCAGATATGTTATTGAATATTTTTGCATCAATGTTCAAGGGGGAAATTGCTCTGTAATTCTCTTTCCTTGTTGAGTCTTTGTGTGGTTTTTATATCAGGTTAACTTTGGCTTTAGTAAAGCAATGTTCCTTCTGTTTCTACTTTGGGAAAATTTTGAGGAGTAATGGTATAGCAATTCTTTGAGGCCTGGTAGAATTTTGTGATGAAACCATATGGCCCTGGGTTGTATTTTATTGGGTAAAATTCAATCACTGTTTCTATCTCCTTAAGATTATAGGTCTATTTAAATTTTTTGCCTGATCCTGATTTAATTTTGGTGTGTGGTATCTATCAAGAAACTTGTCCATTTCTTTTAGATTTTCCAATTTTGTGGACTTCATGTTTTTTTGAAGTACGATGTAATGATTATCTGGATTTCTTCATTGTTGTTATGACTCCTTTCAATTTCAAAGTTTTAAAATTTACATATACTTTCTCTGACTTTTATTTAGTTCCCATAAGAGATTGTTTATGTTGCTAGCTTTCTCAAAAGGCTATCCCTTTGTTTCACTAATTTTGTACAGTTTTATTTGTTTCTATTTTATTGATTTTAGCCCTGTTTGATCAATTGCTGCCATCTACTCTTCTTGGGTATATTTATTTCCTTTTGTTCTTGAGCTTTCTTTTAGGCTGTTCATCGCTAGTATAAGACTTTTTCCAATTTTTTTTTTTATGCAGGCACTTACTGCTATGATTTGTCTCGTTGACTTTGGGTATATTGTGCATTCATTTTCATTGAATTCTAGAATGTCTTTAATTTCTTCTTGTACCCAGTGGTAATTCAGTTGAAAGTTCTTCAGTTTCCATGAGTTTATAGCCTTTCTGTAGTTTGTATTTTTGCTTAAATCAACTTTATCTATGGTAATATAATAATATACAGGGGCTTATTCCATTTTTGGTATCTGTTAAGACTTGCTTTGTGACCAAGTATGTGGTCAATTTTGGAGATGTTTCCATGAGGTGCTGAGAAGTATATTCTTAGGTGTTTGAGTGAAGCATTCTGTAGATATCTGTTAGGTTCATTAAGACATAACATCTGTTAGTCCCATTTTTTTTCTCTATTTAGTTTCTTCTTGGGAACCTGTTCATTGGTCAGAGTGTGATATTGAAGTCTTCCACTATTATTGTGTGGGGTTCAATGTGTGATTTAAACTTTAGTAATTTTTCTTTTACAAATGTGGGTGCCCTTATATTTGGAGAATATATGTTCAGAATTGAGGCATCATCTTAGAGTATTTGCCCTTTGATAAACATGAAATGTCTTTCTCCATCTCTTTTGATTAATTTTGGTTTGGAATCTATTTTTATTATATATTAGGTTAGCTATACAAACTTGCTTCTTAGGTCTGTTTGACTGGAAAATCTTTTTCCAACCATCATCTCTGAGGTAATATCTTTCTTTTTGTTGAGGTGTTTCTTGTATACAAAAAAAAAAAAAAGGAAAATTCTGTTTTTGTATCCATTTTGTTAGCCTATGTCTTTTTAGTAGCAAATTGAGCCCATTGATATTGAGAAATATTAATAAACAGTGATTGTTAATTCCTCTTAATTTTCTGTTGTTATTGTTGGTGGTGGTGGTATTGGTAGTGGAGGGGGTGGTGGAGTGTGTCTCTCTCTGTGTGAGTGTATTTCCTTTCCTTGGATTTTTCGTGTGTGAAATTATCTTTTGCCTGTGTTTTCATGAGTTTAGGTTATTTCCTTGGATTGGAGTTTTCCTTGTAGGACCTCCCACAAAGCTGATTTATGGATAGATATTGATTAAATTTGGCATCATAAAATATCTTTTCTCCACCTATTGTCATTGAAACCTTTGCAGGATAAAGTAGTCTTGGCTGCCATCCATGGCCTCTTAAGGGTTGGCAGGACATCAGTCCAGTCCCTTCTGGATTTTAGAGTCTCCATTAAGAGATCAGGTATAATTTTGACAGGTCTGCCTTTATATATGATTTTGCCTTTTTTCTCTGTAGCTTTTAATATTCTTTATTTATTCTGTATGTTTAGTGTTTTGGTTATTAAGTGGCAAGGAGACTTTTTCTGATCCAGCCTATTTGTTGTTCTGTACACTTATTGTATGTATAGGCATGGCCTTCTTAGGGTTTCATTATTATACCAATTGCAACAAATAGATGGACCTCCCTAGAGACCATTTGAGAAAATCTAATCAGAAGTCTATCTCAATAGGAAAAGATGAAAAGAGAATCAATCTTACATAAAAGCAGAATGCTGTAGATTAAATCCTCATAGATGGTAGTTCACTAGATTTAATTGGTATTTTTCTAGCATCTAGCATCTAGCAACAGATACCCCAGATAAAATTACTTTTAAGTCCAAATATGAAAACAGGATGAGGATAGTAGACTCAAACTGTAATGTACTGAGTGATAAAAATGACTTAAAAAGATCCATAGAAAGTTCTGTTGGAATTGAGAAGAAAAGATTATTTCAGCTCTAAATAGTTTTTTTAAGCATGTGGAGAAAATAGTAAAATATTTTATAAATATTATTGTTTAGGTTATTAATAAATATATTTTAATTTTATGTATATGTGTTGCACATGAGTGCCTGGCATCTATGGAGGATAGAAGACAGTATCAAATCCCCTGCAACTGGAATTACTAATTGTGAGCTGGCATATCAGTGTGCTTGGAACAAGTCCTCAGTTATCTACAAGAGCAGCAAGTGCTCTTAAACACTGGGACATCGCAATAACCCTAAAAATGAATTCAGTCAAGAACTTGTAAACTAATCCAAATTTAATAATCTAAATTTAGCAAGAGAAAATAGTTCATTGTAATTGAAGGTTGCACTAATTTCTGTTTACTTAATTGACTATTTGATTTATATTCTCTCTCTCTCTCTCTCTCTCTCTCTCTCACACACACACACACACACACACACACACACACACACACACGTGTACATTAAGGAGAATAGACTATTCTTTCTTACCTCTCCAAACTGCTGAACCTCAGGAAGAAGATCAAGGGTTAAGTATTGGTTGATAGTTTGAATCTCTCAAGCAACTACTCACTCAGAATCGCAGGCCACTTGGTCCTATTTCTAGAGGGGTTTGCCCCATTTAAGCCATAATAAAGTTTGTAAATTGTCTTACTTAGCTGTTCAGTTGCCATAGTCTAAAGTAAAGGAAGCAATATGTAAGTGGGTCAGTTCTAAAATTAATTTAGCCTAGCTTTTCCTGAAAACACTAAAAATATTACTACCAAGAAGGCCACCAAGCACACAGAAACAAGCCCAAGAGAATACCTTCCCAGCATGCTCTGGTTCTGCTTATCACACAAGGAAGGTGGAGCTTTGGCTGTTATGTAAATGAAAGTAGGCTAAAACATCAAATTAAATATTGATCAGAAATACCATTTGTAGGCGGGTTAATCATTTATCATACGCATTTTGTCTTTTAACAATTCAAGAGGATGAAATTACTATCTCACTGACTTCCAGGTATGGAAACTAATTTTGTATAATAGGACCTTCAACCAATATATCAAAATATGTACCTTTAATTTCCTATACTGTACTATACACATATTAGTTTCCTTGATATTTGACCATCATTTATTAAACACATAGTCTGTGGCAATCATCATGCTAGATAGAATGGATAAAAAGATTAGCTTATTATCTTTATATAGGCAAAATAATTATATACACTATTACTTATTGAATAGTTCCCAAAGTTCATGTGTCAAAGCCATAATCAATATCTCTATATTTGGAGACAAAATTCTAAGGACACAATTAAGATTAAATGAGGTCCCAGTACAACAGACCTTGCATATAGTTTAGGATGATATCCCAGGTATGTATATACATAAAGAAAGAGCCTTATGATGACACGATGATAAGGATCATTTGCATCACATGTAGAAAATCTTCAACTGTCACCAACCCAGTTAGCCCCTGTATCCTGGTCCTCAGCATCTTGTAAGATGAGTAAATTTTCTGAAGCTACTAAGGCTGTGTCATGCTCTATGACTGGCCTAGAAGGCTAATGCAGAGATAGATATATGTATCACTTCCTACAAAAAATTGTGGGAATAACCAATAGATGAACAATGAAGCCATCCATTTCTTTATTTTTCTGCACTTTTGTTCATCATTATGTGCCCACTCGTGCAATATTCATTAAAACGGACTGCCTGATAAGTTTAAATTTATATAACAACAGAAATAATTTGGAAATATTGTTGATTGTCAGGTTTTTCCCCTTTTTTGTATAACTACCCCCCCTTAATTCCTCTCACTTGGGTGTCTAATAGATCTGGAGCTGTCAGTGTCCTAGTGATACTTTATAGCCATGGATTTTGGATGTTATATGGTCCTCAACAATCCAGTCTGAGCCAGAGCATGATGAAATGCTCTTTTGTCTTCTACAATGTGCCAGTGTTTCTCCAAAGTTTCAGACTCACTTCTGCTCAGATTGTTGCTATAAACGCTTTGTAGCAGCTTCGGTGGTCCACCACAGAAACACATCGCTTCCTTCTGTTGGCAAGTTGCCAGTCAGACTCAGCTATTCTGGGACCTGGAATGCACAGGAAAGGGTAAGTGAGGTGGGTAAAATAAAATGTCAAGATATACCTTTAAAATTACTGCTGTAGTCAATGACTAGCCAGAATGATCCAAGGAAAAGAAACAGAAGGTTAACTGCACAGAGTCCCCAATGAGAACACAGCACGGGTCACTGTCTCTCAATGTTTCCAGAGATATATTCTCTTACAGAAATGAAGAATCTGTTTGATGCACTGCCCCCTCCCCTCGCACACACATTATTGCCACATACCTCCAGGACTTGAAAGAACAGGCTTCCTTCACATTCTCTTCCTGTCTAGAATGATTACTTAAAACTACATGAACTAGACTCTAAGTCTATGTTAATAATAAGCAAAAATGAAATCTGCAAAGTACGGCTCACAGTCACCGAAGCCAGATTATTACCTTGCTGTGAATTCTGTTTCAGAATGCTAATTATTACTGGTCGTTTATTTTCATTCATTTTGGAAGAAGTCCCAGAATACACTGAAACACAGGATCTCTCTAATAGGATACAGTTTAGAAAGGCAAATGTGAACACCATATTAGCACTTGCTATGTACAAATCCTTCAGCCTGCTGAATAGATAGGCTGAATGATTTATACCCACTCTATAATGCTACTGAGAAAAGTAACATTCAAACTGAATCTATGAAGAAGAATGGGATATTTTTATAACATGTTTCTAGGAGCACTTTAATTTTAAAATGTGTGGCCAGTGGCTCATTTCTATAGTAGACACACACACACACACACACACACACACACACACACACACACTTGATAAACATCACGGACAACAAAAGAGATTGAGAACTATTAACCATACCCAATAAGTGCAAGACATAAAAACACTTCCATTAGTCCACACACACTGTATGTAAGTAAAAAAAACAAGAGATACCATAATAGAGGGAAGAAGCCATTATAGGTTTTAAGAGAAAACTGGCACTAGGAAAATGTCCAAAGATCTATAAGGATAACCCCAACTAACAATCTAAGCAATAGTGGAGAGGCTACCTTAAATGCCCTACCCCAATAATGACATTGATGATTACCTTATATGCCATCATAGAGCCTTCATCCAGTAGCTGATGGAAGCAGAAGTAGGCACCCACAGCTGAACACTGAGCCGAACTTCTAGAATCCAGTTGCAGAAAGGAAGGAGTGATGAGCAAAGGGGGTCAAGGCCATGCTGGAGAAACCCATAGAAACTTCTGACCTGAACAAGGGAGAGTTCATGGACTCCAGTCTGATAGCTGGGAAACCAGCATTGGATTGACCCAGACCACCTGAATGTGAGTGTTAGTTAGACGGAATAAGAAGTCTACGCAGCCTCTGGTAGCAGGTCAGTATTTATCCCTAGTATACGAATGGACTTTATGAACCCATTCCACATAGAGAGATACTCACTCAGCCTAGACACATGGAGAAGGGCCTGGGCCCTGCTGCAAATGATATGACAGATGTTGACAACTCCCGATGGATGATCTCACCCTCCCTGGGGATCAGATAGGGGATGGGATGGGAGTTGGTGAGGTGAAGCAGGGGAGGACAAGAGGGTGGTGGAACTGGGATTGACATGTAACATAAGTTTATTTCAATTGTAAATAAAAATTTCTCAAAAAAATTAAAATAAAATTTTAAAAAGACACATTTGCCACTACCAAGCAACCCACATGCATGCAATTGAAAATGTTTACCTTGCAGAAAATAAAAAAAAAATGAAATCACCATAAATTAACACAATTATATTCTAAATTATTAAAGCCCATCTTGTTATAGGGAACTCAGGACTAATTCCGACACTAGTGGCCCTTCAAACCAGCAGTAGGTATAGCCATCTTGTTTGCACTCCATGAGAAAATGATGCCAAATGATCATATCCAGGTATCTGCAGAGCTAAATTAACTAATAGCTTGTACACCAAAACATCTTGGGAAAAAATATTCTTCACATTAAAGCCTGGAGAGATGGATCCACTGTTAAGAGCTCTTGTTTCTCTGGTAGAGAATCAGACTTTGATTCACAGCCATTAGATGGCATGCAATGATCTATAAATTTAGTTATGGGGTGTCTAACCTCTATGTTCACAAAGCTTGCACATGGTGCACCCACATTTATGTAAGCAAACAGTGTCTTTTATTCGTTGATCATCGACATATTATAATGACCAGAAATTGAAAATACAAGCTTTTCCTGCTATTATTGTGACCATAACATGGGTTAAAGAAACATATACTTTGTTTCCATTATGGTTTTTTTTTGTTAAGTTTTATGAGGAATCTACATAGTTTCATTATGAATTGTATACACTGCCAAGTGCCAAAAAAATAACAACTTCCACTACAATGTTATGAAATTTTGTCCAACTCATCTCAAATATGTTGACAGAATTAGAGCCCAGAGATTAATATATTGTTCTGTAGGACCAGGATATAGTAGATTTCTTCTGAATGTGAACAATATTGAAATGAAATACCAGAGGAAGAATTAAACAGATATCTATTCATCAATATTATCTGTTAACAAACACATCAACAGCATACAACAATATGAAAAATAATAGAACCCTTTGGTTACTACCCTCCTTGAATTTAAAAACTCTGAAACTAAGTTTTGTAGGTTCTAGTTCAATCCCTAACTTGTAATACATGGACTTGGAAGAGGAACCTACTCTGAGTTTCAGCTGAAGAATCAAAATAATCATGCTACCTATATCATAGAGGACAGTGTACAAGTTTAAATAATTCCAGGAATCCTCATAACAAAATTTGAGCACACAATAAGTACTCAAAGAGCAAGTCTTCGTATTTACATGATTAGTTTCTGAAGTAGTAGAAACTTTTAACTAGCAGCAGTTTCCTCTAAGATGGCTGTCTCATCTTTCCCTCTCATTGCTGCAGAGATGGCATGGAGATGTTTACCTCAGATCAAAGTAATTTTCTAGAACTTGACAGTTTCACCTTTAAATCTCAATTTCAGTGGTGGTGTACAGATTTGGAAAATTTGAAACTTAAACCGTATTCGTTGTTTAGTTCTTTGGGCAGCAACAATCTCAACAAGAAATGGAGAGCATGAAGTGAAGGGAAGCCCAAGGGATGCAAGGTACTTTCCCTCTCCTTAAAGTAAGCATGATTCCCTCTCCTTCAGATAAGCATGATCTTAGTTTTCATGTGTGGATTATAAACTCGCTAAGAACCCAGATTGCTTCTTTTGTGGATTTTTTCAAATATTTGTTCATTTTTAGTTTTGGCTGCCTGAACACAAATCCCTACACATGTATGTTTATTGCTGGCAGAATCCAGAAGGAGGTGCAAGATACCTGGAATTGGACTAACACACAATTGTGAGGCACCATGTGAATGCTAAGAATGAAACTTGTATCCTCTGTATGAGGTACAGATACTCTTATATACAAGATCTCTGTTTCTCTGTCTTCATTATCTATCTATCTATCTTCACATGTTGTGAGACTTAGTATTCTATCAGATACAAAATGTGTGTGGCAAAGTGATGGAAGAGAAGAATTATTTTCATATGTCAACTAAAAGTTTGGTACACATACACACACACACACACACACACACACACACACACACACACACACACACATGCCATTTTGATCTCCTTGTTTTTTAGTCCTCCTTTACCTGTTCCTAACTGTATAGCCCAGGCAGGCTGATAATCCTGCTGCCTCAGGTTCTCAAATTCTGGGATTACAGGAATGTACCATGATGACCAAGCACAAGCAAAAAACATTTCTGCATCCTCAAGCAAGTCTTCATGCATACCAGGAATCCCTTGTAGAAGACAAATGGGTTCTTAGGGAAGCCTCTTAGAAAAGTATCTAAGTAACACACATAAGGAGGAAAGTGAAAGGTGTAAAAGTAATCACTGTCCAATGGGTTCATATTCAAATACCTGTCTGTGTGGAACAGAACTCACCAACACCATTGAGATCAGCTTGAATTTCAGGAGCACTAAAATTACAAGAATAAAGTGCTGCAAACTTCAGGATCAGAATGAGATTGTTCTCACATTGTGACATTGAACAGTCATCCAATCAAGAGGTTGAGGTTGAATGGGAGAATTGTAGGGAAGCTCTTGCAACTAATAGTATGGCTCACTTTCTATACTTTCTGTTTCCTATTTCCTGTGAATATAAACAAGGAGCCTTGTGAGTCTGTCACCATAGCTGGAAGATTCTCCAAACTGACCATGCTTTTCCATCTTCTATAGACTGTGTCCCAGCAATATATAAACCAAAGTAAAGTTGTTTCTTTTCAAGAATTTTTTGACTGCAAGGAAAGGAACCAATACAATAGCCACATATTGTGTAGCACCGTGCAGCAGCAAGACAAAATACCCATGTCCTACGTATGCATCTCCACATAACACAAAGACAACTATTTTGCAGCTTGACAGAACTCCATGGTGGAATATAGAAAAGTGAGGAGTCACTGTGTTAAGGTGGGAGTAGGAACTGATCAAGAGAAGATATTGGTGTCATCTATAGGACAAACAAAATTCTAATCAGATGCAAGGACAATGGGACCCAGCACAGCCTGACAGAAGTTACTGGAAAGTAAGAGACCTGGAAATCAATCAGGGTTATTGACAGAAAGGTGCAGAGTCACCAAAGTTGACAAAAGAATCTATTTCAGGAGACAGGAATCAAAAGCAGAATGATGAAATAAGGGAGATGAGGATGTCATCTGACAACAAAATTGCTGGTGAAGCCATTTAATGCCTTCATTTATTCTGAAATGCCTTTCTTCTATCCTCATGAGCGACTGGTGCCTTCTACTGCTTTCTGCACTTCAATTATGTTTTCCCAGAAGACTCATTTCCTTGCTTCATAATACATACTGTAAGAAAATCTTCCTGTCTGGGAATCACAGGCATATTTTGTATCCATGCTACACTTTGTTATTCTCCTTGGTATATGTGAATCATCTACATAGCATCCATATTACTTATCAATCCTACTGTCTATCTTTCCCGTTGGTATTTATTTTCCATGAGGCTAGGTTCATGTGTTTTACTGCTACTTTATATCTAGCACCAAGGACAATGACTGGTCTATTATCTTGGTTTAACACTGGTTGATTCAATGATTCAGTGTCTTGGTGCACCTTTGCCATCTCAAATGGTTAGCTCTTTCATGGGAGAGAAAGCCACCACTAGGAAATCTCATCCAGGAGTCTTTCTTTACCTAATGTTCGATTCACTTTCTCTCTACATGGAAAAAAAAATCTACTCTTTTGTAGTTTTTACCAGGTGGCCTGAAATTACTCTCAAACAAACAAACAAACAAACAAACAAAAACATGCATGTAAATGAGAATGATTCAGATAAGTGTAATCCAAACAATATACTCCATTGTAGGGTGACTGCACTTCAGTGACTCATGTGAAAGAATGAATAATACAGAATAATAATCTGCAAAAGTGGCAGTGATATATAAGAAAACTGATAATAAGAGAAAGATAATCATACAATATGGGAAAATATTGCTTTACCTTCTGTGTCAAAATTTAGTCAGCTTATAGCTGACTGGTTATAAAAATAAAGATGTGTAAATTTCATAGCAGTTCATTTAGAAAAAATAGTTTTCAGAATGGGAATGGATTTTGCCCAAGAAATTTTATTTTACTATAAACCAATTGCCTCTGGCTAGGCTACCAGGAAAAAAAAATAACTACTTATTTTTATCTATCTACTTTTCAGGAATTTTGTGAAGGTTTAGTAAAAGGCAACAGAAAACTTGTGCAAGCACAAGCTGAAAAGAAAAAAAAATATTCTGCATTATTCTGAAGTGCTTCATGTCGCCTTGCTATTCCTTGCTCATCATTCACTAATTAAATGTCAGCTCCAAATAGCTGGATGGGTAAAAGTGTGATTTGACATAATCTAAAATAGAATCTAAGTACAAACAATTGAGCTTGGATATTGAAAGTTTGTATTTCTAGTTCTCATCTGACCCAGTCACTAGTTGTTTCCTTCCCTTTGCTAAACTCTTGTATTTCCCACCTGATTTCTCACTATTTTGTGGCATATGTGGATGTTTGGCATGATTCTCATCCTTAGTTCAGACTAACACACCACACTCATTGTCTGCTCTTGTACCTTCACACATATTCCACACTAGATTTTGGCTTGTTTTAATTATGGAAATTGTTTCATGGAAAAAAATTAATAGTGGGAGGTGACTGTTGTTAGTGTGGGTCAGAAATTATCAGAGTATTCTAGTAGTGGTTTTACAGTTATTTGTGGTAATAGACGTGTTATTTATTTTTGTCACTGACAAGACAGCTGTCTTCAGGATAAGAGTTTTCATGGCATTAACTTTTTTGTATTATAATTCATTTACTTTCCATAGCATTAAGTTAACAAGTAACCCCATCTCTAGGGGACAATGTATGTCTCTCTTAGGGTCCTCCTTGTTTCCAACCTTCTCTGGAGGTCTGGATTGTAGGCTGGTAATCCTTTGCTCTATGTCTAATATCAATATATGAGTGAGTATGTACTATGTGTGTCTTTTTGTGACTGGGTTCCTCACTCTGGATGGTTTCTTCTAGTGCCATCCATTTCCCTGCCAATTTTTAGGATCTGTAATGAAATAGAAGCAGTCATCAAAAGTCTCCCAACCCAAAGAATCTCAGGGCCAGATGGTTTCAGTGCAAAATTTTACTACAAAAGCTAATGCCAATACTCCTCAAATTGTTCCATACAATAGAAGCAGAATAGTCATTGCCACACTCTTTTTATTAGGCTACAATTATCTTGGTACCCTAACCACACAAAGACACAACTAAGAAAGGACTGATCACCAAAATATACAAAGAACTGAAGAAGCTAATCACCAAAACACCAAATAAACCAATTAAAAAATGAGATATGGATTTAAATAGAGAATTCCCAATAGAGGAAACTCAAATGGCCAAAATGCACTTAACAGTATCCTTAGCTCTCAGGGAAATGCAAATCAAAACAACTCTGAAATACCACCTTACACCTGTCAGAATGGTTAAAAGAAGAATACCAATGACAGTTTTTACTGGAGAGGATGTGGATGAAAGGGAATATTCCTGCATTGCTGGTAGGAATGCAAACTTATACAACCACTTTGGAAATCAGTATGTCGGTTTCTCAGGGAAATGGGAATCAGTATACCTCAAGATCCACCAATTCAACTCTTGGGAATATACTGAAATGATGCGTATTCATACAACAAGGACATCTGTTCAGCTATGGTCACAGCAACACTATTTGTAATAGCCAGAATCTGGAAGCAACCTAGTTGCCTCTCAACCAAAGAATGGAAGAATGGAAAAGAAATGTGGTACATTTATACAAGTGAGTACTACTCAGTGGAAAAAAAAAAACAATGACATCACATTAAATATATTTAAATTGTCTAAATACAATGATATTCAACTCTCAAGCTTCTTCTGACTTTCTGTTTTTCAATAGACTGGTATTGTCCATGCTGCCCAGAGTCCAACTACAGGTATTGGCAATACAAAAAGCTGAGTGATGCTAAAACTCTACTTCTTCCTTACTCTCAAAATTGTCTTCCTGTATATTTACTGTTTGGTGCTTGAGTTTATCTATATACCCTTTGCACAATGCAGCAATCAAAAAAAAAAAAATCAGAAATATTAACAACCCAAATCCTTATTATTTATTTTACATACAAAATAGAAATTTGTTTCTTATAGTTTAGATAACTAGAAAATCACAATTATGTGTGTGCAATATTGGCTGTTTTGGAAAGCTTTAAGGAAAATTTTTTTTCTAAATTATTGTCCTTGACTTGGGAGTTGAAGACTTCATGGCCAAACTTCCCTTTGTTCATGTTTCTCTGCCCATACTTACAGGTTTAAATATTTATTTTATATTTTATGTGCATGTGTTTCTGTATGAGTTGATGTTTACCACATGCATACAGGTGAAGAGAGTCCAGAAAAAAAGATGCTGAGCTGAATTACTCACAATTCTAAGCTACAGTGTGGTGCTGGGAACATAGTTTGGATCCTCTCCAAGAGTAGTAACTCTTCTTAAAAGTAGAGCCATCTTTCTAGCCCTCACATTTCCCTTTTTAATATATAACAATTATATATATTTGGTGACTATTGAAAGTTCCCATTAATTTGATAACCTTCAAATGAGGTCACACCCAGAGGTGATTCCACATAGAAATGTGAAGAACATAGTTTTCAATGAAGTATGGAAGAAGCTGGGGCTGATAGAGATTAGAAAATGTTTCCAAAATTACTTTTCTCCAAAAAACTAATTCCTCAAATCCTTGTCTGTCTGATTGTTTCCAAAAATAAATAAAGTGAGAATCTATATACTTGGATAGATTGGGAGATGGGAAGGAGTAGAAATAAGGGAAACAATATATTAAGGGAATATATTGCATGAAAAACTATTTTCAAGTAAAAATAAATTATAAGTGAAAATAAAACATACTGACATTAATATAAGACGAACCATCATGTCCAGACCACATTGTCCAAACTCAGGCATCCAGATTTTTGCTAAAGCTGTTCCTTTGAAATGAGAACATATCCTCTGTTGGGCCAGATATTAGTAATGTGGAAACTAATCTCCCTGTTAAGTGCCTTTGGGAGAGTGGGATGGGGGAAGCAGTGGGGGGGGGGTCTAGGCATATAGGAGGGAGAGAGAACTGGTATTGATAAGTAATATAAAATTCTTTCTAAAATAAATAAAAAAATTAGTCATTCAGTCATAAAAGGGTGTGTGTGTGTGTATCACCATATATTTGAAATAAAAATAAATTACTTTTGTACTTGTTTCACAAGGCACATTGCTTTTAAAAGTAAAAATCTAAAATGCTATATAAAAATGAGTATCAGGAAAATTGTATCATATGTCTTTTATATTCATTCATTTATATTTATTATAGTCAACTTTAATTCATCTTTTGTTTAACATCTAGTCTGAGCCATCAGTTATCATATCCAGAACTGTCATTGATGTTGTGTCAAAGCAATAATATATAATAAAGTACAATGAGAATTTTCTAACTGTGTTTTACAGATCAACATGTTAAACATCTTTGAGGAGTAAAACAAGTAACAGAAGGAAGAGTAGAAAGTAAGTGGAGAAGCTAACATAAAAATGTTACTCTCCATTTAAAATTTAAAATCTAGTCAGGAAAATGAAGCCACCTCAAGTATGCTAACACATGCAGGGCGAAACATGTTCATAGGAGCATTAGCAGCTGTACAATTAGCATGCTGTAGATTGAGTCTGTAGATCTTAAGAGGCTAAGTATTGGGAAAGTCACAACAGTAGCTAATCACAGAATATTTTATATAGAGGCCAATATATGTCAGTGAATAGTTACAATCAATTTATGCAGAGCAAAAAGGGGTGTTTTCTAGATAAAATGTACACAAAAGCAGCAAGGCAAGACACATTTTTCATGGAGGCTAGTGAGATATGTGTGAAATGAATCCATGACATATTGTTACCAATAGGAACTACAAAAATTTAAAAAGAACTTCAAATGAACATCGGCACTCATAGTTATAAAAAATGTAGTATTAGTAATATTTCTTGCTATAAAGATTATGTCCTCATTTGCTCATTATCTTATACATGCTTTACAAAGACTGAAAAAGATTCTGTACTTTAAACCTTGTATGTATTTCAGGCCCCTATAGACAATGTGACACAAATTTAGCATCAGAAAACGTTCAGATATCATTTAAATTAAGTAAATAAAATACAATTAATCTTATACTATTAGTCAGTATTTATAAAGCATATGTTAAGGAAATAGTGTAGTACATAATGAGAAAGGAAAGGTAAGTGCAATTATGACAGATCACCACTACCAAGAAATGCAGTTGGAGGAAAATTCAAGGTAGTACATTAAACAAGCAGGGGAGGATTATGTGAGGGATGGTTTTGAAGTCAAAGGAGCATTTTTATAACAGAACACTTGACTAAGAACCTGGAAACTGATTCTCCTACTTGCTTCTAACACTAAGTAGCTAACCCAGCTTGTCATCTATTAAAGTTTATGAACCTTTTGCAATCATTTCCAATTCCATTTGTGGAGCCAATAAACTGAGTGTAATGTAAGAGGATGGATATTGTCTTCTGAGTTTGAAATTTAGAAATCAATCGACTCTAAAAGGGTTCTGAATATTAAATGATGTCTTTACTAAATAAGCATTTTTGGTTCAAATTGTTCTCCCTGGTGTGATATGTATTGCTATTTTCACTTTCTTTTTATATCTACATGAGGTTTAAAATATATTCAAATAAGGAAAAGTATAAATTTGACCTTTACTTTATTGTTTTTGAATAGAAAATTTCTCTTTATAACAGCTTTAATTTTAAAATAAAAGCTTATTGATCTAGTACAGAGGCCAATTTTTATCCAATAAATTGTGTCTTTCAGTAATATTGAGGAAACATTTTGGGTAATATGAATAAGCACCAATGATCTTTTTAAGGAAAGCCA